>NC_092715.1:228586618-229186618 GCF_047496885.1 Scyliorhinus torazame
ACTCTCTGTTGCCCTGCTGTGTTCGTCATGGTCGTTGTCATTTCCCATGCTCTCCTCCCAGTTTGTGTTCCCTCGTTTCCCCCCCCCACCCCTCTATGGCTCCCCTCTATTGTTCTTTGCCCCCTGTCCTTCCTTCCTTTCCCCCTCCCTCCCTGCCCTCCTTTCCCCCCTTCCACAATCTCCCTCCCTGCAACTCCCCTTCTCCCCTTTCTTTTCTATTGTGTTTAGCTACCCCCTCTTACACTGCCCTCCCCCCCCCCTCGCAGGTCTTTTCCTCATTCCCTCTCTTTTCTCATGTTTTGGCTTTTTTCCCCTGGCTCTTGGCTACTTGATTATGTATCTGCTTGTTCGTTGGCCACAAACAGTTCCCGGAACAGTTGGGTGAATGGCTCCCATGTTCGCCGGATGGCAAATTTGATTTCCTCCATTTGGAGAACTTCTGATGGAGCAGGTGATAAAGTGGCAGATGGAATTTAACACCGAGAAGTGTGAGGTCATGCATTTAAGGAGGTCAAACAGTTGTAGGGAGTACATCATAAATGGGAATATTCTAAGAGAGGTAGATGAAGTGAGAGATTTTTAAAAATATATAAATTTAGAGTACCCAATTCATTTTTTCCAATTAAGGGGCAATTTAGCATGTTCAATCCACCTACCTTGTACATCTTTGGATTGTGGGGGCGAAACCCACCCAAACACGGGGAGAATGTGCAAACTCCACACGGACAGTGACCTACAGCCGGGATCGAACCTGGGACCTCGGTGCCATGAGACTGCAGTGCTACCATTGCGCCACCGTGCTGCCCGAAGTGTGAGATCCAAGCGTACAAGTACACAGGTCCCAAAAGGCAGCAGTTCAAGTCGGCAAGTTGTTAAGAAAACATATGGAATGCTCTCCTTCATTAGTCAAGGTATAGAATATAAAAGTAAGCATATAATGTTGGAATTATATAAAACACTGGTGCGGATACAAATGGAATACTGTGTGCAGTTCTGGTCACCAAATTACAGGAAGGACGTTATTGCTCTGGAGAGAGTGCAGAGCAGGTTTATAAGAATGTTGCCTGGGCAAGAAAAGTGTAGCTATGAGGAGAGATTGGATAGGTTGGGGTTATTTTCCTTGTAACAAAGAAAGCTGAAGGGTGACTTAATTGAGGTGTACAAAATAATGAAGGCAAGAGATAATGTGGACAGGATAAATTTGTTTCCCCTGGTGGAGAATTCTAGAAACACCCCTCCAGCTTCACCTTTGGCATCCTGCCTCTCAGCCAATTATTTATCCAATGAGCCACTTTGCCTTGAATCGCACTTTCTTGACCAGTCTGCCATGAGGGAACTTATCAAAAGCCTTGCTAAAATCCATATCGACCAAATCAAATGCATTACCCTCCTCAACACACCTGGTTACCTCCTCAAAAAAGTTGATTAAATTTGTCAAACCCCACCTTCCCTTAATAAATCTATGCTGACTATCTCTGGTTAACAACCAGATACACCTGATACACCGCCCCCACCCCATCAACTGCTGGTGCCTTAAAAGGGGAGGTGGTCTCCTTACTCAACACGAGGCCTTGCGATCCCAATTCACTGGACAGTTTTTGCTTGGCCTGAGTTGGAAGGTGGAGTGAAAAATAAAGGGCTGGAATTTCAGAGAAGAAACAAAGAGTGTAATGGCAATGCGACTGTTGCTACTCCACAGACGTTCAGGCCCCAACACTTCCTGATAATAGCATATGTTGGGAGCTTTAATTGAGAGCTGATTAGAATGTATCTCTACTTCTGAAGAATGTCAGGATCAAGAATGCAGAGATGCCGTGGTAATTCTAAACTACAATCAATTAATTATAGCAGCAACCTCTGTTAACAGTTGTTCAGCATAATTTTAAAGCAAGTCGATGGAAAAAGCAGTTACGTTCTTGTTGAACTGTGCAGTGGTGAAAGAGTTAAAAGTGTATTCAAAGGAACTATGATGTAGACCCAACACAAAGTGACAATCTTTTCACGATACACAGCTGTCTCAGTTATGCTGTCTGCTCCTCCAGACCCATAAACTCCTGGTTTACATTTGCATCAAGTTGATCAGATGAAAAGCAATCACTGCGCCCATTCCCCGCCCCATTACCACCCAGCGTCATTGTAAAGCCGTGAAGGTGTTGTCACAGCTTTTGAATGCATAGAGAGCTCTGAGTTGCTTTGATCTCCAGTTTTGCTGTTTATCGCCACTCCTTTCTAGTTTGATGAGTTTTTTAAGGTGGGAAACTTTGTAAGGGAGGCCCCCTTGCTGCTCTTGCTCTCCGGAACAAGGGACTCTGATAAGAGAGGCTATATAAAGGGCTTGAATTTTTCAGCTGGCGTTTGTGGACTGGAAAGTTTGAGTGATCGCAAGAAAAACTTCTTGTAACACGGCTTTGGTTAAAGGTAATTAGACTGTTAAGTAACATTCACTAATAAAAGTTTGCTATTACTTTGCCTGATTTTAAAAACTATTCAGTATCACTGGCATTTCTTGGGACTGAAGTTCACAAAGAATCTGAAAATAAATGTTTTCTTAAGCCAATATGAAATCCAGGACTAGTAGTTGTGATGAATGGTTGTTACGTTTGTTAGTTAACATAATTCATAGAAATCATTTACATATATCATTTAACAAAATGGCAGCTCCTTTCGAAATGGGCTGAGAGGTAAGTATCTACCCAACAGTATTTGGGGAGGGTTGTTTGTTCCAAATGCATGTTTCAGTCGCTACACGTGTGACAGTAAAACGTGTTTATGTTGTTTTTATTTGAAGTGCTTTGCTAGATTTCTTATGTGTCTCAATGACCGGGAACTAGAAATATTTTTAAAATACCATACTTGATATTTTCACTGAGGAACTCAACCTTTAACTGCAAGAACAAAGCTGAAAAAACTCAGAAGGTCTGGAAGCGTCTGTGGGGTAACAATACGGAGTTAACATTTCGAATCCTCATGACCCTTTTAATGAAGGACTCCAATCGGACTGGAAAGGTTCACTCGGTTTCCCTGCAGTTCGGAGATTTTGCAGGTTTCTCGGTTTTTGTTTCAGATTCCAGCATCTGCAGTATTTTGCTTCTTTAGCTGTGCTCGTTATGTAGGACTAATTTGTTCGATTAATGTAATGTTGGAGTCTATATATTTACAGCATTGGGTATAAAGGTTGAGACAGCTGTATTTAAGAATTTGGACTGTTACTTTGTATTTTTTTGATATTTTCTTCGCCACCTTCGAGTTATGTCATCCTACACTTGCTGTCTGAGGGAAACACATGACTTATCAACTGTAAATTATAATCACCAATTTTGAAATGTATCAATGATCCAATGTTTCACATTGCCTGTTTTTATTTGAAATAATTGAACTGGAGTGAGTAATGTTTTAATCCATTTGTTCGAGTTAGTGTTGGGCAGCACGGTGGCACAGTGGGTTAGCCCTGCTGTCTCATGGTGCCGAGGTTCCAGGTTCGATCCTGGCTCTGGGTCACTGTCCATGTGGAGTTTGCACATTCTCCCTGTGTTTGCATGGGTTTCACCCCCACAACCCAAAGATGTGCACGTTAGGTGGATTGGCCACGCTAAATTGTGCCTTAATTGGAAATGGAAAAAAAATTATTTTTAAAAAGTTAGCGTTGACACATTGAACTGCTGTGTCCCCATCTTTGATCATCTATTTGGCAGAGACAAGTTTATTGTGCAACTCATTTTTCTTTAGTTTCAGTATTTGGCAGAGAAAGCAAATTTTCAATGATCAGGTCATTGTTCCTGAGTATACATATTTTTGCATTGACTGTGGCTATCTCCCTCTGCTAAATAGGACAAGAGGAATTGGTCATCTTTTGGAAATATTGCACAATGCAAAGAGACAATAAATGTAGAAATACATTCAATTTATCAAAGCTGAGCTAATATCTGATGAGCTTGGCTTCTCTCAATAGTGGAAATCCATTTTTCAGTATATGAAAAAGGATATGTCCTCCCCCAGAGCTCAGAGTTTAATCAGCGAAGAGCTAAACCATACAGACCTGGAATGTCCCACGTTTGAGCCCTGATCTATGTTGTGCCATCGTTAAGGAGAAGGTTCTGGGGAAACTGAAAGGTCTGAAGGTGGATAAATCATCTGGTCCGGCTGGACTACACACCAGGGTTCTAAAAGAGATAGCTGAGGAGATTGTGGAGGCATTGGTGGTGATCTTTCAGGAATCACGGAGGCAGGAAGGGCCCAGAGGACTGGAAAGTGGCTAATGTAACACCTGTCTAAGAAGGGAGGGAGGCAGAAGATGGGAAATTATTGACCTGTTAGCCTGACTTTGGTCATTGGTAAGATTTTAGAGTCCATTATTAAAGATGAGATCGCGGAGTACTAGCATGATAAAATAGGACTGAGTCAGCACGGCTTTGTCAAAGGGAGGTCATGTTTGACATCTGTTAGAGTTCTTTGAGGAGGTAACAAGGAAGTTAGACAAGGGAGAACCAGGGTACATGATTTCTTTAGATTTCCAGAAGGCCTTTGACAAGGTGCCACATAGGAGATTGTTAAATAAGTTAAGAGCCCATGGTGTTCAGGGTAAGATCCTGGCATGGATAGAGGATTGGCTGACTGGCAGTGGAGGTAAAGGGGTCTTTTTCAGGATGGTAGCCGGTGACTAGTGGTGTGCCTCAAGGGTCTGTGCTAGGACCACAACTTTTCACAATATATATTAATGATCTGGAAGAAGGAACTGAAGGCACTGTTAAGTTTGCAGATAATACAAAGATCTGTAGAGAGACAGGTAGTATTGAAAAAGCAAGGGGGCTGCAGAAGGATTTGGACAGGCTAGGACAGGAGGCAATGACTTGGCAGATGAAGTACAATGTGGAAAAGTGTGAGGTTATGCACTTTGGTAGGAGGAATTTAGGCATAGACTATTTTCTAAATGGGAAAATGTTTAGGAAATCAGAAGCACAAGGGACTTGGGAGTCCTTGATCACGATTCTCTTAAGGTTAACGTGCAGGTTCAGTTGACAATTAGGAAGGCAAATGCAATGATGGCATTCATGTCAAGAGGGCTAGAATACAATACCAGGGATGTACTTATGAGGCTGTATAAGGCTTCTGATCAGACTACATTTGGAGTATTGTGAGCAGTTTTGGGCCCCGTATCGAAGGGAAGATATGCTGGCCTTGGAAAGGGTCCAGAGGAGGTTCACAAGAATCATCCCTGGAATGAACAGCTGATCGTATGAGGAACGGTTGAGGACTCTGGGTCTGTACTCGTTGAAGTTTAGGACGATGAGAGGGGATCTTATTGAAACTTACAAGATACCGCGAGGCCTGGATAGAGTGGATGTGGAGTGAATGTTTCCACTTGTTGGAAAAACTGGAACCAGAGGACACAATCTCCACTAAAGGGACGATCCTTTAGTTTTCTTCAGCCAGAGGGTGGTGAATCTGTGGGACTCTTTGCCACAGAAGGCTGTGGAAGCCAAATCACTTGAGTGTCTTTAAGAGAGAGATAGATAGGTTTTTGAATAGTATGGGGAGAAGGCAGAAGAATGGGCATGAGAAAAATATCAACCATGATTGAATGGCTACGTATTAACATAGAACATACAGTGCAGAAGGCCATTCAGCCCATCGAGTCTGCACTGACCCACTTAAGCCCTCACTTCCACCCTATCCCTGTAATCCAATAACCCCTCCTAACCCTTTTTGGTCACTAATTCATCTAACCTGCATGTCTTTGGACGATGGGAGGGAATCGGAGCACCCAGAGGAAACCCACGCAGACACTGGGAGAACGTGCAGACTCCGCACAGACAGTGACCCAGCGGGGAATCTAACCTGGGAAACTGGCGCTGTTAAGCCACAGTGCTATCCACTTGTGCTACCACGCTGCAGATAAGAAAGAATTAGCCAGTCTTCGAGAGGGGTGGGGGGCATTTTCAATTGGGCTGAGGGGCAGGAATGTGTGCAGGTACGATTTGAAAATTGCTTTTCCAGAGGGTGGCACTGGACCCTGCCACCTCTACCATCACCACTCCTCATTATAGACCAGGTACTCACAACAAGGATATGGCCTGACCTCCCCAGCCCACAACACGCACCACTCCGCCCCCCCCCCCCCCCCCCCACCCTGACCCACAGCCGCCTTTGCAGTCGCCACCCCAATTCATTGGGGTAGCACAGTGGTTAGCATTGTTGCTTCACAGCTCCAGGGCTGCAGGTTCGATTCCCGGCTTGGGTCATTGTCTATGCAGAGTCTACACGTTTTCCCATGTCTGCGTGGGTTTCCTCCGGGAGCTCCGGTTTCCTCCCACAGGCCAAAGATGTGCAGGTTCGGTGGATTGGCCATGCTAAATTGCCCTTCGTGTCCAAAGGGGTTGCTGGGTTACGGGTATGGGGCCGAGTTGCGGGCTTAAGTGGGGTGCTCTTTCCAGGGGCCAGTGCAGGCTTGATGGGCTGAATGGCCTCCTTCGCACTTTAAATTCTATGTTATTAAAACACAGAAGACTTGATAAGCCTGATCAAACAAAATTATTGTCACACTAAAATGGAAAAAGAAAGAGTTAATTCACCGAGGTGACCCTTGTGCCCACACCATCCTCTGATGTGCTTCCTTATGGCTGAAGATGAAAGCAACTTGCTTCATTATATCTACATCGGCTAAAATACGCATGGATACTGCCCTCTTCTTGCATGTGTGCATGGGTGCTCACCCGTCAGACTGCTGCATCAACAGTCTTGCAGGGGCAGGCCGCTGTCACAGGTCCTCGTGGCAGTGATGGCTCCTGAGTCACAGGAACCCAGGATGCAAGGGGTGATATGAATGAAAGTGTTCTTCTCATCAGCCTCTTTGTCTGTCTTTCATGATACCTTTTAAAACTGGGGTGTCCAATGGACATCCATTCCACGCATCTAGGGGAGGCGGTGATTTGGTGGTATTGTCACTGGACTAGTAACCAGAGGCCTTACCCGACTGCATGGCCTTGAAGCCCTCCACTATCTCTTCCAGCCCGATTGGGGCCCCCAGGCCTTCTACCCGCTCCCTGTCCACCTTTGGGAAATTCAGCCCCTCCAAGAAGTGCCTCATCCTCTCCGGCCCCGTAGGGGGTTCCGACCTGTACAGCCTGCTGTTGAAATCCCTAAACGTCTTATTCATTCCTACTGAATCACTGACCAGGTTCCCATCTCCATCCTTTACTTTCCCTAGCTGCCTCCCTCTTCCTAAGGATTCTGCTGGCCTTCTCTCCATGTTCATAGATCGCCCCCCTTGCCTTTCTCAGCTGCTCCACTGCCCTCCCTGTGGTCAGCAAGCTAAACTCTACCTGTAACCTCCGCCGTTCCCTTAAAAGCCCTGCCTCTGGTGTCTCCGCATACCTCCTATCAGTCTGTAGTATCTCCTTTTACCAGTCGGTCCGTCTCTGCCCTGACCACCTCCCTATTGGCCCGGATCGAGATCAGCTCCCCCCGACCACCGCCTTCAGTGCTTCCCACACCACCGCTGCTGAACTTTCCCCCGTGTCATTGACCTGCAGGTAGCTCTGAATGCATTTCCTCAGCCGCTCGCACACCCCTTCATCCTCAAAGTCCCACATCCAACGTCCAGTGTGGGCGCTGGTTACTATCTTTACTAACCTGCAGGTCAACCCAGTGCGGAGCATGGTCTAAGATTGTAATCGCCGAGTACCCCGTGCCACCACCCCAGCCAGCAAGGCACTGCTCAAAATAAAGAAATCAATTCGGGAGTACACTTTATGCACGTGTGAGTAGAAGGAGAACTCCTTCACCCTCGGCTGCCCAAATCTCCATGGATCCACCCCCCCCATCAGCTCCATGAACCCTCTTAGTTCCTATGCCATTGCTGGTACCCTGCCCCTTTTCGAGCTTGACAGGTCCAAGCCAGAGTCGATAACTATGTTGAAGTCCCCTCCCATGACCAAATTGTGCGAATCCAGGTCCGGTATCTTCCCCAGAATCCTCTTTATAAACGCCACATCATCCCAATTTGGCGCATACACATTTACTAATACCACCTGCACCCGCTCTAGTTTCCCACTGACCATAATGTGCCGACTTCCCACGCCCGAGTCTATTCTACCCGCCTCAAACACCACCCGCTTATTGATCAGGATCGCGACCCCTCTAGTCTTTGAATCTAGTCCCGAGTGAAAGACCTGACTGACCCAACCCTTCCTCAGTCTAACCTGGTCCGTTACTCTAAGGTGCATCTCCTTTAACATTACCACATCTGCCTTCAATCCCCTAAGATTCGCAAACACACGTGCCCTTTTGACTGGCCCATTTAACCCTCGAACATTCCAGGTGATCAGCCTAGTTGGGGGGCTCATTGCCCACCCCCCTCCGCCGATCCGCCATCCCCTTTTTTAGGCCCGCCTCCAGCCCGTGTTCCGCGCCTCCACCGGTCCATCCCCTGCTGTCAACAGGGGATGCAAGGGATCCTCTGTCCCTCAGCACAAGTCCCTCCCATGTCAGCAGAACATTGACACCCCCCCCCCCCCCCCCCCCCAGTTACAACACCCTGTAACCCAACCCCTTTCCTAAACCAAGCATATGCACCCCCCCCCCCCACTGCACGTCCGAGAGCTAGCTCGCCCAGCTAGCTTGGTGACCCCCATCCCCGGCGCCAGATAGTCTCCCACCTATTGTTTCCCCCCCCCCCCCCCCCCCCCCCCCCCGGCTCATACAAACAAACTCCAACATCAAACAATTGCCCAACAGAAAAACACCAAGATCAAAACAGGCACACCTCCTTCCCCCAACAGTGCAAATGAAAACCTTAACGCACTCAGCTCTACCGCTGGTTCCAAACCAATGCAAACGGCATCACAAACATCTTCCATGAAATGCAAAACGAGAAACATTTTACAAAAACAGAGAAACAAAGAAAAAACAAAAACATGAACGATGCAGCCAAGTTCGAAAGTTCTCAATCCATCACCAGCCCTTTCTTTTTCGCAAAGTCCAATGCTTCCTCAGGCGACTTGAAGTAGAGGTGCTGATCCTCATGCATGACCCAGAGACGGGCTGGGTATAACAGTCTAAACTTCACCTTTTTCTTAAAAAGGATCGACCTGATCTGGTTGAAGCCTGCTTCTACACTCAGGTCCTTGTAAACCCGCAGGATGCTATTGTCCCATTTACTATTGTCCCTCAGTCTGCTTGGACCACTGTAGAATGCGCTCCTTATCTGAGAACCTGTGGAATCTCACCACCATTGCCCTCGGGGTCTCCCATTCACGGCTTCCTTGCGAGTGCTCTGTGAGCCCAATCCACCTCCAAGGGCTGGGAGAATGCCCCATCTCCCAGCAGCTTCACAAACATGTCTGCGATGAATGCCCCAGCGTCCGTTCCTTCGGACCCCTCCGGGAGCCCAACGATTCTTGGGTTCTGTCGGCGGGACCTATTCTCTAGGTCCTCCACCTTCTTCAGGAGCTTCTTCTGCTGGTCCTTCAGCATCCCCACCTCCAGCTCCCCCGCAGTCTAATGTTCCTCCTGCTCAGCCAGCGCCTTCTCCACCTTCTGGATCGTCCAATCCTGGTCGTCCAATCTATACTCCAACCGCTCATCGACTTTTTTTTATTGGGTCCAAGCAGTCCCGTTTCTGCGTAGCAAAGCCTTCCTGAATGACTTGCACCAGCTGCTCCATAGACTGCTGGGTCGACAAGCCAGAGGTCCGAACCTCTGCCATGCTCTCTTCTGTTGCAGCTACAGCCCAAACCTTCTCTATCTTTTTGTTTCTGCCCTTACGAACAGTTCTAGACCTTCTCTCCATGTACCGAAGAGGGAATTCAGTAATCAATTGCCACTAACATCCATTTTACAATTCAAGTCCGGTAGAAAAACAGGGGAAAGGTCCAAAAGTCCAACCAGAGCGGGAGCCACCAAATGTGCAACTTACTCCTTCATAGCCGTCACCGGAAGACCTATCAATACTCTTAAGGGTTCTACCATTTACTGTATATTTCCCACCTGTATTAGCTCTTCCAAAATGCATTACCTCACATTTGTCCGGGTTAAACTCCATCTGCCATCTCTCCGCCCAAGTCTCCAAACAATCTAAATCCTGCTGTATCCTCTGACAGTCCTCATCGCTATCCACCACAAGATTGTAGATTGTAATCAAGTACAATCCTGCTGATGACCTACAGTGCTTCATTGGCTGAGCTGCCAGATCTATTTGAAGTCGATCACATTTAGCATAATGGTAGTTCCACAACATAATAGTGGGTCTCCTCAGTGTGAAGGCAGGACTTCATCTTCACAAGGCCTGTTGTACGCATGGTCACTCATCAATACTGTCTTGGACAGATGCATCTGCGGCAGGCAGACGATGGTGTTGTAATATTGTCAAGGGACTAATAATCCAGACACCCAGGGTAATACTATGGGGTCCCAGGTTTGAATCCCACCATGGCAGATGGTGACATTTGAATTCAATAAAAATCTGGAATCGCATGATGACCATGAAATCATTGCCGTAAAATGATTTAGGATCCCTTCTAGTCCTTCAGGGAAGAAAGTCTGCCATTCTAAGGGCTCCACGGTAGCACTATGGCTCCAGAGTGCCAGGGTCCCAGGTTCGATTTCCCCACTGGGTCACTGTCTGCGTGGGTTACCTCTGGGTGCTGTGGTTAGCTCCCACAGTCCAAAGACGTGCAGGTTAGGTGGATTGGCTATGCTAAATTGCCCTTAAGTGTCCAAAAGGTTTAGTAGGGGTTATTGGCTTACGTGGATAGGGTGGAAGTGAGGGCTTAAGTGGGTCGGTGCAGACTTGAAGGGCTGAATGGCCTCCTTCTGCACTAACTCTGTCTGGCCTACATGTTACTCCAGATCCACACACCAAAGTGATTAACTGTTAACTGCCCCCCACTGAAACGGCACTCGGGTCAAGGGCAATTAGGGATGGGCAACAAATGCTGGTCCAGCCAGCGACGCCCATATCCCAAGAACAATTTTTTTTAAAAGAAGGTTGGTGAGGGTGAGGTCAACTATGTTTTTCATCATGTTGGTTCCCCACTACCTGCTGCAGTACAGCTCTAGCATCCATGTCCTTTAGGATCCGGCCAGCTCAGTCTGTTGTGGTATTATTGAGTCACTCGTGGTGAAGTCTCCCATCCAGCGTACATTCTGTGCCCTTGCTCCCTCCAAGTGGCATTCAACATGGAGAAGTACGGATTCATCAGTTGAAGGGAAATGGTTGATCGCAATCAGCAGCCGGTTTCCATGCTCATGTTTAACCTGGGGCCAGGAGACTTCACAGATTCCAGAATCGCTGTTGCTGACTCCCAGGGCAACTCCCTCCTAACTGTGTACCACTGTGCCACCACCTCTGCTGGGTCTTTCCTGCTGGTGGGTGATCAGGAATGGGCCAGATGGTGCCTGGGGCATTATCCACAAGGTACAGTTCAGTGAGTATGACTATGTCAGGCTGTTGCTTGACTAGTCAATGAGACAGCTCTCTGGCAAAAATCCCAGATCGTAGTAAGGAGGACTTTGCAGGGTTGACCGGTCGATGCCGGGTGGTCCGCCTGGTTTAATTCCTTTTTACAACTAAGTGGCTTGCTCAGCCATTGGGCATTTAACCACATTGCTGTGAGTTCAGAGTCACATTTAGGCCAGACCGATTTGCTTCCCTCCTTACCTAAAGGTCATTAGCAATGAGGAGAGGTTGGATAAATTCTGTATGTTCTCACTGGAATAACAGAAATTGAGGGGCGACCTGATAGAAGTCTACAAATTATGAGGGACATGGACAGAGTGGATAGTCAGAAGCTTTTTCCCAGGGTGGAAGTGTCAATTACTAGGGGGCATAGGTTTATGGTGCGATGGGCAAAGATTAGAGGAGATGGGTGAGGGAAGTTTTTTACACGAGTGGGTAATCGTTGCCTGGAACTCGCTGCTGGACGAGATGGTGGAAGCAGTTACTATAGTGATGTTTACAAGTGATGTCTTGACAAATTAATGAATAGGATGAGAATAGAAGAATATGGACCCTGGAAGTGTAGAAGTTGTTAGGTTAGATGGCAACATGATTGGCACAGGTTGGAGGATCGAAGCGTCTCTTCCTGTGTTGTGTTTTTCTTTGTTCTTTGTATTTGTGTGCCAACCAGCATAAGTAGCAAGTAATAGCTAAGCGATTCCAGAGCCAATGAATCATAACATACAGTGCAGAAGGACGCCATTCAGTCTGCATCGACCCACTTTAAGCCCTCACTTCCACCCTACCCCTGTAACCCAATAACCCCTCCTAACCTTTTTTGAACACTAAGGGCAAATTAGCATGGCCAATCCACCTAAGCTGCACGTCTTTGGACTGTGGGAGGAAACCGGAGCACCCAGAGGATACCCACGCAAACACGGGGAGAACGTGCAGACTCTGCACAGACAGTGACCCAGCGGGGAATCGAACCTGGGACCTTGGTGCTGTGAAGCCACGGTGCTAGGGTGCTGCGATCAGGTCTAAGCTTTGCAGTCCTGCCACATCCAGCCGTGAATAGTGGTGGAAAATTAAACAACTTGCTGGAAGTGATGGCTCCACAAATATCCTCATCCTCTGATGGAAGAGCCCAGCCTTTCAGTGCAAATGATGAAATGTTCGCAACAATCTTCAACCAAAAGTGCCGACTGGGTGATTCTTCTTGGTCACCTCTGATGGTCTCCAGCACATAGATGTTAGTCTTCAGCTAATTCAATTCACCCCACGTGACATCAAGAAATGACCAAAGGCTACGATAATGGCTCCTGATAACATTCCGGTACATACTACATGTAACACTGAAGACATGTGCTCCAGAATTTGCCACAACCCTAGCCAAACTGTTCCAGTACTGCTATAACACTGCATCTATCCGCAATGTGGTAAATTGCTCGAGTATTGAAAGTCAGAGAGATCTAGGAGTACAGGTCCACAGGTCACTGAAAGGGGCAACACAGGTGGAGAAGGTAGTCAAGAAGGCATACGGCATGCTTGCCTTCATTGGCCGGGGCATTGATTATAAGAATTGGCAAGTCATGTTGCAGCTGTATAGAACCTTAGTTAGGCCACCCTTGGAGTATGGTGTTCAATTCTGGTCGCCACACTACCAGAAGGATGTGGAGGCTTTAGAGAGGGTGCAGAAGAGATTTACCAAAATGTTGCCTGGTATGGAGGGCATTAGCTATGAGGAGTGGTTGAATAAACTCGGTTTGTTCTCACTGGAACGAAGGAGGTTGAGGGGAGACCTGATAGAGGTATACAAAATTATGAGGGGCATAGACAGAGTGGACGGTCAGAGGCTTTTCCCCAGGGTAGAGGGGTCAATTACTAGGGGGCATAGGTTTAAGGTGAGAGGGGCAAGGTTTAGAGTAGATGTACGAGGCAAGTTTTTTTTTATGCAGAGGGTAGTGGGTGCCTGGAACCTGCTACCGGAGGAGGTGGTGGAAGCAGGGACGATAGTGACATTTAAGGGGCATCTTGACAAATACATGAATAGGATGGGAATAGAGGGATACGGACCCAGGAAGTGTAGGAGATTGTAGTTTAGTCGGGCAGCATGGTCGGCACGGGCTTGGAGGGCCGAAGGGCCTGCTCCTGTGCTGTACATTTCTTTGTTCCTTGTGTGTCCTGTACACACACAGCAGGACTGATCCAACCTGGCAATTGCTGCCCCGTCAGTCTACTTGCGATTATTATTAAAGTGACGAAAGGCGCAATAACATTGCGAACAAACAGCACTTGCTTAGCAATAACTTGCTCATTGATGCTCAGTTCAGGCCCCGCCAGGCTCATTTGGGTCCTGATCTCATTACAGCTGTGGTTCAAACATTGACAAAAGAGCTGAATTCCAGAGCTGAGAGTGACTGCCCTTGACATCAAAGCAGGATTTGACCGAGTATGATCTCAAGGAGCCCCAGCATAAATAGTGAATGGGAAGCAGTAGGTAAACCCTCAACTAGCTGGAGTCATACATAGCACAAAGGAAGATAGTTGTGGTGGTTGGACTTCAATCATCGCAGTTCCAGGACATCACTCCTTCTTCAAAGTAGTGTCCGAGGGTCAACCATCTTCAGCTGCTTCATCAATAACCTTCCTGCCCCCAGAAACAGAAGTGAGGATGTTTGCTGATGACTGCATGTGGGGGTGTTCACTGATGACTGCATAATGTTCAGCACCATTCGCGATTCCTCAGGTACTCTAGTTTATGTCAAATTATAACCAAATAATGGACAATATCCAGACTTGGGCTCACAAGCGGCAAATAACGTGTGCCACACAAGTGCCAGGCAAAAACTATTTCCAACAAGAGAGAATCTAACTGTTATGACTCCCTTGTGGGCCACGGACTATGCTCAATTAGATTCCTCACGTGTACCACCGAGTATGAACTCCCCTGGTAATTGGGGGGACCCTCTCAGTATATAAACCTTGACCTGGGTGCAGGTCTTTGAGGGCAGCCCTTCGGGGAGAGGAGTTGTCTGCTTAGTAATATTGTGTACCGTAGTTCATTTCTATCCTACCATGTGTTCCCGTGTCTCTTCCATTGGATTCTGCACTGGCAGCAAGGATGAATTGGAGCTGCTGCAGCCATTGTGCACAATGCTGTCAATCCACTATGTCCAGGCCTAGAGAGGCCTCCACTCTGACGGAGAGATGCCGCACATCAGAAAGCTTGAACTGTTTGATGAAGGTACTGATGATTGGATCCAGGACGTTGAGCGGGTAGTTTTTTTTTCTCGGTCCAATGGCATTGGGGCAGAAGAACAACAAACTGTTATACTACTGACCGCAGTCGGGGGACCAAACTATGCGCAAATCAAAAGCCTTACCCACCTGGACAGGCTGGACTCCAGTCTTTTGCGCCATTGGTAGCTCTGGTTGAGGCACATCTGAAACCGCAGTTCTCTTTCCATGGGCTGGTGCAGACTCGATGTGCCGAATGGCCCCCTTCTGCACTGTAAATTCTATGATTTTCCGTTTCCACAGGACCTCCGTAGGCCTAAGAGCAATCCAATGGTGACTTAAGGCACACTTGAGAACGCTCGCCGCCTCTTGTGAGTTTGGGCCCGCATTGTCCGAATCACTGAGGGACCGTATCACATGTGGACTATGCGAGACCGACACCCAGCGGAAACATCTTAAAGGCTCACTTAACCCTCCAACAGGTGATAGACATCGTCCTTTCCTGGGAAAGCACCAAGCGCAGGGTCCAACAGCTTCAGGACCTGGTGGTCCTGCACATCAGCCATTGGAGAGACCGCCGATCAGCCGCGAACGGGCACGAGAGACGTGAACCTCCAGAGGGCCGTATCCAGCGCGGGAACCGAGGCAGTTGCCATGATGCACCTGGGAACAACTGGGGCGATTTCCCCCAAGCTGGAGCACCAAGATGTTGGCCGCAGGGAGCAGGCCGGGTGCTGCGACCAGGGTCGGGACACCAGGCAGGCCCATGAAAGTGCCATTCCCCGCCAACCCCCCAGGGTTTACCACCCCCCTAGAGGCCAGGCGTCGAGGACCAGAAGATGTATATCAACAGTTGCCTTGCGTTATAAGTCCCAGGGCTGCACCAACTCGAATTGCACTGAAGATAAATAAGCACTCCATTGTTATGGAGCTCGACACTGGTGCGATGGTCTCAGTCACCAGCCATCGGATGCTTGCCATGGTCTGGTCCCAAGACCTTGGACTTTCAGGACATGGATTCCCATTTGGCTATGTATATGGGGAAACCCTTGGCCATCGAATGCACCATGCACGTGACCATGACACACAGGAACCAGTCGACATATTTGTACATGCTGATAGTCTGCGGTGGAGGACCCAGCATATTGGGCCACGACTGGCTACACCATTTAAAGTTGGTTTGACAGCGTGTTTGCCGGATGAACCCCCACAGCTGGAAGGAGTGCTGATGAAATTTCCAGGAGTTTTCGCCGAAGGCCTCGGCACCATAAAAGGCACAGTGGCAAAAATCACTGAGAACGCACAACCCTGCTATTTCCGCGCCCGCCCAGTACCACACGCATCAAGTCCCCAGATCAATTTGACTGTTACGATCCCATCGGGGGCCACTGACTATGTTCAATTTGTTACGGGCCAGGGTTTAGGGAACTCCAGTGTATTATGGAGTTCACCTGACCCAGAACTTTTAATAGATTGTGGTATGGGGAACACACGGCCCACTCTACAGGTGTGGTACAGCAGAAATGGAAAAGTTTTTTTAAAGCAAAACAATGTTTATTCTATGAACTCAAATTAACCTTTTTTAAAACATACAGTGAACATCTTAGCAACCATCAATTCAAATACAACCCCCCAAAGAATACAACACTAAGTAATCCTTTAAGCTGTCCTTTTAACATCCAGAAGACTTGGAAAAACCTTGAAAACAGAAGCACATCAGGTTAAAGTCACTACTGATTTGATTTGATTTATTATTGTCATATGTATTAATATACAGTGAAAGGTATTGTTTCTTGCATCCTGTACAAACAATGCATACCATACATAAGGAAGGAAGGAGAGACTGTTAGTTATAGCAAGGTGTAGAGAAAGGACCAACTTAATACGAGGTAGGTCCATTCAAAAGTCTGATGGCAGTAGGGAAGAAGCTGTTCTTGAGTCGGTTGGTACGTGACCTCAAACTTTGGTATCTTTTTCCTGACGGAAGGAGGTGGAAGAGAGTATGTCCGGGGTGAGTGGGGCCCTTGATTATGCCGGCTGCCTTTCTGAGGCAGTGGGAATTATAGGTAGAGTCTATGGATGGGAGGCTGGTTTGCGTGATGGACTGGGCTACATTCACAACCTTTTGTAGTTTCCTGCGGTCTTGGGTCGAGCAAGGTCCATACCAAGCTATGATACAACCAGAAAGAATGCTTTCTATGGTGCATCTGTAGAAATTGGAGAGAGTCGTAGCTGACATGCCAAATTTCCTTAGTCTTCTGAGAAAGTAGTCGTTGGTGGGCTTTCTTAACTAAAGTGTCGGCATGGGGGGACCAGGACAGGCTGTTGATGATCTGTACACCTAAAAATTTGAAGCTCTCGACCCTTTCTACTTCGTTCCCATTGATGTAGACCGAGGCATGTTCTCCACTACACTTCCTAAAGTCGATGATGATTTCCTTCATTTTGTTGACATTGAGGGAGAGATTATTGTCGTTGCACCAATTCACCAGATTCTCTATCTCATTCCTGTACTCTGTCTCGTCATTGTTTGAAATCCGACCCACTGCGGTGGTGTCATCAGCAAATTTGAAGATATGGGGAATTTGGCCACACTGTCATAGGTGTATAAGGAGTATAGTAGGGGGCTGAGGACACAGCCTTGCGGGGCACCGGTGTTTAGGATGATCGTGGAGGAGGTGTTGTTGCCTATCTTTACTGATTGTGGTCTGTGGGTTAGAAAGTTCAGGATCCAGTCACAGAGGGAGGAGCCGAGGCCAAGGCCACGGAGTTTAGAGATGAGTTTCGTAGGAATGATGGTGTTGAAGGCTGAGCTGTAGTCGATAAATTGGAGTCTGACATAGGTGTCTTTGTTATCTAGGCGTTCCAGGGTAGAGTGCAGGGCCATGGAGATGACATCTGCTGTGGACCTGTTGCAGCGGTAGGCAAACTGTAGTGGATCAAGGCAATCTTGGAGGCTGGAGTTGATTCGTGCCATGACTAACCTTTCGAAGCACATCGTGATGATGGATGTCAGAGCCACTGGACGATAGTCATTAAGGCACGCTGCTTGACTCTTTTTTTGGTACAGGGATGATGGTCGTCATCTTGAAGCAGATAGAGACCTCTGATTGTTGTAGAGAGAGGTTGAAGATGTCTGCAAATACCCCCGCCAGTTGATCCGCGCAAGGCCTGAGTGCTCGTCCGGGTACCCCATCCGGGCCAGTGGCTTTCCGTGGGTTGACCTTCGAGAAGGCTGCTCTGACGTCTGCAGTGGTGATCTCAGATACAAGTTAATCTGCGGGTTCTGGGGTGGAGGGCTCGCTCTTGCTGACCTCTTGCTCAAAGCGGGCATAGAATGCGTTGAGCTCATCACGGAGGGGTGTGTTGGAGCCGACGATTTTACATGCCTTCATCTTGGAGCCTGTTATACCTTGCCATAAACGGCGGGGGTCCGTGTGGCTAGCCTGGGACTCGAGCTTGGTCCGGTACTGTCTTTTGGCATCTTTGATGGATTTCTTTAGATCATATCTGGTTTTCTTGTGGAGGTCAGGGTTGCCTGACTTGAACGCCTCAGACCTAGACTTTAGCAAGCAGTGGTTATCCCTGTTCATCCAGGGTTTCCGGTTGGGAAACACGCGGATTTGCATCTTTGGCACACAGTCTTCTGCACACTTACTAATGAAGTCAGTTACTGTAGTGGTGTACACGTTCAGGCTGGTCGCAGAGTTTTTAAATACTGACCAGTCCACTGACTCTAAGCAGTCCCGTAGGAGATCATCCGATTCCTCAGACCAACCATGCACAACTTTCTTTGACGGATTCTCCCGCTTCAGTTTTTGCTTATGAGCAGGAGCACAGCCTTGTGGTCCGATTTGCCAAAGTGTGGGCAGGCGATAGAGCGGTAGGCATGTTAGATATTTGTGTAGCAGTGGTCCAGGATGTTTGGGCCTCTGGTGGAACAGGTGACGTGTTGGTGGGTATTGAGAGCAGTTATTAGTTTTAAATCAACAAAGGATCAATTTACAATCTTTAGATTACAGAGAGAGACTCCTGCACCTTCTGGCTCTGACTGCAGCTATCCAGCTTTGAAAACAAAATTATAAAACACCCTGCAGCAAACAGCCTAAAACAAAAGTAAAAAGCTGACAGACAGCCTAGCTCCATCTACTCTCTGACATCACTGCAGTAATAAACGACCATTTCTTAAAGGTACTCGAACTACAGATATTTATATACACACCCATTTCTTAAAGGTACTCTCCTTTAAGAAATGCACACAGTAAATATACTTTTTTCGTTTCAAAAAACAACACACACAAACAGGTATAATAATATAGTCCATTTTTTTTTTTTTTTTGTTCTTTTTCCTCCAACTGAAACTCCTTCTCGACGGACAGTCTCTTTGAACAAGAAGGTCTCTGCACGATCCGTCCATTTCTCTACGCCTCGGCATTTCTCTATAAAGTCAGATACTTTAGTTCAATCTGATCACAGAGTCCCTTGTAATTCTCCAACACATGAGCATTGGTTATCGCAGCTTTCAGGCAGTCCAATGCCTGTTGAAAGTCCGCTGTCCACTGAAATTTACGACGTTTCTTCAGCAAGTCCATCAGTGGAGCAACCACGCTATATTTTGCACAAATGTTCGATCAAATCCACTCATGCCAAGAAATCGCATTATTTCCCTTCGTCTTGAGGGTATTGAAAACGCCTCAATAACTGTTGGTTTCACATTCCGTGTGACCATTCGACCCTGTCCGATTGTATGGCCAAGGAAAGTGACTTGGGCTTTTCCAAATACACTTTTGGCTAGGTTTATCACCAAACCCGCCTCCTGAAGTCGATCGAATAACTCCATCAGATGTTTTAAATGTTCTGTCCATGTCAGGCTGAAAATTACCAGATCGTTGATGTATATCGCACAATTGGGTAATCCTGAAACTACTTTGTTAGTTA
Organism: Scyliorhinus torazame; assembly: GCF_047496885.1. NCBI lineage: Eukaryota > Metazoa > Chordata > Chondrichthyes > Carcharhiniformes > Scyliorhinidae > Scyliorhinus > Scyliorhinus torazame. The sequence goes on from NC_092715.1 coordinate 228,606,231, forward strand.
ACCGTTGAAATGTGGCTGAGGCGTTTTTCATGCCAAAAGGCATAACTTTGAATTGGTATATACCATCTGGAGTCACAAAAGCTGAAATCTCCTTCGCCCTTTCGGATAAAGGTACCTGCCTGTAACCTTTTAAGTAAATCCAGTTTGGAAATAAAAGCTGATTGTCCCACTTTCTCAACGCAATCCTCCAAACATGCGATAGGATAAGAGTCCGTTCTTGTAACTGCATTAACCTTTCTATAGTCCACACACAACTGTTGGGTACTGTCTGGTTTTGGTACCATCACTATGGGTGAGCTCCATTGGCTGCAAGCTACTTCAATTATGCCATTTTTAAGCATAATCTCAATCTCTTTGTTAACCTGGGCCAATTTTAAAGGATTAAGTCTATACGATGTTGTTTGATTGGAACAGTATTTCCCACATCTACATCATGTATAGCCATTTTAGTACTTCCCAATGTATCTCTACAAACTTGCCCACGTGATATCAAGAACTCGGGTCAGTCCGTTTTTCCTCTGGAAGGTAACTCAACAATTTATCCCAATTTTTAAGAACATCCTCATTTCCCAATTTAATTTGAGGTATGTTAAATTCACAGTCATCTGGATTTGGTTTGTCACTTTGAATTAGAATCATTAAAACCTCCTTTTTCTCTCCTTCCCTTTCGAAGTACCTTTTAAGCATATTCACATGACACACTCGGCGGTGAGTTTTCCTTCTATCTGGTGTTTTTACCACATAATTCACCTCACTTAATTACCTTTCAATCTGATGAGGTCCACAAAACCTTGCTTTTAAAGGTTCACCTACCACTACAAACTTTGGATTTCTTGTCCGCTACCCGTTTCATCACATTTTGTGCAACTTTTAAACGTTGTCAAGCCAATTCACCTGCTCTATTTAATCGTTCCCTTAAATTTGACACGTAATCAATCAGCTTTTATTTCCAAACTGGATATAGCTTCCGATTTCTCACTCACCAATTTTTCCTTAATCAATTTAAGTGGTCCTCTTACCTCATGACCAAAAATTAGTTCAAAAGGCTGAATTTGGTTGATTCATTAGGTGCATCCCTAATTGCAAACAGTACGAATGGAATTCCTTTATCCCAATCCTCTGGATAATCTTGACAATAAGCCCTCAACATTGTCTTTAATGTCTGATACTACCTTTCTAATGCTCCCTGCGATTTGGGATGGTACGCAGTTGATTTAAATTGTCTTATCCCTAAGCAATCCATAACTTTGTTGAATAACCTTGAGGTAAAATTTGATCCTTGATCCGATTGTATTTCTGTGGGTAGTCCATATCTAGTAAAGAATTTAAGTAACTCCTCCACAATCTTTTTAGCTGTAATATTATGTACTGGAATGGCCTCTGGAAACCTAGTAGACACCTCCATTATACTCAAAAGATATTGGCTCCCACTTTTTGTTTTAGGAAGCGGTCCACGCAATCAATTAGGACCCTTGTAAAAGGCTCCTCAAATGCTGGAATGGGTATTAAGGGCACTGGTTTTATCACTGCTTGAGGTTTCCCTATCATTTGACACGTGTGACATGATTGACAACATTTAACTACATCTTGTAGTCCAGGCCAATAATATCTTTTTGTATTTTAGCTTGAGTTTTCCTTATTCCCAAATGACCTCCCGCTGGTACCTCATGTGCAACTTGCAACACCTCCTTTCTATAGCCTACCGGCAATACTACTTGATGAACTTCTGCCCACTTTTCATCCGCCTGCATATGTAAAGGTCTCCATTTTCTCATCAAGACATCACTTTTACGGTAATAACACTCTGGTATACACTCGGATTCCCCTTCAGCATATGCTTTCTGATACATCCGTTTTATTTCTATATCTTTCTGTTGTAACTCCGCCAATTTTCCTGAACTAAAAATATCCGCCTCATCCTCCACCTGTTCTTGTTCTTTTTCAACCATCTGATCAAAAATCGTTTCTGATAATTGCACTTCAACTTCATCTTCACTCTCTAATTTCTCCTCCTTGTCTTAACCTGTGACTTAGCGACCTTGTTACTACACAATCTGGAGAAATCCCAGGATATTCGTCCTTCAACACTTGTCTGATTTTCCACTGGCTTATCAGCCACAGAAGGCATCACTCCCACCTGCGATCCAGCTATATCATTACCCAAGATAAACTGTATTCCTGGACAAGATAGTTTCTCTATTACTCCTACTACCACTTCACTACTCTTCACTGGACTTTCCAACCTTACCTTATATAATGGAACACTACTCCTCTCACCCTGAATTCCACATATTACCACCTTTTCTGGCAACGTTCTTCCCAAACTACACAACTCCTCATCTCTGACCATTAAAGATTGACTAACTAAGACTAACTAAAGATTGACTAAGGGCAGTATGGTAGCATTGTGGATAGCACAATTGCTTCACAGCTCCAGGGTCCCAGGTTCGATTCCCGGTTTGGGTCACTGTCTGTGCGGAGTCTGCACATTCTCCCCGTGTCTGCGTGGGTTTCCTCCGGCTGCTCCGGTTTCCTCCCACAGTCCAAAGATGTGCGGGTTGGGTGGATTGGCCATGATAAATTGTGCATCGTGTCCAAAATTGCCCTTAGTGTTGGGTGGGGTTACTGGGTTATGGGGATAGGGTGGAGGTGTGGACCTTGGTTGGGGTGCTCTTTCCAAGAGCCGGTGCAGACTCGATGGGCTGAATGGCCTCTTTCTGCACTGTTAATTCTATAACTCCCGTATCTCTTAAAATTGTGACTTCTTTACCTGCTCCTCCTGATACACATGAGTAAACTTTACCCACACAAGTAAATTTTTTAAAGAGATCTGGCCCCTTCTTATCAATCACCTCTTGCTGAGGCTGTACAATCTTTTGCACCTCCTTCGCTTCACTTGGGCTTTCCTTTACCACTTCAACAAACCCTGTCTTATCCTGTTTTACCACATCAGCCTTTCCAGTGCTTATCATCAACCACCAAAACTGTGACTTTACATGGCCTTGTTTATTACAGTGAAAACATTTGAAACTTTTCATTTCTTTTCCACCGTCCTGGATTTCTTTTTTAGTCTGAGGTACACTCTCCTTAATATCTCCCATCAGATCACCTTTACCTTTACCACTTGAGTATTTCTCATGTCCCCAGTTTCATTCCATCACAGGCTGAAATTGATAGAACATAGAACAGTACAGCACAGAACAGGCCCTTCGGCCTTGATGTTGTGCCGAGGATTGTCCGAAACCAAGATCAAGCTATCCCACTCCCTGTCATTCTGGTGTGCTCCATGTGCCTATCCAATAACCTCTTGAAAGTTCCTAAAGTGTCCAACTCCACTGTCACAGCAGGCAGTCCATTCCACACCCTAACCACTCTGAGTAAAGATCCTACCTTGGACGTCCCTTGTATATCTCCCACCCTGAACCTTATAGTTATGCCTCCTTGTAACAGCTACATCCACCCGAGGAAATAGTCTCTGAATGTCCACTCTATCTATCCCCCTCATCATCTTATAAACCTCTATTCAGTTGCCTCTCATCCTCCTCCGCTCCAAAGAAAAAAGCCCTAGCTCCCTCAACCTTTCCTCATAAGACCTATCCTGCAAACCAGGCAGCATCCTGGTAAATCTCCTTTGCATCCTTTCCAATGCTTCCACATCCTTCCTGTCGTGAGGTGACCAGAACTGCACACCATACCCCAAATGTGGTCTCACCAGGGTCATGTATAGTTGCAGCATAAACCCGTGGCTCTTAAACACAAGCCCCTGTGAATAAACGCTAACACACTATAGGCCTTCTTCACGGCTCTATCCACTTGAGTGGCAACCTTCAGAGATCTGTGGACATGAACCCCAAGATCTCTGTTCCCCCACATTCCTCAGAACCCTGCCGTTGACCCTGTAATCCGCATTCAAATTTTTCCTACCAAAATGAATCACCTCTCACTTATTAGGGTTAAACTCCATCTGCCATTTTTCGGCCCAGTTCTGCATCCTATCAATGTCTCTTTGCAGCCTACAACAGCCCTCCACCTCATCCACTACTCCACCAATCTTGGTGTCATCAGCAAATTTACTGACCCAACCTTCAGCCCCCTCCTCCAAGTCATTGATAAAAATCACAAATAGCAGAGGACCCAGCACTGATCCCTGTGGTACACCGCTGGTAACTGGTCTCCAGTCTGAAAATGTTCCATCCACCACCACCCTCTGTCTTTTATGTGATAACCAGTTACTTATCCAATTGGCCAAATTTCCCTCTGTCCTACACCTCCTTACTTTCTTCATAAGCCGCCCATGGGGAACCTTATCAAACGCCTTACTAAAATCCATGTATACGAACGACATCAACTGCTCTACCTTCATCTACACACTTAGTTACCACCTCAAAGAATTCAATTAAATTTGTGAATCTGTGTTGATTATCCCGGATTGAGCTGCATCTTTTCAAATGGTCATAAATCCTATCCTTCAGACCTTTCCCATTAACTTACCGACCACCGAAGTAAGACTAACCGGCCTATAATTACCAGGGTCATTCCTATTCCCTTTCTTGAACAGAGGAACAACATTCGCCACACTCCAGTCCTCTGGCACTATCCCCGTGGACAGTGAGGACCGAAAGATCAAAGCCAAAGGCTCTGCAATCTCATCCCTTGCCTCCCAAAGAATCCTTGGATATATCCCATCTGGCCCAGGGGACTTGTCGACCCTAAGGTTTTTCAAAATTGCTAATACATCCTTCCTCAGAACATCTACCTCCTCCAGCCTACCCGCCTGTATCACACTTTCATCCTCAAAAACATGGCCCCTCTCCTTGGTGAACGCTGAAGAAAAGTATTCATTTATTGCCTCTCCTATTTCTTCTGACTCCGTGCACAAGTTCCCACTACTGTCCTTGACCGGCCCTAACCTCACCTTGGTCATTCTTTTATTTCTCACATAAAAGTAAAAAGCCATGGGGTTTTCCTTGATCCGACCCGCCAAGGACTTCTCATGCCCCCTTCTAGCTCTCCTAAGCCCTTTTTTTTTTTTAGCTCATTCCTTGCTACCTTGTAACCCTGAAGCGACCCAACTGAACTTTGTTTTCTCATCCTTACATACTCTTCTTTTTTCCTCTTGTTGCTAACTTTAAAAAAAAATATATATTTATTAAAGTTTTTTAACACACTTTTTCTCCCTTACAAACAATTGGTTGGCTCTTAAATGTTGCCCGTTGTATCTTTACTTAATTTGCTCTGTTTCTATAACCTTTGCCCCAGAGTCGCCAGGTATCTTTATGATACCGCCACGAGGTTCAAGTTCACGTACTGATCAATAACTCAACATACCAATTAGTAAGATTCAAATCAAAACCCATTTATTATACACAGTAAATCACTACTCATGCATAAACTCTACTTTCTAGACTATTCTCTATCACTAAAAGGCCTATACTAAGCTTCGGAATTGGCCCACCAGGTCAGGGGAACAAATGGCCTTTCGTTCGATCTGAGTCTGCAAGATTCAAAAGCTGGTATGGACTGGTAGCTAGGAGCGCCTATCTCGTAGCGTGCATTGACTGGTGACTTACTTGGTTGATGCGGCAGCTTAGACAGTTCACTCTCAAGGGTTGATTCGAGTTGCTGAGTGACCGTGCCAAGAAGAGTGAATTGAACTTGGGGACTCTATTTTATAGTCCCCAGGGGCTTCCCGCTCCTTTGGGCAGACCCCGTATCTGGTTCCAAGTGATTGGATTACGTTCCGATCACTTGGATCGATTTCTCCAATACTGGAGTTGTTCCCTGATCGCTGGGCGGTCCCTGCGTGTCCGTTGGCCTTCCTTTGTCTTGGCTCCTGCTGGCTTGGCCTTATTCACCTTACATGTTTCAATAGTTCCTGGGGATCGCTCATTAGTATGCAGATGGCTGAGAGTTTCAGTGCTGTCTGGGTTTCTGCAAGTTCTAATACACAGGAGACTTTGCGCTTGCTAGTTTTTCCCGGCTTGGCTGAATTTCCCTGCAGTCTTTGCGGATCTCCATTTTAAGTCGGGAAGTGGCCAACCCAGGTGGCTACACTCCCTCCTTGTGATCCCTAGCGTGAAGGATCCCATAACTGCGTTGTCTTCACTTCCTGACCCAGCGAGCACTCTTTCCATGGCCTCTACACTGACCATAACTATGTATGAAAAATTTGAACTCACAATTCTAAGTGGCGCTATATCACAACAGGGACATACGTGACAACATAAACAAACGGTACCTCTAACTGTCCTCCATAAACTACACTCACTCAAACATTCAATCATGCTAAGTTCCTAACAATACAAAAATAATAGCAGCATTCACATTTTCCTCTGGCTTGGCAGTCAAGCACAGAGGTGTACAATATTTCCGTTGTAAATGAAATACATTTCTTTATTTACAAAAGATGCAACACATGTTTTTTATTGTAGATCAAGGGGTTCGGGGTCCTGGAGATAACCATAAATAAGGGATCTTATCCTGTATACCGGGGTGTGAGAGCGGTAGGCTCTCCTTCGCCATTTCCTCATGCGGATAGTCTGCACGATGCTGCAGAGTATCGCCAATACTAGAAGGGATTCAGTTACGTATGATAGTGAATACCAGGTTATGAACGTATCACACCATGATGGTGTGTCGGTGACTATCTCGGGGTTAACGCTTTCAGGGTGTAGTGTATGGTAGGGGTGGGAATCATTCACGGCTTGTGTGGTAGGGGTCAGGCGGTTCGCATTCGCGCGGAACTGGATACAAATTACAATAACGCCGAAAAACACGTATGACGTCTTCATTGTTGACTTTCCTTTTCGTCTCTTCCTTTCCGTTTCTTCTCTCTTCCTGGAACTTCTGGAATTCTGTGGATCAAGCACAGTAACAGAAACTATCTTGGTTAATATCTCGTGCGTTAGCATGTCTATCTTGTAGTGCCAATTTCCCTTTATAATTTGTCACCATGTGTGACTCCTTTCTTTTTTTTTTTTTAAACCAAAAATTTGGACTAGACCTACTTTAAAAAAAAAAAAAAAAAAATATTGAAACAGTGCGAGCCGTCTTGCAGGCTGTGCGATTTACTATCCAAATGTGTGAGGATGTAAATAGCATGGGGATGGCAACCTAAGGGTTGCCCGAAAGCAAAACACAACTTTTTGAACTAAGGGTGCCGAAATGAGGTGCGTATGGGCCGCGACAGGTAAGATTTGGATAGAATCCCCGGGTAGGACGGTGATCAATGCCGTATGTGCTCTACCCGAGTGCAGCTGACCAGAGGGGGGGGGGGTCCTCAGGCAGGGCGGAGACCAATGCCGTTTCTCCACTGCCTGAGCAACTGGCAAGAACGGGCAAAAATGTAGTCGTCATGGGTGGTTGCTGTAAAGGTTCTAGCATTGAACCAGAAGAGCAGTTATGAACGGGGGGCTGGCAAGCTCTCAGCGGTTTCTGCCAAGAAGCGTGCTGGCAAGTTTTCACCGGTTTCTGCTGACAAATATGGCGTGTGGCCGTGGAACTGCCGAGTGTACAAACAACACTTGACAATAACACTAACAAACAACATTGAACAACATGCTGCAGGTTCCATCAGAAAGGACACCGTTTCTCCCAAGCGGTTCCTTTTTAAAACATCATCTGGACACCTCAATTATCAGTTGCGAACAGGGTCGCAAAGGGGTTCTCGTTTTGGGAGTCAGACTCAAAGTTGTCCTCTTCTCCCGGATGCCATACTCTGGAATTGATGAGGGTTGATAAAGCTGCATGGTGTGACTTGGGGTCCATCTCATCGTTTCGGACGAACCTGTATGAATTGTTGCGGTGCCAAAAAGTGGTGTCTAATTCTGTGGGGACGGAGTCGGGGTCGTCATCGTAGGGCAGTGGTCTTTGGTGGGGTTTGTTGAGGAATGTGATCAGGAAGGGATCACTCGAATCATGTTCAGATTCGCTGGGTGTGGGTCCTGTTGCATGGAGATAGTAGGGAGGCGTGCTGTGGCTATTGTCTGTGTCACAGTCGCTGTCACTGCTGCTGCTGTCTGTGGGCGTTCCGGGGCGGAGTCTAGAGTTCGGGGGTGGAGTCGAGGTTGAGTCCGTGGATGTGGTGGGTGTGTTGGGGGAGGGGAGGGATACGTTGGCTGTCGGCGGCGTATGGTCTGCTGCGTCGAGCATGACGTGGTGTGCGTGGTTGGACTGTGGGCCATATGCCTGAAGCTGGCTAATATGGAACCACGCAGTCTTTCCATTGGGGTACTTAGTTTTACACACTGAGGGGCTTACTTTGTCTGCAATGGAGTAAGGACCCGAATACTTCGGTGACAGGAATGTGCTGGGGTTGTAAATGGAGAACATGACTTGCTGTCCTACCTCAAACTCAGTCGCATGCACTGTCTTGTCGAAACAGGCCTTGCTCTGTTTCTTCCTAGTGCCTAATCTTACTGCGGCTGCTAGCTGAGCCGTTTTTATATTTTTGACTAACTGTTTTTACTGCATTCTCGTGTGTGAAGGCCGTCACTTCGGGGCTGGTCAAGTCAAGTCCGAATAGAAATTCTGTGCCTTTCATGGGGCGTCCGGTCATGAGGGTGTGTGGGGTGTATCCTGTGGATGTCGAAACAGTATTTCTCAAAAACATCAGCGCAAAAGGTAGGACTGAATCCCAAGTGGTGTTGTTTTGTTGGACCACTTTTCTGAGGGTTGCTTTTAGGATCTGATTCATTCGCTCCACGATACCACTTGACTGGGGGTGGTATGCGATGTGCAATTTTTGGGTAATGCCAAATATCGTGAGGATGTTCTTCGTGCCACATCCCGTAAAATGGAACCTTGGTCGGATACAATGCTGCGGGGGAGTCCCCATCTCGTAAAGATGTTGTGGGTTAAGATGTTGGCTGTGGTCTTAGCCGTGTTAGTTCTGGATGGGAATGCCTCTACCCATTTCGTAAAAGTGTCTATGATGACTAATACCTACTTGTAACCATTCCTGCAAGGGGGTAATGGTCCTATAAACTCAATCTGGAGGTTAGTCCAGGGGCCATTAACGGGGCGGGTGTGGCTGAGTTGAGCTTTCTTTGCGTATCTGTCCGGATTGTTTTGGGCACAGATAAGGCAATTCTCACGTAGTGCGTTACGTCTTCTTTTAAACTCGGCCACCAACAGAGCTGCCTGAGGTGGGCTGTAGTGGGATCAATTCCCTGATGCCCATGACTGTCATGGAACAAACAAATAAGCTGATTCCTGACCTCTTCAGGAACCACATAAAGGGTGTCTTTTAGGACCACACTGTCATGTGTGGTTAGAGCATTTTTAAATCTAACGTAACGGGCTGAAAAGCTTCCTTTCAAAATCTCCCTGAGATTGCTATCTTGCTTCTGGGCCTGCACTAAATCCTCTATCAGTCTGTGAGACCTGAACTGCATTCACTGGGGCGCTTTCGGGGGGTGTCCAAAAATATCCATGCCTGGAACCTGCCTTAGCCACTGTGTCGGCTTTTACATTTCCAGGTGGGGAGGAACGGTGGTGACTTCGAACTTTAACAATTCCAAATGTCCTGTCCTGTGCTTTCGCTAAAATGTGGCGAAGCAATGGGGCTGAAGGGAGGGGTTTTCCGTCTGCGGAAACAAATCCTCTTGCTTTCCACAGGGGTAGGAATTCTGTAAGGCTGTTGCAGACATGGAGGCTGTCCGAGTAAATGTCTGCTGGGCTGGGGAAGGAATCTGGGTGATCCACAATGTACACAATGGCTGCTAGTTCTGCCGCATGTGCGCCTAAATGTCCTGGTAATATTAAGGAGATTTTTTCTTGGGCGCGTCCCTGCGCGTCCTCAACATAAATGCCGCATCCTGTAATGCACTTAATGTCTAATACTGTGGAAGAACCATCCACATATATCCTTTTAAAGGTGCGCATGTGTCTGTGTGCTGGGGGCTCTGGGGTGAACTACCTATCTTTCTGGGGGGTGTTTTCGCAATAAAGGGGCCTGTGTTGTCGTGCGGTGAGATTATTTCACATTTGTGGGGGGTGCCTGGGTACTGAAGGTTGTCGGCTAGGAAAGTGTGGGTCTTAGTCCTTTTAACAGTGATGTCCCGTCCCTCCAAACAAAGGGTCCATCTGGCTGCTCTAATGTGGCTTACTGTACCGTCCTTAAGTCGTCCGTCTTGTAAAAGTTGGGTGGGGGGTGTGTTCCGTGAGGATTGTGATGGGGTTTAGTCCGGTGATGTATGAAAAATACTGAACTGTCCAGAAAACTGCGAACACGTGCCTTTCACAGGCCGAAAATCCCTGCTCCACAGGATCTAAAACTCTGGAGGCGTAAGCCATGGGTCTTAATTGTTCGTGCCGTTCCTGGAGGAGTACGGCCGAAAGGGTACGGTCTGTGCTAGATATCTCGACAGCATAGGGGGAAAGCGGGTCTGAAACCTGTAGTGCAATGAGGGCTCTTTTCAAACAATCCACAGCATCCGTATGCTGTGGAAGCCATTCCCAAGGGGCTCCTTTCTTTAGGAGTTCTGAGAGGGATGCTGCCTTGGTGGCGAAACCGTCAATATGGTTTCGGCAGTAGCCAACCAGTCCTAAAAACGACTGGAGGGCTGAAACATTCTGGGGAAGGGGCAATTTGGCAATCGAGTCAATTCTTTTCTGCTCGATTTCACATTTACCATGCATGATGATTGTACCCAAATACATCACTTTGCTTTCCAAAATTTGGGGCTTTTTGGGGTTTACTTTGCATCCAATTTGCTGTAGGAGTTCCAGGAGTTCTGACAGAAGCTCGATATGCTCTGCCTTGGTGTCTGTCTGCAGTAATAGGTCGTCCACATACTGGACCAGACATTCGGGGCGAGAAAATTTTGATAATCCATTTGCCAGCTGTCGGTGGAAAATGGAGGGGGAGTTGTGGAATCCTTGTGGAAGGCATGTCCACGTGTACTGCTGCCCTTTAAAAGTGAAGGCCAATTTGTATTGGCACGCTTTTGCCAATGGAATGGACCAGAATCCGTTACTGATGTCCAAAACTGTAAAATATCGTGATTTGAGTCCCTGTTTGAGCATGGTCTCGGGACTTGTGGCTACCATGGGGGCTGCTGCGGGGGTGACTTTGTTGAGTTCCCGGTAATCGATGGTCAGTCGCCATGATCCATCGGGCTTTCTCACTGGCCAATTGGGGCATTATTAGTAGAGGCTGCTGATCTAAGTACACCCTGCTCTAATACGCTATCGATAACCTTTGAGATTTCTCCCTCCTGCCTCTTGGGCAAATCCATATTGCTTTTGGGGTCTAGGGCCAGGTCCTGTGATTTGAACGGAACCAGTCATCCGGCCACAATAGTGTTTGTGGGTCACGAATGCTGTCCTGTGCTTCTGCAGAACTGCCCTAACCTGCTTGTCTGTGCTAATCATGGTCAGGTCTAACCAGAAATCGCCGACTGCGCTAATCTTGTTTTCATACTCACCTACTGTGAGTGTTGCGGATTTTGCCATTTTCCAGACACATTGGTTTACTGGATCAAATGAAATGTGGCGGGAGTTCATAAAATCAATGCCCAAAATGTGTTCTGCTGTGTGGGGTAGGTCGACTAAAACTATGGGGTGTCTTGCCGTAATAATGCCAATTTGAATGGGTACAGGGGCTGTGAGTGGCCTGTTAAGCCGCTAAGGGTTGTTGTGGCTGTAGTCGGCCACGTGTCTTTTTGGAACATGGTGGAGGAATTAATTGTGGTGCGCGACCCTCCTATGTCCCAGAGAAATTCGATGGGCTGAGCCTGTACTTTTGCTGCAACTACTGGTCAGCCGGACCTATCCCGAAGGGTGTCGCAGACCCAAGTGGGGAAGCCTGAACACCGTCAGTCAGTTCCGTTCATGTCTGTCTGGTCTGAACGAGTGCTCACACTATGTATGGGCTCTGTCCTATTATTCAGAGTGCCTGCTTGCTGGCTCTCTGTGGCTCTCGTGGGGCATTGCACTCTCGTGCAAAGTGACCTAATTGTCCACAGTTGTAACACTCCTGTGGTTTCTGTGGGGGGCTGTTCCTGCCTTCGTTCACCCATGCTGTGTTCTGATGCACCTTAACAACGTGGATATCTGCCTCTGCCTGTTGTTCTTCGGGTTGCTTAATTACGGGTTTGTTCTGGACAGATTGCTCCCAGGAGCGGGACAGCCTTTTTAAAACCCACTTTTCATTGTGCACTTCTTCCAAGGGGTCATAATTGGTACAGGCCTTTTGTCCTGCCTCTGTGGCATGGGAGATAAGGGTGTGGGTCCATTTGGCCATACCGTCTTGGGACAAATGAGCGCGCTCTAAATTGCCGGAAACAGCTGTAAAATGAATCCACAGGCGTCCAGCAAACGCTGTGGGGTGTTCGGTCTTTTTCTGCCTGCACTTATTCAGGCCTTCTACTGGGTCACCTCTGTTGTAGCCGATCGCATCTAGGATCGCTGCGTGCATCTCTGCAAGGGTGCCTCCTCCTACATTCTGTGGGTCGGGAAGGGCTGCTGCGACCGAAGTGTCTAAACTCAAAACTGTGAGCTTCACGTGCTCACGCTCATCCAGGCCGTACATGGTCACCTGCTGCTTTAGAACATAGAACATAGATCAATACAGTGCAGTACAGGCCCTTCGGCCCACGATGTTGCACCGAAACAAAAGCCATCTAACCTACACTATGCCATTATCATCCATGTGCTTATCCAATAAACTTTTAAATACCCTCCATGTTGGCGAGTTCACTACTGTTGCAGGTAGGGCATTCCACGGCCTCACTACTCTTTGCGTAAAGAACCTACCTCTGACCTCTGTCCTATATCTATTACCCCTCAGTTTAAAGCTATGTCCCCTCGTGCCAGCCATTTCCATCCGCGGGAGAAGGCTCTCACTGTCCACCCTATCCAACCCCCTGATCATTTTGTATGCCTCTATTAAGTCTCCTCTTAACCTTCTTCTCTCCAACGAAAACAACCTCAAGTCCATCAGCCTTTCCTCATCAGATTTTCCCTCCAAACCAGGCAACATCCTGGTAAATCTCCTCTGCACCCGCTCCAAAGCCTCCACGTCCTTCCAATAATGCGGTGACCAGAACTGTACGCAATACTGCAAATGCGGCCGTACCAGAGTTCTGTACAGCTGCAACATGACCTCCCGACTCCGGAACTCAATCCCTCTACCAATAAAGGCCAACACTCCATAGGCCTTCTTCACAACCCTATCAACCTGGGTGGCAACTTTCAGGGATCTATGTACATGGACACCTAGATCCCTCTGCTCATCCACACTTTCAAGAACTTTACCATTAGCCAAATATTCCGCATTCTTGTTATTCCTTCCAAAGTGAATCACCTCACACTTCTCTACATTAAACTCCATTTGCCACCTCTCAGCCCAGCTCTGCAGCTTATCTATGTCCCTCTGTAACCTGCTACATCCTTCCACACTATCGACAACACCACCGACTTTAGTATCGTCTGCAAATTTACTCACCCGCCCTTCTGCGCCTTCCTCTAGGTCATTGATAAAAATGGCAAACAGCAACGGCCCCAGAACAGATCCTTGTGGTACTCCACTTGTGACTGTACTCCATTCTGAACATTTCCCATCAACCACCACCCTCTGTCTTCTTTCAGCTAGCCAATTTCTGATCCACATCTCTAAATCACCCTCAATCCCCAGCCTCCGTATTTTCTGCAATAGCCTACCGTGGGGAACCTTATCAAACGCTTTGCTGAAATCCATATACACCACATCAACTGCTCTACCCTCATCTACCTGTTCAGTCACCTTCTCAAAGAACTCAAGGTTTGTGAGGCATGACCTACCCTTCACAAAGCCATGCTGACTATCCCTGATCTATTCCTATCTAGATGATTATAAATCTTGTCTCTTATAATCCCCTCCAAGACTTTACCCACTACAGACGTGAGGCTCACCGGTCTATAGTTGCCGGGGTTGTCTCTGCTCCCCTTTTTGAACAAAGGGACCACATTTGCTGTCCTCCAGTCCTCTGGCACTATTCCTGTAGCCAATGATGACATAAAAATCAAAGCCAAAGGTCCAGCAATCTCTTCCCTGGCCTCCCAGAGAATCCTAGGATAAATCCCATCAGGACCCGAGGACTTGTCTATTTTAAGCCTGTCCAGAATTGCCAACACCTCTTCCCTACGTACCTCAATGCCATCTATTCTATTAGCCTGGGGCTCAGCATTCTCCTCCACAACATTATCTTTTTCCTGAGTGAATACTGACGAAAAATATTCATTTAGTATCTCGCCTATCTCTTCAGACTCCACACACAATTTCCCATCCCTGTCCTTGACTGGTCCTACTCTTTCCCTAGTCATTCGCTTATTCCTGACATACCTACAGAAAGCTTTTGGGTTTTCCTTGATCCTTCCTGCCAAATACTTCTCATGTCCCCTCCTTGCTCGTCTTAGCTCTCTCTTTAGATCCTTCCTCGCTACCTTGTAACTATCTATCGCCCCAACTGAAGCTTCACACCTCATCTTCACATAGGCCTCCTTCTTCCTCTTAACAAGAGATTCCACTTCCTTGGTAAACCACGGTTCCCTCGCTCGACGCCTTCCTCCCTGCCTGACCGGTACATACTTATCAAGAACACGCAGTAGCTGATCCTTGAACAAGCCCCACTTATCCAGTGTGCCCAACACTTGCAGCCTACTTATCCACCTTATTCCCCCCCCCCCCCCCCCCCAAGTCACGTCTAATGGCATCATAATTGCCCTTCCCCCAGCTATAAGTCTTGCCCTGCGGTGTATACTTATCCCTTTCCATCATTAACGTAAACGTCACCGAATTGTGGTCACTGTCCCCAAAGTGCTCTCCTACCTCCAAATCCAACACCTGGCCTGGTTCATTACCCAAAACCAAATCCAACGTGGCCTCGCCTCTTGTTGGCCTGTCAACATATTGTTTCAGGAAACCCTCCTGCACACACTGTACAAAAAACGACCCATCTATTGTACTCGAACTATATCTTTTCCAGGCAATATTTGGAAAGTTAAAGTCTCCCATAATAACTACCTTGTTACTTTCACTCTTATCCAGAATCATCTTCGCCATCCTTTCCTCTACATCCCTCGAACTATTAGGAGGCCTATAAAAAAAACTCCCAACAGGGTGACCTCTCCTTTCCTGTTTCTAACTTCAGCCCATACTACCTCGGAAGAAGAGTCCCCATCTAGCATCCTCTCCGCCACCGTAATACTGCTCTTGACTAGCAGCGCCACACCTCCCCCTCTTTTGCCTCCTTCTCTGAGCTTACGAAAACACCTAAACCCCGGAACCTGCAACATCCATTCCTGTCCCTGCTCTATCCATGTCTCCGAAATGGCCACAACATCAAAGTCCCAGGTACCAACCCATGCTGCCAGTTCCCCTACCTTGTTTCGTATACTCCTGGCATTGAAGTAGACACACTTCAAACCAACCACCTGCACTCTGGCTCCCTCCTGCGATGTCAAATCTGTGCTCCTGACCTCTATACTCTCATTCTCCCTTACCCTAAAACTACAATCCAGGTTCCCATGCCCCTGCTGCATTAGTTTAAACCCCCCCCAAAGAGCACTAACAAATCTCCCTCCCCCAGGATATTTGTGCCCCTCAAGTTCAGATGTAGACCATCCTGTCTGTAGAGGTCCCACCTTCCCCAGAAAGAGCCCCAGTTATCCAGAAATCTGAATCCCTCCCGCCTGCACCATCCCTGTAGCCACGTGTTTAATTGCTCTCTCTCCCTATTCCTCATCTCACTATCACGTGGCACGGGCAACAACCCAGAGATAACAACTCTGTTTGTTCTAGTTCTGAGCTTCCATCCTAGCTCCCTGAAAGCCTGCCTGACATCCTTGTCCCCTTTCCTACCTATGTCGTTAGTGCCAATGTGGACCACGACTTGGGGCTGCTCCCCCTCCCCCCTAAGGACCCGGAAAACACTATCCGAGACATCACGTACCCTTGCACCTGGGAGGCAACCTACCAAACGTGAGTCTCTCTCGCTCCCACAAAATCTCCTATCTGTGCCCTGACTATAGAGTCCCCAATTACTAATGCTCTGCTCCTCACCCCCCTTCCGTTCTGAGCAACAGGGACAGACTCCGTGCCAGAGGCCCGTACCCCATGGCTTACCCCTGGTAAGTTGTCCCCCCCACAAGTATTCAAAGCGGTATACTTGTTTCTCAGGGGAACGACCGCAGGGGATCCCTGCACTGACTGCTTTTTCCCAGTCCCTCTTACAGTTACCCACCTATCTCCAATCTTTGGTGTAACTAATTCCCTGAAGCTGCTATCTATGACCCCTTCTGCCTCCCGAATGATCCGAAGTTCTTCCAACTCCAGCTCCAGTTCCCTAACTCGGTCTTGGAGGAGCTGGAGATGGCAGCACTTCCTGCAGGTAAAATCAGCAGGGACACTAACTGCATCCCTCACCTCAAACATCCTGCAGGAAACACAGAGCAGGAAGTTTTACTCGAGCAAAGAAGTGGTGGGGGTCTGAGGTGGGGAGGAACGGTGTGATCTTGTTGCTCGCGTCCTGTAATTGGGTCACGGTTAAGAGGGTGGTGTAAAGAAATTCTGCGTCTCCTTCCGATGTGACTGCGGTGGGTAGTGACTGGATTCATGGGAACCTGATCTATCTGCTCTGGGGGGGGGGGGGGTTGGGGTGCTTTACTCCTTGCGCACATGTTCCCTGAACATATCTATGCGCGGTTTCATTTCACTATTGCCAATCAGGGCCGTCTTCCTCATCTAATTGGGATCCAAAGGTGCTCTGGAACTCATTTTGCACCGAAAGCAAAGACTGCAGTTCCACAATCTGCTTCCTGCATTTCGCATGATCTAATGAGCTTTGTCTGTGCTCCGTGGTAGCAGCATGGAGTGCTCTTAATGCTGCCTTTAACTCGCTGCACTGCCTTTGCAATGCCTCTACCTGTTTCTCTGTCTCGTCTCTTCCCAGGACTGCACGTTGCGTGTCTTGATAGGTTTTTTTGTACTGGGTTTGGAAGCTGCTCAGATGCGCTAGACCAGCCTGGTGTGCCAACTTGGCATCATCCACCTCTCCGTCCTTTGCTGCCAACTTCCTCCTTAATTCTATATTCCCTTTCTCGATCTCGCTAACATCGACCTTGCTCATTCGATGTGTCTCCTCTATGTGAAGATGAGATGTGAAGTTTCAGTTGGGGCGATGGATAGTTACAAGGTAGCGAGGAAGGATCTAAAGAGAGCTAAGACGAGCAAGGAGGGGACATGAGAAGTATTTGGCAGGTAGGATCAAGGAAAACCCAAAAGCTTTCTATAGGTATGTCAGGAATAAGCGAATGACTAGGGAAAGAGTAGGACCAGTCAAGGACAGGGATGGGAAATTGTGTGTGGAGGCTGAAGAGATAGGCGAGATACTAAATGAATATTTTTCATCAGTATTCACTCAGGAAAAAGATAATGTTGTGGAGGAGAATGCTGAGACCCAGGCTAATAGAATAGATGGCATTGAGGTACGTAGGGAAGAGGTGTTGGCAATTCTGGACAGGCTGAAAATAGATAAGTCCCCGGGTCCTGATGGGATTTATCCTAGGATTCTCTGGGAGGCCAGGGAAGAGATTGCTGGACCTTTGACTTTGATTTTTATGTCATCATTGGCTACAGGAATAGTGCAAGAGGACTGGAGGATAGCAAATGTGGTCCCTTTGTTCAAAAAGGGGAGCAGAGACAACCCCGGCAACTATAGACAGGTGAGCCTCACGTCTGTAGTGGGTAAAGTCTTGGAGGGGATTATAAGAGACCAGATTTATAATCCTCTAGATAGGAATAATATGATCAGGGATAGTCAGCATGGCTTTGTGAAGGGTAGGTCATGCCTCACAAACCTTATCGAGTTCTTTGAGAAGGTGACTGAACAGGTAGACGAGGGTAGAGCAGTTGATGTG
This sequence comes from Scyliorhinus torazame, assembly GCF_047496885.1. Classification (NCBI taxonomy): domain Eukaryota; kingdom Metazoa; phylum Chordata; class Chondrichthyes; order Carcharhiniformes; family Scyliorhinidae; genus Scyliorhinus; species Scyliorhinus torazame. The sequence goes on from NC_092715.1 coordinate 228,624,132, forward strand.
GTGTATATGGATTTCAGCAAAGCGTTTGATAAGGTTCCCCACGGTAGGCTATTGCAGAAAATACAGAGGCTGGGGATTGAGGGTGATTTAGAGATGTGGATCAGAAATTGGCTAGCTGAAAGAAGACAGGGTGGTGGTTGATGGGAAATGTTCAGAATGGAGTTCAGTTACAAGTGGAGTACCACAAGGATCTGTTCTGGGGCCGTTGCTGTTTGTCATTTTTATCCATGACCTAGAGGAAGGCGCAGAAGGGTGGGTGAGTAAATTTGCAGACGATACTAAAGTCAGTGGTGTTGTCGATAGTGTGGAAGGATGTAGCAGGTTACAGAGGGTAGAGATAAGCTGCAGAGCTGGGCTGAGAGGTGGCAAATTGAGTTTAATGTAGAGAAGTGTGAGGTGATTCACTTTGGAAGGAATAACAGGAATGCGGAATATTTGGCTAATGGTAAAGTTCTTGGAAGTGTGGATGAGCAGAGGGATCTAGGTGTCCATGTACATAGATCCCTGAAAGTTGCCACCCAGGTTGATAGGGTTGTGAAGAAGGCCTATGGAGTGTTGGCCTTTATTGGTAGAGGGATTGAGTTCCGGAGTCAGGAGGTCATGTTGCAGCTGTACAGAACTCTGGTACGGCCGCATTTGGAGTATTGCGTACAGTTCTGGTCACCGCATTATAGGAAGGACGTGGAGGCTTTGGAGTGGGTGCAGAGGAGATATACCAGGATGTTGCCTGGTATGGAGGAAAAATCTGATGAGGAAAGGCTGATGGACTTGAGGTTGTTTTCGTTGGAGAGAAGAAGGTTAAGAGGAGACTTAATAGAGGCATACAATATGATCGGGGGGTTAGATAGGGTGGACAGTGAGAGCCTTCTCCCACGGATGGAAATGGCTGGCATGAGGGGACATAGCTTGAAACTGAGGGGTAATAGATATAGGACAGAGGTCAGAGGTAGGTTCTTTACGCAAAGAGTAGTGAGGCCGTGGAATGCCCTACCTGCTACTGTAGTGAACTCGCCAACATTGAGGGCATTTAAAAGTTGATTGGATAAGCATATGGATGATAATGGCATAGTGTAGGTTAGATGGCTTTTGTTTCGGTGCAACATCGTGGGCCGAAGGGCCTGTACTGCGCTGTATCGTTCTATGTTCTATCTCTTTGCGGAGCGTCCGAATGACCTCTGTGCCTCGCAATTGTGCCAGACAGGACACGATTGCCATTGGCTTGCGAGCTTTTCCCAAGCTTTTCTTATGGATCTCTGACAGGTTCTCCCACCAAGTATGTCCTATATTGAGGTAGTATGGGTTGAAGTCAGAAATAGGAAAGGAGCAGTCACCTTGTTAGGAGTTTTCTATAGGCCCCCCAATAGCAGCAGAGATGTGGAGGAACAGATTGGGAAACAGATTTTGGAAAGGTGCAGAAGTCATAGGGTAGTAGTCATGGGCGACTTTAACGTCCCAAATATTGAGTGGAAACTCTTTAGATCAAAGAGTTTGGATGGGGTGGTGTTTGTGCAGTGTGTCCAGGAAGCTTTTCTAACACAGTATGTAGATTGTCCAACCAGAGGAGGGGCAATATTGGATTTAGTACTGGGTAATGAACCAGGGCAAGTGATAGATTTGTTAGTGGGGGAGCATTTTGGAGATAGTGACCACAATTCTGTGACTTTCACTTTAGTAATGGAGAGGGATAGGTACGTGCAACAGGGCAAGGTTTACAATTGGGGGAAGGGTAAATACGATGTTGTCAGACAAGAATTCAAGTGCGTAAGTTGGGAACATAGGCTGGCAGGGAAGGACACAAGTGAAATGTGGAACTTGTTCAAGGAACAGGTACTACGTGTCCTTGATATGTATGTCCCTGTCAGGCAGGGAAGAGATGGTCGAGTGATGGAACCATGGTTGACAAGAGAGGTTGAATGTCTTGTTAAGAGGAAAAAGGAGACTTATGTAAGGCTGAGGAAACCAGGTTCAGACAGGGCATTGGAGGGATACAAGATAGCCTGAAGGGAACTGAAGAAAGGGATTAGGAGAGCTAAGAGAGGGCATGAACAATCTTTGGCGGGTAGGATCAAGGAAAACCCCAAGGCCTTTTACACATGTGAGAAATATGAGAATGACGAGAGCGAGGGTAGGTCCGATCAAGGACAGTAGCGGGAGATTGTGTATTGAGTCTGAAGAGATAGGAGAGGTCTTGAACGAGTACTTTTCTTCTGTATTTACAAATGAGAGGGGCAATATTGTTGGAGAGGACAGTGTGAAACACATTGGTAAGCTCGAGGAAATACTTGTTAGGAAGGAAGATGTGTTGGGCATTTTGAAAAACCTGAGGATAGACAAGCCCCCCGGGCCTGACGGGATATATCCAAGGATTCTATGGGAAGCAAGAGATGAAATTGCAGAGCCGTTGGCAATGATCTTTTCGTCCTCACTGTCAACAGGGGTGGTACCAGGGGATTGGAGGGTGGCGAATGTCGTGCTCCTGTTCAAAAAAGGGACTGGGGATAACCCTGGGAATTACAGGCCAGTTAGTCTTACTTCGGTGGTAGGCAAAGTAATGGAAAGGGTACTGAAGGATAGGATTTCTGAGCATCTGGAAAGACACTGCTTGATTAGGGATAGTCAGCACGGATTTGTGAGGGGTAGGTCTTGCCTTACAAGTCTTATTGAATTCTTTGAGGAGGTGACCAAGCATGTGGATGAAGGTAAAGCAGTGGATGTAGTGTACATGGATTTTAATAAGGCATTTGATAAGGTTCCCCATGGTAGGCTTCTGCAGAAAGTAAGGAGGCATGGGATAGTGGGAAATTTGGCCAGTTGGATAACGAACTGGCTAACCGATAGAAGTCAGAAAGTGGTGGTGGATGGCAAATATTCAGCCTGGATCCCAGTTACCAGTGGCGTACCGCAGGGATCAGTTCTGGGTCCTCTGCTGTTTGTGATTTTCATTAATGACTTGGATGAGGGAGTTGAAGGGTGGGTCAGTAAATTTGCAGACTATACGAAGATTGGTGGAGTTGTTGATAGTGAGGAGGGCTGTTGTCGGCTGCAAAGAGACATAGATAGGATGCAGAGCTGGGCTGAGAAGTGGCAGATGGAGTTTAACCCTGAAAAGTGTGAGGTTGTCCGTTTTGGAAGGACAAATATGAATGCGGAATACAGGGTTAACGGTAGAGTTCTTGGCAATGTGGAGGAGCAGAGAGATCTTGGGGTCTATGTTCATACATCTTTGAAAGTTGCCACTCAAGTGGATAGAGCTGTGAAGAAGGCCTATGGTGTGCTCGCGTTCATTAACGGAGGGATTGAATTTAAGAGCCGTGAGGTGATGATGCAGCTGTACAAAACCTTGGTAAGGCCACATTTGGAGTACTGTGTACAGTTTTGGTCGCCTCATTTTAGGAAGGATGTGGAAGCTTTGGAAAAGGTGCAAAGAAGATTTACCAGGATGTTGCCTGGAATGGAGAGTAGGTCTTACGAGGAAAGGTTGAGGGTGCTCGGCCTTTTCTCATTAGAACGGAGAAGGATGAGGGGCGACTTGATAGAGGTTTATAAGATGATCAGGGGAATAGATAGAGTAGACAGTCAGAGACTTTTTCCCCGGGTGGAACAAACCATTACAAGGGGACATAAATTTAAGGTGAAAGGTGGAAGATATAGGAGGGCTATCAGAGGTAGGTTCTTTACCCAGAGAGTAGTGGGGGCATGGAATGCACTGCCTGTGGAAGTAGTTGAGTCGGAAACATTAGGGACCTTCAAGCAGCTATTGGATAGGTACATGGATTACGGTAAAATGATATAGTGTAGATTTATTTGTTCTTAAGGGCAGCACGGTAGCATTGTGGATAGCACAATTGCTTCACAGCTCCAGGGTCCCAGGTTCGATTCCGGCTTGGGTCACTGACTGTGCGGAGTCTGCGTGGGTTTCCTCCGGGTGCTCCGGTTTCCTCCCACAGTCCAAAGATGTGCAGGTTAGGTGGATTGGCCATGATAAATTGCCCTTTGTGTCCAAAATTGCCCTTGGTGTTGGGTGGAGGTGTTGAGTTTGGGTAGGATGCTCTTTCCAAGAGCCGGTGCAGACTCAGGGGGCCGAATGGCCTCCTTCTGCACTGTAAATTCAATGATAATCTATGATTAATCTAGGACAAAGGTTCGGCACAACATCGTGGGCCGAAGGGCCTGTTCTGTGCTGTATTTTCTTTGTTCTATGTTCTATACTCCCAGGTCCTGTTTTCTCGTTATCACAGAATTCACTCCAAAGGGGCCATCCTTTCCCTTTGAGATATTTTCTGATCTCTTCTTCCCAAACGGGACACTGACCTACTCTACTGTTGGTCGCTGCGACCACAAATTCTTTAGGGTTCATGAGGCGTTGCATTGCCTGCATTGCCATCTTTCCTCTAAATGCTCTCTTAAAATTTGGAACGATGGGTACGAAGGCGGTGCTGTAATTACGGGTACGGCTTTCACTATTTTCCAGAATACAAACTCCCGACAGTTTTTCGCAACAAAAATCTATCAGTTTTACCTTCTCGCCCTGTTAGTTACGCATGCATTAACACAGTTCCGAATTATGAGGATTGATCAGAACTGCATGAACACTTGTGGTTTTTCTGTTCCCAATTGAATTCTAATTCAAATTTTGGGTTCTCCCAGAGTGGTTAGCCACTTCTAAGTCGGGTCCCGTCAGGCTGTCACCAGTAATATGTTGCTAACTTTTGGTTGGCTCTTAAATGTTGCCCGTTTTATCTTTACTTAATTTGCTCTGTTTCTATAACCTTTGCTCTCGAGTCGCCAGGTATCTTTATGATACCGCCACGAGTTTCAAGTTCAAATACTGATCAATAACTCAACACACCAATTGGTAAGATTCAAATCAATACACATTTATTATACACAGTAAATCACGACTCATGCATAAACTCTACTTTCTAGACTATTCTCTATCACTAAAAGCCCGATACTTAGCTTCGGAATTGGCCCACCAGGTCAAGGGAACATGGGGCCTTTCGTTCGATCTGAGTCTGCAGGATTCAAAAGCTGGTATAGACTGGTAGCTAGGAGCGCCTATCTCGTAGCGTGCGTTGACTGGTGACTTACTTGGTTGATGCGGCAGCTTAGACAGTTCACTCTCAAGGGCTGATTAGAGTTGCTGAGTGACCCTGCCAAGAAGAGTGAATTGAACTTGGGGACTCTATTTTATAGTCCCCAGGGGCTTCCCGCCCCTTTGGGCGGATCCCGTGTTTTGTTCCACGTGATTGGACTACGTTCCGATCACTTGGGTCGATTTCTCCAATACTAGAGTTGTTCCCTGATCGCTGGGCGGTCCCTGAGTGTTCGTTGGCCTTCCTTTGTCTTGGCTCCTGCTGGCGCCGAGGAGTCTGGCTTGGCCTTATTCACCTTGCATGTTTCAATAGTTCCCGGGGATCGCTCATTAGTATGCAGATGGCTGTGAGTTTCAGTGCTGTCTGGGCTTCTGCAAGTTCTAATACACAGGAGACTTTGCACTTGCTAGTTTTTCCTGGCTTGGCTGAATTTTGCTGCAGTCTTTGCAGATCTCCATTTTAAGCCATGAAGTGGCCAACCCAGGTGGCTACACTCTTGACAAGACATTCAATCTCTTGTGTACCATGGTTCCCTCACACGGCCATTTCCTCCCTGCCTTGCAGGGACATACCTATGAAGGACACGCAGTATTTGTTCCTCGAACAAGCTCCACTTTTCATTTGTGCCTTTCCCTGACAGTTTCTGTTCCCATCTTATGCTCCCTAATACTTGCTTAATTGCATCATAATTACCCCTCCCCCAATTATAAACCTTGCCCTGCAGTATGGCCCTCTGAATTGCAATAGTGAAATACACCGAATTGTGGTTACTATCTCCAAAGTGCTCTCCCACAAACAAATCTAACACTTGGCCCGGTTCATTACCCAGTACCAAATCCAATGTGGCCCCCCCTCTTGTCGGCCTATCCACATATTGTGTCAGGAAACCCTCCTGCACACACTGTACAAAAACTGCCCCATCCGAACTGTTCGACCTATAGAGGTTCCAATCAATATTTGGAAAGTTAAAGTCACCCATGACAATTACCCTGGGACCTCCACACCTATCCATAATCTGTTTTGCAATTTCTTCCTCCACATCTCTATTACTATTTGGGGGCCTATAGAAAACTCCTAACAACGTGATCGGAAACCAAGCTTTGATTTATGAACTAATTCATAATCATGTGCCATTTCTGCTGCTAACCTCGCAGTTTTAACCCTCTGCTCTTCCACATAAGTTCTCACTACATCAGGAATTGAACTTTTAAACTCCTCCAAATGTATGATTTCTCTGAGAGCTTCATACTTTTGATCTATTTTCAAAGCCCTTATCCACCTATCACAATTACTCTGATCGTTTCAAACTCCATGTATGTTTGACCAGGTTCTTTCCTTAAATTTCTAAACCTTTGTCTGTAGGCTTCAGGCACTAGTTCATATGCACCTAAGATGGATTTTTTCATCTCCTCATACGACTCCGATACCTCCTCTGATAGCGATGCCAGCTTTGTTTGAATCAGTAATACCCACATATCCGGCGGCCATTTCATTTGTTTAGCTACCTTCCCAAATGAAATGAAAAAGGCTTCTACCTCCTTCTCATCAAACCTTGGCAATGCTTGGACATATTTAAATAGATCCCCATCAAGCGACTATGACGCTCTTTCTCACTAGCCTCATCACTATCATCCAACTCTACGTTTTCCTTTATGCCTGCCAATTTTAACTGACTGTCATGTTTCATGGTCATTTTCTGAAGTTCAAACTCTCTCTCTTTATATTTTTCCCTGATCTGTAACTCCCTTTCTCTTTCTTTTTCCTCTATCTCTTTCGTAGTCAAGCTGCTTTAATTCTTTCTCATGTTCCATTTGTTTAATTTGTAACTGAACTTTTGCCATTTCCAATGAGTCAAACTGTATCTCAGGCAACTTTAAATGCTTAGCCACCGCCATAATTACCTCGTCTTTTCCCATTTTTTCAGGCAATGTTTTTGCCAAATCTAACAGTCTGCTTTTAGTCTCTGTCCGTAAGGTGTTACCGGCTCCACCCCCAAAAACAGAGCCTCTGAAAGCGCCATTGTCCACAACACACTCACTACTTAAACTATAATACCCCACCTGAAAAGCAACCACAATATGCTCACCCCTCACTGTCTTTCAGTTCACTAAGCCAATCCAGTAGATAGACTTTCATCCCGGATGAGCCCCCAATTTGATATGGGCCAGGGTTTAGAGAACCCCAAAGTGCATCATGGAGTTCACCTGACCCACAACTTTTAATAGATTGTGGTATGGGGCGCACACGGCCCTCTGCATGAGTGGTACAACAGAAATGGAAAAACATTTTTAAAAATCAAAACAATGTTTATTCTATGAACTCAAGTTCACCTTTTTTAAAAAAACAGTGAACATAGATTCATAGAATTTACAGTGCAGAAGGAGGCCATTCGGCCCATCGAGTCTGCACCGGCTCTTGGAAAGAGCAACCTACCCAAGGTCCACACCTCCACCCTCTCCCCATAACCCAGCAACCCCACCCAACACTATGGGCAATTCTGGACACTAAAGGCAATTTAGCATGGTCAATCCACCTAACCTGCACATCTTTGGACTGTGGGAGGAAACCGGAGCACCCGGAGGAAACCCACGCACACACGGGAAGAACGTGCAGACTCCACACAGACAGTGACCCAAGCCGGAATCGAACCTGGGACCCTGGAGCTGTGAAGCAATTGTGCTATCCACAATGCTACTGTGCTGCCCTGTATCTTAGCAACCATCAATTCAAAAAGAACCCCCAAAGAACACCACACTAAGTAATGCTCCAGCTGTCCTTTTAACATCCATAAGACTTGAAAAACCTTTAAAACAGAAGCACATCAGGTTAAAGTCACTACTGAGAGCAGTTATTATTTTTAAATCATCAAAGGATCAATTTACAATCTTTAGATTACAGAGGGAGACTCTAATACACCTTCTGTCTGTGACTGCAGCTATCCAGCTCTGAAAACGAAACTAAAACACACCCTGCAACAAAGTCCAAAACAAAAGTAAAAAGCTGGCAGACAGCCCAGCTCCACCCACTCTCTGACATCACTGCAGTAATAAACACCCATTTCTTAAGGTACTCTCACATGATAAATTACATTCGCCACATTTACTAAACTCTCCTGGTAATTCTCTTCACAACCGATGAACAGTATGTGCCATCTACAAGAAGCACAGCATCAACTCACCAAATCCCCAACCGCCAGAAGGACAAGGACAGCAGACCATCTCTCCAAACCACTCACCACCCTGACTTGGAAATATATCGCTGTACCTTCACTGGATATTCATGAGGCGGCTGGATATAGCACTTGGGGAGAATGGGATCAAAGGCTATGGGGAGAAAGCAGGATTAGGCTATTAGGTTGGATGATCAGCCACGATCGTGATGAATGGCGGAGCAGGCTCGAAGGGCCAAAAGGCCTCCTCCTGCTCCTATCTTCTTGTATCTATGTATCTCCCAAATAGCACTGGGTGTACCTACATCACAAGGACTGCAGTGGTTCAAGAAGCAAGCTGACAACCACCACCTCAAGGGCAATTAGGGAATAAGACGTGCTGGCCCAGCCAATGATGCCCCATCCCATGAATGATCTTCAAAAAAGAAATAAAAGGGTCATTCTCGCGTTATCAGGCTGTGACTAGTGGGGTTCCACAGGGATCAGAATTTATGCCCCAGCTGTTCACAATATATATCTAATGGCCTGTATTCTCCAGAGTTTCTCAGAATGAAAGATCATGAATCCTTCTATGGATTTTATTCAAACCTACAGAATATTTAAAGGTATAGACTGGATAACCAGGATAGATGCAGGCAAGCTGTTTCCCCTGGTTGGGGAGTCTAGAACCATGGAACTCATTTTAAAATAACTGGGAAGCCACTTAAGACCAAGATGAGGAGCAATGTCTTTATTTGGGGAGTTGTGAATTTTTAGAACTCTACCCAGAAGACTGTGGGGGCTGCGTCCTTGCCAATGTTTAAAGTACGGATTGGCAATTTGAAATTTCTCAATGACATATATGGGCATCTTGTGGGGGGGAAAAAGCATTGAAATGGATGATCAGCCATGATCATAACAAATGTCGGAGCAGGCTGAATGGCCTCCTCTTACACTCCTATGTTCTGAACTGAAAGCAACCCTCCAATATGTGAGAAATCACAGAAACATTGTGGGCGGAATTCGCCGTTGGCCGATGCCGGAAACGAGAAATGCGATTGGACAGAGAATAGGTTCAGGCAAAATCGTGGCAGGTGTCAATTTGACGCCAAATCGCAATTCTTTCCTCCTCGACAGTGGCACCAATGTGTACTGGAACGCATTTACAGTAAACACCTTTTGCATATCATTAGCGGTCCCAACCCGGTATTCTCCGGGACCTCCGCGATTGTCCTCCTCCAATGGGCCGAGTTCCCAACGGCGCGGTTCACTTGTGCTTTTAAAAATCATGAAACCGACGTCATGGCTGATGAGGGCGATAGGAGGTTGCACAGAGAGGCACGACTGTGGGCTGCCAGGCTGGGCTGACTGGGGTGGGGGTGAACCTGCCAGGGCCAGGGGAGGGGAGGTGACTGGGAACAGGCTGAGTGGCCAGGGTGACCTCCCAGGGACTGGGGCAGTGTCGAGTCATTAATGCGGCCAGAAAGGCAGCCATCTTGCTGTGCATTCACTGACCACCCACCTTGGAATCTGGATCTACAGATTAACACCAGCCGTATAGATACCCTCATCCCCCACCCTCTGCCACCTGCCCACCCAGGGTAACGCCTACGGGGGCACCGGGCGGGGGACGTGCAGTTGGCAACGATATCCCTGGCCTCCAGGACAGGCACCAAGGCCAGAGGCTCCCTCAGTGCCGGCCAGAGGCTCCCTCAGTGCCAGCACCGAGGGTACAGGGGGTGATTGATGGGATGCATGTCCCCTAAGAGCACCTGCAGATGACATATTCTCTACACAAACTGAAAGGGTACGACTATGTGAACGTGCAGCTGATTTGTGACCATCAGTTGCACATCATGCATGTCTATGCCCGATACCCGGGCAGTGTGCAAGTCGCCTTCATCGTGGCACACCTAACATGACCCACCCCCCCCCCCCGGCTTGGGGATTGGCTCCTGGGCTGCAAGGGTTATCCACTGCAGTCGTGGCTGATGATACCTACCCGGAGGCCACAGACCCGCAACAATGATGCCCATACAGCGACTAGGTCCGACATCGAGCGGTGCTTCGGCCTCCTGAAGATGCAGCTCAGGTGCCTGGATCGCTCTGGAGTATGATTCTGACAGGGTCGCCTGCGTCTTGGCAACCTGCTGCGTCCTCCACAGCATTGCACAGCAGAGGGGCAATATACTGGAGGAGGAGAAACATCGGGCTACTCCCGGGGGCCGAGGGTGTGAGCGGAACTAACCCCCGAGGCTCCCTGACACCTTGACACTGCCAGTCCTGGAGGCCCGCTGTGGTCTCGGTCAGCATCCACACGCTTGCGGTCATAGAGCATAGGGTGTGAAACATCTCCGTATGGGACTGCTCCACATCACGCTGTGACTGTGCCACCAGCTTCTGTGTTTGTGTCATGTCATGCAGTGACTGCGTCATTTCCCTCTGGGACTGGGCCATCGCCCTCTGTATCTGTGCCACATCGGCCAGTGCCTGGGCAATAGCGGCGACGTGCCCAGCCATGGCCTGCTGTGACTGGGCCACGCTCAGGAGCGCCGCTGCGATGTCCAGGTGGCTCTGGCACATGCATCCCCTGTGAGAAGGAACCCTGCACAGCATGCCCCAGGCTTTAGACATGCTAATCCATAGCCAACACTGTCGCCCCAATGCTTCCATCATGGACACCAACCATGCAGTGTTGGCCTGTGCAGTGTTAGCATGCATTGTCAGCACCACCTCCTGCTCCTGCATGTGTCTGGACTCCTCCAACTGCACCTGCAGGTGCTGGATGCTCGCCGGCAACCCCTCATGTAGTCCCTGGCTCTGCGACTGTATCTTCATGATTATGGGACTGCCCGTTCCAGAAGACCGAAACGTGCCTGGATGGCAGCTAGTTCCTCGGGTCGACCTGCCCTCCACCCGTCCACCCTTTTGGGTGTTCCTACCTCCACCTGCTGTACTGGAGCAGCTCTGTGGCGCGTACTAGGTGGTGTCCCAGGAGCCTCTTCACTGAAGTGCCCAACCGAGGTGAGTGTCTCTGGGATGGTGGACAGTATTAGAGACAGCAGTGACGGAAAACAACTGTCCTCGTTCGACTTGAGCTCCGGGGTCTCTGAGTCTCGGGTGGAGGGCTGCCATCCGAGTTGCTCTCGTCGCTGCTCGGCTCACGAGGGAGCTCTGGGTGTGGCAATGTCTGGGGTCGGGGGAACCAGATGGACCCACCCCATCACCAGCAGGTGCTGCAACAAGACACAAGACCAGACCCATGATTAGACTGGGGATGAGGTGGGGATGGTACAGGGTGAGGGTGGGGGTGGTGTGGGGTGGTGTTGCTTAGGGTTGACACATGTGTCATGGGGAACCGCAATTCAGCAGGGTCTCACTTCTTTGCTTCTCACAACCTAACTCCACCACGGTGACCTCCCTTTCGTCTGGGCTCTCTGCTGAGCCACAGTGAGGGGCTGCAGGTCCGGCAGTCCCCCTCCTGTCTTCTCCCATTCCCGGTAGTTGTCCGCGGCCTTCTCTTGGGGTGGGGTGGGGGGCGGCATGCGACACATGCAGCCTGGGGGTGGTGTAGCTGGTGGCCTCAATCGCCAGGGCACCAGACACCAGATAAGGGAATAGTGTAGATGGGCTTTAGAGTGGTTTCACAGGTCGGCGAAACATCGAGGGCCGAAGGGCCTGTACTGCGCTTCTATGTTCTATGGCGGCCGGTATGCGTACTGACATGTGGTGCAGGGTGGGGGTTCGCCTGCCGGGTGGAGGGGGGGGGGGTAGGGTTATGGGGGTGTGGGCCTGGTTTTAGTGACGGGGGCACAATGCTGCCTACTCACCCTGGCCGCCCTGAGGAGGTTGTGCTGGCTGGTCTGGACAGTGTTGCCCATGGCGCTGACTGTCTCTGTCACCTATGCCCAGGCACGGCGAATTGCGACGGCTGACCCCCTCCTTCCCGGGCTGGGGTACAGGGTCATCCTCCCTCCTCCACTCTTCCACCGCGTCCAGGAGGGTCTCGAGTTCTGTTTCCATGAACTTTGGGGCTGCTCTCCTCACTGCCATCTTGGTGGCTGGCATGGTGTGTGAAGAGTGAAATGTGTATATGCGGCTGCAGCTTGTCAGCCTCATGAGTGCCAATTGCGATGCCTGCACCATTTCTCATTAGAATCAATGGTGTTCTATGGGGTGCAGATGATAGCCCCTTAACAGTACCGGAATTGGTCCAAGTGCTGCACCAGTTGTGGAACTCCACGAATTCTGCACCAACATCAACACTTCGTCTCAGAAACGTAGAATCACACCCTGTATGTGAGACAGAACCAGAATTGCTCACTTTTGAGCAGGAAAGCCTGCACTGGCTTTTATCTGATTTGCAGATTAGAGCAACTGGAATGCAAAGAAGATGAGCTTACACAGCTGAATTTCCACAGTTGTGCACAGGACTAGGAAAGCTGAAAGCGGCATGCCATGTGAATCTACATTCCTAAATATCTCTTCCCATCTATTTTGTATTATTGTTTCATGTGATATGGGCATCGCTGGCTGCTGGGCTATTGTCTATCTCTAATTGCCGTTGAAGAGGTGGTGGTGAGTGGCCTTGTAAAACTGTGGCACGCAATCTATGTGATGTAAGTGCCAGAGTGCTGTTAGGAGGGTGTGATGTTTCTTGTATTCTTCAAGATAGCCCAAAGTCATAGTGTTCACAAAGAACATTAAGCTATGTATTTAAAACAAAACTAGTTTATTTTACACTACTTTAAATGGTTCGCACACACTACTGAGTAATAGCTAACAAAATAATAGTATTGAATCTATGTTACAGTAATCTATTATGTCTCGAACACAACCAACACTCCTAACTCAACCTCACACTATCCTTCTCCAGCAGCTTCCCCCAGAATGCTTCAAGATGCAGCCCTTTATAAGACTACTTAGTGATGCCATCCAGTGTTGATATACATGAACATCATCTTGTTAAGACTTTATTCTCCTTAGATTATACATATCATTATAGAGGGGAGCTCCAGGATTTTGGCCGAAGGGCAGTGAAAGAATGATCTACTTCCAAATCAGGGTGGTGTGTAACTTGGAGAGAAACTTGCTAGTTTCTCATTCATTTGCTTTCCTTGTCCTTCTAGGTGGTAGAGGCTGCGGGTTTGCAAGGTGCTGATGAAGGAGCTTTGGTGAGTTGCTACAGTTCATTTTTGGAGATGCACACTGCTACAGGTATGCCCATGATCAAAGGAGTGAATATTTAAGGTGAGGGATGAGTGCCAATCAAGCAGCTACTTTGCCCTGTATGGTGTTGTGCTTCTTGTTGGTTGTTTGAGCTGTTCTCATTCATGAATGTGGAGCGTGTTCCATCATATCCCTAACTTGTGCCTGATCGATGGTAGAGAGAGGCTCTTGGAAGTCAAGAGATGATTTACTCACCATCAAATTCTCTGCCTCTTGCAATCATAATATTTATATGGCTGGTCTAGATTGGTCAATGATAATATCCAGGTTGAGAGTGGGGCATTCAGTGATGGTCATGTTTTTGAATGTCAAAGGTAATGTAAAGAAGAAAATTGGCTCTTCTGTTGAAGCAGGTTATTTAACCTGTGGCAGAACCAGCAAGCTAGTGTTCAGGAATAGTCCTGGTTCCAAAACCCCAAGGGTCTATTAAAATTAGCATCACACAGCAGTTGAACAAAGCAAATTCAATCAGTCATCTATGGATGAGAACTTGGCTAAATCGGGAAAGAGCTCAATCTTTCAAAGCTAGTGCTAGTGGGTTTTGGAAACTAACTCTTAATGAAGAATCTAAGTTTTTCACAATCTTCATTACTCATTTTTAAAAAAGATTTTCCAATTAAGGAGCAATTTAGCGTGGCCAATCCACCTACCCTGCACATCTTTGGGTTGTGGGGATTAAACCCATGCAGACACTGAGAGAACGGGTAAATTCCACACTGATAGTGACCTGGGGCCAGGATCGAACCTTGGCACCGTGATGCAGCAGCACTAACCACTGTTCCATTGTGCTGCTTTTCATTATTCATTTAGGAGGTTTGGTTTCTCTAGATTACCCTTCAGCATCACGTCAGAACGGGAAATCTTCCAGAGGACAACACCAAGTCTCCCCAAAGGACTGAATCGAGTTGTATGAAAAAGAAAGCATTTGTAAGGGCTTGTCAGCTGGAACAGATGAAGCCTGTGAGAAATATAAGGAAGGTAGGAAGGAACTTAAACAATGAGTCAGGAGGACTAAAAGGGGTCACGAAAAGTAATTGGCAAACAGGATTAAGAAAAATCCCAAGGCTTTTTATACATATATAAAGAGCAAGAGGGCAGTCAGTGAAAGGGTTGGCCCACTCCAGGACAGGGGAGGGAATCTTTGTGTGGAGCCAGAGGAATTGGGCGAGGTACTAAATGAGTACTTTGCATCAGTATTCACCAACGAGAAGGACTTGGTAGATGACGAGCCTGAAGAAAGATGCATAGATAGTTTGGGTCACATTGAGATCAAAAAGGAGTGGCATTGGGCATCTTGAAAAACATTAAGGTAGTTAAGTCCCCAGGGCCTGATGGGATCCACCCAAGAATATTGAGGGAGGCAAGGAGAAAATTGCTGGGGCCTTAACAGACATCTTTGTATCCTCACTGGCCACAGGTGAGACCCCAGAGGAGAATAGCTAATTTGTTCCTTTGTTTAAGAAGTTTAGCAAGGATAATCCAGAAAACTACAGGTCGGTGAGCTGTACGTCAGTGTAGGGAAATTATTGGAGAGGATTCTTTGAGACAAGATTTACTCCCATTTGGAAGCACGTGGACGTATTAGCGAGAGGCAGCATGGTTTTGTGAAGAGGAGGTCGTGTCTCACTCTCAAAGTTGACTTGAGTTTTTTGAAGAAGTGACAAAGATGATTGATAAAAGTAGGGCAGTGGATGTTGTCTACATGGACTTCAGTAAGGCCTTTGACAAGGTCTCTCATGGCACATTGGTACAGAAGGTGAAGTCACAAGAGATCAGAGGTGAGCTGGCAAGGTGGATACAGAACTGGCTCGGTCATCGAAGGCAGAGGGTAGCAGCGGAAGGTTGCTTTTCTGAATGGAGGGCTGTGACTAGTGGACTAGTGTGACCACAGGGTTCAGTACTGGGACCTATCTTGTTTGCAGTGTATATAAAAGGGATTTGGAAGAAAATGTAACTGGCCTGATTAGTATGTTTGCTGACATTAAAAGGTTGGTGGAATTGCAGATAGCAATGACGACTTTCAGAGGATATGGCAGGATATAGATCGGTGGAGACTTCATAGAATTTACAGTGCAGAACGAGGCCATTTGACCCATCGGGTCTGCACCGGCCCTTGGAAAGAGTACCCTACCCAAGCCGCATGGCTTGGGCGGAGAAATGGCAGAAGGGAGTTTATTCCGGACAAATGTGTGATAATGCATTTTGGAAGGTCTTATACAGGTAGGGAGTATACAGTAAATCGCAGAACCCTTAAGCGAATTCACAGGCAGAGGGATCCGGGTGTACAGGTCCACAGGTCACTCAATGTGGCAATGCAGGTGGAGAAGGTAGTTAAGAAGGCATATGGCATGCTTGCCATCATCAGCCGGGGCATTGAGTATAAAAATTGGTAAGTCATACTGCAGCTGTATAGAACCTTAGTTAGGCCACACTTGGAATATCGTGTTCATTGTGGTCGCCACACTGGAGATTTTGGAGAGGATACAGAAGAGTTTTACCAGGATGTTTCCTGGTATGGATGGCATTAGCTATGAGGAGAGGTTGGATAAACTTGGTTTGTTCTCACTGGAATGAAGGAGGTTGAGGGGCGACCTGATAGACGTCTAAGTCTCCCAAATTATGGGGGGCATGCACAGAGTGGATAGTCAGAAGCTTCTCCCCAGGGTGGAAGAGTTAATGACTAGGGAACATAAGTTTAAGATGTGAGAGGCAAAGTTTAGACCAGATGTGCAAGGGAAGCTTTTTACACAGAGGGTAGTGGGTGCTGGAACTCGCTTCCGGATAAGTTGGTGGAAGCAGGTACGACAGTGACATTTAAGGGGCAAATACATGAATAGGATTGGAATAGAGGGATATGATCCCGGAAGTGTAGAAGGTTTTAGGTTAGACGGGCAGTAAGATCGGTGCAGGTTGGGAGGGCTGTCCTGTGCTGTCCTTTTCTTTGTTCTTTGGATGATGTCTTGATCCATGGATTCACTCACATAGACCATGACACTAGAGTGTGAGCTGCACTGCAATGCCTACAGGAAGCAAAGCTTTCACTCAACAACAAATGCAAATTCACCAGTTGGGTTCCTTGGACATATTGTAGATGCATTCATTGTCACAGTTGATCACATAAAACAAGAGCAATCAAGGAGATTCCAGCTCTTCAGAGCGTTACTGTGTTCCAAAGATTCATGGATTTGGTAAACCAAGTCAGAAAGTTCCTGCCCAATCTAGCTGTTGTCAGTGAGCCATGATGTCAACTGTTACAACAGGTTACTACATGGTTCTGGGAAGAAATACAACAGAGGTTTTTTGAGAAAATCCGAGATACTGATATCACCTTTACTTTAACTCACTATGACCAACTATCATTGCTGCAGATGCACCTTTACAGGATTGTGAGCTGTACTATTTCAGGTGCAAATGGATGGATGGCACAAATCAGTTTATTATGGATCCTGTTCACTGATCAAGACTGAACAGTGACTGAGAAAGTGGCGTTGGACCCTGCATGGTCTTGTGAGAAGTTTGCACTTGATGTTCTCTCTCCCAAGATCGAGACAGATATTCAGCCGTTAGCGACACTCTTAAAATGAAAATCGCTTATCGTCACAAGTAGGCTTCAAATGAAGTTACTGTGAAGTCTAAATCTTTAAGAGTTAGCAAATGAGTACGAAGATTCAGACTAGTGATGTAATAGAATAGAACGATACAGCGCAGTACAGGCCCTTTGGCCCACGATGTTGCACCGAAACAAAAGCCATCTAACCTACACTATGCCATTATCACCCATATGCTTATCCAATAAACTTTTAAATGCCCTCAATGTTGGCGAGTTCACTACTGTTGCAGGTAGGGCATTCCACGACCTCACCACTCTTTGCATAAAGAACCTACCTCTGACCTCTGTCCTATATCTATTACCCCTCAGTTTAAAGTTATGTCCCCTCGTGCCAGCCATTTCCATCCGCGGGAGAAGGCTCTCACTGTGCACCCTATCTAACCCCCTGATCATTTTGTATGCCTCTATTAAGTCTCCTCTTAACCTTCTCTCCAACGAAAACAACCTCAAGTCCATCAGCCTTTCCTCATAAGCTTTTCCTTCCATACCAGGCAGCATCCTGGTAAATCTCTTCTGCACCCGCTCCAAAGCCTCCACGTCCTTCCTATAATGCGGTGACCAGAACTGTACGCAATACTCCAAATGCGGCCGTACCAGAGTTTTGTACAGCTGCAACATGACCTCGTGACTCCGGAACTCAATCCCTCTACCAATAAAGGCCAACACTCCATACGCCTTCTTCACAACCCTATCAACCTGGGTGGCAACTTTCAGGGATCTATGTACATGGACACCTAGATCCCTCTGCTCATCCACACTTCCAAGAACTTTACAATTAGCCAAATATTCCGCATTCCCGTTATTCCTTCCAAAGTGAATCACCTCACACTTCTCTACATTAAACTCCATTTGCCATCTCTCAGCCCAGCTCTGCAGCTTATCTATGTGATGAAGAGGTTTGATGTAAATATGGAGTACCTTTCGGGAAAGCAGCAGAATGCCGTGGCTACTTTGACTCTCTTATTCCAGTGGCAAAGCCTGAACAAGATGATTGTAGCCCTCGTTGATGTGGTAAAAACCTCTGTAGCAACAACCACAATTCTGCCAGCAACGGCTCAGTGACTGAATGAAATCAACGATGCAGGGAAATCTGATAAAGAATGTGCTCTGATCGTAGAAGATGACCAGCATACATGCCACACAATCCCATTGTAAGACACTACTATGAACGGAGAGGAAAACCCAATTGAGTTGAGGATTTGCCACCTATAGGTCATTTTGAGAGTTCTGAGATTTGGCAAATATCAGCACTTGCACTCAGGACATTTGGGCATCACAAAATGTCGAGCCAGAGAGAGATTTTGTTTGGTGTCCAGATCTTTCAAAATATCTTGAAGAGATGATATCGAGCTATATTACATCTGCTCTTCATCAGCAGGACACAAGAAAACCATTGATGTAATCATTGTGACAATCTTGGAATGGACCTCTTCAGACACAAAAAAGTAAGATGTTCTTGATCATAGACTCCAGCTGAATACAAGTCAAACAACAGCAGGGACACACTTTTCAAGCAGTGATTACATTGCTGAAGGGGATAATTGCAACACATGGAATCCTAGACCATGTAATCTCAGGCAATGGACTGCAGTTTGCCAACTTTAAAGGGTTTACAGAATGGACAAAACCACATGAACCTTATCAGCTCAAAAGCACCCTCAAGCTAACAGTGAAATGAATGAGGAGCCCGTACAATGAAAGCATTGCTGAAGAACAATGACATGAAACTTGCACTTTTCAGCTATCTTTCAATTCCACTCCATAATACCTCCTTATGGAAAGAAGACTCCACTTCCTACCTTCACACACTCTCATGCCATAACTACAAGCTGAGGATTTGGACAGAATGAGAGAGAAAGAGGACAAATGTGTGACTTTGTACGTTGTCAAGTTGTTTTCATGCTGATAAACTCTAAAAACACTTTGTCAGTTTAGTTGTTCTTGCAGAATATATTTTATTTGCAATGCAAAGATTAACCCTTTTGCCCCTCCCTAGTCAGATACTTGGACTAAAGGTCAGAGATTATCCAAACACTCGTTCAAACAAAAATTGTTATCACCTTAGCACAGCATCACATTCCAGGTTTGTTTGCTAAAAGAGGATAGATTTCATGAAGCAATGCTTGCCAATGACGCTGTTCAGGGCCGTGGTGCAGCTCTTTTGGAATTTCCCTGTGATGCAGAGGTACAAAATAAATGATTTTGGATGTGATGTGATTCAGGGGGGAGACAGTGGGGCAGTGGTGTTGTCATTGGACTAGTAATACAGGGAAGCATCTGGGGACCCGGGTTCAAATCCAGCCACAGCCAATGCTGAAATTTTAATTCAATAAAAATCTAAAAGTCATGGCATATGGCACAGTGGTTAGTACTACTGTCTACAGCGCTGAGGACCCGGGTTCGAATCCCAGCCCTGGGTCACTGTCCGTGTGGAGTTTGCACATTCTCCCGGTGTCTGCGTGGGTTTCACCCCCACAACCCAAAGATGTGCAGGTTAGGTGGATTGGCCATGTTAAATTGCTCCTTAATTGGTAAAGAAACAATTGGGTACTCTAAATTTATAAAAAAATAACATCTAAAAGTCCAATGATGATTGTCAGAAAAAGGAAAACAAATCTGCCATTCTTACCTATCTAGTCAGGTTGACACTCAAATGCCCTCTGAAATGGAGGGCAGTTAGCGATGAGCAGAAACAAATAAAATGTGAAATTAATAAAAAATATCATGGCCAGTGGGATTGTAGATAATTTTAGGCTAGAAATAGGTATTACCATCGCTGAATCCCCCACTATCAACATCCTAGGGATTACCATTAACCAGAAATTGGATTAGCCATATAAATACTGTGGCTACCAGAACAGGCCAAAGGCTAACAATCCTGCAGAGACTTACTCTCCCTAACTGTGGGTGTACCTAGATCTCAAAGACTGCACTGGTTCAAGAAAGCTCACCACCACCTTCTTCTAAAGGGCAACTAGGGATGGGCATTAAATGCTGGTCGAGCCAGTGTCACCACATCCTAAAAATGAATTAAAAAAAACATCCAGAAAAATAATGAAAATAGCCATACCTTTTCTGTATGAAGGGTGAAAGATGTGCACTGAGGTCAGTGCAATTTCAGGAGAATATCTTTCTAAGTTATATTCAGAACATTAAATTGACGCAAACAAATGGAGGAAACTGCACTGTAAAAAGTATTCCAGCTTTGATTATCTTTTGAAGTGTTTGATGTTTAAAAGAGATAATGATAGCACAACTCCCTCTTCAGGTATGAACTCCATCTGCTTTCAGCTGTTGTTGGATTGGATGGGATTTGTTTATTGTCACGTGTACCGAGGTACAGTGAGAAGTATTTTTCTGCGAGCAGCTCAACAGATCATTAAGTACCTGAAACAAAAAATAAAATAAAATAAAAACATAATAGCGCAACACAAGGTACACAATGTATCTACATAAATACCTTCATCGGGTGAAGCAAACAGGGGTGTAGTGTTAATCAGGTCAGTCCCTAAGAGAGTCATTTAGGAGTCTGGTAACAGCGGGGAAGAACCTGTTTTTGAGTCTGTTCGTGCGTGTTCTCAGACTTTTGTACCTCCTGCCCGATGGAAGAAGTTGGAAGAGTGCGTAAACCGGGTGGGAGGGGTCTTTGATTCTGCTGCCACTTTTCCCAGGCAGCGGGAGGTGTAGATGGAGTCAATGGAGGGAGGTAGATTTGTGTGATGGACTGGGCGGTGTTCATGACTCTCTGAAGTTTCTTGCGGTCTTGGGCCGAGCAGTTGCCATACCAGGCTGTGATGCAGCCAGATAGGATGCTTTCTATGGTGCATCTGTAAAAGTTTGTCAGAGTTAATGTGGACATGGCGAATTTCCTTGGTTTCCTGAGGGAGTATAGGCGCTGTTGTGCTTTCTTGGTGGTAGTGTCGACGTGGGTGGGCCAGGACATATTTTTGGAGATGTGTAGCCCTAGGAATTTGAAGCTGCTAACCATCTCCTCCTCGGCCCCGTTGATGCTGACAGGGGTGTGTACAGTACTTTGCTTCCTGAAGACAATGAACAGCTCTTTAGTATTGCTGGCATTGAGGGATAGATTGTTGTCATTGCACCACTCCACTAGGTTCTCTACCTCCCTCCTCTATTCTGACTTGTCGTTATTCGAGATCTGGCCCACTATGGTCGTATCGACAGCAAACCTGTACATTGTATTTCTAAGGTCAACTTCCGTTCAGAAAGGATTAATATCTTTATTCTTAATTACTATATCCTCTGCCTTCTTAACTAGTTGGCTACTCCTAATGTCTTCTACCGCTTAGATTCCTTTGCTGATACCAGATGGGAACTGATCTATTTCAAACTATATTTCAAGTTATTATAGGATCCCAAATCTACGAGGAAGAATTTTAACTCTCTTACCACTCAATGTCCTGTAAGGGGCTGGATCTGTTGAGGATGTATAGGTGTCTTAAGCCAGGTGCGAGATAACGTTTCTTTTTAAAATGTGCTGGAGAGGCAAACACAATCAGTAAGAATAAACAGCAACACCTCCTCCACAATAGTCCTAAATGCCGGGGCCCTGGAAGGCTGCGACTTAGCCTTCTACTATACTCCCTCCTGTGCACACGCAACTGCGTGGCAGAATTTGGTTCCAACTCCATCTTAAAACCACTTGCAGAATTTTTCCCAAAATAGGCACGTCCTGTTCTCAAGGTTGCCACATTTACTAAACCTCATTTGTTCCTTTTTTCTCAAAGGATTTTTTAATGACTGTTACGCTTCTTAAACTAATTGACAGCTATGTCCTGTCTATTTCATACACAGCGGTTTTCTTAAACATTGTTTTCCACGTTTGCTGTTTTTCTCAAACTTTTAACCTTCTATGTGCTTGCTAGCTTTTCAAAAAGCGCTCTGGCATTCCTTCGTGTATGTTCCTTTACCTATATTTTTATATGTTTCTTTTACTCTGTTTATTTTGTTCCAAATTACATTCTCCTTTCCCAATTTCATTTACAAGATGGAGTCATTAAAAAATCCTTTGAGAAAAAAGGAACAAATGAGGTTTAGTAAATGTGGCAATCTTGAGAACAGGATGTGCCTGTTTTGGAAAAAATGCTACAAGTGGTTTTAAGATGGAGTTGGAACCAAATTCTGCCACGCAGTTGCGTGTGCACAGGGAGTATAGTAGAGAGCTAACTACACAGCCTTCTGGGGCCCCTGTATTTGGGACTATTGTGGAGGTGTTGCTGCTTATTCTTACTGATTGTGGTCTGAGGGTCAGAATGTCGAGGATCCAGTTGCAGAGTGAGGAGCCAAGTCCTAGGTTTTGGAGCTTTGATATGAGCTTTGCTGGGATTATGGTGTTGAAGGCGCAGGTGTAGTCAATAAATAGGAGTCTGATGTGGGAGACCTTGTTGTCGAGATGCTCTAGGGATGAGTGTAGGGCCAGGGCGATGGCGTCTGCTGTGGACCGGTTGCGGCGGTATGCGAATTGCATTCTGGGAGTATGGAGGTGATGTGCTTCATGACCAACCTCTCGAAGCACTTCATTATGACTGGTGTCATCAGCAATGAGACCAACACTGCGAGGGTGGCATCTGCAGTGGAGACATTGGCAGAGGACGTGCACTCCATGGCGGGGAATGTCTGCTCTTCATGATTCAGCTCATGACCTCCATGGCTGAGGGCATGAGATCCATGATACAGGACTTCAACTGGCACTGGATCCATGTGCTGGCCCAAGGTGCTGACCAACTCGGCTAATTTGAACCAGATTGCTTTGGTGATCCTTGGAGGCAGCCACGGCCCTAGGGGAAACAGGAAGTTTCCGTAGACCACCACCTGCTATAACGGGTGCTGATAACTCCCAGGACTCCTGGCTAATCTGGGCAAGAGCTATGGGTCTGCATGGCTGGTTGTCTGTCTTTTCTTAACAATGAACTTCATGGAATTCAACAATTGTGAGAGAAAGACGCGCATTCTATTCTAACCCCCCCGCTCTTTAACTTGCCCCACCCTCTTCACATACGCAAGACAAATAAACACTGAGTGGAAAGAGAGGAGTAAAAATTAATATGAAAAGCAAAAGGATAAGAATATTTGTTTCAAGTGGACATTTTCCAGTTAGATTCTTTCTTGAGTCGAGGCCCACAGTTGGATGATACCTTTGCCTTCAGTCTGTAATATTTTTCACTGTAGATTCATCAGGGTCCAGAGATTTCTGCTTTTAGATGGTAGGGAGAAGAGCAGATGGCGAGTGCTACTTCCTCCTTGAGGGTCCAGTGGCTTCTTTGCAAATTAACAGTAACAACAAACTGCTAACTTTGTGGGAAAGCGAGAAAGAGATCAACACAGCCTCCATTTTTGGAGCCCAGAAACTTTCTGCTGGGTTCTCTGAAAACCCCACCTGGCAGGGCACGATCGCTGTCTGTGCCGGGCAGGATACTGTCCCTGGTCAATTCATTGGCCATCAGCCAACCAATCAAACTAAATCCCTCCAATCCTTCGAGTGCCAAAAGGTCTAGGTTCTGCTGTTCAAAATCTAAATCTTCAGTGTACTATTTAGAAACTTTGAGTTCTTCACTTCCTCTGTTCGACTTAAAGATATGTCTCCTTTAAAGATCCATGGACCAGAAACGATAACGACAAAATAAAAGAAATAGGAAATAAGAGAATCAACAAGAAGGACCCTTGCAACAGGTTTCTGAGAGAATAGACCAAAACCCCGAACAGCAGGTTTCTGAGAGCCTTAACAGAAATCTTTGGATCCTCACTGTCATCAGGGGATGTCCCGGAGGATTGGAGAATAGCCAATGTTGTTCCTCTGTTTAAGAAGGGTAGCAAGGATAATCCAGGGAACTACAGGCCGGTGAGCCTTACTTCAGTGGTAGGGAAATTACTGGAGAGAATTCTTTGAGACAGGATCTACTCCCATTTGGAAGCAAATGGACGTATTAGTGAGAGGCAGCATGGTTTTGTGAAGGGGAGGTCGTGTCTCACTAACTTGATAGAATTCTTCGAGGAGGTCACAACGATGATTGATGCAGGTAGGGCAGTGGATGTTGTCCATATGGACTTCAGAAAGGCCTTTGACAAGGTCCCTCATGGTAGACTGGTACAAAAGGTGAAGTCACACGGGATCAGGGGTGAGCTGGCAAGGTGGATACAGAACTGGCTAGGTCATAGACGGCAGAGAGTAGCAATGGAAGGATGCTTTTCTGATTGGAGGGCTGTGACTAGTGGTGTTCCGCAGGGATCAGTGCTGGGACCTTTGCTGTTCGTAGTTTTTCGAGGAGGTCACTAAGATGATTGATGCAGGTAGGGCAGTGGATGTTGTCTATATGGACTTCAGTAAGGCCTTTGACAAGGTCCTAGGTGACTAGGAGTAGGAGTACAGGTCCACAGATCACTGAAAGGGGCAACACAGGTGGAGAAGGTAGTCAAGAAGGCATACGGCATGCTTGCCTTCATTGGCCGGGGCATTGAGTATAAGAATTGGCAAGTCATGTTGCAGCTGTATAGAACCTTAGTTAGGCCACACTTGGAGTATAGTGTTCAATTCTGGTTGCCACACTACCAGAAGGATGTGGAGGCTTTAGAGAGGGTGCAGAAGAGATTTACCAGAATGTTACGTGGTATGGAGGGCATTAGCTATGTGGAGAGGTTGAATAAACTCGGTTTGTTCTCACTGGAACGAAGGAGGTTGAGGGGAGTCCTGATAGAGGTCTACAAAATTATGAGGGGCATAGACAGAGTGGATAGTCAGCGGCTTTTCCCCAGGGTAGAGGGGTCAATTACTAGGGGGCATAGGTTTGAGGTGAGAGGGGCAAGGTTTTTACGCAGAGGTTAGTGGGTGCCTGGAACTCGCTGCCAGAGGGGGTGGTGGAAGCAGGGACGATAGTGACATTTAAGGGGCATCTTGACAGATACATGAATAGAATGGGAATAGAGGGATACGGACCCAGGAAGTGTAGAAGATTTTAGTTTAGACGGGCAGCATGGTCGGCACAGGCTTTGAGGGCCGAAGGGCCTGTTCCTGTACTGTACTTTTCTTTGTTCTATTTACTTTTGCAGAGATTATAAAACAGCCGTCAATATAGTTCTATGCACGGTTAGGAAAGACTTTTAAATCCTTGTTTGATTCTGTACCAAGGTACAGTGAAAAGTATTTTTCTGTGAGCAGCTCATTAAGTATGTGAAAAGAAAAGGAAATAAAATAAAATACATAATAGGGCACCACAAGGTACACAATGTAACTAGATAATACTTGCCAGACCCATGCAGAAACTCTGGCTCCATGTCTTCAGAAAATGTTTGAGCAGTTTTGTTCACCTTTCCAACCACACTGCTCTTCTGTCTGCAGAGATATATTTTTACTGAACTGCAGACAGCAAACTGGTGACTTGTGTCACAGCTTCAGCCAGACGATCCGCGTTTCCTCCAAAATGCCAGAAAACCTAACTCCATCAGTAATGACATCATCCAGTAACACCATCTTACCAAACTGAAATCTAATTAGCTCACCAGGGAATCCCCTTAATCCAAACAAAACTGCATTAGCCCAAGCTTTTTATGATAGTTTAATTTCAACCATGCACCCAAAAATGCTGTCAGACCTGCTGAGATTGTCCAGTATTTTTTGTTTTTGTCCCAAAAATATATTTGCTTTTCAAACTAGGATTTCTTTTCAAACACTGTTGCAGCAACCATACACATACTAACCCAGGCTTTTAGCCCTTACAGCCCCAAATACCTGTAATAAAATGCATATGAAATTCCTACCTTCATAACAACTTTTGTCTTGAATTATATTTAATGATTAAACATCTATAGCTCATTTGGTTGGGATCGAAAAAAACTGCAGAAAACCGCAACATAAAGTGACTTCGGCTAAATGTGCATGAAATACAGAAAGCTTTCACACAAAGTGTAGCGACTAATGAGGAAGGCTCATGGAATGTTGGTCCTTCAAGGGGGTTGCGTATTAGAATTCGGAAGTCTTGCTGCAACTGTACAAGGTGTTGGTGAGACAACATCTGGAGTACTGTGAATAATTTTGGTCCCCTTATTTATGGAAATATATTATTTCATTGGAGGTAGTTTGGAGAAGGTTCTCTGGGATGATCCCGGACATGGAATACAACACTCTGGTGCGGCCGCATTTGGAGTTATGCGTGCAATTCTGGTCGCCGCGTTATAGGAAGGATGTGGAAGCATTGGAAAGGATGCAGAGGAGATTTACCAGAATGTTGCCTGGTATGGAGGGAAGATCTTCTGAGGAAAGGCTGAGGGACTTGAGGCTGTTTTCGTTAGAGAGAAGAAGGTTAAGAGGTGACTTAATTGAGGCATACAAGATAATCAGAGGATTGGATAGGGTGGACAGTGAGATCCTTTTTCCTCGGATGGTGATGTCTAGCACGAGGGGACATACCTTTAAATTGAGGGGAGATAGATATAAGACAGACGTCAGAGGTAGGTTCTTTACTCCGAGAGTAGTATGGGTGTGGAATGCCCTGCCTGCAACAGTAGTGGACTCACCAACACGAAGGACATTCAAATGGTAATTGGATAGACATATGGACAATAAGGGAATAGTGTAGATGGGCTTTAGAGTGGTTTCACAGGTCGGCGCAACATCGAGGGCCGAAGGGCCTGTACTGCGCTGTAATGTTCTATGTTTTATGTTCTATGTTCTATGGAAGGGTTGCCTTATGAGCAAAGCTTAAACTGGTTGAGAATCTACTCTTGGAATTTAGTAGAACGGGAGATGATCTCATTGAAACATATAGGGAGCTGGATTCTCCGCCCCTCCATGCCATGTTTTTGCCCCAACCTGCCGGCGGGATTCTCCGATACTCCATCGGTCAATGGGGTTTCCCATTGTGGGGCAGCACCAAGCCTCCCGGGCGCCGGCAATCCCACTGAGGATTCTTGAGGGGCTTGACAGCATAAATGTTGAGATATTTCCTCTAATGGGGGAGCCTGGAACTAGACACAGTGTCAGAATAAAGGTGTGCCAATTTAAGACTGAGATGAGAGAGAATTTCTCTGAGGGTTGCGTGGGCAGAATCCTTGTGTATATTTAAGGCTGAGATAGATAGATTCTTGATCAGTAAGTGGATCCAAGGTTACCGGGAAATGGCAGGAAAGTGGACGTGAGGAATGGAGGAGCAGGCTCAAGGGGCCGAATGGCCTACTCCTGTTCCTATTTCTTATGGTCTTCTAGAATTCCAAAGATTCACAACCTTTGAGTCCTAAATCATGATCCAATTATTGAATCTGACCCTGTTCTCTAGACTTCCCAGACAGGAGAGACATTTTTCAGCATCTATCCTGTCAAACCACGTGATAATCTTATACAGCAGCAGAAACAGAAAATACTGGACAATCTCAGCAAAACTTGAGAATTGTTCCTGAGATGTCCTCAGGAACAGGACATCTGTGGAAAGACAAGGAAGCTAATGCATTGAGTCTGGATGACTCTTTGTCAAAGCTCTTATATTACCTGAAAATTTTATATGTTTCCATGAAATCACCTCTCAGTCTTTTGAACGAGAGAGAACATAGCTCTAGTCTGCTTAATCTCTCCACACAGGACAGTCACCTCTTCCCCATAATCAACCTAGTGAACATTCATTGCACTTCATCTAAGACAGGTACGGCCTTCTTTTGTAAGATGGCAAAATCTGCACACACTAACCCAGGTGTAGCCACAACAACATCCTCGATCAGGCTTGTCCCAACAAATTCGTTCAAAAGACCACCTTTCTTTTTCAAAATTATATGGTTTGGCACAACATGAAACAAGTATTCCAATAAAATATTGTGTATGAAGAAAATAAACAATGCGTTGAGCAAAAATCAATGTCAAAATAATAAATTGAAAGTTTAAAATAACGAGTATTTAATAAAAGTGATCATTAGAGTGAGCGAGAGTCAAATTTCCAGTTCACTCTCTGTCTCAGAGTATTTATTCACTCACCCACACCCATTGGGAGGGATGCCTCCATGATGGGGTGGGGTGGGGGCAGGGTCCCCCCCTGATGCTTGTGGAGGGGGTTGACGGGAGTTTAATTCTAGTGTTGATCGGGGTGCTCTTTAAAGATGACCACCTGATCTCTGTGGGGCAGGCCTTGCTGGCTCTATCAGGCCCCGCTCTGTCAGGCAGACCGTATTAACCAAGCCCCCAAATTTTCTGTGCACCCTGTGCCAGAAAATTTGGTCTGAAAGCTTAACTGTGCATCTGGAGAGGATACATGGCTGTTTTCACTCACTCGGACAATTTTACACTCTCGTCCACGCACGTACGCCCACACTCGTCTAGCGAGGCAGTGAATCTGATTTTCATTCATTTAAACATGCTGAAACAGTAATTTAATTTGATTTAAATGTGGGTGAACGGCTTAACGCTGTTGCTTCTGAGGATGTCGGGTGTTCCCCCGTCACGCTTGGTGATGACCAAATTGGGGGCTCGGAGGTGAGTACACCTGTCAGGTGGTGAGGGACAGGGTTGCCCACTGGCACCTTGGTTGTACTGCTGGGGATGGGGACAGGGGTGGAGTCTCCAGGGAACGCATTCGGGGAGGATTGCGGAGGGTTTCCCACTATGGGAATGCCGGTGATGTTGGGGGTGGAGGGGAAGGGGAGCGCACTGCAGCCCCATGCTGGCAATGTTGGGAGTGAGGGGCTCTGAAGCCTTCATTCCAGAGGTGATGGATGGAGGAAAGCCTAATGTCCTTAGGGGAGAGAGTGGCCTATCTCTTGACTCGTGAAGCCGGGCTTGCCAGCATCTTTAAGCCCCTTAAGAATGATGGCACAAAACAGCCCCCCCCTGCCCTCAAACCCCCCCTTTTTTACCTGTTGGCAAACTTCAGAAGATCTGGAGAGAAACCTGGCTGTTTCTCTGGAGAAACATGCCGGTTTTCAGTCAGAATCTTTTGGGGAAATTCGCCCAATGTGTCAATCTTCCATGAGTGACTCCGCATCGGCAGTAGTGAGGGAACACCTCAAAGACTTCCAAGCAGCCAGGCATACTGAAGTTCAGGGGATATGGTCCTGAGTGAACCTCAATGGCAGGCTTACTAGCCTGTACTGTGCAGTGAGACCAATTACCAGATCAAAACACTTGACGAGAGTTGTATACAGCAGCTTTGTCATATAAACAGATTAAAAAGATATTGTAATCAGGAGCAAGGTAAACCAATTAATAAATGCCTGCTATTGAGGACAGATGAGGAAAGAAATGACACCGGCACGGTAGCACAGTGGTTAACACCATGGCTTCGCAGCTCCAGGGTCCCAGGTTCGATTCCCGACTTGGGTGATTGTCTGTGCTGAGTCTGCACGTTCTCCCTGTATCTGCGTGGGTTTCCACCGGGTTCTCGCGGTTTCCTTCCACAGTCCAAAGATGTACAGGTTGGGTGGATTGGCTATACTAAATTGCCCTTAGTATCCAAAAAGGCTTCAGGGGGGATATTGGATTACGGGGATGGGTTGGGGATGTGGGCTTAAGTAGGGTGCTCTTTCCAAGGGTCAGTGCAGAACTGATGGGCTGAATGGCCTCCTTCTGCACTGTAAATTTATGATACTATGATATAGTCAGGAAGAGCTAGGGAAAACTATCGGGCTAGATTCTCCACCAGCGTGATCCTCTGGTTTGCCGGCAGTGCACTCACGTCTGCAGATTACCCGACGGCGTGGAGGTGCCCACAATGGGAAAGTTCATTGGCCGGCTGCCGGGATGGAGGATCCTGCTGCCGGCAGAGGCGCGCTGCACCAGATAACTGGTGCGGCGGGACAGAGAATCTCGCACGTGATCTAGTGTTTGGGATGTTTGACACAGCACTTGATTATTTAAAAATTGAGCAAAGAAAAGACAAAACAGAACTAGCAGAGTTTGTGGAAGTGTTTAGGTACAAGCCAGGGTACACTTTGTTGGCCATTCATGATGTGGGCATAGGGGAGACGGTAGAAAGAGGGAATATCGACCGTGGATATCTAAGGAAATAAGGGAGAGTATCAAATTGAAGGAAAAAGCATACAAGGTGGCAAATATTAGTGGGAGACCAGAGGACTGGGAAATCTTTAGGGGGCAACAGAAAGCTACTAAAAAAGCTATAAAGAAGAGTAAGATAGATTATGAGTAAACTTGCTCAGAATATAAAAACAGATAGTAACAGTTTCTACAAATATATAAAACAAAAAAGAGTGGCTAAGGTAAATATTGGTCCTTTAGAGGATGAGAAGGGAGATTTAATAATGGGAGATAGGAAATGGCTGAGGAACTGAACAGGTTTTTTGGGTCATCTTCACATTGGAAGACACAATTAACATGCCAGTGACTGATGGAAATGAGGCTATGACCGGTGAGGACCTTGAGATGATTGTTATCACTAAGGAGGTAGTGATAGGCAAGCTAATGGGGCTAGAGATAGACAAGTCACCTGGCCCTGATGGAATGCATCCCAGAGTGCTAAAAGAGATGGCTAGGGAATCCAAAATTCACTAGATTCTGGGGTGGTCCCGGCGGATTGGTAATTAGCAAACGTACCACTGTTTAAAAAAGGAGGTAGGCAGAAAGCGGGTAATTATAGGCCAGTTAGTTTAACTTCGGTAGTAGGGAAGATGGTGGAATCTATCATCAAGGAAGAAATAACGAGGCATCTGGATGGAAATTGTCCCATTGGGCAGACACAGCATGGGTTCATAAAGGGAAGGTCGTGCCTAACTAATTTAGTGGAATTCTTTGAGGACATTACCAGTACAGTAGATAACGGGGAGCCAATGGATGTGGTCTGTCTGGATTTCCAGAAAGCTTTTGACAAGGTGCCACACAAAAGGTTGCTGCATAAGATAAAGATATAGAACGATACAGCGCAGTACAGGCCCTTCGGCCCACGATGTTGCACTGAAACAAAAGCCATCTAACCTACACTATGCCATTATCATCCATATGCTTATCCAATAAACATTTAAATGCCCTCCATGTTGGCGAGTTCACTACTGTTGCAGGTAGGGCATTCCACGGCCTCACCACTCTTTGCGTAAAGAACCTACCTCTGACCTCTGTCCTATATCCATTACCCCTCAGTTTAAGGCTATGTCCCCTCATGCTAGCCATTTCCATCCGCGGGAGAAGGCTCTCACTGTCCACCCTATCTAACCCCCTGATCATTTTGTATGCCTCTATTAAGTCTCCTCTTAACCTTCTTCTCTCCAACGAAAACAACCTCAAGTCCATCAGCCTTTCCTCATCAGATTTTCCCACCATACCAGGCAACATCCTGGTAAATCTCCTCTGCACCCGCTCCAAAGCTTCCACGTCCTTCCTATAATGCGGTGACCAGAACTGTACGCAACACTCCAAATGCGGCCGTACCAGAGTTTTGTACAGCTGCAACATGACCTCGTGACTCCGGAACTCAATCCCTCTACCAATAAAGGCCAACACTCCATAGGCCTTCTTCACAACCCTATCAACCTGGGTGGCAACTTTCAGGGATCTATGTACATGGACACCTAGATCCCTCTGCTCATCCACACTTCCAAGAACTTTACAATTAGCCAAATATTCCGCATTCCCGTTATTCCTACCAAAGTGAATCAGCTCACACTTCTCTACATTAAACTCCATTTGCCACCTCTCAGCCCAGCTCTGCAGCTCATCTATGTCCCTCTGTAACCTGCTGCACCCTTCCGCACTGTCGACAACACCACCGACTTTAGTGTCGTCTGCAAATTTACTCACCCACCCTTCTGCGCCCTCCTCTAGGTCGTTGATAAAAATTACAAACAGCAACGGCCCCAGAACAGATCCTTGTGGTACTCCACTTGTAACTGAACTCCATTCTGAACATTTCCCATCAACCACCACCCTCTGTCGTCTTTCAGCTAGCCAATTTCTGATCCACATCTCTAAATCACCCTCAATCCCCAGCCTCCGTATTTTCTGCAATAGCCTACCGTGGGGAACCTTATCAAACGCTTTGCTGAAATCCATATACACCACATCAACTGCTCTACCCTCGTCTACCTGTTTAGTCACCTTCTCAAAGAACTCGATAAGGTTTGTGAGGCATGACCTACCCTTCACAAAGCCATGCTGACTATCCCTGATCATATTATTCCTATCTAGATGATTAGAAATCTTGTCTCTGATAATCCCCTCCAAGACTTTACCCACAACAGACGTGAGGCTCACCGATCTATAGTTTCCGGGGTTGTCTCTACTCCCCTTTTTGAACAAAGGGACCACATTTGCTATCCTCCAGTCCTCTGGCACTATTCCTGTAGCCAATGATGACATAAAAATCAAAGCCAAAGGCCCAGCAATCTCTTCCCTGGCTTCCCAGAGAATCCTAGGATAAATCCCATCAGGCCCCGGGGACTTATCTATTTTCAGCCTGTCCAGAATTGCCAACACCTCTTCCCTACGTACCTCAATGCCATCTATTCTAATAGCCTGGGTCTCAGCATTCTCCTCCACAACATTATCTTTTTCTTGAGTGAATACTGATGAAAAATATTCATTTAGTATCTCGCCTATCTCTTCAGACTCCACACACAACTTCCCATCCCTGTCCTTGACTGACCCTACTCTTACCCTAGTCGTTCTTTTATTCCTGACATACCTATAGAAAGCTTTTGGGTTTTCCTTGATCCTACCTGCCAAATACTTCTCATGTCCCCTCCTTGCTCGTCTTAGCTCTCTCTTTAGATCCTTCCTCGCTACCTTGTAACTATCAAACGCCCCAACTGAAACTTCACACCTCATCTTCACATAGGCCTCCTTCTTCCTCTTAACAAGAGATTCCACTTCTTTGGTAAACCACGGTTCCCTCGCTCGACGCCTTCCTCCCTGCCTGACTGGTACGTACTTATCAAGAACACGCAGTAGCTGTTCCTTGAACAAGCTCCACTTATCCAGTGTGCCCAACACTTGCAGCCTACTTCTCCAACCTATCCCCCCCAAGTCATGTCTAATGGCATCATAATTGCCCTTCCCCCAACTATAACTCTTGCCCTGCGGGGTATACTTATCCCTTTCCATCACTAACGTAAACATCACCGAATTGTGGTCACTGTCCCCAAAGTGCTCTCCTACCTCCAAATCCAACACCTGGCCTGGTTCATTACCCAAAACCAAATCCAAAGTGGCCTCGCCTCTTGTTGGCCTGTCAACATAATGTGTCAGGAAACCCTCCTGCACACATTGTACAAAAAACGACCCATCTAATGTACTCTAACTATATCTTTTCCAGTCAATATTTGGAAAGTTAAAGTCTCCCATAATAACTACCCTGTTACTTTCGCTCTTATCCAGAATCATCTTCGCCATCCTTTCCTCTACATCCCTAGAACTATTTGGAGGCCTATAGAAATCTCCCAACAGGGTGACCTCTCCTTTCCTGTTTCTAACTTCAGCCCATACTACCTCGGAAGAAGAGTCCCCATCTAGCATCCTCTCCGCCACCGTAATACTGCTCTTGACTAGCAGCGCCACACCTCCCCCTCTTTTGCCTCCTTCTCTGAGCTTACTAAAACACCTAAACCCCGGAACCTGCAACATCCATTCCTGTCCCTGCTCTATCCATGTCTCCGAAATGGCCACAACATCGAAGTCCCAGGTACCAACCCAAGCTGCCAGTTCCCCTACCTTATTTCGTATACTCCTGGCATTGGAGTAGACACACTTCAAACCACCTACCTGAACACTGACGCCCTCCTGTGAAGTCAAATCTGTGCTCCTGACCTCTATACTCTCATTCTCCCTTACCCTAAAACTACAATCCAGGTTCCCATGCCCCTGCTGCATTAGTTTAAACCCCCCAAAGAGCACTAACAAATCTTAATGCGGCATTATTCTATGAATTAAGGGTAAAGTAGTAGCATGGATAGAGGAATGGTTAATTAATAGAAAGCAAAGAATGGGGATTAATGGGTGTTTCTCTGGTTGGCAATCAGTAGCTGGTGGTGTCCCTCGGGGATCAGTTTTGGGCCCACAATTGTTCACAATTTACATAGATGATTTGGAGTTGGAGACCAAGTGCAATGTGTCCAAGTTTGCAGACGACACTAAGATGAGTGGTAAAGCAAAAAGTGCAGAGGATACTGGAAGTCTGCAGAGGGATTTGGATAGGTTAAGTGAATGGGCTACGGTCTGGCAGATAGAATACAATGTTGACAAATGTGAGGTTATCCATTTTGGTAGGAATAACAGCAAAAGAGATTATTATTTAAATGATAAATATTAAAACATGCTGCTGTGCAGAGAGACCTGGGTGTGCTAGTGCATGAAGTCGCAAAACATTGGTTTACAGGTGCAACCGGTGATTAAGAAGGCAAATGGAGTTTTATCCTTCATTGCTCGAGGGATGGAGTTTAAGACTAGCGAGGTTATGCTGCAATTGTATAAGGTTTTAGTGAGGCCACACCTGGAGTATTGTGTTCAGTTTTGGTCTCCTTACCTGAGAAAGGACGTACTGGCGCTGGAGGGTGTGCAGAGGAGATTCACTCGGATAATCCCAGGGCTGAAGGGGTTGGATTACGAGGAGAGGTTGAGTAGACTGGGAATGTATTCGTTGGAATTTAGAAGGATGCGGAGGGGATCTTATAGAAACATATAAAATTATGAAGGGAATAGATAGGATAGATGCGGGCAGGTTGTTTCCACTGGCGGGTGAAAGCAGAACTAGGGAGCATAGCCTCAAAATAAGGGGAAGTAGATTTAGGACTGAGTTTAGGAGGAACTTCTTCACCCAAAGGGTTGTGAATCTATGGAATTCCTTGCCCAGTGAAGCAGTAGAGGCTCCTTCGTTCAATGTTTTTAAGATAAAGATAGATAGTTTTTTGAAGAATCAAGGGATTAAGGGTTATGGTGTTCGGGCCGGAAAGTGGAGCTGAGTCCACAAAAGATCAGCCATGATCTCATTGAATGGCGGAGCAGGGGCGAGGGGCCAAATGGCCTACTCCTAGTTCTTATGTGTTCTTATAAAACAGAACCCATACCAACAGAGCCTCGATAAATGGCTCAAATCAGAGAGGAAATTTGGTACATGTTGGCCAGTGACATAATCAAACATAGTCAAAGCAACTGAAGTTCTCTGGTGGGATTCTCCTGATTTCCCTGATGGCCCGACGGTGGCGGTAAAAAAGTGACGCGAACCACTCGGGCGTCGGGCCAATCGGAAGTTGCGGAATCCTCCGCGCTTCCGGGGGCTAGGCATGGCGCCGTGCCAACCGGCGGTGAAGGGCTAGCACGAGTTAGCGCATGCGCAGAATTCCCCACTGTGTCTTCTCCGCACCGGACATGGCGGAGCCCGACAGAGGCTGCCGCGGAAGGAAGGAGTGCCCCCACAACACAGGCCCGCCTGCAGATCAGTGGGCCCTGATCACGGGCCAGGCCACCGTGAGGGCCCTCTGGGGTCAGATCCCCCACACCCCCCCACCCCCCCACCCCACCCCGCGACCGCACCTGCCAACTTACCTGCCAGGTCCCGCCGTGTGGGACCATGTCCAATCCACGACGGCCGGACTGGCCAAAAACGGGTGGCCGCTTGGTCCATCGGGGCCCGGAGAATTGCTGGGGGGGGGGGGGGGGGGGGGGGCGCTGCCAACGGTCTCTGACCGGCGTGGCGTGGCCCCACTCCCGCCCAAGAACCGTCACCGGAGAATACGGCAACCAGCGGAGCGGCGGGACGGGATTTACGTCGCCCCCTGGGGATTCTCCGAAAATTCCAAGAGACTCTGCATTGACCATAGAAAAGTTAAAAGTGACTTGAATCATTTCGTACCTGATACCTTGCATTGAGGACTGTATTGACCAAGCGGGCAACTCCACTTACATCAATAAAATTGATTTATGAAAAAGGTATTGGGAAATTCCCATGACCACAAAAGGTAAGTAAATCTCAGCTTTTTTAACACTAAATGGCCTAGTTTGTAATGCAAAGTGATGCCAGTTGTTTAAAGAATACCCAGCATCCTTTCAAAGATTAATATACCGAGTGATGGCTGGTTAAGCAACTATGTTGCATACATTGATCCTGAGCAGACCATCTAAATCGTTTAAGAGTGCTATTTAAACATTTACAAAATGTCATTTAACTTATCAAAACAAATGTATATTCTGGATGTTCTATCCAGGATTTAAATAAGCAATATGTCACAAGGAAGCTGTGAAAGGCTTAGTCGCACTAATGCCACGGGCGTGCCTCGTACAAGGGCGGCACGGTGGCACAGTGGTCAGCACAGTTGCTTCACAGCTCCAGGGTCCCAGGTTTGATTCCCGGCTTGGGTGATTGTCTGTGCGGAGTCTGCACGTTCTCCCCGTGTCTGCATGGGTTTCCTCCCACAGTCCGAAGATATGCAGGTTAGGTGGATTGGCCATGCCAAATTGCCCTTAGTGTCCAAATAAAGTGTTAGGTGGGGTTACTGGGTTACGGGGATAAGGGTAGGCTTAGCTAGGGTACTCTTTCAAAAATGGCCGGTGCAGACTCGATGGGCTGACTGGCCTCCTTCTGCACCGTAAGTTCTATGATTCTATAATGGAAAAGTCCATTGACCTCAGACAGGATTCTCCTGTGCGAACGCAGCTCTCGGGATTCTGACCTAGCAAAAGTGGAGGAACGGGCAATTTAGTTCCAAGTCACGATGGTGTGTGGCTTTGAGGGAAAATTGCAGGTGATGGTGTTCCCATGCATCTCCTGCCCTTGTTCATTGAGGTGGTAGAGGTCAAGGATTTGGAGCTGCTGTTGAAGGAGCCTTGGTGAGTTCCTCCAGTGCATCTTGTCGATAAGCGACACAGCAAGTTATAAAAAAGCAAAAATGTAAGCAAAACCCAACTCAATTCACTGACTCCACCAAGGTTTGCAGTTTGTGAGGTACATCTTAGTCCTTACTAAGCAACACCAAAACTGCCAGACTCCCATACTCTCTCCCTCCCGAGTTTGTTTCTATCACCCTCCCTTTCTAATTTGTATTGCTCTCTTAGAATCATAGAATCATAGAAGTTTACAGCATGGAAACAGGCCCTTCGGCCCAACCAGTCCATGCCGCCCAGTTTTTACCATTAAGCTAGTCCCAGTTGCCCGCACTTGGCCCATAACCCTCTATACCCATCTTACCCATGTAACTATCTAAATGCTTTTTAAAAGACACAATTGTACCCGCCTCTACTACTACCTCTGGCAGCCCATTCCAGACACTCACTACCCTCTGAGTGAAGAAATTGCCCCTCTGGGCCCTTCTGAATCTCTCCCCTCTCACCTTAAACCTATGCCCTCTAGTTTTAGACTCTCCTACCTTTGGGAAAAGATGTTGACTATCTACCTTATCTATGCCCCTCATTATTTTATAGACCTCTATAAGATCACCTCTAAGCCTCCTATGCTCCAAGGGAAAAATGTCCCAGTCTATCCAGCCTCTCCTTATAACTCAAACCATTGAGTCCCGGCAACATCCTAGTAAATCTTTTCTGCACTCTTTCCAGTTTAATAATATCCTTCCTATAATAGGGTGACCAGAACGGCACACAGTATTCCAAGTGTGGCCGTACCAATGTCGTGTACAACTTCAACAAGACGTCCCAACTCCTGTATTCAATGTTCTGACCAATGAAACCAAGCATGCCGAATGCCTTCTTCACCACCCTGTCCACCTGTGACTCCACCTTCAAGGAGCTATGAACCTGTACTCCTAGATCTCTTTGTTCTATAACTCTCCCCAATGCCATACCATTAACTGAGTAGGTCCTGGCCTGATTCGATCTGCCAAAATGCATCACCTCACATTTATCTAAATTAAACTCCCATCTGCCATTCGTCGGCCCACTGGCCTAATTGATCAAGATCCCGTTGCAATCCTAGATAACCTTCTTCACTATCCACTGTGCCACCAATCTTGGTGTCATCTGCAAACTTACTAACCATGCCTCCTAAATTCTCATCCAAATCATTAATATAAATCACAAATAACAGTGGACCCAGCACCGATCCCTGAGGCACACCACTGGTCACAGGCCTCCAGTTTGAAAAACAACCCTCTACAACCACCCTCTGCCTTCTGTCGTCCAGCCAATTTTGAATCCACTTGGCAACCTCACCCTGGATCCCGTGAGCTTTAACCTTCTGCAACAACCTACCATGCGGTACCTTGTCAAAGGCTTTGCTAAAGTCCATGTAGACAACGTCTACTGCACTGCCCTCATCTACCTTCTTGGTCACCCCCTCAAAAAACTCAATCAAATTTGTGAGACATGATTTTCCACGCACAAAGCCATGCTGACTGCCCCGAATCAGTCCTTGCCTCTCTAAATGCTTGTAGATCCTGTCTCTCAGAATACCTTCTAGCAACTTACCTACTACAGACGTTAGGCTCACCGGTCTGTAGTTCCAAGGCTTTTCCCTGCTGCCCTTCTTAAACAAGGGCACAACATTCGCCACTCTCCAATCTTCAGGCACCTCACCTGTGGCTGCCGATGATTCAAGTATCTCTGTTAGGGGACCCGCAATTTCCTCCCTAGCCTCCCACAACATCCTGGGATACATTTCATCAGGTCCCGGGGATTTATCTACCTTGATGCGCTTTAAGACTTCCAGCACCTCCTCCTCTGTAATATGCACACTTCTCAAGACATCACTATTTATTTCCCTTAGTTTCCTAACATCCATGCCTTTCTCCACCGTGAATACCGATGAGAAATATTCATTCAGGATCTCACCCAACTCTTGTGGCTCTGCACATAGATGCCCTTGTTGATCCTTAAGAGGCCCTACTCTGTCCCTAGTTACTCTTTTCCCCTTTATGTATTTGTAGAATCTCTTTGGATTCTCCCTTGCATTATTTGCCAAAGCAATTTCATGTCCCCTTTTTGCCCTCCTGATTTCCCTCTTAACTCTATTTCGCAATCTCTATACTCTTCAAGGGATCCACTTGATCCCAGTTGCTTATGTACGTCATATGCCTCCTTCTTCTTTTTGACCAGAGTCTCAATCTCTCGAGTCATCCAAGGTTCCCTACTTCTACCAGCCTTGCCCTTCACCGTAAAGGGAATGTGCTTACCCTGCACCCTGGTTAACACATTTTTAAAAGCCTCCCATTTACCAGCCGTCCCTTTGCCTGCCAACAGTCCCCCCCCCCCCCCCCCCAATCTACCTCTGCAAGTTCCTGTCTGCTACCATCAAAATTGGCCTTGCCCCAATGAAGAATTTTAACTCTTGGGCCAGACCTATCATTCTCCATAGCTATCTTAAAACTAATGGAGTTATGGTCACTTGTCCCAAAGTGATCCCTCACTAGCACTTCTGTCACTTGCCCTTCCTTATTTCCCAAGACGAGGTCAGGTTTTGCCCCCTCTCTAGTCGGTCCATCCACATACTGAATGAGAAATTCCTCCTGAATACACAACAAATTTCCCTCCATCCAAGCCCCTAATGCTATGGCTGTCCCAGTCAATGTTGGGAAAGTTAAAGTCCCCTACTACTACCCCCTATTATTCTTGCAGCTATCTGTAATCTCCTTACATATTTGCTCCTCAATTTCCCGCTGACTATTTGGGGGCCTGTAGTACAGTCCTACCAAGGTGATCTCTCCCTTCTTATTTTTCAGTTCCACCCATATAGACTCAGTGGGCGAACCCTCGGATATATCCCCTCTAAGTACTGCCGTGATGTTCTCCCTAATCAAAAACGCCACTCCCCCTCCTCTCTTACCTCCTGTTCTATCCTTTCTATAGCATCTGTACCCTGGAACATTGAGCTGCCAGTCCTGCCCCTCCCTTAGCCAAGTTTCAGTCATAACTATAATATCCCAGTCCCATGTGCCCGTCCATGCCCTGAGTTCATCCGCTTTGCCCGTCAGGCCCCTTGCATTGAAATACATGCAGTTTAATGTAGACTTTCCTTGCTCTCTGCCCTGCTTTCTCTGGTCATGCTTTACACACTCTCCCTTCGTGCCTTTTGTTTCTGTCCCCACTGACTTCCTACATCGGTTCCCATCCCCCTGCCACATTAGTTTAAACCCTCCCCAACTGCACTAGCAAACACACCCCCGAGAACATTGGTTCCGGTCCCACCCAGATGCAGACCGTCCGATTTGTATGGGTCCCACCTCCCCCAGAACCGGTCCCTATGTCCCAGGAATTTGAAACCCTCCCTCTTACACCATCTCTCAAGCCACGTATTCATCCTAGCTATCCTGTCATTCCTACTCTGACTATCACGTGGCACTGGTAGCAATCCTGAGATTACTACCTTTGAGGTCCTACTTTTTAGATTAACTCCTAACTCCCTAAATTCAGCTTGTAGGACCTCATCCCATTTTTTACCTATATCGTTGGTGCCTATATGCACCATGACAGCTGGCTGTTCACCCTCCCCCTCCAGAATGCCCTGCAGCCGCTCCGAGACATCCTTGACCCTTGCACCAGGGAGGCAACATACCATCTTTCTCTCTCTCTTGATCTCCCTCACTCCCAGTTTGTATTGGTCTCTTTAGCATAGTGGTTTAGCACAGTGAGGGGCTGGTTTGGTGGGC
This sequence comes from Scyliorhinus torazame, assembly GCF_047496885.1. Classification (NCBI taxonomy): domain Eukaryota; kingdom Metazoa; phylum Chordata; class Chondrichthyes; order Carcharhiniformes; family Scyliorhinidae; genus Scyliorhinus; species Scyliorhinus torazame. The sequence goes on from NC_092715.1 coordinate 228,664,738, forward strand.
TAAGCAGCTGGCTTGCAATGCAGAACAATGCCAGCAGCGCGGGTTCAATTCCTGTACCGGCCTCCCCGAACAGGCGCCGGAATGTGGCGACTAAGGGCTTTTCACAGTAACTTCATTGAAGCGTAGTTGTGACAATAAGCTATTATTATTATTATTATTATTATTATTATTATTATTATTCCTGCTTCCCCAAGTGTAGTACTCTATCCCTTATTCTGCATTTGTGTTGCTCTCTCTATCCCTTAATTATCCCTTAATCCCTGGCTGTGTTGCTGTCTCTATGCATTGTACACTAGTTTTTGTTGCTTCCTACCTCCCATAGTTTGATTTTCTCTCCCTCACTATACCCTACTTTTAGTACCTGTCTCCCTTCCATTTTACGAATTGCACAATTGCTGCAGTGCAGAAGGGGGTCATTTGGCCCATTTTATCTACTTTGGCTCTCCGAATGAGCAATTAGAATTCCTACAGTGCAGAAGGTGACCACAAGGCCCATTGAGTCTGCACCGACCCTCTGAAAAAGCACCCTACCAAGGCTCACTCTCCCATCTATCGCTGTAACACCCATCTATCGCTGTAATGCCATCTAACCTACACATCTATGGGTACTAAGGGGCAATTGATCATGGCCAATGAATGGCCAATCCCCCTAACCTGCACATGTTTGGACTTCTGGGAGGAAACGCATGCAAACATGGGGAGAACGTGCATACTCCACACAGTCACCCAAGGCTGGAATTGAACCCGGGTCTCTAAGCGCAGTGAAGCAGCAGTGCTAACCACTGTGCTACCGTGTCACCCCAATTCACCTCGTGCCATTCCCCTGTCTTCTCCCGTAACCTTTACAAATAATAATCACATTCCCTTCTGAATGCCTCAATGGAACTTGCCTCTGCCACACTCTCAGGTACTGTATTTCAGATTTTAAGCACTTGCTGCATGAAAATTGTTTTCCTCAAGACGCCTTTGCTTTTTTTGTCAATTACTTTAGCTCTGTGCTCCCTATTTCTCAATCCTCTCATAATGGAAACAATTCCTCCCTATCTACTCTATCAAGACACTTCATGAATTTGAAGACCTCTATGAAATCTCCTCTCCGCCTTCCTCTCTTGAAAGAAAACTGTCCCAACTTCTCCAACCAATCTGCGTAACTGAAAGTCGTCAACCTTGGAAACATTCTGGTGAATCTTTTCTGCACTCTCTCCAATGCCTTCACACATTCTTCCTAAGATGCGGCACTCAGAATTGGACACAGTATTCCAGCTGAAGCCAAACTCATGTCTTGTACTAGACTCAAGATAACCTTCCGTTCTTGTACTCTAAACCCCTATTAATAACGCAGAGGATACTGTATGTTTATTAACTGCACTCTCAGCCTGTCCTGCTAAGGTTAATTATTTATGCACAGATACACCCGGGTTCATTTGCTCCAGCAGCCTTTTAGAATTGTACCCATTATTTTATATTGCCTCTCCATGTACTTCCTACCAAAATGTATTTCCCTTTGTATTTCTCCACATTGAACTTCATCGACCTATTTTTTGCCCAATCAGCCAATTGGGCCATGTCCTTTTGAAGTTTTACATTATTTTCTTCACAGTTCACAAGTTTTGCATCATCCACACCATGTTTCCTTCTTCCTCCCTTCCACAGTTTGTATTGTTCTCCCAAGATTCAATTTGAAGTTTCGGCATTTAGGATATCTGAAGTTTCAAAGTTTAATTGAGTTTTGATGGGGGTAGGGTGGGTGGGAGAGCGGTGAATGCTAGTTATCTCAAATTGTGAATACCAGAAATGGTTGCCATTCAGTTCTGTTTCCCACTGTAATTTTGGTTGTTAGTTCTTATCTGCTGATTTATCTCACTTCCCATTTGTTTATCTTTCATCCTATTAATGCTGATGTTTGTACTGTTTATACTGATCATTACTGCATTTAAGTGACTGGCTTGAGAGCAACATGGCCTCAATGGAAATACGGCTGAATGAAATACAAGTAATGTTTTGTTGTCTTAGAAAATGTTTTATTTGGCATTTGGTGAGAAATTCCATCTCAGCTAAAACTATTGAATTACAGAACCGAGATTGACAATAAACTAGTGCAATTTGACAGGCTGCTGGGAAGAAGAGAGGCCTGACAACAGGCATTCTAAATGCTTCAAATACCAGTTGAGGCAGACCTAGGTGAAGACTGAATTCTTGGAGTTATAGCTTATTTTGTGTGTGTAAAAGATGAATGCTGCATGTGAATTTCCCATATCCAAGTTGTGAGTCAGTCAGGCTGTTGCACTTGAGTAGAATTGGCAGCTACAAGTGAAGTGCTGATCTTCAAAACTACTTCAGAAAATATCAGAATGTATTTCTTCATATATAAAAAATAATGAAATGCTCTTTTAAAAAGGAAGATGTTATTTCATGGTTCTCCAAGAAAATTCTATTGCTGTAGCTAGATTAGTGGTTTCCTCCCACAAGTCCCGAAAAACGTGCTTGTTAGGTAAATAGGACATTCTGAATTCTCCATCAGTGTACCCGAACAGGTGCCGGAATGTGGCGACTAGGAGATTTTCACAGTAACTTCATTGCAGTATTAATGTAAGGCTACTTGTGATACCAATAAAGATTATTATTATTGTGTTAACCATGCCTCTGATTCAGAAGGTTAGATCAAATTTTCCTGGTGCCCTGGCAATAATTATCTTCCGATTAAAATCCATTGTCTGTTTTTTATCACAATGATTGAGGCATCTTTCTTAACAGCAAATTGGTCGCTACATCACAACAATAACTACACCTCAACAACGATGTGACATAACATTGACGCGGATTACAATCAATATTGAGAAATGTGAAGCAGTCAAAGGGAATCCACCAGGGGAGCAAGGACATGCCCAGGCAGTGTCTAAATAATGCCTCCTGGCACACTAACACACCCTGGCAGCACCAGCCTGCAAGTGTCAGGGCGATGAGGAACGGATCAGATAAAAATTATTTTTTTTAGACAAAAGTAAAATCAAGGCTTTGCTTTGCGCAGGTGAAGGAGACACAGCCTTGTGGGAATTGGAACTTGGTAATTATGGCAGTGTGGTAATTCGGCGCGGAGTGGGAGGTGGTGCTTTTTTCCTTTTTGTTCTGTTTCCTTCGTTTGGCTTTGTAACTGGTAATCAGCAGGGAGAGATCCAGAGTGCATTCCGGGAAGCAGAGAGAAAACCAGGGAGCACCCTGGAAGGTAGGTGATATAAAATTTTACCCCTAGGTTCCAGTGGCCTTCATTTTCGGGACTGAGACAGAGCGAGCCGGGAGCAGCTTGGGAACAGGGAAGTGATAGATATTCTGCTATTCTGAGTGATCCGACCGGGGGGGAATTGAAAAGTGACATCACGGGAAAGCTGTGACCTGATTGGCTGATAGGGAATCTGCACTAAATTTAAAAATTAAACATTGTTAAATTAATTAAACAAAATTAATTATTTACTTAATCATAATTTAGAAGGGTATCTAAGCCAGAGATCGGAGAGTACTATATTTAGCTTTCACATTTATATTAGAAATCTAGCGCTAGGAAACAGATAGTTAACAGTAACTTTGAAAAACATTTAAAAAAAAAAAAAACTTTTAATTTTAATTTACTAATTAATTGACGCAATGTCAGTTAGCGGGGTGCAGTGCTCTAACTGTGAGATGTGGCAGGCCCGGATGGCTTCATCTGCAGAAAGTGCACCCAACTGGAGCTCCTCACAGACCGCATGGTAAGGTTGGAGCAGCAATTGGATGCACTTAGGAGCATGCAGGTGGCGGAAAGCGTCATAGATCGCAGTTATATAAATGTGGTCACACTCCAGGTGCAGGCAGAGAAATGGGTAACCACCAGAAAGGGCAGGCAGTCAGTGCAGGAATCCCCTGTGGTTGTCCCCCTCTCGAACAGGTATACCCCTTTGGATACTGTCGGGGGGGATAGCCCATCAGGGGAAAACAGCAGCAGCCAGAGCAGTGGCACCACGGCTGGCCCTGATGTTCAGAAGGGAGGGTCAAAGCACAGAAGAGCAATAGTAATAGGGGACTCTATAGTCAGGGGCACAGATAGGCACTTCTGTGGACGTGAAAGAGACTCCAGGATGGTATGTTGCCTCCCTGGTGCCAGGGTCCAGGATGTCTCCGAACGGGTAGAGGGCATCCTGAAGGGGGAGGGAAAACAGGCAGAGGTCGTTGTACATATTGGTACTAACGACCTAGGCAGGAAGGGGCATGAGGTCCTGCAGCAGGAGTTCCGGGAGCTAAGCAGAAAGTTAAAAGACAGGACCTCTAGGGTTGTAATCTCGGGATTACTCCCTGTGCCACGTGCCAGTGAGGCTAGAAATAGGAAGATAGAGCAGTTAAACACGTGGCTAAACAGCTGGTGTAGGAGGGAGGGTTTCCGTTACCTGGACCACTGGGAGCTCTTCCGGGGCAGGTGTGACCTATATAAGAAGGACGGGTTGCATCTAAACCAGAGAGGCATAAATATCCTGGCCGCGGGGTTTGCTAGTGTCACACGGGAGGGTTTAAACTAGTATGGCAGGGGGGTGGGCACGGGAGCAATAGGTTAGAAGGTGAGAGCATTGAGGGAGAACTAGGGAATAGGGACAGTGGGGCTCTGAGGCAGAGCAGACAGGGAGAAGTTGCTGAACACAGTGGGTCTGGTGGCCTGAAGTGCATATGTTTTAATGCAAGAAGTATTACGGGTAAGGCAGATGAACTTAGAGCTTGGATTAGTACTTGGAACTATGATGTTGTTGCCATTACAGAGACCTGGTTGAGGGAAGGGCAGGATTGGCAGCTAAATGTTCCAGGATTTTGATGTTTCAGGCGGGATAGAGGGATAGAGTTGCGCTACTGGTTAGGGAGAATATCACAGCTGTACTACGGGAGGACACCTCAGAGGGCAGTGAGGCTATATGGGTAGAGATCAGGAATAAGAAGGGTGCAGTCACAATGTTGGGGGTTTACTACAGGCCTCCCAACAGCCAGCGGGAGATAGATGAGCAGATAGGTAGACAGATTTTGGAAAAGAGTAAAAACAACAGGGTTGTGGTGATGGGAGACTTCAACTTCCCCAATATTGACTGGGACTCTCTTAGTGCCAGGGGCTTAGACGGTGCAGAGTTTGTAAGGAGCACCCAGGAGGGCTTCTTAAAACAATATGTAGACAGTCCAACTAGGGAAGGGGCGGTACTGGACCTGGTATTGGGGAATGAGCCCGGCCAGGTGGTAGAAGTTTCAGTAGGGGAGCATTTCGGGAACAGTGATCACAATTCAGTAAGTTTTAAAGTGCTGGTGGACAAGGATAAGAGTGGTCCTAGGATGAATGTGCTAAATTGGGGGAAGGCTAATTATAACAAAATTAGGCGGGAACTGAAGAACATAGATTGGGGGTGGATGTTTGAGGGCAAATCAACATCTGACATGTGGGAGGCTTTCAAGTGTCAGTTGAAAGGAATTCAGGACCGGCATGTTCCTGTGAGGAAGAAGGATAAATACGGCAATTTTCGGGAACCTTGGACAACGAGAGATATTGTAGGCCTCGTCAAAAAGAAAAAGGAGGCATTTGGCAGGGCTAAAAGGCTGGGAACAGAGGAAGCTTGTGTGGAATATAAGGAAAGTAGGAAGGAACTTAAGCAAGGAGTCAGGAGGGTTAGAAGGGGTCACGAAAAGTCATTGGCAAAAGAAAAATCCCAAGGCTTTTTACACGTACATAAAAAGCAAGAGGGTAGCCAGGGAAAGGGTTGGCCCACTGAAGGATAGGCAAGGGAATCTATGTGTGGAGCCAGAGGAAATGGGCGAGGTACTAAATGAATACTTTGCATCAGTATTCACCAAAGAGAAGGAATTGGTAGATGCCGAGTCTGGAGAAGGGTGTGTAGATAGCCTGGGTCACATTGAGATCCAAAAAGACGAGGTGTTGGGTGTCTTCAAAAATATTAAGGTAGATAAGTCTCCAGGGCCTGATGGGATCTACCCCAGAATACCGAAGGAGGCTGGAGAGGAAATTGCTGAGGCCTTGACAGAAATCTTTGGATCCTCACTGTCTTCAGGTGATGTCCCGGAGTACTGGAGAATAGCCATAAGACCATAAGACATAGGAGCGGAAGTAAGGCCATTCGGCCCATCAAGTCCACTCCATCATTCAATCATGGATGATTTCAACTCCATTTACCCGCTCTCTCTCCATAACCCTTAATTCCTTGAGAAATCAAGAATTTATCAACTTCTGTCTTAAAGACACTCAACGTCCCGGCCTCCACCGCCCTCCGTGGCAATGAATTCCACAGACGCACCACTCTGGCTGAAGAAATATCTCCTCATCTCTGTTCTAAAGTGACTCCCTTTTATTCTAAGGCTGTGCCCCCGGGTCCTAGTCTCCCCTGCTAATGGAAACAACTTCCCTACATCCACCTTATCTAAGCCATTCATTATCTTGTAAGTTTCTAAGGTTTGATAAGGTTCCTCACGGTAGGCTATTGCAGAAAATACAGAGGCTGGGGATTGAGGGTGATTTAGAGATGTGGATCAGAAATTGGCTAGCTGAAAGAAGACAGAGGGTGGTGATTGATGGGAAATGTTCAGAATGGAGTTCAGTTACAAGTGGCGTACCACAAGGATCTGTTCTGGGGCCGTTGCTGTTTGTCATTTTTATCAATGACCTAGAGGAAGGCGCAGAAGGGTGGGTGAGTAAATTTGCAGACGACACGAAAGTCGGTGGTGTTGTCGACAGTGTGGAAGGATGTAACAGGTTACAGAGGGACATAGATAAGCTGCAGAGCTGGGCTGAGAGGTGGCAAATGGAGTTTAATGCAGAGAAGTGTGAGGTGATTCACTTTGGAAGGAATAACAGGAATGCGGAATATTTGGCTAATGGTAAAGTTCTTGGAAGTGTGGATGAGCAGAGGGATCTAGGTGTCCATGTACATAGATCCCTGAAAGTTGCCACCCCGGTTGATAGGTTTTCCTCGGGAACCTTGGATGACGAGTGATATTGTAGGCCTCGTCAAAAAGAAAAAGGAGACATTTGTCAGGGCTAAAAGGCTGGGAACAGACGAAGCCTGCGTGGAATATAAGGAAAGTAGGAAGGAACTTAAGCAAGGAGTCAGGAGGGCTAGAAGGGGTCACGAAAAGTCATTAGCAAATAGGGTTAAGGAAAATCCCAAGGCTTTTTACACGTACATAAAAAGCAAGAGGGTAGCCAGGGAAAGGGTTGGCCTACTGAAGGATAGGCAAGGGAATCTATGTGTGGAGCCAGAGGAAATGGGCGAGGTACTAAATGAATACTTTGCATCAGTATTCACCAAAGAGAAGGAATTGGTAGATGTTGAGTCTGGAGAAGGGGGTGTAGATAGCCTGGGTCACATTGTGACCCAAAAAGACGAGGTGTTGGGTGTCTTAAAAAATATTAAGGTAGATAAGTCCCCAGGGCCTGATGGGATCTACCCCAGAATACTGAAGGAGGCTGGAGAGGAAATTGCTGAGGCCTTGACAGAAATCTTTGGATCCTCGCTGTCTTCAGGGGATGTCCCGGAGGACTGGAGAATAGCCAATGTTGTTCCTCTGTTTAAGAAGGGTAGCAAGGATAATCCCGGGAACTCCAGGCCGGTGAGCCTTACGTCAGTGGTAGGGAAATTACTGGAGAGAATTCTTAGAGACAGGATCTACTCCCATTTGGAAGCAAATGGACGTATTAGTGAGAGGCAGCTCGGTTTTGTGAAGGGGAGGTCGTGTCTCACTAACTTGATAGAGTTTTTCGAGGAGGTCACTAAGATGATTGATGCAGGTAGGGCAGTAGATGTTGTCTATATGGACTTCAGTAAGGCCTTTGACAAGGTCCCTCATGGTAGACTAGTACAAAAGGTGAAGTCACACGGGATCAGAGGTGAACTGGCAAGGTGGATACAGAACTGGCTAGGCCATAGAAGGCAGAGGGTAGCAATGGAGGGATGCTTTTCTAATTGGAGGGCTGTGACCAGTGGTGTTCCACAGGGATCAGTGCTGGGACCTTTGCTCTTTGTAGTATATATAAATGATTTGGAGGAAAATGTAACTGGTCTGATTAGTAAGTTTGCAGACGACACAAAGGTTGGTGGAATTGCGGATAGCGATGAGGACTGTCAGAGGATACAGCAGGATTTAGATTGTCTGCAGACTTGGGCGGAGAGATGGCAGATGGAGTTTAATCCGGACAAATGTGAGGTAATGCATTTTGGAAGGTCTAATGCAGGTAGGGAATATACAGTGAATGGTAGAACCCTCAAGAGTATTGAAAGTCAAAGAGATCTAGGAGTACAGGTCCACAGGTCATTGAAAGGGGCAACACAGGTGGAGAAGGTAGTCAAGAAGGCATACGGCATGCTGGCCTTCATTGGCCGGGGCATTGAGTATAAGAATTGGCAAGTCATGTTGCAGCTGTATAGAACCTTAGTTAGGCCACACTTGGAGTATAGTGTTCAATTCTGGTTGCCACACTACCAGAAGGATGTGGAGGCTTTAGAGAGGGTGCAGAAGAGATTTACCAGAATGTTGCCTGGTATGGAGGGCATAAGCTATGAGGAGCGGTTGAATAAACTCGGTTTGTTCTCACTGGAACGAAGGAGGTTGAGGGGCGACCTGATAGAGGTATACAAAATTATGAGGGGCATAGACAGAGTGGATAGTCAGAGGCTTTTCCCCAGGGTAGAGGGGTCAATTACTAGGGGGCATAGGTTTAAGGTGAGAGGGGCAAGGTTTAGAGTAGATGTACGAGGCAAGTTTTTTACGCAGAGGGTAGTGGGTACCTGGAACTCGCTACCGGAGGAGGTAGTGGAAGCAGGGACGATAGGGACATTTAAGGGGCATCTTGACAAATATATGAATAGGATGGGAATCGAAGGATACGGACCCAGGAAGTGTAGAAGATTGTAGTTTAGTCGGGCAGTATGGTCGGCACGGGCTTGCAGGGCCGAAGGGCCTGTTCCTGTGCTGTACATTTCTTTGTTCTTTGTTTGTTTGTTCTTTGTTGGTTGTGAAGAAGGCCTATGGAGTGTTGGCCTTTATTGGTAGAGGGATTGAGTTCCGGAGTCAGGAGGTCATATTGCAGCTGTACAGAACTCTGGTACGGCCGCATTTGGAGTATTGCGTACAGTTCTGGTCACCGCATTATAGGAAGGACGTAGAGGCTTTGGAGCGGGTGCAGATGAGATTTACCAGGATGTTGCCTGGTATGGAGGAAACATCTGATGAGGAAAGGCTGATGGACTTGAGGTTGTTTTCGTTGGAGAGAAGAAGGTTAAGAGGAGACTTAATAGAGGCATACAAAATGATCAGGGGGTTAGATAGGGTGGACAGTGAGAGCCTCCTCCCGCGGATGGAAATGGCTGGCACGAGGGGACATAGCTTTAAACTGAGGGGTAATAGATATAGGACAGAGGTCAGAGGTAGGTTCTTTACGCAAAGAATGGTGAGGCCGTGGAATGCCCTACCTGCGACAGTAGTGAACTCGCCAACATTGAGGGCATTTAAAAGTTTATTGGATAAGCATATGGATGATAATGGCATAATGTAGGTTAGATGGCTTTTGTTTCGGTGCAACATTGTGGGCCGAAGGGCCTGTACTGCGCTGTATCGTTCTATGTTCTATCTCCCCTCAACCTCCTAAACTCCAATGAATATAATCCCAGGATCCTCAGACGTTCATGTTAGGCCTACCATTCCTGGGATCATCCGTATGAATATCCGCTGGGCCCGCTCCAGTGCCAGTATGTCCTTCCTGAGGTGTGGGGCCCAAAATTGCTCACAGTATTCTAAATGGGGCCTAACTAATGCATTATAAAGCTTCAGAAGTACATCCCTGCTTTTATATTCCAAGCCTCTTGAGATGAATGACAACATTGCATTTGCTTTCTTAATTACGGACTCAATCTGCAAATTTACCTTTAGAGAATCCTGGACTAGGACTCCCAAGTCCCTTTGCACTTCAGCATTATGAATTTTGTCACCGTTTAGAAAATAGTCCATGCCTCTCTTCTTTTTTCCAAAGTGCAAGACCTCGCACTTGCCCACATTGAATTTCATCAGCCATTTCTTGGACCACTCCCCTAAACTGTCTAAATCTTTCTGCAGCCTCCCCACCTCCTCCATACTACCTGCCCCATCACCTATCTTTGTATCATCGGCAAACTTAGCCAGAATGCCCCAGTCCCGTCATCTAGATCGTTAATATATAAAGAGAACAGCTGTGGCCCCAACACTGAACCCTGCGGGACACCACTCGTCACCGGTTGCCATTCCGAAAAAGAACCTTTTATCCCAACTCTCTGCCTTCTGCCTGACAGCCAATCGTCAATCCATGTTAGTACCTTGACTCGAATACCATGAACCCTTACTTTACTCAGCAGTCTCCCGTGAGGCACCTCGTCAAAGGCCTTTTGGAAGTCAAGATAGATAACATTGATTGGCTCTCCTTGGTCTAACCTATTTGTTATCTCTTCAAAGAACTCTAACAGGTTTGTCAGGCACGACCTCCCCTTACTAAAATCCATGCTGATTTGACCTAATCCGACCTTGCACTTCCAAGAATTTAGAAATCTCATCCTTAACAATGGATTCTAGAATCTTGCCAACAACCGAGGTTAGGCTAATTGGCCTATAATTTTCCATCTTTTTCCTTGTTCCCTTCTTGAACAGGGGGGTTACAACAGCGATTTTCCAATCCTCTGGGACTTTCCCTGACTCCAGTGACTTTTGAAAGATCATAACTAACGCCTCCACTATTTCTTCAGCTATCTCCTTTAGAACTCTAGGATGTAGCCCATCTGGGCCCGGAGATTTATCAATTTTTAGACCTCTTAGTTTCTCTAGCACTTTCTCCTTTGTAATGGCTACCATATTCAACTCTGCCCCCTGACTCTCCGGAATTGTTGGTATATTACTCATGTCTTCTACTGTGAAGACTGACTCAAAGTACTTATTTAGTTCCTCAGCTATTTCCTTGTCTCCCATCACTAGATTACCAGCGTCATTTTGGAGCGGCCCAATGTCAACTTTTGCCTCCCGTTTGTTTTTAATGTATTTAAAGAAACTTTTACTATCATTCCTACTGTTACTGGCTAGCCTACTTTCATATTTGATCCTCTCTTTCCTTATTTCTCTCTTTGTTATCCTCTGTTTGTTTTTGTAGTCTTCCCAATCTTCTGACTTCCCACTACTCTTTGCCACATTATAGGCTTTCTCTTTTGCTTTGATGCATTCCCTAACTTCCTTTGTCAGCCATGGCTGCCTAATCCCCCCTCTGATAACCTTTCTTTTCTTTGGGATGAACCTCTGTACTGTGTCCTCAATTACTCTCAGAAACTCCTGCCATTGCTGTTCTACTGTCTTTCTCACTAGTCTCTGCTCCCAGTCGATTTTCGTCAGTTCCTCCCTCATGCCCCTGTAGTTACCTTTATTTAACTGTAACACCTTTACATCTGATTCTACCTTCTTTCTTTCAAATTGGAGATTGAATTCTACCATATTATGATCACTGCCTCCTAAGTGCTCCCTGACTTTAAGATCTTTAATCAAGTCTGGCTCATTACATAACACTAAGCCCAGAATGGCCTGTTCCCTCGTGGGCTCCATCACAAGCTGTTCCAAAAAGCCCTCCTGTAAACATTCAATGAATTCCCTTTCCTTGGGTCCACTGGCAGCATTATTTACCCAGTCCACCTGCATATTGAAGTCCCCCATGATCACTGTGACCTTGCCTTTCTGACATGCACTTTCTATTTCTTGGTGCATTTTGTGCCCCCGGTCCTGACCACTGTTAGGAGGCCTGTACATAACTCCCATTATGTTTTTTTTGCCTTTGTGGTTCCTCAACTCTACCCACACAGACTCCACATCATCTGACCCTATGTCGTTTAGTGCTATTGATTTAATTTCATTTCTAATTAACAAGGCAACCCCGCCCCCTCTGCCCATCTCTCTGTCTTTTCGATAGGTTGTGAATCCCTGGATGTTTAAATGCCAGTCCTGAACCCCCTGCAACCATGTCTCTGTGATGCCTACCACATCATACCTGCCAGTCACAATCTGGGCCACAAGCTCATCTACCTTGTTCCGTACACTGCGCGCATTTAAATATAGCACCTTTAATTCTCTATTGACCGTCCCTTTTTGTTTTCTTAGTGTGGTGGACCTTGGTTTCCTGAGCCTTTCCATACACTGTCATATTTTGTGGGGTGGGGACTATTGTAACCTCTCCTGAGTTTTGTCTTTTCGTGCTTTTTTGTATTCCTAAGCAGCTACGCTTCCCACTGATTACTTCACCTCTTGGTTCCCTGACTTTCCCATCCCCCCAAACTTTAGTTTAAAGTCCTATTGACCACCCTATTTACTCTTTTCGCCAGAACACTGATCCCAGCTCGGTTCAGGTGGAGACCATCCCAACGGTATAGGTCCCCCCAGTCCCAAAACTGATGCCAGTGACCCATGAAAAGGAACCCCTCTTTCCCACACCACTCTTACAGCCACGTGTTAACTTCCCTTATTCTTGCCCCCCTATGCCAATTTGCACGTGGCTCGGGCAGTAATCCGGAGATTGACCCTTGAGGACCTGTTTTTTAATTTGAATCCTAGCTCTTTATAATCTCTAAACAGGTCCTCTTTCCTAGACTTCCTCTTTCCTAGACTTGCCTATGTTGTTGGTACCGACATGGACCACAACAACTGGATCCTCGCCCTCCCTCTCCAGTATCCTTTCAAGCCGGTCAGAGATGTCACGCACCCTAGCACCGGGCAGGCAACATACCATACGGGACTCTCTATCCTGCTCACAAAGGATACTATCTATCCCCCTGATAATAGAATCCCCTACAGCTACAACTTGCCTATTTACTCCCTCCCCTTGAATGGCCTGCTGAACCATGGTGCCTTGGTCAGCTGACTCATCCTTCCTGCAGCCCTGTTCGCCATCCACACAGGGAGCAAGTGCCTCATACCTGTTGGACAGGGTCAAGGGCTGAGGCTCCTGAGTTCCTGACTGCTGGTTCCCTTTACCTGCCTGACTTGCAGTCACACCCTGCTGTCCCTGGCCACTGGCAGGATTTAAACTACTTACTCTGACAGGTGTGACTGCCTCCTGAAACAGTGTCCAGTTAAGTCTCCCCCTCCCGGATGTGCCTCAGTGTTTGAAGCTCAGCCTCCAGCTCATCAACTCTGAGCTGGAGCTCTTCGAGCAGTCAACACTTACTGCAGATGTGGTCGCTGCAGCTCGCAATGGGATCTGCCAGCTCCCACATCAAGCAGCTCAAGCACATCACCTGACCAGCCATCACTAATTAATTAGTTTAATTTAAGTTTATGGTGGGGGCAGCTTCAGCCAATCAGACACTAATCTACACTGCACTTTTATCTGAAAAACAGCAAAATTAGATTAACCACTTACCTTCCCTGGTTACCTCACTGCACCAAATTACGAAATTCTCACTCTGTCTGTGTCTCACTCACTCAGGCTGTGTCTCCTTGACCTGCGCAATGCTGGGCAATGGTGTTCCACTGTTTTAGATGGGTAGCAAGGATAATCCAGGGAACTACAGGCCGGTGAGCCTTACTTCAGTGGTAGGGAAATTACTGGAGAGAATTCTTCGAGACAGGATCTACTCCCATTTGGAAGCAAATGGACGTATTAGTGAGAGGCAGCATGGTTTTGTGAAGGGGAGGTCGTGTCTCACTAACTTGATAGAATTTTTCGAGGAGGTCACAACGATGATTGATGCAGGTAGGGCAGTGGAAGTTGTCTATATGGACTTCAGAAAGGCCTTTGACAAGGTCCCTCATGGTAGACTAGTACAAAAGGTGAAGTCACACGGAATCAGGGGTGAGCTGGCAAGGTGGATACAGAACTGGCTAGGTCATAGACGGCAGAGAGTAGCAATGGAAGGATGTTTTTCTGATTGGAGGGCTGTGACCAGTGGTGTTCCGCAGGGATGAGTGCTGGGACCTTTGCTGTTTGTAGTATATATAAATGATTTGGAGGAAAATGTAACTGGTCTGATTAGTAAGTTTGCAGACGACACAAAGGTTGGTGGAATTGCGGATAGCGATGAGGACTGTCAGAGGATACAGCAGGATTTAAATTGTTTGGAGACTTGGGCGGCGAGATGGCAGATGGAGTTTAATCCGGACAAATGTGAGGTAATGCATTTTGGAAGGTCTAATGCAGGTAGGGAATATACATTGAATGGTAGAACCCTCAAGAGTATTGAAAGTCAAAGAGATCTAGGAGTACAGGTCCACAGGTCATTGAAAGGGGCAACACAGGTGGAGAAGGTAGTCAAGAACGCATACGGCATGCTTGCCTTCATTGGCCGGGGCATTGAGTATAAAAATTGGCAAGTCATTTTGCAGCTGTATTGAGCCTTAGTTAGGCCACAAAGGAGTAAAAGTGCCATTAAAGATCAAGAATAATTGCCAGCTTAACAGTCTCCACGCTGGGGCAGAATCCTATGCTATACGTGCAAAAGGTCTCAACTAATGAGACTTGTTGAAACAGGAGTCTTCGAACCCATCACTACTAGTGACTGGGCAACCCCTATTGCGCCTGTTATGAAGCAGGATGAAATATATTTGGAGTATAGTGTTCAATTCTGGTCGCCACACTCCCAGAAGAATGTGGAGGCTTTAGAGAGGGTGCAGAAGAGATTTACCAGGATGTTGCCTGTATGGAGGGCATTAGATATAAAGGAGAGGTTGAATAAACTTGGTTTGTTCTCACTGGAACGAAGAAGGTTGAGGGGCGACCTGATCGATGTCTACAAAATTATGAGAGGTATAGACCGAGTGGATAGTCATAGACTTTTTCCCAGGGTAGAGAGGTCAATTACTCGGGGGCATAGGTTAAGATACGAGGGGCAAGGTTTAGAGTAGATGTATGGGGCGAGTTTTTTATACAGAGGGTAGTGGGTGCCTGGAACTCGCTGCCAGAGAAGGTTGTGGAAGTAGGGACGATAGTGACATTTAAGGGGCATCTTGACAAATACATGAATAGGATGGGAATAGAGGGATACGGACCCAGGAAGTGTAGAAGATGGCAGTTTAGTCAGGCAGCATGGACGGCACAGGCTTGGAGGGCCTAAGGGCCTGTTCCTGTGCTGTACTTTTTGTTCTTTGTGGTGAATCTGTGGAACTCTTTGCCGCAGAAGGCTGTGGAGGCCAATTCACTGAGTGTCTTTAAGACCGAGATAGATAGGTTCTTGATTAATAAGGGGATCAGGGGTTATGGGGAGAAGGCAGGAAAATGGGGATGAGAAACATTTCCAGGATGTTACCTGGTATGGAGGGCATTAGCTATATGGAGAGGTTGAATAAACTTGGTTTTTTCTCACTGGAACGAAGGAGGTTGAGGGGCGACCTGATAGAGGACTACAAAATTATGAGGGGCATAGACAGAGTGGATAGTCAGAGACTTTTTCCCAAGGTAGAGGGTTCAATTACTAGGGGGCATAGGTTTAAGGTGTGAGGGGCAAGGTTTAGAGGAGCTGTGCGAGGCAAGTTTTTTTTACACAGGTGCCTGGAACTCGCTGCCGGAGGAGGTGGTGGAAGTAGGGACGATAGTGATGTTTAAGGGGCATCTTGACAAATACATGAATAGGATGGGAATAGAGGGATACGGACCCCGAAAGTGTGGAAGATTTTAGTTTAGACCGGCAGCAAGGTCGGCGCAGGCTTGGAGGACCAAAGGGCCTGTACTTGTGCTGTACTTTTCTTTGTTCTTTGTTCAATGGTCGCATTGAGGCAGATCAACAATAGGTCATCGATCACGCCCCACACCTGGCTTCAGGCCGGTCAGGTTGTTGGGCACAAATTCAAAATGAAAAGTCCACACCTTAAAGTTAATGCAGTACCCGTGAAGTTCAGGTTGCAGAGCTCGCCATGTGCAGTAGGGATAGACACTGAGGCTGAGTGCGAAAAGGAGAAAGAAAATCGCCAGCTACTACAATTGATTTATTCATCATTATTAACTGGACCATTCATTTAAGGGAAGTTGTCAGAGCATTCTGATATCGCTGAAAAGATGGTGGGAAAATTTGACATGATGGGCTCATTTGAGAAAGACTCCGAAAACTAGAAAGCATACACAATGAGTCCACTATTATAGTCAATAAGATTTCAGATCCCTGCATCCCTAAGTACTATTGCAAACAAAATTTCAATTTACTCAGAAGTCTGGTCCAGCCCAAGGAACCCAGTGGAACAATTTGTCAAGAATTGGTTAAATTATTAGAAGTCATTGATTACCTGAGAGGTTTTGATCTTCCCAAAAGAATCAGCTAGAAGGGGAAATTATAGCAGAGTTTGTTGTGACCCTAATGGTTGTTGTGACCCTAATGTGCCTCAAGAGTTTTGAGAATTTGGTGGCTTACTAAATGATACAATTAGAGACTGATTGGTTTGTGGATTGAGAAATAAGACCATTTAAAGGAGATTATTAACCAAACAAAATCACTGAAAAGAATGAGATATAATTGTTTCAGCGGAGGCTGCTAAGGAGGCTTCTCGGTTTGGAGCAGGCATGAGGATCCATAAACTGGCTGCTGTCCAGAGAAAGTCTACCCAATGGCAGGAGTGTCATTGCTGCGCAGAATCAAGACATTCACATGCTGATTGCTTGAGCAAGGGTAGCCAATGCAGAAAATATGGCAGAATTGGCCACACAGCAAGGGCTTGCTGGAGTAAACCAGTTTCTCCAGAGAAAAACACTCAAAAGAAAAACACAACACATTTAAAGGAAGAAACAAAACAAATTCAACTAATAAAATTCACTGTGAAAGAAAAGAATGCCAACAACAATGAAGACACAGCACATCATTCTGAAGAGGAGGTGAAGTTGAATGTACTTTCAGTTCAAGGTGAATCACATTGGTTCTGGGTAGCCCCAAAACTGAATGCACAACCTACAAAAATGGAGGTTGGTAAGGGGGGGCTGCCATCTCCTTCATTCTCAAGATCCTCTATGAAGGAAAATTGAATCACCTACCTTTAACTCCAGCAGATGTCATCCTGAGGACATATATCAAGAAAATATTCCCTCTGAAGAGTATGCAACATTATCAAATTAGAGTTAAATGGATAAACTGCGGAGCTGCAACTCCATGATGTCCGAGGACATTTTCCAGCTCTCTTTGGCCACTCTTGGCTGGAAAAGATAAAATTGAACTGGAAGGCTGTGAACAGCTTGGTTGATTCAAAGATGGACTTACATACCATCTTAGAAAAATACAGCAGTGTATTTGAGAGCACACTGGGGTTTATGAAAGGAGTAAAAGTGCCATTAAAGATCAAGAATAATTGCCAGCTTAACAGTCTCCAGGCTGGGGCAGAATCCTGTGCTATACGTGCAAAAGGTCTCAACTAATGAGACTTGTTGAAACAGGAGTCTTCGAACCCATCACTACTAGTGACTGGGCAACCCCTATTGTGCCTGGTATGAAGCAGGATGAAACCTATTTGGAGTATAGTGTACAATTCTGGTCGCCACACTACCAGAAGGATGTGGAGGCTTTAGAGAGGGTGCAGAAGAGATTTACCAGGATGTTGCCTGGTATGGAGGGCATTAGCTATGAGGAGAGGTTGAACAAACTTGGTTTGTTCTCACTGAAATGAAGGAGTTTGAGGAGCAACCTGATAGAGGACCACAAAATTATGAGGGGCATAGACAGAGTGGATAGTCAGAGACTTTTTCCCGGGGTAGAGGGTTCAATTAGTAGGGGGCATAGGTTTAAGGGGCAAGGTTTAGAGGAGATGTACGAGGTAAATTCTTCACACAGAGGGTAGTGGGTGGTGGAAGCAGAGACGATAGTGTCGTTTAACGGGCATCTTGACAAATACATGAATAGGATGGGAATAGAGGGATACGGACCCCGGATGTGTAGAAGATTTTAGTTTAGACGGGCAGCATGATCAGCACAGGCTTTGAGGGCTGAAGGGCCTGTTCCTGTGCTGTACTTTTCTTTGTTCTATTTACATCTGCAGAGATTATAAAACAGCCATCAATCTGGCTCTATGCACAGTTAGGAAAGACTTTTAAAGCCTTGTTTGATTCTGGTTTCCTTTAATACCTGTCCTGCTGACTTTTGTTTTTGAACCCGAACTCCCCCTCCCCGCAGCAAGCTTCTAATTAGTCTGGTCCAGGCAGATCCCTTGATGCACTGTGTTCTGTGACTAGCTCATGATGTCATTTTGATGGATTTGGCTAGCAGCCAATCCCGCCTTCTGCAATTCTGGGACATTCTGTTTTCAATTGGGTTGGTAGAGCCTTTGAGAAGAGTCTGGAGCAGAAGGCAGTTTCCATTTTTGCTGCGAAGGAGCTGGGCAGAAGCAGGCCCACCTGCAAATTAATGTGCAGCTGAATCTCAACACTTGCTCACCATTGTAATACATAAAGGCCTATTCCACTAAGAGATTACCTTTTGGAATAATGTCAGCACCCATTTTATTTCAATGGTCCATGGAACAGATACTATGTGGTTTACTGGGGGGGACAATGTTACATTTTTTAATTTCCTCATTACTGGTACCAATGAACCGAAACATTGCATAACTTAGAGGCCTCATTGAAATGCCTTCAGATGCATGGTTTTAATGTCAGGAAAGATAAGTATGGCTTCTTTAAAACATCAGTGCAATATTTAGGATATGTGGTTGATAGCAAGGGTTTACAAAACACCTAAGAAGATTAAGGCTATTATATAGTCCCCAAGACCAAGGAATGTAATAGTTAAGTTCATTCCTCGGGTTTATTAACTACTATGGGGTATTTGTCCCGAAACTGGCAACCCTACTTAAACCATTACAAACCCTTGTGTGTAAAACGAGCATGGCAATGAACACCAGAATGCAAAAAAGCATAACAGTTAGCTAAACAAGCCCTGATGAAATCAGAAGTGTTGGTACATTTCAACCCGGAGTTACCATTACAACTGACCTGTGATGCTTCACCATAGAGTTGGAGTGGTGGTGTCACATATACTGTCTTCAGGGGAAGAAAGACCAATAGCTTTTGCATCATGTACTTCAACAAGAACTATGCTCAGTTGGAGAAGGAAGCACTGAGTATTATTTTTGGTGTGACAAATTTAATCAGTACCTCTATGGTTGTCCGTTCAAGTTGTTGACAGGCCACTGGCCCCTTGAAAGCTATTTTTGGGCTACTTAAAGGTATTCCGTCATTGGCAGAAGTAGACTCCAACGATGGTCGAATGCTGATGCACTGATATGTTTGCCTTCGCCTGCTGGTCAGATACCATTCAGTAATGAAAATATTTTCTTTTTTTTTTTCTTTTTTTAATAAATTTAGTGTATCCAATTAATTTTTTCCAATTAAGGGGACAAATTAACCTGGCCAATCCACCAATCCAGCAAATTAGCCTGGCCAATCCAATGCACATCTTTGGGTTGTGTGGGCGAAACCCAAGAAAGCACGGGGAGAATGTGCAAACAACACCTAGACAGTGACCCAGAACCAGGATCGAACCTGGGACCTCGATGCCGTGAGGCAGCAGTGCTGCCCTGAAAATATTTTCTATTGTGCTCAGATAGAAGGTGTTCCAGTGACCACAGCTCAGGTCGAACGACATACCAGAAATGATCCTGTGATGGGCAAGGTATTGGAAATGGTATTAAAAGGGAGGATAGAAGGAACGCATCCTGAATTAATGCCATATATTTCCAGAAAACCCGGATTTACAGTACAGGGTGAACGCCTGTTCTGAGGGATGAGGGTAATAATTCCTCCAAACATGCAACAAGGAATATCGGAACAATGATATACAGGACACCCAGGTATAGTTTGAATGAAGAAACTTTCACCGAGTTACGTCTGGTGGCTAGGAATCAATGCCCAGATAGTGCAAAAGGCAGGACTGTGTCGGACATGTGCGTGGGTAAGGACGCACCGCGATTATCCCCATTGCATCCATGGGAGTGGCCTAAAATGCTTTGGCAGTGTCTACACATTAACATTGCTGGTCCATACAAGGGGCATCTGTTCATGGTTGTCATAGACATGCATTCCGGTGGCCTGAGGTGGTCCTAAGGAAGTCACCAACTGCAGAACAAACTTATCAAAAAGTTCAATGAGATTTCCGGCACATTTGGGAAACCAGAACAAATCGTGAGTGATAAAGATCCATAGTTAACGGTTCAGGGGACTATTTAAAGATGAATGGTATCTCACGCATACAATCAGCACCTTTCAAGCCATCCACGAGTGATTCAGCTGATAGCTTTGTTCAGTCCTTGAAACCTGCACTGAAAACTTCCAAAGACCAAGGTTCATTACATCACCGCTTCAACAGTTTTTTAGCGACATATCCCAACACCACATGCCACTACTAAGTTCCCCAGCTTTACAATAACTGAAGAGAAAGCTGAGAATTACATTTGATTTCTTCTTACCGCAGGAGACATCCAAGACAGTGAAATTCAATCAGCATTCCGAAATCTTGAAGAGAAGGTATTTCTAAAATATGCTTGTTTCAACAAGGTGGGCAAATGTTGGCTCGCAGCTATACCACCAGCAAAAAGCGGGTTCCCATAACTTCATTGGCGCAAAATGGCGCTATCTTCTCCACAATACAAAGATGAGCTAGCGTGGAGACGACACGCAGATCAGTTGTCATCAACATGTATCAATGTGCCAGTACCGTTTGTGCCAGAACTACCTCGGGAGGAAACGCCATCTGTACTACCAGATCATATGACTGTAACTTCTGGTCAATCTGCAGAAGCAGAGATTGCTGAAGAATCACCTGCACCTCGTCTTCCTTCTGCAAAAGAGGCATTAGCCTTCCAGGGTAGAGACATCCTCCGAAGACACGGAGAGTACCTCCAAATCCCTGAAATGCGCAGACAAACTGCAGAATAGACGCCCACCTGATTGTCTTCCTATTTACTGTATTATTAATGTGTATAGCAATATTTAGCCAATTAGATGCAAAGCTACCTTTTCAACTCTGGAGAAAACAATTCTCAATTCGGCTTTCATGTTCTATTGATTACAAACAAGTTATGACGACAAACACGTAACAAAAGCTGTATTTACACAATCTTTATGTAGCTTCTTCCAGAGTGAGAAGTTCTTTCAGATTCTTTGGTGGAAGAATACCTTCTCTAAATTTGTGCTGGCTGTCCTCCATGCAGTCTCTAATTGTATTTTGAATTATTACATAGAATGAAAGAACTTGCAACACAGAATCTGGCTCTTCAGTGCAACTATGCCTGTGTTTTGCTGCACACTGCCTTCCTTTTACTCCATTTACTTCATATATTGCAATATCCTGCTATTCCTTTTTCCCATCTTATGGACTGCCCACAACTGATATATGGCTTCTCTGTAGTTACTTTGTTTAACCAATTCTTATTCTTTGCGGAAAGGACAGAAAATCTAAACTAAGAAATCAAACTAAGATCCTTTTTAATAAATTTTGCTTTGAAGCCCCTTTAACTATTAAACATCTGCATTCAAAAGAAACTGTAATTTGTGTCATGTGCATGCATCAAATAATGAGTGCTATATGAATTTGAATGACTGAATGAAAGCACAATGTTTGAGTGGGAAAACCAGTAAAATAATGTAATCTCACATTCTTGCTTATTTGCTTGCATTTCACAACTCACTGAACCTTCCATCTTTCCTGGAACTATTAAAACCTGAGTGATGAAACTCAGGACATTATAATTATGTCTGCTGATCCCTGCCACATCTGTCAGCATCAGCAAAGGTTTTCTCTGAAGTCCCCCATATAATTACCTTCTGTGTAATTACACTTGTTCCTTCATCCTTGGATCTGAGAGAAGAAAACAATGACAATCTTTAGAGGAAAATTCCCCAGAATACTGTTTTCAAAGCACCAGGAGATTGTTGGGCAGGAACCAACACATGGATTAGGCTCCAGCAATTTACTTCAATTAGAGCTTCCCTATCCATAATGGCTAGCTTTGGAGTTGTTCCAATTTTGTTCTCGCGTGTGAAACATGCATTAAAATCAGTCAGACTTCAAGTGCCCAGCACCTTTTTTTTTTTTTTAAAAATAGGGATCATTTAAAATTTAGAACTAAAACATTGTACAAGCTCAGGCATTATTTAAGTTTTTATTCCCATCTCTGATTCAGTAAGATGATTAATTC
This sequence comes from Scyliorhinus torazame, assembly GCF_047496885.1. Classification (NCBI taxonomy): domain Eukaryota; kingdom Metazoa; phylum Chordata; class Chondrichthyes; order Carcharhiniformes; family Scyliorhinidae; genus Scyliorhinus; species Scyliorhinus torazame. Next base: position 228,686,905 of record NC_092715.1, read on the forward strand.
ATACTTAAAATCCAACATCCAGATTAGCCTAACCTCGTGAGAATTCTTAACTTGCTGTTCAATATGACCCTAACAAAAGCATTCACAGAGTGCCATTGTGAATCAGATTTCTATACTCAATAGCAGATGCAAAGGGTTCTGATATTTGTCTTTCCCACTTTAGTAATCACCAAAATTGTTTCCAAAGTAAAAAGAAATGTAATTGGTGAAATGTAATGGGTGAAGGCAAGAAGGTAACTTTCCATGCTGGGGAGATCAGGGATCATGACTCAGAGAAAGGTGCAGGTTTTGGCCTTTTTTGTGAATTTTCCAGTGTTTGGTGTCTATTTTAATTCTGCCTTCAAGCCAAAAGTAATTTATCATGTTGTTGTCAACTGCCTCTGTGAGTATACAACTCACTTTTTCAACCATTGCCTGCTTCACTCATGTACAAACAGTATTTCTGACTCTTGGCTGACTCCTGCACCACAATTCATGATTTACCACTTGCAGCATGCATGATGTACACACATGTAAAAGGAAGTTACAGACAGATGGAGATTGAAGCACCACCACACAAATGGAGTTGATGTGGTTTGGCACATGAGCAGTGCTCCTGTATCACATGGACAATCCGACTGAGAACCAGGCTGAAAATAGAAGATTCAGAGTGGAATTCAACGAAACAAATAAGAGAAACAGAGAGAATGAGAAAAGATTGGCAGGTAAAATAAAAAAGGAATCCAAAAGTCTTCTATAGGCATAAAAATAGTAAAAAAGTGGCAAAAAGAAGTGGGGCTGATTAGGGGAATTACAAATATGGAGCCAGAGAGTATGGCTGAGGGATTAAATTAATTATTTGCACCTGTCTTTACCAAGGAAGATGATACTACACAGATCAATGTGCAAGGTGAACTAATTCATACACTTGTAGGGTTTAAAGTGATAAATTAGAGTAATTGGATACTTTCAGAGACTAGGGATGGAATTTAACGGAAACGTTTCTAAGTACATTTGTGGTGGGTTTTGCTGGGAGTTTCCCGTCAGCTCTGCCGGCGAGTTTCTCACCACTTTCAAATGACACTTAAGGTGTGATTCCCTGCTGCGCCCACCCGGCGACCCAAGAATCCCGCCCGAGGTCAATGGACTTGCGGCAGGCGGGGCGGAAGAATTCAGCCCATAGTCACTTTTTTGGGCACTGGGAAGCTTCTCATTGGTTTAGCCCATACAGTGAATTTTTTTCAGCACTGGTGAGCTGAAGTCAGATCGGGCCGCCATTTTGAAAGGGATCGACTCCAGAATACTGCGGGAGGCAAGGGAGGAAATTGCTGGGGCCTTAACAGTAATCTTTATTCCCTCGTTGGCTACAGGTTAAGTTCCAGAAGACTGGAGAGTAGCCAATGTTGTTCCATTGTTTAAGACGAGCAGCAGGGTTAATCCAGGAAATTATAGGCCGGTGAGCGTTACGTCCGTGGAAGGGAAATAATTGGAAAAGATTGTCGATTTTGGCGGGAGAACAGCTGGTTAGTCAGTTTCAGCGGGAGCAGTGCGGAAGTGGCTGCTGGGAGGTAAGTCTGTCCTTTAAAAGCACTTGTCTTTGCAGGGGCAGGCCAGTCGATTTCGGCGGGAGAACAGCTGGTTAGTCAGTTTCAGCGGGAGCAGTGCGGAAGTGGCTGCTGGGAGGTAAGTCTGTCCTTTAAAAGCACTTGTCTTTGCAGGGGCAGGCCAGTCGATTTCGGCGGGAGAACAGCTGGTGAGTCAGTTTCAGCGGGAGTGGAGCTGGCTGGTTAGTCAATTTCAGCAGGAGCTGAGAATTTTTTAAAAAATTAATGTTTTAGGCGGGAACAAGAAGTCGACCCGCGGACGTCTGAGAAGACCCTCACCAATAAATTCTGGTGGAGAGGAAACCCGAGACACTACACGTGTAGTGTCTCCCACCCGCCCTCCTCCTCTAACCTAATAAATGAGGTAAGTACCATATTTTATTATATTATTATTTTTTATAAAAAATTAAATTTAGTTGTTAGCCAGATCTTGGTAGAAAGTTAGAGGAATGGCAGGGAAGGGAGTGCAATGTTCCTCCTGCAGGATGTTTGAGGTGAGGGATGCAGTTAGTGGCCCTGCTGATTTTACCTGCAGGAAGTGCTGCCATCTCCAGCTCCTCCAAGACTGAGTTAGGGAACTGGAGCTGGAGTTGGAAGAACTTCGGATCATTCGGGAGGCAGAAGGGGTCATAGATAGCAGCTTCAGGGAATTAGTTACACCAAAGATTGGAGATAGGTGGGTAACTGTAAGAGGGACTGGGAAAAAGCAATCAGTGCAGGGATCCCCTGCGGTCGTTCCCCTGAGAAACAAGTATACCGCTTTGGATACTTGTGGGGGGGGGGAATTAGCAGGGGTAAGCCATGGGGTACGGGCCTCTGGCACGGAGTCTGTCCCTGTTGCTCAGAAGGGAAGGGGGGAGAGGAGCAGAGCATTAGTAATTGGGGACTCTATAGTCAGGGGCACAGATAGGAGATTTTGTGGGAGCGTGAGAGACTCGCGTTTGGTATGTTGCCTCCCAGGTGCAAGGGTACGTGATGTCTCGGATCGTGTTTTCCGGGTCCTTAGGGGGAGGGGGAGCAGCCCCAAGTCGTGGTCCACGTTGGCACTAACGACATAGGTAGGAAAGGGGACAAGGATGTCAGGCAGGCTTTCAGGGAGCTAGGATGGAAGCTCAGAACTAGAACAAACAGAGTTGTTATCTCTGGGTTGTTGCCCGTGCCACGTGATAGTGAGATGAGGAATAGGGAGAGAGAGCATTTAAACACGTGGCTACCGGGATGGTGCAGGCGGGAGGGATTCAGATTTCTGGATAACTGGGGCTCTTTCTGGGGAAGGTGGGACCTCTACAGACAGGATGGTCCACATCTGAACCTGAGGGGCACAAATATCCTGGGGGGGAGATTTGTTAGTGCTCTTTGGGGGGGTTTAAACTAATGCAGCAGGGGCATGGGAACCTGGATTGTAGTTTTAGGGTAAGGGAGAATGAGAGTATAGAGGTCAGGAGCACAGATTTGACGTCGCACGAGGGGGCCAGTGTTCAGGTAGGTGGTTTGAAGTGTGTCTACTTCAATGCCAGGAGTATACGAAACAAGGTAGGGGAACTGGCAGCATGGGTTGGTACCTGGGACTTCGATGTTGTGGCCATTTCGGAGACATGGATAGAGCAGGGACAGGAATGGATGTTGCAGGTTCCGGGGTTTAGGTGTTTTAGTAAGCTCCGAGAAGGAGGCAAAAGAGGGGGAGGTGTGGCGCTGGTAGTCAAGAGCAGTATTACGGTGGCGGAGAGGATGCTAGATGGGGACTCTTCTTCCGAGGTAGTATGGGCTGAAGTTAGAAACAGGAAAGGAGAGGTCACCCTGTTGGGAGTTTTTTATAGGCCTCCTAATAGTTCTAGGGATGTAGAGGAAAGGATGGCGAAGATGATTCTGGATAAGAGCGAAAGTAACAGTTATTATGGAAGACTTTAACTTTCCAAATATTGACTGGAAAAGATATAGTTAGAGTACATTAGATGGGTCGTTTTTTGTACAGTGTGTGCAGGAGGGTTTCCTGAAACAATATGTTGACAGGCCAACAAGAGGCGAGGCCACATTGGATTTGGTTTTGGGTAATGAACCAGGCCAGGTGTTGGATTTGGAGGTAGGAGAGCACTTTGGGGACAGTGACCACAATTCGGTGACGTTTACGTTAATGATGGAAAGGGATAAGTATACACCACAGGGCAAGAGTTATAGCTGGGGGAAGGGCAATTATGATGCCATTAGACGTGACTTGGGGGGGATAAGGTGGAGAAGTAGGCTGCAAGTGTTGGGCACACTGGATAAGTGGGGCTTGTTCAAGGATCAGCTACTGCGTGTTCTTGATAAGTATGTACCGGTCAGGCAGGGAGGAAGGCGTCGAGCGAGGGAACCGTGGTTTACCAAGGAAGTGGAATCTCTTGTTAAGAGGAAGAAGGAGGCCTATGTGAAGATGAGGTGTGAAGTTTCGGTTGGGGCGATGGATAGTTACAAGGTAGCGAGGAAGGATCTAAAGAGAGAGCTAAGACGAGCAAGGAGGGGACATGAGAAGTATTTGGCAGGAAGGATCAAGGAAAACCCAAAAGCTTTCTATAGGTATGTCAGGAATAAGCGAATGACTAGGGAAAGAGTAGGACCAGTCAAGGACAGGGGTGGGAAATTGTGTGTGGAGTCTGAAGAGATAGGCGAGATACTAAATGAATATTTTTCGTCAGTATTCACTCAGGAAAAAGATAATGTTGTGGAGGAGAATGCTGAGACCCAGGCTAATAGAATAGATGGCATTGAGGTACGTAGGGAAGAGGTGTTGCCAATTCTGGACAGGCTGAAAATAGATAAGTCCCCGGGTCCTGATGGGATTTATCCTATGATTCTCTGGGAGGCCAGGGAAGAGATTGCTGGACCTTTTGGCTTTGATTTTTATGTCATCATTGACTACAGGAATAGTGCCGGAGGACTGTAGGATAGCAAATGTGGTCCCTTTGTTCAAAAAGGGGAGCAGAGACAACCCCGGCAACTATAGACCGGTGAGCCTCACGTCTGTAGTGGGTAAAGTCTTGGAGGGGATTATAAGGGACAAGATTTATAATCATCTAGATAGGAATAATATGATCAGGGATAGTCAGCATGGCTTTGTGAAGGGTAGGTCATGCGTCACAAACCTTATCGAGTTCTTTGAGAAGGTGACTGAACAGGTAGACGAGGGTAGAGCAGTTGATGTGGTGTTTATGGATTTCAGCAAAGCGTTTGATAAGGTTCCCCACGGTAGGCTATTGCAGAAAATACGGAGGCTGGGGATTGAGGGTGATTTAGAGATGTGGATCAGAAATTGGCTAGCTGAAAGAAGACAGAGGGTGGTGGTTGATGGGAAATGTTCAGAATGGAGTTCAGTTACAAGTGGAGTACCACAAGGATCTGTTCTGGGTCCGATTCTGTATGTCATTTTTATCAATGACCGAGAAGAAGGCGCAGAAGGGTGGGTGAGTAAATTTGCAGACGATACTAAAGTCGGTGGTGTTGTCGATAGTGTGGAAGGATGTAGCAGGTTACAGAGGGATAGAGATAAGCTGCAGAGCTGGGCTGAGAGGTGGCAAATGGAGTTTAATGTAGAGAAGTGTGAGGTGATTCACTTTGGAAGGAATAACAGGAATGCGGAATATTTGGCTCATGGTAAAGTTCTTGGAAGTGTGGATGAGCAGAGGGATCTAGGTGTCCATGTACATAGATCCCTGAAAGTTGCCACCCAGGTTGATAGGGTTGTGAAGAAGGCCTATGGAGTGTTGGCCTTTATAGGTAGAGGGATTGAGTTCCGGAGTCAGGAGGTCATGTTGCAGCTGTACAGAACTCTGGTACGGCCGCATTTGGAGTATTGCGTACAGTTCTGGTCACCGCATTATAGGAAGGACGTGGAGGCTTTGGAGTGGGTGCAGAGGAGATTTACCGGGATGTTGCCTCGTATGGAGGGAAAATCTTATGAGGAAAGGCTGATGGACTTGAGGTTGTTTTCGTTGGAGAGAAGAAGGTTAAGAGGAGACTTAATAGAGGCATACAAAATGATCAGGGGGTTGAATAGGGTGGACAGTGAGAGCCTTCTCCTGCGGATGGAAATGGCTGGCACGAGGGGACATAGCTTTAAACTGAGGGGTAATAGATATAGGACAGAGGTCAGAGGTAGGTTCTTTACGCAAAGAGTAGTGAGGCCGTGGAATGCCCTACCTGCTACAGTAGTGAACTCGCCAACATTGAGGGCATTTAAAAGTTTATTGGATAAACATATGGATAATAATGGCATAGTGTAGGTTAGATGGCTTTTGTTTCGGTGCAACATCGTGGGCCGAAGGGCCTGTACTGCGCTGTATTGTTCTATGTTCTATGGGGGATTTGGGGTATGGCAAAGGGCGGGGACCTGTTTCTGGAAGGGAGCTTTCCTAGATTAAAGGCGCTGGAGATGTTCGGGCTGACAGCAGGGAATGATTTCAGCTATCTACGGGTATGGGACTTTCTGCACAGGCAGGTACCATCCTTCCCACTCCTGCCACTAAGAGGGATTCAAGATGGGGTAGAGTCTAGGGGATGGGTGGGGGAGGGGAGCATCTCTGACATCTACAAAGAATTAATGGGGGCGGAGGAGATGCATACAGAGGAGCTGAAGTGTAAATGGGAGGAGGAACTGGGGGGTGAGATGGAGGACAGCCTATGGGCGGAGGCGCTGAGCAGGGTCAACGCGGCCGCTACATGCGCAACGCTCAGCTTGATCCAGTTTAAGGTCGTGCACCGGGCGCATATGACAGTGACCCAGATGAGTATATTTTTTGGGGTGGAAGACGAGTGTGTTAGATGTGCGGGTGGACCAGCGAACCATGTCCATATGTTCTGGGCATGCCCAAAACTTAGGGGATATTGGCAGGGGTTCGCGGATGTCAATGATACCGCGGGGCAGCACGGTTGCATTGTGGATAGCACAATTGCTTCACAGCTCCAGGGTCCCAGGTTCGATTCTGGCTTGGGTCACTGTCTGTGCGGAGTCTGCACATCCTCCCCGTGTGTGCATGGGTTTCCTCCGGGTGCTCCGGTTTCCTCCCACAGTCCAAAGATGTGCAGGTTAGGTGGATTGGCCATGATAAATTGCCCTTAGTGTTGGGTGGGGTTACTGGGTTAAGGGGATAGGGTGGAGGTGTTGACTTTGGGTAGGGTGCTCTTTCCAAGAGCCGGTGCAGACTCGATGGGTTGAATGGCCTCCTTCTGCACTGTAAATTCTATGATGTCCAGGGTATTGAAGACAAGGGTGGAAATGAGTCCAGGGGTAGCGATCTTTGGAGTGTTGGAGGACCTGGAAGTTCAGCGGGGGGGTTAGGGTAGTGCAGAGTAGGGGGTTAAATAGGCGGGCCCTGGAGGGACGGATGTCGGTGGCTGTTGTTTGATTACTGTTCTTTGTACTCTATTGTTTTTGTACTGTGGTGGTTTGTTATGCCAACAATACCTCATTAAAAATTGTTTGTTTAAAAAAAACAAGTATTGACAGTCAGAGATCTAGGTGTACAGGTCCACAGGTCACTGAAAGGGGCAACACAGGTGGAGAAGGTAGTCAAGAAGGCATATGGCATGCTTGCCTTCATTGGCCGGGGCATTGAGTATAAAAATTGGCAAGTCATGTTGCAGCTGTATAGAATCTTAGTTAGGCCACACTTGGGAGTATAGTGTTCCATTCTACCAGAAGGATGTGGAGTCTTTATAGAGGTTGCAGAAGAGATTTACCGAGATGTTGCCTGGTATGGAGGGCATTACCTCTGAGGAGAGGTTGAATAAACTCGGATTATTCTCACTGGTACGACGGAGGTTGAGGGGCGACCTGACAAGAGGTCTACAAAATTATGAGGGTCATAGACAGAGTGGATAATCAGAGGCTTTTTCCCAGGGTAGAGGGGTCAATTACTAGGGGGCATAGGTTTAAGGTGCGAGGGGCAAGGTTTAGAGGAGATGCACGAGGCAAGCTTTTTACACCGAGGGTAGTGGGTGCCTGGAACTTGCTGCCAGAGGAGGTGGTGGAAGCAGGGACGATAGTGACGTTTAAGGGGCATCTTGACAAATACATGAATAGGATGGGAATAGATGGATACGGACCCCGGAAGTCTAGAAGATTTTAGTTCAGGCGGGCAGCATGGTCGGCACAGGCTTTGAGGACCGAAGGGCCTGTTCCTGTGCTGTACTTTTCTTTGTTCTTCGTTCTTTTTCGAGGGGTTAAGACAAAAATAATAAAAAGTAACAGCAGAAGTGCAAATAGAGTGATGGACTGGACATGGGGTAAAGATCCAGAGCAGCCACGTGAACCCTGACTTCCAAGTTCCCTGCAGTCTTCCAATCTCCCCCACTACTAAAGAGTCCGGTAAATTAGAGTGGGGTTTTCCCATCCAGCCTGTGACAGGTTTCATGGCAGATAGCACTGGAAAATTCGGAGAGAGGCCAAAACAGTTTTGAATTTCCTCCTCACATTTTCAAGATGAACTGATATCATTTTATAAATGCTCATTAAAACTGTGACTCGCTGGAACCATGTAGCCCCTCCCATTCGAAGGCCACATCAGGAGGAAATTAGACTGGTCTGAATCACATTTCTAAAATATATGGCATACAGCGGTCAGCCCTCACTTTGCTCCTGACTCTGAGATGAGTACAATATTCGAAGACTTCTTGTACCAGCACTGCTCTAGAATCTCACCAAAGCTAATGAGATGCTACACTGGTGGGGCCTCACTGGCTTCCTCTGTTGTCTATGAGTGTGTTATCTGGGGGCTCAGGCAGGATAGAAAACCAAACAAAGACCAGCAGTGCCAGCAGTGGTAGGGGGAAGGGGCGGGTAAGAGAGAGGAAGGAGGAAAGACGTGGAGAACAATGGGAAAAGATAGAATTGGGGGAAGGAAGAAGGAAACACGGGGACAATGAGCAACAGTGGAGCTGGAGCAGGAAGGAGCAAGGAGACGCGGGGTGGGGAGGAAGAGGAGGAAGGAGACGTAGGGGTCATTGGGCAAAGGTGGTTTTGCAGTGTAGCGGAAAGAGGAAGGAGTGGGGAGGACAGTGAGCAAAGGTGGGGTCAGAGAGGCTGAGGATGGAGACACCTGGGTCAGTGGGAAAAGTTGTCGTTAGAGAGGGCAATAAATGCTGTCAGGCAGAGGGGACACAATGTCCTGCAGGATGTTTGAGGTGAGGGATGCAGTTAGTGTCCCTGCTGATTTTACCTGCAGGAAGTGCTGCCATCTCCAGCTCCTCCAAGACTGGAGGAACTGGAGCTGGCAGCATTGGAGGGAACTGGAGCTGGAGTTGGAAGAACTTCGGATCATTCGGGAGGCAGAAGGGGTCATAGATAGCAGCTTCAGGGAATTAGTTACACCAAAGATTGGAGATAGGTGGGTAACTGTAAGAGGGACTGGGAAAAAACAGTCAGTTCAGGGATCCCCTGCGGTCGTTCCCCTGAGAAACAAGTATACCGCTTTGGATACTTGTGGGGGGGACGACTTACCAGGGGTAAGCCATGGGGTACGGGCCTCTGGCACGGAGCCTGTCCCTGTTGCTCAGAAGGGAAGGGGGGAGAGGAGCAGAGCATTAGTAATTGAGGACTCTATAGTCAGGGGCACAGATAGGAGATTTTGTGGGAGCGTGAGAGACTCACGTTTGGTATGTTGCCTCCCAGGTGCAAGGGTACGTGATGTCTCGGATCGTGTTTTCCGGGTCCTTAGGGGGGAGGGGGAGCAGCCCCAAGTCGTGGTCCACATTGGCACCAACGACATAGGTAGGAAAGGGGACAAGGATGTCAGGCAGGCTTTCAGGGAGCTAGGATGGAAGCTCAGAACTAGAACAAACAGAGTTGTTATCTCTGGGTTGTTGCCCGTGCCACGTGATAGTGAGATGAGGAATAGGGAGAGAGAGCATTTAAACACGTGGCTACAGGGATGGTGCAGGCGGGAGGGTTTCAGATTTTTGGATAACTGGGGCTCTTTCTGGGGAAGGTGGGACCTCTACAGACAGGATGGTCTACATCTGAACCTGAGGGGCACAAATATCCTGGGGGGGAGATTTGTTAGTGCTCTTTGGGGGGGTTTAAACTAATGCAGCAGGGGCATGGGAACCTGGATTGTAGTTTTAGGGTAAGGGAGAATGAGAGTATAGAGGTCAGGAGCACAGATTTGACGTCGCAGGAGGGGGCCAGCGTTCAGGTAGGTGGTTTGAAGTGTGTCTACTTCAATGCCAGGAGTATACGAAACAAGGTAGGGGAACTGGCAGCGTGGGTTGGTACCTGGGACTTCGATGTTGTGGCCATTTCGGAGACATGGATAGAGCAGGGACAGGAATGGATGTTGCAGGTTCCGGGGTTTAGGTGTTTTAGTAAGCTCAGAGAAGGAGGCAAAAGAGGGGGAGGTGTGGCGCTGCTAGTCAAGAGCAGTATTACGGCGGCGGAGAGGATGCTAGATGGGGACTCTTCTTCCGAGGTAGTATTGGCTGAAGTTAGAAACAGGAAAGGAGAGGTCACCCTGTTGGGAGTTTTTTATAGGCCTCCTAATAGTTCTAGGGATGTAGAGGAAAGGATGGCGAAGATGATTCTGGATATGAGCGAAAGTAACAGGGTAGTTATTATGGGAGACTTTAACTTTCCAAATATTGACTGGAAAATATATAGTTCGAGTACAATAGATGGGTCGTTTTTTGTACAGTGTGTGCAGGAGGGTTTCCTGAAACAATATGTTGACAGGCCAACAAGAGGCGAGGCCACGTTGGATTTGGTTTTGGGTAATGAACCAGGCCAGGTGTTGGATTTGGAGGCAGGAGAGCACTTTGGGGACAGTGACCACAATTCGGTGACGTTTACGTTAATGATGGAAAGGGATAAGTATACACCGCAGGGCAAGAGTTATAGCTGGGGGAAGGGCAATTATGATGCCATTAGACGTGACTTGGGGGGGATAAGGTGGAGAAGTAGGCTGCAAGTGTTGGGCACACTGGATAAGTGGGGCTTGTTCAAGGATCAGCTACTGCGTGTTCTTGATAAGTATGTACCGGTCAGACAGGGAGGAAGGCGTCGAGCGAGGGAACCGTGGTTTACCAAGGAAGTGGAATCTCTTGTTAAGAGGAAGAAGAAGGCCTATGTGAAGGTGAAGTGTGAAGTTTCGGTTGGGGCGATGGATAGTTACAAGGTAGCGAGGAAGGATCTAAAGAGAGAGCTAAGACGAGCAAGGAGGGGACATGAGAAGTATTTGGCAGGAAGGATCAAGGAAAACCCAAAAGCTTTCTATAGGTATGTCAGGAATAAGCGAATGACTAGGGAAAGAGTAGGACCAGTCAAGGACAGGGATGGGAAATTGTGTGTGGAGTCTGAAGAGATAGGCGAGATACTAAATGAATATTTTTCGTCAGTATTCACTCAGGAAAAAGATAATGTTGTGGAGGAGAATGCTGAGCCCCAGGCTAATAGAATAGATGGCATTGAGGTACGTAGGGAAGAGGTGTTGGCAATTCTGGACAGGCTGAAAATAGATAAGTCCCCGGGACCTGATGGGATTTATCCTAGGATTCTATGGGAGGCCAGGGAAGAGATTGCTGGACCTTTGGCTTTGATTTTTATGTCATCATTGGCTACAGGAATAGTGCCAGAGGACTGGAGGACAGCAAATGTGGTCCCTTTGTTCAAAAAGGGGAGCAGAGACAACCCCGGCAACTATAGACCGGTGAGCCTCACGTCTGTAGTGGGTAAAGTCTTGGAGGGGATTATAAGGGACAAGATTTATAATCATCTCGATAGGAATAATATGATCAGGGATAGTCAGCATGGCTTTGTGAAGGGTAGGTCATGCCTCACAAACCTTATTGAGTTCTTTGAGAAGGTGACTGAACAGGTAGACGAGGGTAGAGCAGTTGATGTGGTGTATATGGATTTCAGCAAAGCGTTTGATAAGGTTCCCCACGGTAGGCTATTGCAAAAAATACGGAGGCTGGGGATTGAGGGTGATTTAGAGATGTGGATCAGAATTTGGCTAGCTGAAAGAAGACAGAGGGTGGTGGTTGATGGGAAATGTTCAGAATGGAGTACAGTCACAAGTGGAGTACCACAAGGATCTGTTCTGGGGCCGTTGCTGTTTGCCATTTTTATCAATGACCTAGAGGAAGGCGCAGAAGGGCGGGTGAGTAAATTTGCAGACGATACTAAAGTCGGTGGTGTTGTCGATAGTGTGGAAGGATGTAGCAGGTTACAGAGGGATATAGATAAGCTGCAGAGCTGGGCTGAGAGGTGGCAAATGGAGTTTAATGTAGAGAAGTGTGAGGTGATTCACTTTGGAAGGAAAAACAGGAATGCGGAATATTTGGCTAATGGTAAAGTTCTTGAAAGTGTGGCTGTGCAGAGGGATCTAGGTGTCCATGTACATAGATCCCTGAAAGTTGCCACCCAGGTTGATAGGGTTGTGAAGAAGGCCTATGGAGTGTTGGCCTTTATTGGTAGAGGGATTGAGTTCCGGAGTCGGGAGGTCATGTTGCAGCTGTACAGAACTCTGGTCCGGCCGCATTTGGAGTATTGCGTACAGTTCTGGTCACCGCATTATAGGAAGGACGTGGAGGCTTTGGAGCGGGTGCAGAGGAGATTTACCAGGATGTTGCCTGGTATGGAGGGAAAATCTTATGAGGAAAGGCTGATGGACTTGAGGTTGTTTTCGTTGGAGAGAAGAAGGTTAAGAGGAGACTTAATAGAGGCATACAAAATGATCAGGGGGTTGGATAGGGTGGACAGTGAGAGCCTTCTCCCGCGGATGGATATGGCTGGCACGAGGGGACATAACTTTAAACTGAGGGGTAATAGATATAGGACAGAGGTCAGAGGTAGGTTCTTTACGCAAAGAGTAGTGAGGCCGTGGAATGCCCTACCTGCTACAGTAGTGAACTCGCCAACATTGAGGGCATTTAAAAGTTTATTGGATAAACATATGGATGATAATGGCATAGTGTAGGTTAGATGGCTTTTGTTTCGGTGCAACATCGTGGGCCGAAGGGCCTGTACTGCGCTGTATTGTTCTATGTTCTATGTTCTAATGTGGGGAAGCTAGAGCCCAACAGGGTAGTGGGTGCCTGGAACTCGCTGCCGGAGGAGGTGGTGGAAGCAGCGACGATAGTGACATTTAAGGAGCATCTTGACAAATACATGAATAGGATGGGAATAGAGGGATACGGACCCAGAAAGTGTAGAAGATTGTAGTTTAGTCGGGCAGCATGGTCGGCACGGGCTTGGAGGGCTGAAGGGCCTGTTCCTGTGCTGTACTTTTCTTTGTTCTTATTATAGACTGTTACGCAGATACGGTAGGGAATGGAAACAAAACTACGCAAATTGGAGGAGGGGGGTAATAAACGCAGACTGTAGAATAAGAAGGGGGTTATGTCAGTGTGGCACAAGAGGGACAAGTTTCACATAGACTCGTGGAAGTGGCGGTCAGGAGGAACACTCATCGACAGTCAAGAACGAATGGGAGAGCAAACAGAAAGATAGCCATAGTCACTGGTCTGATGCGAGAGTGAAGTTAGTCCTGGGGCTTTGTAGCCATGTTCCAAGGAAATGCATGGCATGCACATTGTATTCCGCTCCAGGATGGGGGACGGGCTGTGTGCTCAATTGGGATAAGGCATAGCTTGGTGTGTAAGGCATGGTCATGGTCTTAATGTTGCTGGCCATGGCCTTGTCTGGCTTGGTGCTAGGTGGCAGATAACATGGTGCAGGTTAGGGGCGGCATCCACAGCTATTGGATCCAGGAACACTGGAGGAGGCTGGAGAATACTGGGAGAGAGCTCGACCTGCACACTGTTGTGATCGAGGAAGATTAGAGGGACAGTAACAGTCACAATGCGAAGGCCAAAGCTAGTCTCAGACAGAGCAGGTTCTGAGGTCTGACAGGCTTAAAAGTAGACAATTATCCAGGGCCAGATGAAATGTGTTCCAGGTTGTTGAGTGAGGCAAGGTAGGAAATGGTAGGACATTGGCAATAATCTCCAATTTGTCTCTGGCCACCGGGGAGGTGCCAGAGGACTGGACAATAGCTAATGTAGTATCGTTATTCAAGAAGGGAGAAAGTGATAAATCAGGTAATTACAGGCCAGTAAGTCTGACCTCTGTGGTGGGGAAACTATTTAAAGCAATTCTGAAAGACCGAATTAACCTGCATTTGGAGAGGCAGGGATTAATCAAGAACAGTCAGCATGGTCTTGTTAAGGGGGGAGGTTATGTCTGACCAATCTGATTACATTTTTTGCAGAGGTGACCAGCTGTGTGGATGAGGGCAATGTAGTCTACTTGGACTTCAGCAAAGCTTTTGATGAGTTCCCACATGAGAAACTGATAGCGAAGGTAAGAGTGCATGAGATCCAAGGAAATTTGACAAATTGGATATAGAATTGGCTGAGTGACAGGAAGCAGAGGGTAATAGTCCTCAAAAAGGTGTGTTTTTGTGACTGGAAGCCTGTGCCCAGTGGGGTCCTGCAGGGATCAATCAGTGTTGAGGCCCTTGCTGTTTGTGGTTTATATAAATTATTTAGAAATGAATGTAGGAGGATTTTTCAGTAAGTTCGCGGAAGTTACGAAAATTGGTGGGGTGATAAATAGTGACGAGCATAGCCTTCGATTGCAGGAAGATATAGACAGGCTGGTCAGATGGACTGATCAGTGCCAAATGGAATTCAATCCAGATAAGTATGAGATGATAAAAAGAGAGCAGAAAAGATTTACTAGGATGTTGCCGGGACTTGATGGTTTGAGTTATAAGGAGAGGCTGGATAGACTGGGACTTTTTTCCTTGGAGCGTAGGAGGCTTAGGGGTGATCTTATAGAGGTCTATAAAATAATGAGGGGCATAGATAAGGTAGATAGTCAACATCTTTTCCCAAAGGTAGGGTAGTCTAAAACTAGAGGGCATAGGTTTAAGGTGAGAGGGGAGAGATTCAGAAGGGCCCAGAGGGGCAATTTCTTCACTCAGAGGGTAGTGAGTGTCTGGAATGGGCTGCCAGCGGTAGCAGTAGAGGCGGGTACAATTGTGTCTTTTAAAAAGCATTTAGATAGTTACATGGGTAAGATGGGTATAGAGGGTTATGGGCCAAGTGCGGGCAACTGGGACTAGCTTAATGGTAAAAACTGGGCGGCATGGACTGGTTGGGCCGAAGGGCCTGTTTCCATGCTGTAAACTTCTATGATTCTATGATGCACTTGGGTAGGACGAACAAGGCAAGTGAATACATGATAAACAGCAGGACCCTGGAAAGCACCGAGAATCAGAGTGACTATGGTGTGCATGTACTCTAAAGAATCAGAGTGACTATAGTGTGCATGTACTCTTAAGGTAACAGGGCAGGTGGATACGGTGGTGAAGAGGGCATGTGGTATTCTTGCCTTTGTTAGCCAAGGCTTAGAACTTAAGAACAGAGGTTCTGCTGGAACTATATGAAATGTTGGTTAGGCCACAGCTAGAGTATTATGTGCAGTTCTGGAATCCACATTATAGGAGGGATGTGACACACTAAAAAGGGTGCAGAGGAGATTTACCACGATATTGCCTGGGCTGGAGAGCTTCAGTTATGAAGAGAGATTGGCTAGATTGGAGTTGTTTTCCTTGGAGCAGAGGATACTGAGGGGAAATGCGATTGAGATGTATACAATAATGAGAGGCATAGATAGAGTAGACAGGAAGAAACCTTTCCCCTTTGGGAGGAATCGATGACTAGGGGGCATAGATTTAAGGTAAGGGGCAGGGGGTTTAGAGGGGATGTGAGAACAAAGAACAAAGAAATGTACAGCACAGGAACAGGCCCTTCGGCCCTCCAAGCCCGTGCCGACCATGCTGCCTGACTAAACTACAATCTTCTACACTTTCTGGGTCCGTATCCCTCTATTCCCATCCTATTCATGTATTTGTCAAGATGCCCCTTAAATGTCACTATCGTCTCTGCTTCCACCACCTCCTCCGGTAGCGGGTTCCAGGCACGCACTACCCTCTGCATAAAAAACTTGCCTCTTACATCTACTCTAAACCTTGCCCCTCTCACCTTAAACCTATGCCCCCTAGTAATTGACCCCTCTACCCCGGGGAAAAGCCTCTGACAATCCACTCTGTCTATGCCCCTCATAATTTTGTAGACCTCTATCAGGTCGCCCCTCAACCTCTTTCGTTCCAGTGAGAACAAACCGAGTTTATTCAACCGCTCCTCATAGCTAATGCCCTCCATACCAGGCAACATTCTGGTAAATCTCTTCTGCGCCCTCTCTAAAGCCTCCACATCCTTCTGGTAGTGTGGCGACCAGAATTGAACACTATACTCCAAGTGTGGCCTAACTAAGGTTCTATACAGCTGCAACATGACTTGCCAATTCTTATACTCAATGCCCTGGCCAATGAAGGCAAGCATGCCGTATGCCTTCTTGACTACCTTCTCCACCTGTGTTGCACCTTTCAGTGACCTGTGGACCTGTACTCCAAGATCTCTTTGACTTTCAATACTTTTGAGGGTTCTACCATTCACTGGATATTTCCCTACCTGCATTAGACCTTCCAAAATGCATTACCTCACATTTGTCTGGATTAAACTCTATCTGCCATCTCTCCGCCCAAGTCTCCAAACAATCTCAAACAAAACAATCCAAAGATTTCGGCGGGAGAACAGCTGGTGAGTCAGTTTCAGCGGGAGCAGTGCGGAAGTGGCTGCTGGGAGGTAAGTCTGTTCTTTAAAAGCACTTGTCTTTGCAGGGGCAGGCCAGTCGATTTCGGCGGGATAACAGCTGGTGAGTCAGTTTCAGCGGGGGCAGTGCGGAAGTGGCTGCTGGGAGGTAAGTCTGTCCTTTAAAAGCACTTGTCTTTGCAGGGACAGGCCAGTCGATTTCGGCGGGAGAACAGCTGGTGAGTCAGTTTCAGCGGGAGTGGAGCTGGCTGGTTAGTCAATTTCAGCAGGAGCTGTTTTAGGCGGGAACAGGAAGTCGACCCGCGGACGTCTGGGAAGACCCTCACCAATAATTCTGGTGGAGAGGAAACCCGAGACACTACACGTGTAGTGTCTCCCACCCGCCCTCCTCCTCTAACCTAATAATAAAACCCATTGGTCTGAGGTAAGTACCATATTTTATTATATTATTATTTTTTATAAAAAATTTAATTTAGTTGTTAGCCAGATCTTGGTAGAAAGTTAGAGGAATGGCAGGGAAGGGAGTGCAATGTTCCTCCTGCAGGATGTTTGAGGTGAGGGATGCAGTTAGTGTCCCTGCTGATTTTACCTGCAGGAAGTGCTGCCATCTCCAGCTCCTCCAAGACCGATTTAGGGAACTGGAGCTGGAGTTCGAAGAACTTCGGATCATTCGGGAGGCAGAAGGGGTCATAGATAGCAGCTTCAGGGAATTAGTTACACCAAAGATTGGAGATAGGTGGGTAACTGTAAGAGGGACTGGGAAAAAGCAGTCAGTGCACGGATCCCCTGCGGTCGTTCCCCTGAGAAACAAGTATACCGCTTTGGATACTTGTGGGGGGGGGACGTACCAGGGGTAAGCCATGGGGTACGGGCCTCTGGCACGGAGTCTGTCCCTGTTGCTCAGAAGGGAAGGGGGGAGAAGAGCAGAGCATTAGTAATTGGGGATTCTATAGTCAGGGGCACAGATAGGAGATTTTGTGGGAGCGTGAGAGACTCACGTTTGGTATGTTGCCTCCCAGGTGCAAGGGTGCGTGATGTCTCGGATCGTGTTTTCCGGGTCCTTAGGGGGGAGGGGGAGCAGCCCCAAGTCGCGGTCCACATTGGCACTAACGACATAGGTAGGAAAGGGGACAAGGATGTCAGGCAGGCTTTCAGGGAGCTAGGATGGAAGCTCAGAACTAGAACAAACAGAGTTGTTATCTCTGGGTTGTTGCCCGTGCCACGTGATAGTGAGATGAGGAATAGGGAGAGAGAGCATTTAAACACGTGGCTACAGGGATGGTGCAGGCGGGAGGGATTCAGATTTCTGGATAACTGGGACTCTTTCTGGGGAAGGTGGGGCCTCTACAGACAGGATGGTCTACATCTGAACCTGAGGGGCACAAATATCCTGGGGGGGAGATTTGTTAGTGCTCTTTGGGGGGGTTTAAACTAATGCAGCAGGGGCATGGGAACCTGGATTGTAGTTTTAGGGTAAGGGAGAATGAGAGTATAGAGGTCAGGAGCACAGATTTGACGTCGCAGGAGGGGGCCAGTGTTCAGGTAGGTGGTTTGAAGTGTGTCTACTTCAATGCCAGGAGTATACGAAACAAGGTAGGGGAACTGGCAGCATGGGTTGGTACCTGGGACTTCGATGTTGTGGCCATTTTGGAGACATGGACAGGAATGAATGGTTCCGGTGTTTAGGTGTTTTAGTAAGCTCAGAGAAGGAGGCAAAAGAGGGGGAGGTGTGGCGCTGCTAGTCAAGAGCTGTATTACGGTGGCGGAGAGGATGCTAGATGGGGACTCTTCTTCCGAGGTAGCATGGGCTGAAGTTAGAAACAGGAAAGGAGAGGTCACCCTGTTGGGAGTTTTTTATAGGCCTCCTAATAGTTCTAGGGATGTAGAGGAAAGGATGGCGAAGATGATTCTGGATAAGAGCGAAAGTAACAAGGTAGTTATTATGGGAGACTTTAACTTTCCAAATATTGACTGGAAAAGATATAGTTTGAGTACAATAGATGGGTCGTTTTTTGTACAGTGTGTGCAGGAGGGTTTCCTGAAACAATATGTTGACAGGCCAACAAGAGGCGAGGCCACGTTGGATTTGGTTTTGGGTAATGAACCAGGCCAGGTGTTGGATTTGGAGGTAGGAGAGCACTTTGGGGACAGTGACCACAATTCGGTGACGTTTACGTTAATGATGGAAAGGGATAAGTATACACCGCAGGGCAAGACGTACGCTGCAAGTGTTGGGCACACTGGATAAGTGGAGCTTGTTCAAGGATCAGCTACTGCGTGTTCTTGATAAGTATGTACCGGTCAGGCAGGGAGGAAGGCGTCGAGCGAGGGAACTGTGGTTTACCAAGGAAGTGGAATCTCTTGTTAAGAGGAAGCAGGAGGCCTATGTGAAGATGAGGTGTGAAGTTTCAGTTGGGGCGATGGATAGTTACAAGGTAGCGAGGAAGGATCTAAAGAGAGAGCTCAGACGAGCAAGGAGGGGACATGAGAAGTATTTGGCAGGAAGGATCAAGGAAAACCCAAAAGCTTTCTATTGGTATGTCAGGAATAAGCGAATGACTAGGGAAAGAGTAGGACCAGTCAAGGACAGGGATGGGAAATTGTGTGTGGAGTCTGAAGAGATAGGTGAGATACTAAATGAATATTTTTTGTCAGTATTCACTCAGGAAAAAGATAATGTTGTGGAGGAGAATGCTGAGCCCCAGGCTAAAAGAATAGATGGCATTGAGGTACGGAGGGAAGAGGTGATGGCAATTCTGGACAGGCTGAAAATAGATAAGTCCCCGGCACCTGATGGGATTTATCCTAGAATTCGCTGGGAGGCCAGGGAAGCGATTGCTGGACCTTTGGCTTTGATTTTTATGTCATCATTGGCTACAGGAATAGTGCCAGAGGACTGGAGGACAGCAAATGTGGTCCCTTTGTTCAAAAAGGGGAGCAGAGACAACCCCGGCAACTATAGACTGGTGAGCCTCACGTCTGTAGTGGGTAAAGTCTTGGAGGGGATTATAAGAGACAAGATTTATAATCATCTCGATAGGAATAATATGATCAGGGATAGTCAGCATGGCTTTGTGAAGGGTAGGTCATGCCTCACAAACCTTATTGAGTTCTTTGAGAAGGTGACTGAACAGGTAGATGAGGGTAGAGCAGTTGATGTGGTGTATATGGATTTCAGCAAAGCGTTTGATAAGGTTCCCCACGGTAGGCTATTGCAGAAAATACGGAGGCTGGGGTTTGAGGGTGATTTAGAGATGTGGATCAGAAATTGGCTAGCTGAAAGAAGACAGAGGGTGGTGGTTGATGGGAAATGTTCAGAATGGAGTACAGTCACAAGTGGAGTACCACAAGGATCTGTTCTGGGGCCGTTGCTGTTTGTCATTTTTATCAATGACCTAGAGGAAGGCGCAGAAGGGTGGGTGAGTAAATTTGCAGACGATAGTAAAGTCGGTGGTGTTGTCGATAGTGTGGAAGGATGTAGCAGGTTACAGAGGGATATAAATAAGCTGCAGAGCTGGGCTGAGAGGTGGCAAATGGAGTTTAATGTAGAGAAGTGTGAGGTGATTCACTTTGGAAGGAATAACAGGAATGCAGAATATTTGGCTAATGGTAAAGTTCTTGAAAGTGTGGATGAGCAGAGGGATCTAGGTGTCCATGTACATAGATCCCTGAAAGTTGCCACCCAGGTTGATAGGGTTGTGAAAAGGCCTATGGAGTGTTGGCCTTTATAGGTAGAGGGATTGAGTTCCGGAGTCGGGAGGTCATGTTGCAGCTGTACAGAACTCTGTTACGGCCGCATTTGGAGTATTGCGTACAGTTCTGGTCACCGCATTATAGGAAGGACGTGGAGGCTTTGGAGCGGGTGCAGAGGAGATTTACCAGGATGTTGCCTGGTATGTAGGGAAAATCTTGTGAGGAAAGGCTGATGGACTTGAGGTTGTTTTCGTTGGAGAGAAGAAGGTTAAGAGGAGACTTAATAGAGACATACAAAATGATCAGGGGGTTGGATAGGGTGGACAGTGAGAGCCTTCTCCCGCGGATGGAAATGGCTGGCACGAGGGGATAGCCATTTATAACTTTAAACTGAGGGATATAGGACAGAGGTCAGAGGTAGGTTCTTTACGCAAAGAGTAGTGAGGCCGTGGAATGCCCTACCTGCTACAGTAGTGAACTCGCCAACATTGAGGGCATTTAAAAGTTTATTGGATAAACATATGGATGATAATGGCATAGTGTAGGTTAGATGGCTTTTGTTTCGGTGCAACATCGTGGGCCGAAGGGCCTGTACTGCGCTGTATTGTTCTATGTTCTAATCTAAATCCTGCTGTATCCTCTGACAGTCCTCATCGCTATCCGCAATTCCACCAACCTTTGTGTCGTCTGCAAACTTACTAATCAGACCAGTTACATTTTCCTCCAAATCTATTCTACAAACAGCAAAGGTCCCAGCACTGATCCCTGTGGAACACCACTGGTCACAGCCCTCCAATTAGAAAAGCATCCTTCCATTGCTACTCTCTGCCTTCTATGACCTAGCCAGTTCTGTATCCACCTTGCCAGCTCACCCCTGATCCCGTGTGACTTCACCTTTTGTACGAGTCTACCATGAGGGACCTTGTCAAAGGCCTTACTGAAGTCCATATAGACAACATCCACTGCCCTACCTGCATCAATCATCTTAGTGACCTCCCCTTCACAAAACCATGCTGCCTCTCACTAATACGTCCATTTGCTTCCAAATGGGAGTAGATCCTGTCTCGAAGAATTCTCTCCAGTAATTTCCCTACCACTGAAGTAAGGCACAACGGCCTGTAGTTCCCTGGATTATCCTTGCTATCTTCTTAAACAGAGGAACAACATTGGCTATTCTCCAGTTCTCCGGGACATCCCCTGGAGACAGTGAGGATCCGAAGTTTTCTGTCAAGGCCTCAGCAATTTCCTCTCCAGCCTCCTTCAGTATTCTGGGGTAGATCCCAGCAGGCCCTGGGGACTTATTTACCTTAATATTTTATAAGACACCCAACACCTCGTCTTTTTGGATCTCAATGTGACCCAGGCTATCTACACACCCTTCTCCAGACTCAACATCTACCAATGTCTTCTCTTTGGTGAATACTGATGCAAAGTATTCATTTAGTACCTCGCCCATTTCCTCTGGCTCCACACATAGATTCCCTTGCCTATCCTTCAGTGGGCCAACCCTTTCCCTGGCTACCCTCTTGCTTTTTATGTACGTGTAAAAAGCCTTGGGATTTTCCTTAACCCTATTTGCCAATGACTTTTCGTGACCCCTTCTAGCCCTCCTGACTCCTTGCTTAAGTTCCTTCCTACTTTCCTTATATTCCACGCAGGCTTCGTCTGTTCCCAGCCTTTTAGCCCTGACAAATGTCTCCTTTTTCTTTTTGACGAGGCCTACAATATCTCTCGTGAGGAAAAATCTTTTCACCTAAAGGGTGCTGGAAGTCTGGAACTCGCTGCCTGAAAGGGCGGTGGAGGCACAGATCCGCAAACATGTAAAAAGATTTAGGTGTGCACTTGCGATGTCAAGGCATATGAAGGTATGGGCCAAGTGCTGGAAAATGGGATTAGAATAGTTTGCTGGTGTTTTTTGACTGGCACAGACGCGATGGGCCAAAGGGCCTTTTCTGTGCTGTAGTCCTCTGACTCTATAATTTGACTAGATGATGCAATGGCACAGTAACAAATCAGACGTGGAAAATAATGTGAATGGGAGGGGTCACAATCAGTGTGGGAGGAGCCCAGGGCTATTCTCCGGGCCCCAGTGAAGGGGAAAACTGTAACCTGCTTGCACTCAAGACATTGAAATGGAGTCAGAGCTGACAGAAAAGATGTACATTTCCTTGCGAAGATTCCATTGAACCTTTTTCCTTTGCACTTTAAAGAGAGACTGCAGGAATCTCTAACTGGACAATGCAGTTGTTCAGCTTCAGCAGAGAGGCCTGTGAGAATGTTAAGGAGGGCATGTGTCTAGAAAGCGCAGCAGCTGCATATGTGCCAGGTCATCAACAAAAGCCTATATTGTAGTCAGTGAGGAGCCCGGGTCAAAAGTAGTTTATTTTCTACTCGCAGTTAGGAAATACAGCAATTAAGCAACATTCCAAGTCCCAGCCAGGACCATCCTGAGATCCCGGCTCAGCTGTTATCTCGGGGAATGAACAAGCCCAGAGGCTGGGCCTCCGCCCCTCAGTGGGACAGCTCGTATTCCGCGGGTCCCATGGGGAGATCGATCGGGTCACCCCGTGGGTCCCGTGGGAGTTATAAAATCCCCCCCCCCGAGATCGTAAGTCCCTCCTGTCAAGGTGTGGAGGAGGCTGTCTTCTCTCCTTTGCCCGCGGTTGTGCCTTCGGCTGTTGTGGGGCTGGGTTGGGAGGCAGGTATTGTGTCGGGGAACATCAGTTTTGCATCGATCGTCTAGAGGGGTTACATCGGCTACCATTCCCAGATAAGGCTATCATCCAAAAACCTAGATGCCTGTGTCTCCATGTCAGGGTCTGAATCCTCCACCTCTCCATCTCTGTGTCAGGGCTTTTGGAGGTGAACACTGAGGGGATCTGGAAGTGCTTCACCCCATTCGTCTTCGTGAAGCCTGCAAACTCCTCGTCAGCAAACGGGGTACTGTTGTCTCTGGCTAATATCTCTGGGATGCCATGGTGACTGAATGAGAGTCGTAGCTTTTGATGGTGGCCTGTGAAGAGGTGGATGGCATTCGATGGATACCTAACCATTTGGAATGGGTAGCCACTATCAGCAAGAAAAGTTAGCCTTGAAAAGGCCCAGCTAAATCTGCATGCAGAAGCACCCAAGGCAGGCCCGGCTGTTCCCATTGGTGAAGGGATGTGACTGATGGGAGCTTCTGATGTTCTTGGCACGTGATGCCTTGCTGGGCCAGTTGGTCGATATCATTATCCAGGCTTGGCCACGACACTAGGTGTCCATTGTATAAATCTTGAAGTAAGGCCTGTCTGTCCTGACTTGGAATCACAACGTGAACGCCCCACAGGAGGAGGCCATCCTCTAAGCTGAACTCGTGCTGCTTGGTCTCAAAAACGAGCAGCTGCTTAGGCAGCTTCCCTTGCTGACCCCCATGTAAGACAACGTGGTATAACTTCACCAAGACTGGGTCTTTCTGTGTCTCAAGGCGAACTTGTGCAGTGGTGACCGGCAAGGTAAATTAAAGTCGATACAACTTTGTCAGTCCTTGGTGGAGATGGGGGCGTGTCAGCAATGGGGCCAACTCAGAGCGTCTGTGTTTGTGATCTGCGTGCCCAGACAATACACCAACACTTACTCATACGCCAGTAACAATAGGGCCCATCGCTGTATCCGGGCAGATTCTATCGGCGGAATTCCCTTGTATTCAAAGAGAACAAAGAAAATTACAGCACAGGAACAGGCCCTTCGGCTCTTCCAGCCTGCGCCGATCCAGATCCTTTATCTAAACCTGTCGCCTATTTTCCAAGGATCTACTTCCCTCTGTTCCCCGCCCGTTCATATATCTGTCTAGATGCATCTTGAATGATGCTATCATGCCCGCCTCTACCACCTCCGCTGGCAAAGCGTTCCAGGCACCCACCACCCTCTGCGTAAAAAACTTTTCACGCACATCTCCCTTAAACCTTCCCCTCATCTTGAAATCCTGACCCCTTGTACTCATTAAATAATCCAAGCAATGGCTTGTGGACGGTTTTGATGGTGAGACGACACCCGTACACAGACAGGTGAATTTTAATCATTGCAAAAATGATGGCCAGTCCTTCTTTCTCAATCTGAACATAGTTGCGTTCAACAGCGGCCAAAGTCAGTGATACAAAGGCTATCGTTTTCTCCGTTGCAACGTCCATGCGGTGGGATAACACATCCCTGATTCTGTATGGGGAGGCATCATGAGTGACCAAAATGGGCTTTGAGAGGTCGTAGTGGGTCAAACCAGATGACGAACGCTTCTTCTTGCAATGCTTTCCACGCCTACTCCTGGTGTTTTTTCAATAGCTCATGCGGTGGTGCGAGGATGGTTTGCAAGTTAGGAATAAATTTCCCATAATAATTCATGAGTCCTAACAAGGACAGCAATTCAGCTGCGTTCTCAGGAGTGTGGGCTTTTTTGATTGTTTGCCCCTTCTCTTCTACTGCGTACAAGCCATATCGGTCAACACAATATCATGTGGGCAGCGCGGTAGTATAGTGGTTAGCACTATGGCTTCACAGTGCCAGGGTCTCAGGTTCAATTCCCGCTTGGGTCACTGTCTGTGTGGGGTCTGCACGTTCTCCCCGTGTCTGCATAGGTTTCCTCCGGGTGCTTCGGTTTCCTCCCACAGTCCAAATATGTGCAGGCTAGGTGGATTGGCCATGATAAATTACCATTACGTTAGATGGGGGTTGCTGGCTTATGGGGTTAGGGTGGAGGTGTGGGCTTCAGTAGGGTGCTCTTTCCAAGAGCTGATGCAGACAGGATGGGCTGAATGGCCTCCTTATGCACAGTAAATTCTATTAAATAAGTATATGACCTCTTTTGCATAGAACACACATTTTCTTCTCTTGGGCTCTTGTCTCAGACAACCAGCAGAGGACCACCTCCAAGTTGCTCAGGTGCTACATTTCGGTGACTCTGGTGACTAGGATGTCATCCAAGTAAACCGGCATTCCCAGAAGTCCTTGGAGGATGTTCTCCTTGCTCTCTGGGAAATAGTACGAAGTCTTGCAACACCAGGTTAAAGTCCAACAGGTTTGTTTCGAATCACTAGCTTTCGGAGCACTGCTCCTTCCTCAGGTGCTCACTGCTCCTTCCCCATTCACATGAGGAAGGAGCAGTGCTCTGAAAGCTAATGATTCAAAACAAACCTGTTGGACTTTAACCTGGTGTTGTAAGACTTCTTACTATGCTCACCCCAGTCCAACGCCGGCATCTCCACATCATCTCTGGGAAATAGCACAAGCTGATGATACCCCGAATGGCAACCCTGTATATTCATCTAGGCTTCTGTGGGTATTAATGGTCACGGATTTTGTGCAATCTGCATTTAGCTCTCAAAGGGAGGTATGCATGAGTCATATTGAGTTCAGAAAAAGAGGGTGTCCTCCAGCCAACTTTGCAAAGAGGTCCTCTGTTCGTGGCATCGGGTATCTGTTTAAATGAGAGGCACTGTTCACTGTTGGCTTGCAACCCTTACACAAGCAGGCATTTTTGTCTGGTGCTGGTACCAGGACTACAGGCACTGCCCAATCTGCAAATTGTACCGACCGGATGATTCATAGGCTTTACAAGCAGTTGAGTTCATCTTCTACCTTTGCTCGTAATGCGTAGGGAACTGGGCAGGCCCTGAAGTACTTTGGTTGGGCCTCAAGTCTACACGAATCTTGGCCACAGCACCTTTGATATTACCCAGGCCTTCCTGGAAAACCTCTGGGTACTTCCTCAGGACCTCGTATAATCTCCCAGTGACCATCCTGAAAATCCGCTGCCAGTCCAAATGGAGCCTCTGCAGGCAATTACGGCCCAGCAGATTTGGGCTGGTGCCTCGTACTATCATCAAGGGCAACCAAACAGACTGCTGTCCACAGGCAAATGTGGTTATTGTTGCACAGGCGATGCTAGTAGTTCCCCCGAGTACGTTGCCTACGCCGCCTCGGTGCCTCAGTGTCCCACAAATTCAAACTCTGGATTACTGTCCTGATCTTTTGAGCATTTGCCATCCTATCACTGAGACTGCAGCCTCTGCATCCAGTTCCATTCCAAGTGGGTGATCATTCACCTGGACGGTGACTTTGAGGTGGGAAGCCTGCGGCGCGGTGATGCAACTCAACTGCATCTTCAGTGGGCTGCCCTGGGGTGGATGGTGATGGCTCCAGGCAGGCACGTCCCTCAATCCGGGTGACACGCTCATTGGCAGACCTGGTGTTGCTGACCCCTACTGTTTCTCCGGCCACTCCTGCTGCACCTCTGGTGAGTTCTCCGTCAGTGGAGATGTCTCGCCTGGCTGCCAAAGCCCTCGGCCAACGGGCCTTGCCCTGATGGTGTTTGAGCAAGGGCTGGCTCTCAGAGGTTTAGTTTCTCGGGGGTACCACTAATCCGAATGGGGACAATCCTACACTATTCGCCTCTATCGTATGCTGGAGCTCCTAGACTATCTCCTCCATGCTCTCCTGTGGGAGGGCGCTCTCGATGGCCCTTTTTAGGTACAAAGACGGTTTGGCCAGCAATTTCCGCTGTGTTGCCATATTGTTAACTCCACACACAAGGCGGTCTCGTAGCATCTCCGGTGGGGAGACCCGTAGTCGCAGGACTCTGTCAGTTTGCGTAGGCATGCCAGAAACACAAACAGACTCCCCAGAGTTCTGTCTCTTGGAGTCAAAGTGGTTCATGACAAACGCCACTAAATCATCAAAAGTCTTGGGAGTCGGGAGCCGCAGTGTAGGCTAGGCTATTTATGATGGTGAAAGTGGGGTCCCACAGGTGATCAAAAGAATCATCTTCTGGCAGTCCTCCTCAGTAAAGATGTTCACCCGGAAAAAATAGCACATTCGCTTTGCACACTGAGCTCAGTCTTCTTCACTCGCGTCAAAAGCGCCGAGTCTACTGAAGAGCAGCATTTTTGAAATAGTGCTAACCTTGCCTCTCTGTATTGAGATGCACCTGTGGTCCGAGTGTCCAGCAGTGCCACCTGTAGTTCTGCTTTATCCTCATCGCCAACATTGTAATCAATGAGGAGCTCTGAAAGCGTAAGACAAAGTAGTTTATTTTGTACTCACAATTAGGAAATACAGCAACTAAGCAATATTCTAAATTCCATCTGGGACCATCCTGAGAGGCCGGCTCCCACTTGGGCTGACTTTTATCTCAGGGAATTAACGAGCCCGGCGGTTGGGCCTCCACCTCTCAGCGGCGATTCCACGAGCCCATGGGAAGACCTATCGGGTCGTCCCGTGTGTATCGTGGGGGTTATAACAGCCTATTGGGTGCTTTATCTAATTGGCATGGATGACAGACCAAAGGGCATCCAGTCAGTGCAGGTATTCAAGTTCAGGTTAATCAGCACACCGGATAATAGATTGCAGGAGGTTCTTTGATGAGGCACACATATCATAATGTATCCAAAACTCTTACAAAATCTGTGGGTTTGAAAATTAAGGTGTCAGGATTGGCATCATGAGCATCTAGATATATGAGTGTGAACCTCAGCTGAAAGGATGTATCAGCAAAGATTTATTAGCGCAGACGCATCCATCGTCAAGCAAACATTTTGAAGATCTGCTTCCAATGTTTCGACCTCTCAGGTGGGGCTCTGCAATATTCTGCAGAGCAAGTGTGTTGCGCCGGTCAAAACCTGGTGCTTTAAAGGGGGTTTCCCTGCTCGAAGGAGACAGAAGATCACAAGACCATAAGACATAGGAGCAGAATTAGGCCACTCGGCCCATCGAGCCTGCTCCGCCATTCAATCATGGCTGATATTTTCTCATCCCCATTCTCCTGCCATCTCCCCATAACCCCTGATCCCCTTATTAATCATGAACCTATCTATCTCTGTCTTAAAGACACTCAGTGAATTGGCCTCCACAGCCTTCTGTGGCAAAGAGTTCCACAGTTTCACCACCCTCTGGCTGAAGAAATTCCTCCTTGTCTCTGTTTTAAAGGATCATCCCTTTATTCTGAGATTGTGTCCTCTGGTTCTAGTTTTTCCTACAGTGGAAACATCCTCTCCACGTCCACTCTATCCAGGCCTCGCGGTATCTTGTAAGTTTCAATAAGATCCCCTCTCATCGTTCTAAACTCCAACGAATACAGACCCCGAGTCCTCAAGCGTTCCTCATACGACAAGTTCTTCATTCCAGGGTTCATTCTTGTGAACCTCTCTGGACCCTTTCAAAGGCTAGCACATCCTTCCTTAGATACGGGGCCCAAAACTGCTCACAATACTCCAAATGGGGTCGGACCAGAGCCTTATACAGCCTCAGAAGTTCTTGCCCTCTTGACATGAATGCAAACATTGCACCTGCCTTCTTAACTGCCGACTGAACCTGCACATTAACCTTAAGAGAACCGTGAACAAGGACTCCCAAGTCCCTTTGTGCTTCTGATTTCAAAGCATTTCCCCATTTAGAAAATAGTCTATGCCTAAATTTCTCCTTCCAAAGTGGATAACCTCACACTTTTCCACATTGTATTTCATTTGCCATTTCATTGCCCACTCTCCTAGCTTGTCCAAGTCCTTCTGCAGCCCCCTTGCTTCCTCAATACTGCCTGTCCCTCTACAGATCTTTGTACCATCTGCAAGCTGAGCAACAGTGCCTTCAGTTGTTGCTAACTTTTGCCTTAGTTTAATTGCTCTGTTTTATCACATTTGCTCTTGAGTCGCCAGGTATCCTTATGATACCGCCACGTGGTTCAAGTCCAAGTAATGATCAATAATCCAAAACACCGCTTAGTAAGATTTAAATCAAAGCACATTTATTATACACCGCAATCACTACTCATGTATAAATTCTACGTCTAAGCTACTTCTACGACCAACAGGCCAATACTTAACTGGGAACTGGCCCACCAGGTCAGGGAAATGAATGGCCTTTCGTTCGGGTTCTGAGCCTGCGGGATTCGAAGTTGGTACAGATTGGTAGCTAGGAGCACCTATCTCGTAGCGAGCGTTGAAGTAAGACTTACTAGATATCAGCGATGGCTGGACCGGTCACTGTCAAGGGTTGGTTCGCGTTGCTGAGTGACCCCGTCAAGCAGAGAAGCAGAGGGCCGATTTGAACTTGGGCTTGATTCTTTTAGTCCCCAGGGGCTTCCCGCCTTTCGGGGCGGACCCTGTATCTGGTTCCAAGTGATTGGACTTTGTCCCAATCACTTGGTTCGATTTTCTCCAATGCTGGAGCGATTCCTTGATCGATGGGCGGTCCTGAGGTGGTCGTTCACCTCCCATTGTGTAGGCTTCTGCTGGCGCCAAAGAGTCTGGTTTGGCTTTATGTGTCTAAATGTTGCTCATTGTTCCCGGGGATTTCTCATTAATATGCAGATGGCTGGTGTTTTGTTATGCTGATGGTTGCTGGTATCGATCTTGTTTGGCCTTTCCAGAGGTAAATACACACTCAACCTGCAGCTGCTCGTTTGTGTCCTGTTGACTGACTTTCCCATCAGCCTTTGCCATTTTAAATCGGGAGTTAGCCATTTTAAGTGGCTACACAGTACCTTCTTCCAGGTCATTAATGTATATTGTGAAAAGTTGTGGTCCCAGCACAGATCCCTGAGCCACACCACTAATCACTGGCTGCCATCCTGAAAAAGATCCCTTTATCCCCACTCTCTGCCTTCTGCTAGTCAGCCAATTCTCTATCCATGCCAGGATCTTACCCTTAACACCATGGGAGTTAACTTATTTAACAGTCTCCTATGCGGCATCTTGTCAAAGGCCTTCTGGAAATTTAAATAAAGGATCCTAAAGGATCTCCTTTGTCTAACTTCCTTTTTACCTCCTCAAAGAACTCTAACAGATTTGTCAGACACGACCTCCCTTTGACAAAGCCGTGCTGACTCAGTCCCATTTTACCATGCACTTCCAAGTACTTTGTGATCACATCTTTAAGAACAGACTCTAAAATCTTACCAATGACCGAAGTCACGCGAATCGGCCTATAATTTCCCGTCTTCTGCCTCCCTCCCTTCTTAAACAGTGGTGTTACATTAGCCACCTTCCAGTCCTCTGGGACCCTTCCTGCCTCCAGTGATTCCTGAAAGATCATCACTAATGCCTCCACAATTTCCTCAGCTATCTCTTTTAGGACCCTGGGGTGTAGTCCATCCGGTCTAGGTTTCTCCTACCTTCAGACCTTTCAGTTTCTCCAGAACCTTCTACCTAGTAATGGCCACTGCACTCACCTCTGCCCCCTGGTTCTCCTGGAGCTCTGGCATCCCACTGCTGTCTTCCACCGTGAAGACTGATGCAAAGTAACTATTCAGTTCGTCTGCCATTTCTTTGTTTCCTATTATTACTTCTCCAGCCACATTTTCCAGTGGTCCAATGTCTATTTTTGCCTCTCTCTTACCTTTATATATATTGAAAAAATCTCTTCCTATCTTCCTTTATATTATTAGCCAGCTTGCACTCATACTTCATCTTCTCCCCCCCTTATTGCTTTTTTAATTGTCCTCTGCTCGCTTGTAAAGGCTTCCCAATCCTCTGGTTTCCCACTAATCCCATTTTGTATGCTTTTTCTTTAGCCTTTATGCTGTCCTTGACATCCCTCATCATCCATGGATGCCTTGTTCTCCCCTTGGCATGTTTCCTCCTCCTTGGGATGAATTTCTGTTGTGCCTCCCTAATAACCCCCCAAAACTCCTGCCATTGCTGTTCCACTGTCTTCCCTGCTAAGCTCCTTTTCCAATCAACTCTGGCCAGCTCCTCCCTCATGTCTTTGTAGTTACCCTTATTTAATTGTAATACCGTTACATCTGATTGCAGATTCCCCCTCAAACTGCAGGGTAAAATCTATCATAATGTGGTCACTGCTCCCTAAAGGTTCCTTCACCTTAAGTTCCCTAATCAAGTCTGCCTCATACACATAACCAAATCCAGAATTGCCTGTTCCCTAGTACAATTGCCTGCCACAACCTGCTCCAAAAAACCATCTCTTAGACATTCCACAAATTCCATTTCTTGGGACCAACTACCAACCTGATTTTCCCAATCCACCTGCATATTGAAGTCCTCCATGATTATTATAATATTGCCTTTTTTTATATGCCATTTCTATCTCCTGATTTATTTTCTGCCCCACATCCTGACTACTGATAGGGGGCCTGTACATAACTCCCATCAGGGTCTTTTTACCTTTGCGAATCCTCAACTCTACCCACAGAGATTTTATGCCTTCTGATCCTATATTGCTCCTTGCTATCGATTTAACTTAATTCCTTACTAACAATGCAACCCCGCCCTCTTTGCCCATCTGCCTGTCCATTCGATAGGACATATATCCTTGGATATTTAGATCCCAGTCCTGATACCATTGCAGCCACGTCTCTGTGATGATCACAACATCGGACCAGCCAATTTCAATGTGCGCAACAAGCTCATGTACCTTGTTCTGTATACTGCATGCATTTAGGTACAGCACCCTCAATCTTGCATTGACCACCTCCCTTTTCACACTCTCCGCAGTCACTGATCCCTGTACTGTGGTCCTTTTTGATTTTTGACTATGGCTTCTCTGCCTTACACTTTCCTCCTTACTGCTTTTTGTTTCTGGCCCCGTTTTACTTCCCTCCGACTTCCTGTATCGGTTCCCATCCCCCTGCCACATTAGTTTAAATCCTCCCAACAGCACTAGTAAACACCCCTCCTAGGACATCGGTTTCAGTCCTGCCCAGGTGGAGACCGTCCAGTTTGTACTGATCCTACCTCCCCCAGAACTAGTTCCAATTCCCCAGGAATTTGAATCCATCCCTCTTGCACCATCTCTCAAGCCACGCATTCATCCTATCTATCCTGAGATTCCTACTCTGACAAGCTCGTGGCACTGGTAGCAATCCCGACATTACTACCTTTGAGGTCCTACTTTTTAGTTTAACTCCTAACTCCCTGAATTCAACTTGTAGGATCTCATCCTGTTTTTTACCTATATCATTGGTGCCTATGTGCACCACGACCGCTGGCTGTTCACCCCCCCCAAGAATGTCCTGCAGCCACTCCGGGCATCGTTGATCCTTGCACCAGAGAGGCAACATACCATCCTGGAGTTTACATTGCGTCCGCAATCATTATAGCCCTGCCATTCTTCTTCCTGCCCTCCTGTGCAGCAGTGCCAGCCACAGTGCCATAAACCTGGCGACTGCTGGCTTCCCCTTGTGAACCATCTCCCTCAACAGTATTCAAAACGGTATACCTGTTTTTCAGGGATATGACCGCAGGGGATACCCATTTTCTATCTCCCTCTGTAATTTTCACTTGCAATGTGACCAATTCGCTAAACGTGCTACCTACGACGTCCTCAGCATCGTGGGTGCTCCAAAGTGAGTCCATCCGCAGCTCCAGAGCCATCAAGCGGTCTAACAGGAGCTGCAGCTGGACACAAATTTTGCACGTGAAGGAGCCAGGGTCAGTGGACATGTCCCTGAGCTCCCACATCACCGACAAGGAGCATGACATGGGTCTGGGATCTCCTGCCAGGGGTTGAGGGCTCCTTGGACACTGAAAGGTAGGATGAGCAGGAACCTGAGTTGAGAAATGAGGGTTTGCTTCCAGATGAGGATGGCTTTAACGAAGCATGACATGATAGACACACTGATAGCCACACAATTGCAGGATGCTTAAGGTGCAGGCAACAGGACACATCCATATTCTATTCCATCCCTTCCTGCCATGTCAGTGGACTGAAATGGTCTTTACAACCAGTGACATTGACAGCAATCTCAGCATTCGCCCTTGCACCTGCAAACTTCATGATTCACTAGGCCCTGTTCATTGGAAATGTCAATGATGAGCCCTCTAATTGTGTACTCTGGAAAGTGATGGCCGCCATAACAGTGTAGACTGACTTAATACAGTGGTCACTACCTTTAATGAGATGCTTTTTTCAGACATTCAGATGCCTGCACGGTTGAAGAGAGGATCATGGCTGTAGGTATTGTCCTTGTCACTGCCAATGAAGGCAGTCTTCTCATTTGGAGATTCATTTGGATTTAGTAAGGACACCTAAATCCATGCTTTCTTGTATGGAGTATGGTCGCCAGCACATTTTGCTGATATTTCAGTCAAGAGTTTCACACATCTCCCTGACATAACACAAAGGTGGAGAAACTTTCTCCAGTCAGCTACAGATCACATGAATGTGGAGCTCACACAGGGAGGAGAACACTGAGTGAGAGCATGGCTCACCCTCGTAATAAGAGGGCACATAGACACATGTGCACGCTGCTTTCAAATGAATATACCATTCTCATGCATAGCAAATATATTTACAAAGGTGCAGGGTATTTACAGCGATTGAACATGTGACCCAGAATGATTTCAAAGTTTACTAGTTTTTTTAACCTTATTGCATCCTAATATCCACAGTGGAGGTAGAGGGTAACTCTGTGTTACCTGCTGACTGGTATGACCTGTTGGGCGGGATTCTCCAAGCCCGCGCTGGGTCAGAGAATCGGCGTGGAAGTGGGAAATTTCCGGCATGCTGCTCTGACGCTGGGACGCGATTCTCCGGTGACCAGAGAATCGGCGCCAATCGCACCCGCGCGGTCGCTGCGGTGCCAGTCGGGGGCCGCTGAAAGATGCCCCCGCGGCGACTCTCCACAGGCGACCGTCCAAACATCCACCGAGTCCTGCCGGCGTGGTTCGAACCTGGTACCAGCCAGGTGGGAGCTCAGACCCGCGGCCGCTGTGGACGTCCTGGTGGGGGGATCTGACTCCAGGGGGGCCTCCACGGGGTCCAGGCCCGCAATCGGGGGCTTACGATTGGCGGGTGCCCGCGATCCGGAGGAGGCCTACCTCCTTCCGCGCAGGCCTGCTGCATGCCTCCGCCATGTTGCTCCCCGCCGGTGCGGAGGCGGCCAACACGCGCATGCATTGGCGCGGAGACAGCCACCACGCGCATGCATTGGCGGGGAGACGGCCACTATGTGCATGCGCCGGCGTCGAGATGGCCGCCAGTCGTGCAGGGCCGCCTTTCGGCACCGGAGTGCTGCACGCTGCTCCTGCGCCGAAAGGCAGCCCTGCATGTGCCGGCGTGGAGACGGCCGCCGGTCGTGCAGGGCCGCCTTTCGGCACCGGAGTGCTGCACGCTGCTCCTGCGCCGAAAGGCAGCCCTGCATGCGCCGGCGTGGAGACGGCCGCCGGTCGTGCAGGGCTGCCTTTCGGCACCGGAGCATCGCGCAGCACTCCTGCATCGTGCTGGCCCCCTGAAGACCAGTGAATTGCTGGGCCAGGAGGCCCGTTGACGCCGGCTACACCACTCCGGTGTTTACGCCGGCGCCAACACTTGGCCGGGATTTCAGAGAACCAGGCCATTATCTTTGTTGACTTTGTCGGCTGCCTTTTAGAGGGTCTTGGAGGGCTCTGGCCTGCTTTGCGCATCCTGCTGTGGAGTAACTGCATCCTCTTCGACCTGTAATTTAGGAAGGGTTTATAAAGCCTTTGATTTAATCCACTGGGAACAGATTTTGAAAATGAAGAAATAATCTTGAAAATTTGCAAATTTGAGAATATGCTAACATTTTACAAGATAACTACTACTTCGACACATTTTCTCCAGTAATGTTACGATAATAGATAAACATACCAAAAATGTTGCATCAGAAAAGATGTGACTCAAGAGGTGCTCTTGTCTTTAAAACTAATATCATTGGGACTGCGGTACTGAGGTCCCGGGTTCGAATCACGGCCCTGTCACTGTCCGTGTGGAGTTTGCACATTCTTCCCATGTCTGCGTGGGTTTCACCCCCACAAGCCAAAAATGTGATGGTTAGGTGGATTGGTCACACTAAATTGCCCCTTAATTGGAAAAGAAAAATAATTGGCTACTCCAAATTAAAAAAGAAACTAATGTAGAAGGAGTATTGAAAAAATGCAATAAAACCTGGTGCAACACCGATTGGTTCCCACTGCTTTTGGCTATTCCCAGCTGGGATTGCAATTCAGGTTTCCCAGCGTAGTGAGCGGGAAGAATCAACCAGGGTTTACTCAGAAAATGGTGAGAATGTGGAACTTGTTACTGCGTGGAGCTGTCAAAGTGATTGAAATAGATATATTAAAGGGGAAGTTGAAGAAGTGAATGAGAGGAAAAGGAATAGCAGCACCTCCAAGCCAGAAAGTCTTAGGTGCAGCAGCAGCCTGAAGAACGTTGTGTGCGATGTAGATGGATCCATGGGGAGCCGGAACCTTAATGGCGGGAGCCCACAAGAATGATGAATTGGAGAGTGAAGCAAGTACCCACCAGAAAGGGTTTACAAGAACAGGGTCATTTACCTTAACGGGTGAGAGATAATACAGGAGAGGTTTCCAGAGAGGTTGTGGCTGAGCTGTGCACACTTCTTCAAGAAGGCCTTCAGGTTCGGGCAGCATGGTGGTCCAATGGTAGCACTGCAGTCTCACGCCGCTGAGGTCCCAGGTTCGATTCCGGCTCTCGTTCACTGTCCGTGTGGAGTTTGCACATTCTCCCCGTGTTTGCGTGGGTTTCGCCCCCACAACCCAAAGGTGTGCAGGGGAGTAGAGTGGAGCTGCTGATTGCCTGTTGCAAGGGAAATTTGCATACCTCCGTTGTGGTCACCCTAACTTGAAGGTGGTTAGTGGAGGAGCCGTTGTCAAGTGACACTTAAACCCAAAACACTTCTTCAGTGTTTCCCTCCCTACCCCCTCCTCTAACCAAAAAACCCAACCGCTGTAAAGATCAAGAGGAAGGCTCGAGGTCAGGTAGAAGTAGAAAGAAGTTGAACCGTGACACCACAGCCTGCAGGTAAGGGAATGGCTGGTGAGTGGTAAGTAGTTTTTCTTTTATTTTCCCTCAGGTGTTATCGTGCAGGGCGCAGAGGTTGCTGAGTGAGTGCTTGCTGAGAAGGGAAGTGAATAACAGGTAAGCTCTTTCTTTCTTTTTCTTTTTCTTATCTGGAGGGGATGGCAGGGAAGGTAGTGCAAAGTTCCTCCTGCAGAATGTTTGAGGTGAGGGACGCCGACAGTGTCCCTGCTGATTTCATCTGTGGGAACTGCACCCATCTCCAGCTCCTCAGAAACCATGTTAGGGAACTGGAGCTGGACCTGGATGAACTTCGGATCATTCGGGAGGCAGAGGTGGTCATAGATAGAAGCTTCAGGGATGTAGTTACTCCGAAGAATAAAGATAGATGGGTGACGGTGAGAGGGGCTGGGAGGAAGCAGTCAGTACAGGGATCCCCTGTGGTCGTTCCCCTTAGTAACAAGTATACCGCTTTGGATACTGTTGGGGGGGGGGGGGGACTTACCAGGGGTAAGCCATGGGGTGCAGGTCTCTGGCACAGAGTCTGCCCCTGTTGCTCAGAAGGGAAGGGGGGAGAGGAGTAGAGCATTAGTTATTGGAGACTCCACAGTTAGGGGGATAGATAGGAGATTCTGTGGGAACGAGAGAGACTCGCGGTTGGTGTGTTGCCTCCCAGGTGCCAGGGTGCGTGATGTTTCAGATCGTGTTTTCGGGATACTTAAGGGGGAGGGGGAGCAGCCCCAGGTCGTGGTTCACATAGGTAGCAACGACACAAAGGTTGGTGGAATTGCGGATAGCGATGAGGACTGTCGGAGGATACAGCAGGATTTAGATTGTTTGGCGACTTGGGCGGAGAGATGGCAGATGGAGTTTAATCCAGGCAAATGTGAGATAATGCATTTTGGAAGGTCTAATACAGGTAGGGAATATACAGTGAATGGTAGAACCCTCAAGAGTATTGAAAGTCAAAGAGATCTAGGAGTACAGGTCCACAGGTCACTGAAAGGGGCAACACAGGTGGAGAAGGTAGTCAAGAAGGCATACGGCATGCTTGCCTTCATTGGCCGGGGCATTGAGTATAAGAATTGGCAAGTCATGTTGCAGCTGTATAGAACCTTAGTTAGGCCACACTTGGAGTATAGTGTTCAATTCTGGTCGCCACACTACCAGAAGGATGTGGAGGCTTTAGAGAGGGTGCAGAAGAGATTTACCATAATGTTACCTGGTATGGAGGGCATTAGCTATGAGGAGCGGTTGAATAAACTTGGTTTGTTCTCACTGGAACGGAGGAGGTTGAGGGGAGACCTGATAGAGGTCTACAAAATTATGAGGGGCATAGACAGAGTGGACGGTCAGAGGCTTTTCCCCGGGGTAGAGGGGTCAATTACTAGGGGGCATAGGTTTAAGGTGAGAGGGGCAAGGTTTAGAGTAGATGTACGAGGCAGGTTTTTTATGCAGAGGGTAGTGGGTGCCTGGAACCCGCTACCGGAGGAGGTGGTGGAAGCAGGGACAATAGTGACATTTAAGGGGCATCTTGACAAATACATGAATAGGATGGGAATAGAGGGATACGGACCCAGGAAGTGTAGAAGATTGTAGTTTAGTCGGGCAGTATGGTCGGCACGGGCTTGCAGGGCCGAAGGGCCTGTTCCTGTGCTGTACATTTCTTTGTTCTTTGACATAGATAGTAAAAGGGATAGGGATGTAAGGCTGGAATTCAGGGAGCTAGGGTGGAAACTTAGATCTAGGACAAACAGAGTTATTATCTCTGGGTTGTTACCCGTGCCACGCGATAGCGAGACAAGGAATAGGGAAAGAGAGGAGTTGAACGCGTGGCTACAGGGATGGTGCAGGAGGGAGGGTTTCAGATTTCTCGATAATTGGGGCTCATTCTGGGGTCGGTGGGACCTCTACAAACTGGATGGTCTACACCTGGACCAGAGGGGTACCAATATCCTGGTGGGGAAATTTGCTAATGCTCTTCGGGAGGGTTTAAACTAGTTCAGCAGGGGCTTGGGAACCTGAATTGTAGCTCCAGTATACAGGAGGTTGAGAGTAGTGAGGTCATGAGTAAGGTTTTAAAGTAGCAGGAGTGTACCGGCAGGCAGGAAGGTGGTTTAAAGTGTGTCTTCGTCAATGCCAGAAGCATCCGGAATAAGGTGGATGAACAACAAAGAACAAAGAAATGTACAGCACAGGAACAGGACCTTCGGCCCTCCAAGCCCGTGCCGACCATGCTGCCCGACTAAACTACAATCTTCTACACTTCCTGGGTCCGTATCCCTCTATTCCCATCCTATTCATGTATTTATCATGATGCCCCTTAAATGTCCCGGCTCACTCAGCTCCCGCGCTATTTTCACTGTCCCGGCTCACTCACGTCCCGCGCTGTTTTCACTGTCCCGGCTCACTCACGTCCCGTGCTGTTTTCACTGTCCCGGCTCACTCACCTCTCGCGCTGTTTTCACTGTCCCGGCTCACTCACCTCTCGTGCTGTTTTCACTGTCCCGGCTCACTCAGCTCCTGCGCTGTTTTCAATGTCCCGGCTCACTCAGCTCCCGCGCTGTTTTCAGAGTTCTGGCTCACTCAGCTCCCGCGCTGTTTTCAGAGTCCCGGCTCACTCAGCTCCCGCGCTGTTTTCAGAGTCCTGGCTCACTCATCTCTCGCACTGTTTTCAAAGTCCCGGCTCCCTAGCTCCCGCGCTGTTTTCAGAGTCCCGGCTCCCTCAGCTCCCGCGCTGTTTTCAGAGTCCCGGCTCACTCAGCTCCCGCGCTGTTTTCAGAGTCCCGGCTCACTCAGCTCCCACGCTGTTTTCAGAGTCCTGGCTCACTCAGCTCCCACGCTGTTTTCAAAGTCCCGGCTCACTCAGATCCCGCGCTGTTTTCAGAGTCCCGGCTCCCTCACCTCTCGCGCTGTTTTCAGAGTCCTGCGGCATGGGTTGGTACCTTGGACTTCGATGTTGTGGCCATTTCGGAGACATGGATAGAGCAGGGACAGGAATGGTTGTTGCAGGTGCCGGGGTTCAGATATTTAAGTCAGCTCAGGGAAGGTGGTAAAAGAGGGGGAGGGGTGGCATTGTTAGTCAAGGACAGTATTACGGTGGCAGAAAGGACGTTTGATGAGGACTTGTCGATTGAGGTAGTATGGGCTGAGGTTAGAAACAGGAAAGGAGAGGTCACCCTGTTAGGGGTTTTCTATAGGCCTCCGAAAAGTTCCGGAGATGTAGAGGAAAGGATTGCAAAGATGATTCTGGATAAGAGCGAAAGCAACAGGGTAGTTGTTATGGGGGACTTTAACTTTCCAAATATTGACAGGAAACGCTATAGTTAGAGTACTTTAGATGGGTCCGTTTTTGTCCAATGTGTGCAGGAGGGTTTCCTGACACAGTATGTAGATAGGCCAACGGGAGGCGAGGCCGTATTGGATTTGCTACTGGGTAATGAACCAGGACAGGTGTTAGATTTGGAGGTAGGTGAGCACTTTGGTGATAGTGACCACAATTCGATTACATTGACTTTAGTGATGGAAAGGGATAGGTATATACCGCAGGGCAAGAGTTATATCTGGGGGAAAGGCAATTATGATGCGATGAGGCAAGACTTAGGATGCATCAGATGGAGAGTAAAACTGCAGGGGATGGGCACAAGGGAAATGTGGAGTTTGTTCAAGGAACAGCTACTGCGTGTCCTTGATAAGTATGTACCTGTCAGGCAGGGAGGAAGTGGTCGAGCAAGGGAACCGTGGTTTACTAAGGCAGTCGAAACACTTGTCAAGAGGAAGAAGGAGGCTTATGTAAAGATGAGACATGAAGGTTCAGTATGGGCGCTCGAGAGTTACAAGTTAGCTAGGAAGGACCTAAAGAGAGAGCTAAGAAGAGCCAGGAGGGGACATGAGAAGTCTTTGGCAGGTAGGATCAAGGATAACCCTAAAGCTTTATATAGATATGTCAGGAATAAAAGAATGACGAGGGTAAGAGTAGGGCCAGTCAAGGACAGTAGTGGGACGTTGTGCTTGGAGTCCGCGGAGATAGGAGAGGTGCTAAATGAATACTTTTCGTCAGTATTCACACAGGATAAAGACAATGTTGTCGAGGAGAATACTGAGATTCAGGCTACTAGACTAGAAGGGCTTGAGGTTCATAAGGAGGAGGTGTTAACAATTCTGGAAAGGGTGAAAATAGTTTAGTCCCCTGGGCCGGATGGGATTTATCCTAGGATTCTCTGGGAAGCTAGAGAGGAGATTGCTGAGCCTTTGGCTTTGATCTTTAAGTCATCTTTGTCAACAGGAATAGTGCCAGAAGACTGGAGGATAGCAAATGTTGTCCCTTTGTTCAAGAAAGGGAGTAGAGAACCCCGGTAACTATAGACCAGTGAACCTTACTTCTGTTGTGGGCAAAATCTTGGAAAGGTTTATAAGAGATAGGGTGTATAATCATCTGGAAAGGAATAGTTTGATTAGACATAGTCAACACGATTTTGTGAAGGGTAGGTCGTGCCTCCCAAACCTTATTGAGTTCTTTGAGAAGGTGACCAAACAGGTGGATGAGGGTAAAGTAGTTGATCTGGTGTATATGGATTTCAGTAAAGCGTTTGATAAAGTTCCCCACGGTAGGCTACTGCAGAAAATACGGAGGCATGGGATTCAGGGTGATTTAGCAGTTTGGATCAGAAATTGGCTAGCTGGAAGAAGACAAAGGGTGGTTGTTGATGGGAAATGTTCAGACTGGAGTCCAGTTACTAGTGGTGTACCACAACGATCTGTTTTGGGGCCACTGCTGTTTGTCATTTTTATAAATGACCTGGAGGAGGGCATAGAAGGATGGGTGAGTAAATTTGCAGATGACACTAACGTCGGTGGAGTTGTGGACAGTGCGGAAGGATGTTACAAGTTACAGAGGGACATAGATAAGCTGCAGCGCTGGGCTGAGAGGTGGCAAATGGAGTTTAATGCAGAAAAGTGTGAGGTGATTCATTTTGGAAGGAATAACAGGAAGACTGAGTACTGGGCTAATGGTAAGATTCTTGGCAGTGTGGATGAGCAGAGAGATCTCGGTGTCCATGTACATAGATCCCTGAAAGTGACTTCCGGGTGCGGCGATGACCAGCTAAGTCGCACGTTTCGGCACCTCCCGTTTCAACAAACTTTTGGGCTCTTATCGGGAGCCTCAACGGAAATTTTCAAAGGCTAAACCCAGTGTGAAGCGACATAGGAAGGAGTCCCCCCGGGTGTGGATGGAAAGAAGTGATAGTAATGGCCAGATTGTGGAGGATCCTCTGGAGCAGTGGCAGAGAAGGGAAGGGAGAAGCAAAATGGCGGCTGAGGGAGCCCAGTTGGTATGGGGCCTGGAACAGCAGGAGTTCCTCCGGCGATGTGTGGAGGAGCTCAAGAAGGAGGTGCTGGCGCCGATGCTGCAGGCGATTGAGGGGCTGAAGGAGACGCAAAAGACCCAAGAGATGGAGCTCTGTGGAGTGAAGGCAAAGGCTGCCGAAAATGAGGACGAGATACAGGGCTTGGTGGTGAAGACGGAGATGCACGAGGTGTGTGGAGAGATTGGAGGCCCTGGAAAATAGCTCGAGGAGGAAGAACTTAAGGATTATGGGTCTTCCCGAAGGGCAGAGGGAGCGGATGTTGGGGCGTACGTGAGCGTGATGCTCCATACCTTAATGGGAGCTGAGGCCCCGACGGGCCCCCTGGAAGTGGAGGGAGCGTACCGGGTCCTCGTGAGAAGACCAAAGGCAGGGGAAATACCGCGAGCAATAGTGGTGAGATTCCACCACTACAAGGACAGGGAGATGGTCCTGAGATGGGCTAAGACGGCACGGAGCAGCAGATGGGAGAACGCGGTGATCCGCGTGTATCAGGATTGGAGTGCGGAGGTGGCGAGAAGGAGGGCGAGTTTCAATCGGGCCAAGGCGGTGCTCCACAGGAAGAAAGTGAAATTCGGAATGTTGCAGCCGGCAAGACTGTGGGTTACACACCAGGGCAAACACCACTACTTCGAGACGGCAGAGGAGGCATGGACATTCATTCAAGAGGAGAAGTTGGACTAGATTTGGGAAAGGATGTTTGGAATGAAGTAGCGAGGTGCTGGCAAGAAATTGTAAATCAGATGGGGGAATTTTTTCCCCTCGAAGGGGGGGACACGAAGAAATGTGGGCGCCAGTGGGGAAGGGGATGGGGAAGGAGAGAGGGAGCTGCGCCATTAGGGGCAGGGCCGAGAGGGGAGCGCGGGCTCTGTTCCCGCACTATGGAAACTGTGGCGGGAAAAGGGGGCGTAGGAACGAGGGGGCCTCACATGCAGGGAGGCTAAGGATAAACGGGGGAAGCCGAGGTCAGCCAGAGTTTGCTGACTCCGGGAAGCAAGATGGGGGGTGCAATCAAGCTAGAGCGGGATCTAGCGAGGGGGGGGGGGGTGGATTAACTGGGTTGCTGCTGCTAAGGGGAAGGGGGAGCTGTTACGGGATGGGATGGTCGGGACGGGAGGGTGCCGACTGGCGGACAAGCGGTTGCATGGGAACCGGGTGAGGAGCTGGTTTAAAAAAGGGGATGGCTAGTCGACGAGGGTGGGGGGATAAAGAGCCCCCCAACCCGGTTGATCACGTGGAACGTGAGAGGGTTGAATGGGCCGATTAAGAGGGCAAGGATATTTGCGCACCTAAAGAAGCTAAAGGCAGACGTGGTTATGCTTCAGGAGACGCAGCTGAAACTGGCGGATCAGGTCAGATTAAGAAAACGATGGGTGGGACAGGTATTCCACTCGGGCTTGGATGCGAAAAATAGAGGGGTGGCAATACTGGTGGGGAAACGGGTATCGTTTGAGGCGAAGACCATAGTGGCGGACAGTGGGGGTAGGTACGTGATGGTGAGTGGCAGATTGCAAGGTGAAGCGGTGGTGCTGGTGAACGTATATGCCCCGAACTGGGATGATGCGAACTTTATGAAGCGTATGTTGGGGCGCATCCCGGACCTGGAGATGGGAAAGTTGGTAATGGGGGGGGACTTCAACACGATGCTGGACCCAGGGCTGGACCGGTCCAGATCTAGGACCGGGAGGAGGCCGGCAGCGGCCAAGGTGCTTAAGGGCTTTATGGAGCAGATGGGAGGAGTGGATCCCTGGAGATTTACTGGACCGAGGAGTCAAGAGTTTTCCTTCTTCTCCCACGTCCATAGAGTGTACTCCCGGATAGATTTTGTTGTCCTGGGAAGGGCGCTGATCCCGAAGGTGGCAGAAGCGGAGTACTCTGCTATAGCCATTTCAGATCATGCCCCACATTGGGTAGATCTGGAACTAGGTGAGGAAAAGGAGCAACGCCCACTTTGGAGATTGGACATGGGACTGTTGGCGGACGAGGGGGTATGTGGAAGAGTGAGGGGATGGATTGAAAGATACCTAGAGGTCAATGATGACAGAGAGATCCAGGTGGGAGTAGTCTGGGAGGCGCTGAAGGTGGTGGTGAGAGGGGAGCTGATCTCCATAAGGGCCCATAAGGGGAAACGAGTGTAAAGAAAGGGAGAGACTGATTGGGGAGATTCTGAGGGTGGATAGGCAATATGCGGAGGCTCCGGACGAAGGGCTATACAGGGAAAGACGGAGGCTACACACGGACTTTGACTTGTTGACCACGAGTAAGGCGGAGACGCAGTGGAGGAAGGCACAGGGAGTACAGTATGAATACGGAGAGAAGACAAGCCGACTGCTGGCCCAACAAATTAGGAAGAGGGGGGCGGCGAGAGAGATTGGAGGAGTTAGAGACGAGGAGGGAAGGATGGAACAGAGAGCGGAGAGG
Source organism: Scyliorhinus torazame (assembly GCF_047496885.1). Classification (NCBI taxonomy): domain Eukaryota; kingdom Metazoa; phylum Chordata; class Chondrichthyes; order Carcharhiniformes; family Scyliorhinidae; genus Scyliorhinus; species Scyliorhinus torazame. The sequence goes on from NC_092715.1 coordinate 228,730,376, forward strand.
GTGAACAGGGTATTTAAGGTATTCTACGAGAGGCTGTATAAGGCCCAACCCCCGGAAGGGAAAGAGGGAATGATGCATTTCCTAGACCAGTCGGAGTTCCCGAAGGTTGAGGAGCAGGAGAGGACAGGACTGGGAGCGCAGATTGAGGTAGAGGAGGTGGTAAAAGGAATCGGGAGCATGCAGGCAGGGAAGGCCCCGGGTGGGTTGGGTGGGGGGGGAGGGTGCATTCGGGTCTTTGGCTTTTTTTTGTGTGTTGTTACATATTTGCTGTTCATATTTATCTTAATGTTACTATTTCTTTTTGTTTATTATTTGTGTTGGCACTTGCCGTTAGTTAATATATTATTTTTTGTAAAAATGGAAAATTCTTGGTTGATCGAAACACTTTAATAAAATATATATATTTTTAAATAGATCCCTGAAAGTTGCCACTCAGGTTGAGAGGGTTGTTAAGAAGGCGTACGGTGTGTTAGCTTTTATTGGTAGAGGGATTGAGTTTCTGAGCCATGAGGTCATGTTGCAGCTGTACAAAACTCTGGTGCGGCCGCATTTGGAGTATTGCGTGCAATTCTGGTCGCCGCATTATAGGAAGGATGTGGAAGCATTGGAAAGGGTGCAGAGGAGATTTACCAGAATGTTGCCTGGTATGGAGGGAAGGTCTTATGAGGAAAGGCTGTTTTCGTTAGAGAGAAGAAGGTTAAGAGGTGACTTAATTGAGGCATACAAGATGATCAGAGTATTGGATAGGGTGGACAGTGAGAGCCTTTTTCCTCGGATGGTGATGTCTAGCACGAGGGGACATAGCTTTAAATTGAGGGGAGATAGATATAGGACAGATGTCAGAGGTAGGTTCTTTACTCAGAGAGTAGTAAGGGTGTGGAATGCCCTGCCTGCAACAGTAGTGGACTCGCCAACACTAAGGGTATTCAAACGGTCATTGGATAGACATATGGACGATAAGGGAATCGTGTAGATGGGCTTTAGAGTGGTTTCACAGGTCGGCGCAACATCGAGGGCCGAAGGGCCTGTACTGCGCTGATATGTTCTATGTTCTACGTGGATTGTGGATTGAACACGCTAAATTGCCGCTTAATTGGAAAAAATGAATTGGGTACTCTAAATTAAAAAAACAAAAACGAAGGCCTTCAGGCAAGAGATGCCAAGGACATACACTGCCAGTGTCACGGAAACTCTTTGTGGCCCTTAATGTTTTTGGAACAAGGAAATTCCTGATAATGTGCAGTAAAAAGTAATTGGGAGTTGCTGGCTCTACCCATTACTGTGGGCCCCTCTGGCACCTGAAGTATACCATTGACCATCTGCCAGTCATGAGCTCACTGCCCCGCTCCTGTATCCACTGTCTCCCCTTCAGTTTCAACAGCCCTCTTCTGCCTCTGATGTCTGAGATGTTGCCACAAGCCACCCTGGCTCAACCTTCTCCCCTGTCAGGCCACAATAACTAACCCTCTTTCTCCTCAAGCATGATGGCCACCTTCCAACAGCTGGGGACTGACCCCCAAGGGGCTCCAGCTTTGGGCTGATGCTTATTTATTTTCTCTCAGCCTCAGGGCAACCTGTCAATTTGGCTGGATGGCAAATGGATTGCAAAAGTTAATAACGCTGTGCTGTTACTTTCAGCAGATCCTTCCACATTCTTGGGCTTTCTGGGTCCTTCAATTCTTTTCATCCTAACCCACATCCTCTTTGCTTTCCTTACCACAGATACAAAAGCAGAAAGGATGGTGAAGGATAGAGCTGCAGTCAACCTTTAAACGCTTTTGTTTTTATTTACAGAATTAGATATCACAAGCAATCGTCTCCGAACCAAACGACTATAGTTTTCATATGTGTTTACTAATGGGGACTTCAAGTGAATCCCCAGTTAATGCTCACAATCTGAACACAATTAAATGCAATTAAATGAATACAATTAAATGCAATTAATATATAATTAATAGCTAGAACAGTACCAGGCATGAGGGAACTTCAGTTATGTGTAAAGTCTGGAGAAGCTGGAAGTGTTCTCCTTAGAACAGAGTAGGTTAAGGGGAGATTCAAAATCTTGAGCAGTTTTGAGACCGAAGAATTTGCTTTCACTCGCAGGATTGGTAATGAAAGGATAAATTTAAGATAATCTGTACAAAAGATGAAGATTGGAAAAAGGATTTGTTTTTTTATATGCAACAAGGTGTATGATCTGAAAGGCATTATCTGAAAGGGTGGTGAACACTGAAAGCTTTCAAAAGCCAATTAGATGTATATGCAGAAGGCCTGATTTTCACCCTGAGCCCTTGCTCATCTTTCAGATTTAGGCCAGGTGCATACATGGATGCCTCCTGTGCTGGGCCCGATAAAAGAGCACTTGCCAATGGTGTCCCTGGGGTCCATGGTGTCCCTGGCAAAGACACTGACAAGAGAAGTGTGGTGTTGGGTGTTCTGACACACAGATGAGCCAACACGGTTGCATATGGTACAACGCTATTTTATTTAAACTTACTATTTACAGTTTGGTCTTTGCACTCTGCACGTGGGGGTTCCCTGCTTGTGATGTTTTAACAGCTCTTTCTTGTTCCCTTCTCCCCAGACCTACTGACCACCAGGTGTCGTGCTCGTGCTTTTTATGTGGTTGGTGTTCTTGTCTGTGATTGGTTGTGGTGTTGTGTACTCTGATTTGCCTGTTAGTGTGTCCATCATGATGTGTGTGTTTGAATATCATGACATCCCCCCTTTTTACAAAGATATGTGCCTACGTGGTAATAAATATGATCGTGTCGTGAGTGCATCTAAGAGTGTGTGTGTGTCGTGTGCAGCATGTGCATATGACGGAACTATGTACATGGGGCGATGTCGGGTGCGTCACATGAACCAAGTTGTACCATAACATAACATAAATGCGAACGAGAGAAGAAGAAAAAAAAAACTTGAACAGTTGTCCAGTCAGACGACATCTGGAACGATAAACCACAACAGGTTATCATGTAAAATTGTGCAACTTGTTAAACATATGAACGGTATTATAAGTCTAGTCTAATGGGCTTGCGACGAGTTCGGGTTGACCGCCTCAAGGGTGGATCAAGAACCACCGGCTGCTGTGCAGGCATGGCCATGGGTGGCGATGGAAAGGGCGTGATGTGCGGCAGCTCCACAAAGTCATCCTCGGAAGCCTGTTGAGGATCTGGCGTGTGCGTACTGTGTGGCTGTGAGCGTGGAAGTCGGCGAAGGGCGCGCCGATTGCGGCGACGCACGGAACCATCCGGCATGCGAACCAGGAACGAGCGGGGAGCCACTTGTCGGAGGACTTCGGCCGGTGCTGACCAGCCACCATACGGTTGATGGACGCGTACTTTGTCTCCGGAGGACAGGGGGGGCAGGTCCGTCGCTCGTGTGTCGTACCGACTTTTCTGGCGATCACGCTGCAGTTGCATGTTCCGAAGAACCGCCTCATGGTCTGTTGTTGGTGCCAGGATGGAAGGTACCGTCGTCCTGAGGGAGCGACCCATTAGTAGCTGCGCTGGCGAGAGACCCGTGGATAGCGGGGCCGATCGATAGGCCAGCAAGGCAAGGTTAAAGTCCGATCCGGCAGCAGCCGCCTTGCACAGGAGCCGCTTGGCGATGTGGATACCCTTTTCAGCCTTCCCGTTCGATTGTGGATGCAGAGGGCTGGATGTCACATGAGTGAAACCATATGCTGCGGCGAAGGACGACCATTCACGGCTGGCGAAGCAGGGTCCATTGTCTGACATGACAGTCCTTGGAATGCCATAGCGAGCAAATGTTTCCTTGCAGGCCCCAATGACTGCGGACGACGTCAGATCATGGAGAGGCATGACTTCCGGGTAGTTTGAGAAGTAGTCTATAATAACGATGTAATCTCTGCCGAGCGCGTGAAATAGGTCAACACCCACCTTCGCCCAGGGGGACGTCACCATCTCGTGTGGTAGAAGTGTTTCCGGAGGTTGCGCCGGCTGAAACCTCTGACAGGTTGTGCAGTTGAGCACCATGTTGGCTATGTCTTCATTAATACCCGGCCAATATACCGCCTCCCGGGCCCTTCGTCTGCATTTTTCAACGCCCAAGTGGCCTTCGTGTAGTTGATGAAGAATCATCTGGCGCACGCTGTGCGGAATAACGATCCTGTGTGATTTCATAAGGACCCTGTCTATGTTGGTGAGATCATCTCGCACATTATAAAACTGGGGGCACTGCCCTTTTAGCCACCCTTCCGTCATGTGGCGCATCACTCGCTGCAGAAGGGGGTCAGTCGCCGTCTCTGCGCGTATGTGGGCCAGACTAGGATCATCAGCTGGCAGATTTGCTGCTGTCAGAGTTACGTGTGCCTCAATTTGACGCACGAACCCCTCCGCATCTGGTGGTGTGCTCACTGCTCGGGAAAGAGTGTCCGCCACGATGAGCTCCTTCCCCGGAGTGTAGATCAGTTCAAAATCGTACCTCCTGAGTTTAAGTAAGATGCGCTGGAGGCGAGGAGTCATGTCGTTCAGGTCTTTGTTAATGATGTTGACCAGGGGGCGGTGGTCAGTTTCGACCGTAAATCGTGGCAGGCCATACACATAGTCGTGGAACTTGTCCAGTCCAGTTAACAAGCCCAGGCATTCTTTTTCGATTTGCGCGTAGCGCTGTTCGGTAGGGGTCATGGCTCGTGAGGCATATGCAACCGGGGCCCATGACGACGTGCTGTCTTTTTGCAGGAGTACCGCTCCAATACCAGATTGGCTGGCGTCTGTTGAGATCTTTGTAGGGCGAGTCGTGTCAAAGAAGGCCAGCACTGGTGCCGTGACCAGTTTGTGCTTGAGCTCCTCCCATTCCCGCTGATGCGATTGGTGCCAGTTGAATTCTGTCGATTTTTTTACGAGATGGCGCATATTTGTTGTATGAGAAGCCAGGTTGGGAATGAACTTCCCAAGGAAGTTGACCATGCCCAGGAATCTTAAGACAGCCTTCTTGTCAGCCGGTCGTGGCATGGCTGTGATGGCGCTAACCTTGTCTGCATCGGGACGGACCCCTGACCTTGAGATGTGGTCCCCGAGGAATTTCAGCTCCGTCTGGCTGAAGGCACACTTCGCACGGTTGAGACGCAGGCCATTTTGTCGTATGCGGGTAAAGACACGTCGTAGACGATGCATGTGTTCCTGCGGAGTGGTGGACCAAATGATGATATCGTCCACATATACACGTACCCCTTCGATGCCTTCCATCATCTGCTCCATAATGCGGTGGAAAACTTCAGATGCTGAAATGATGCCGAATGGCATCCGGTTGTAGCAGAATCTGCCAAAAGGGGTGTTGAATGTGCATAGTCTTCGGCTGGCCGGGTCCAGTTGGATCTGCCAGAATCCTTTGGACGCATCCAATTTAGTGAATATTTTGGCTCGCGCCATCTCGCTGGTGAGGTCTTCTCGTTTCGGGATGGGATAGTGTTCCCGCATGATGTTGTTATTCAGATCTTTAGGATCTATACATATACGGAGCTCGCCAGAGGGCTTCTTTACACAGACCATGGAGCTGACCCATGGCGTGGGCTCCGTGACCCTGGATAGGACCCCTTGGTCCTGAAGAATCTGCAGTTGTGCCTTGAGGCGGTCTTTGAGTGGCGCAGGAACCCTGCGAGGTGCGTGAACGACAGGGATGGCGTCCGGTCTGAGTCGAATCTTGTACGTGTATGGCAATGTCCCCATGCCTTCAAAAACCTCCTGGTTGTGAGCAAGGAGGGAATGGAGATTTGCGTGGAACTCAGCATCTGGGAAGTCGGATATCTCATCTGGAGAGAGAGACATAATGCGCTGTACCAGGTGAAGGACCTTACACGCCTGTGCGCCCAGTAACGAGTCCTTTGATGAGCCGACAACTTCGAAGGGGAGTGTGGCCGTGTACATCTTGTGAGTCACCTGTAGCTGGCAAGATCCTATGGACGGGATGACGTTCCCGTTATAGTCAACCATCTTGAGCCGGGATGGCGTGATGGGTGGTTTGACCTTCATGGCCTGGACTGCAGAGTAAGCAATCAGGTTGGCGCGCCTGCGCAGTGCGTCCCTCGTTGTGGCCGTTATTTTTGGCGCGCACCTGCGCGGGAGACCGCGAAAAGCGCGGGAAGCGGCCGCTGTCGTCCGGGCCGTGGGTCGGGAAGTAATCGACGGCCTGGATGCGTTCGACGTCGTGGGCGGCCTGGCTTGCCGATTCGACGGCTGGGGACCCCCTCCGTGCCAACTCGGACGCCTGAAATCGGGCAAAACGGCAGGTAGCATTTTCGTGGAGGACACAGGCTTCCACAGCAGACGCTAAGGTGAGGCTTTTCATTTTAAGAAGCTGCTGGCGTAGGCCACTAGAGGCAACGCCAAAAACAATCTGGTCCCTGATCATGGACTCTGTGGTGGTGCCGTAACCGCAGGACTGCGCTAGAATCCGGAGGTGCGTCAAGAAGGGTTGAAAAAGCTCCTCCTTACCTTGCAGGCGTTGCTGAAAGAGGTATCGTTCAAAACTTTCATTTACTTCAACTTGAAAGTGCTGGTCCAGTTTGAGGATGACCGTGTCATATTTGGCTTGGTTTTCGCCTTCTTCGAACACCAGTGAGTTGAAGACGTTGGTGGCGTGCTGACCTGCGTAGAAGAGGAGCATTGCAATCTTCGTGTCATCCGAGGCATTCTGTTTTTCGGTGGCACGGATGTACAGGTCAAATCGCTGCCTGGAGAGCTCCCAGTTGGTACCTAGGTTCCCCGCGACTTGCATCGGCTGCGGTTTGTCGGTGTGGTCCATGTCCAGAATGGCAGGTTAGTAGGCAGGTATCGATCCACTCCTGTACCATGTGGTGTTGGGTGTTCTGACACACAGATGAGCCAACACGGTTGCATATGGTACAACGCTATTTTATTTAAACTTACTATTTACAGTTTGGTCTTTGCACTCTGCACGTGGGGGTTCCCTGCTTGTGATGTTTTAACAGCTCTTTCTTGTTCCCTTCTCCCCAGACCTACTGACCACCAGGTGTCGTGCTCGTGCTTTTTATGTGGTTGGTGTTCTTGTCTGTGATTGGTTGTGGTGTTGTGTACTCTGATTTGCCTGTTAGTGTGTCCATCATGATGTGTGTGTTTGAATATCATGACAAGAAGAACTCTGGCCATTGCACAATTCACTGAAACCATTTGACATGCTCTAAATTACAGAGAGAAACAACAGCCAGAATCTTACATTTTCCTTTCTGACTATTTAGAGTGTCTCATTGAAATAACTTAAATGCCATTGAAATGAAGGAGCAGATAAAAAGGAAAAGTGGAATTTAAAATTTGTCATTAGTTGCACAAGGGAAGGGAGTTCCTGAATGTATTCATCTTTTCAATAGCATGTGCTTTGTGTGTAATTCATCAGAAATTCGTCAACCGACTAATCTCACAATTAATCTAAACCAATTAAAGAGATGTTCTGAGGACCACGGAGTCGGGCTGTAAATACTTGTTTTCTGACAAAGCGTAATCTGATAAAATTCCGTCAGCTAGAACACACTGGCATGCTCCTACTGCTTTGGAAGTTTTTTTAAAAATCAGGCATAGAAACTGCTCAATTTTGTTTCCGTACTGATTTGTGTGTTAAGCCAGAGTGTCTATTCAGAGACAAAGTTCAAAGTGTCATTATTTTCATAGTTTCTTTACAATTGAATCCTACAAGACAAACATTTGTGTCGTGGTTTCTTTGAACAAAAAAAGGCCAAGATCTTAACCTCGCAGTTCAGTCAATTTAGTAAGCAAAACAATTCCATCAACAGTGCCTCTGCATTCCTGACAAAGAAAGTCATCCATGATGCAGTTTGGTTATATTTTCAAACCCATGAACACTCAAAGTTGCCACAGGTTTCATCAGTCCAAGAGTGATGGATTCCTTTACCTATCTGTATGTTACGATAAGATAGAAGAAAGTAAAGAGAGCAGGTTAGGCTGGTCTGCAGGAATGTTGTTTACACAATGGTTGGATAAAGCACTTAAAATAACTTCCTGTCATCTTTAACTCTACCCTTTTGAGATGGTCCATTGAGGGAAATATAAATGTATTAAGCTGGTTAGATTCAGGAAAATCACATTTGTTTCCATTTGTGCTTTGTGTATATTAAATGTAAAAATCACAGGTGGGATTCTCTAATAATGGGGCTATGTCTCCACGCCGGCGTGAAAAGTGGCGCCAACCATTCCGGCGTCAACGGTCCCCGATAATGGGGAATGCTCCCCTTCCTAGGGGGCTACGTTGGCTCTGGAGTGGTCTCACAGCTCCAGCCGGCGTGGAACGGCCCCCGCGTATTTCCGCGCATTGTTCCCCTCTCCGCGCCGGCCCCCGGGCAATATGGCAGAGCCCTACAGCAGCCCGCCGCGGAGTAAAATAGGCCCCCACGGATCCAGCCCGCCCGCCAATCGGTAGGCCCCGATCGCGGGCTTGGCCACTGTTGGGGACCCCCCCCTGGGGTCAGATCCCCCCGCTCCCCAGGACAGCCCCCGCACACTCATCTTCCAGGTCCTGCCATGTGGGAGCTGAGTAACCCATGCCGGCGGGACTCGGCCAAACTCGTCGGCCACTCGGCCCATCGAGACCCGGAGAATCGCCGGGGGTACCGCTGTCAACGGCCCCCGACTGACGCGGCAGGAATCCCACGAGCACCCGAGAATCGGCGCCGGAGAATGGGGAAGCCGGCATCGCGGTGGAGAATCCCGGCCCACATGTTTTAAAATAAAATAAACCACAATGAACAAACAAATTCAACTTAAAAAAACAGGACTGTAGAGTGAGCTTTTTCAAATGAATCCAGAGTGCAGCCCCAGTAAAGGAAGTAAGCAACCAAGCTAGTAATGGAACATGTAAAAGTATTGGCATCTGACAGTTTATCATAATAGTTTCCTTTCTGAATTTTCTTCATTGAAACCAGAGCCAAGATTTTATAGGTGTAGTGTAGTGCATCAATGTAAATGCAGGTAGGCTAGCTAGACACTAGAGGGAGCACCAGAAACATCACACACACACACTCAACCAATAGATCAAGTAGGTAGGACGCGACCAATAGACATTCACGATACACAAGGAGATGACACGACCACAGGGGGGCATTACACCAACCCATATATAAAGGACACCACACACATGATCTGCCTTTTTCCAGTGGAGACAGTCAGTGAGTACAGACACAGGGTTGATTCAATATTACACCCACCATGTGGAATGCAGCAGCTGGTTAGTCAGTCTGGGTAGCTATAGTAGGATTAGCAGTAGTGTCGAACCCGAGTAATAGAAGTGTAAATAGTTTAATAAACGTGTTCAAGTTATCGCCACGTCTGAACCTTCCTTTGTCAAATGCACCACAAGGACGCCACTTATGTTACACCTACAACATAAGAAATCATGGTACCAGCAGTGAACTGTTTCAATCCATATAGCCATACCTCAGCGTATAGTGACAACCAGCAACAATACCCAGGCAAGATGGCTGTGGGATAATCATATATATTGATTCTGGTGCCAGTTTTTGGGATTATCCAATTTAGCCCCTTGTGATTCTCACATGGCAATTTCGGTGCCCTGTAAAATCATAGAATCATAGAATCGCTACAATGCGGAAGGAGGTCATTTGGCCCATCGAGTCTGGACTGGCACTTGCTCCAATAGGGCACCCTACCTTGGCCCAGTCCCCCTCTCCTATCCCCATCGACCCTTTGGGCAATTTAGCATGGTCAAACCTGCACATCTCTGGACTGTGGGAGTAAACCGGAGCACCCGGAGGAAATCCATGCAGACATGGGAAGAAAGTGCAAATTCCATACAGTCACCTGATGTCGGAATTGAACCCAGGTCCCTGGCATTGTGAGGCAGCAGTGCTAACCACTGTACCACCCTGCCCGCCCTAATGTTCGATGCAGCTAGGTGTTTCAAATTACGGTTGTGTGCAATAGATAAGGATACAAATCGATAGTGATATTCAAAATACTTCACTTTGACGTATTTTGTTTTTGCCAACTTCCCTTATTTGGCTATGATTCATGGCTGTCTAGGGTGAACAAAATCCCTTTCAGTTGGTTTTAATTTCACTTGATTTTTGCTATGCTTCTGGTGAATGAGCATGCACAATAATGAAAAATTAATTGAAAGAATGAAGAACCCCAGGCACACAGTAAGCTGGCCAACTTAACTGAAAGAGGCAAGGACTGAAAAAAATGAAAGATCATTGCCAAAATAACAGGGCTGGTCCAAACCACAAACATGGGAAAACATCTTTAGAATGTGGTTATTATGGAAACTCAAAGCCTCGACTCCATCCAGTCTGCTTGCTGGAATACCTCAAGAAAAGATCGAGAATAAGCAAGAGGTTAAATATCTGGATGTGGAGTACAAAGAAAACAGAAAGCAAAACAGACCTGATAAACTAGAATTTCTACTGCGCTTCAACCAATTCCATTTCTTAAACCACATATGAGGCTTTTGGCTACTTATCTTGTTAAACATAAACTTGTGAATGCCTTGGAGCTAGTCACTTCTCCCAGTGGGGGTTCTCAACATTCAGGTAAAAGATTCATTCACAGGTTTACTGAACATACCAGAGTGAGGTGGCGGATGATTTTTGAAGTTGGCCCCTCTGTCTGATTTGCATGCAGGCATGGTCTTTTGCATTTGCCTGAGATGTATTTTTGCCTCCTTGTTCTGACCCTTTGCTGGGTGGTCCTTCAATTATTTGTCAGCAAATGTCGTGAAATATGAGACATCTGCTATCATCAGTCTTCGGAATTGTGTTACTGATGGCAGTACAAAAAAGTTGATGCACTTCAAATCTTTTGAACTGTGACAGTATCTTGTCTGCTATTAGTATTGTTTTGGTATTGGATTGTGCCTCCTGTGAATGCTGGAAGGAAGAATCTACAACACGTAAGTTATTACAGAGTATGAGATTGTAGATAAAGCATATTACCAGCATTTTCAGAGCATATAATCTATCTTTAGAATTAATTCATTTCCCCTCGCCTCTGGAAGGCGATCCAATCGACAAATCATTTGTCGATTGGATCTATTTATCATGTTAATCGGAAATAATTGGAGCTTTTCCATTGGGAACAAAGTAATGATGCAAAATCGCACTGGACTTGCAAATTGAAAGGGGCAGATGTTGCACACTGGAATGGGACTACAAAGCAAAAACTCCTAAGAAAGAATGATGCACAACTATTGTGTACTGCTTGACTGAAAATATGCCGCACAAGTTAAAACAAAAGACACATGTTTGTTTGAGGGGAGAATTGGTGCTTACACGTGATTGTGTAAATTTGTGATGGTGCAAATCCATGTGTCTGTTCAATTTGGTGTCTTAAGTCTTGATCTGATTCCTAATTTTCATAAAATTATCATTTTTGTAATTTGCTGTCAATATATTAGCCACAACATAACATTGTCATAATTTCTCCATGTAAGTCAAAGTAGTGTAATTTGCTGTTTAGATAGTCTCGTTTTTTTTCGCATGATGTGGGTGTTGCTGGCCAGGCCAGCATTTATTGCTCATTCCTATTTGCCCTTGGGAAGTTGGCCATGAGGCACCTTCTTGAATCACTGCAGTTCATGGGTACATTTATAGTGCTATTAGTTCCAAGATAGCGCCAGTGATAGTGAAGGAATGGCAGTATAGTTCCAAGTCAGGATGATGTGTGGTTTGGTAGGGAACTTCCTCGTGATGATGTTTGCATGCATTTGCTGCCCTTGTCCTTGTAGGTAGTAGCCGTCGCGGGTTTGAAAGATGCTGACAAAGGAGTCTTAGTAAGTTGCTGTAATGCATCTTGGAGATGGTATACACTGCTGGCACTGTGCGTCGATGGTGGAAGGTGTGGATGTTGAAGGTGGTGGATAGGGTGCCAGTCAAGAGAGCTGCTTTGTCCTGGATGGTGTTGTGTTTCTTGAGTGTTATTGGAGCTGCGTTCCTCTACCCAAATGGAGAATATTCCATCACACTACTGACTTGTGCGTTATAGATGGTGGACAGGCTTAAAATGTCATGGAGGCAGTTTTTAGAAAGTGAATTATGTTTGCAGCCCAAACCATCATTCTCATTCACCCTGTGTTCACTGTGTCCAGCAACACCTCACAATTTAATTCTGTAACTTGTGTTCAAATCATAGCCTCACTTCTCCAAATCTCCCTTGCGCCTTCAACCATACAACCTTCTGAGAACTTTGTTTTTCAAGTCAGGTCTCTTGTGCATTCCTGGTTTTCTTCCCTGCAACATTGGTAGATGTACTTCGAGTTGTCTAGGTTCCAAGCTCTGGAATTCCTGCTCTAAACCTGTCCATTTCTGTATGTTTCTATTGTCCGTTCCGATGTTCCTGAAAACGTTTTGATCAAGCTTTTGGTTACCTCTCCTTGTTTTTCTGAGTCTCACTGTGCAGTATCAAGAGCTGTGCCAAACCAGATGAGAATAGGGGGCCCTGGAGATTGGGCAACTGTGTTTGCAAAAGTGAAATATATTTACTAATGCCTCCACAATTTGACAACTGAGTTTTTAGAGAATGGGATTTACTTCTATCACCTTAAACATAATTTTGACTATATTACTTTGTTGAAGAGGGTGCAAAAATTTGAATCATCCAGTAATTGGCGGCACGGTAGCACAGTGGTTAGCACTGTTGCTTCACAGCGCCAGGGACCCGGATTTGATTCTCGGCTTGGGTCACTGTCGGTGCGGAGTCTGCACGTTCTCTCTCTGTCCACGTGGGTTTCCTCCGGGTGCTCCGGTTTCCTACCACAGTCCAAAGATGTGCACGTTAGGTGGATTGGTCATGGTAAATTGCCCAGTAGTGTCCAAAATTTAAGTAGAGTTGCTGGGTTACGGTGACGGGGTGGAGGTGTGGGTTTAGGTAGGGTGCTCGTTCAGGTGCCGGTGTTAACTTGATGGGCCGAATGGCTTCCTTCTACATTGTAAATTTTATTGGGCGGCATGGTGCCTCACAGCTCCAGAGTCCTGGGTCCAATTCCGCCGTCGGGTGACTGTGTGGACTTTGCACGTTCTCCCCGTGTCTGCGTGGGTTTCCTTCGAGTGCTCCGGTTTCCTCCCATAGGCCAAAGATGTGCAGGTTAGGTGGATTGGCCATGCTAAATTGCCCCTTAGTGTTCAAAAGATTAGGTGGGGTTGCTGGGTTATGGGGATGGGGTGGAGACTTGGGCTTAAATGGGATGCTCTTTCCAACGGCCGAGCAGATTCAATGGGCCGAATGACCCCCTTCTGCACTGTAAGTTCTATGATCCTATGATTGACTTTGCCATCTTGCATTTTCTGGAATGATTAATTTAAAAAAAAAATTTTATTAAGGCATTTATGATTTTATAACAAATACAAATGTAAACATGACTCAGTAAATAACACCCCCAACCAACAACCATATCCAGCCACATGGCTTATACACACAATTCTTCAGACCTCCCCTCCTCCTCTCGCTGATCCCACCTAAACTAAACTAAACGATCCCCCCCTACCCCCTCAGTTTATTTTTCCACTAAGAAGTCGGTAAACGGCTGCCACCTCCGGACGAATCCTAACATTGATCCTCTTAGGGCAAACTTAATTTTCTCAAGCCTGAGAAACCCAGCCATGTCGCTAACCCATACTCCCGATTCCGGGAGCTCCGAGTCCCTCCATGCTAATAGGCTTCGTCTCCGGGCTACCAAGGAGGCAAAGGCCAAAACGTCAGCCTCTCTAGCCCCCTGGACTCCCGGGTCTTCCGACACTCCATATATCGCCACCTCTGAACCCGGTGCCACCCTTGTCTTTAATACCATGGACATGACATCAGCAAATCCTTGCCAAAATCCCCTAAGCGTCGGACATGCCCAGAACATGTGGACATGGTTTGTAGGCCCTCGCGTACACCTCCCACACCTGTCCGCCACACCTGTCCTCCACCCCTTCAAAAAACCTGCTCATCTGGGCCACCGTCATGTATGCCCGGTGGACCACCTTACATTGTAACAGGCTGAGCCTAGCACATTATGAGGACATGTTGACTCTACTCAGGGCATCCTCCCACTTACCCACCTCTAGTTCCTTACCCAACTCATCTTCCCACTTACTCTCTACTTCCCCTATCTGGGTTCCCTTCCACTCCATAAGCTCTTTATAAATTTCTGAGACCTTCTCCTCCCCCACCCCCATTTTTGAAACTACCTTATCCCGTATCTCCTGAGGCGGTCCCGCAAGGTCGAAACCTGCCTTCGTACAAAGTCCCTCACCTGCAGATAACGAAACCCATTCCCTCCCAGCAGTTCAAACTCCTCCTCCAAATCTTCCAAACCGAGAAAGCTCTATCAATAAACAGATCTCCCAGCCTCATTATCTCTGCTTTCTGCCACCTCCGAAACCCCCCATCCAACCTCCCCGGTACAAACCGGTGGTTGCCACAAATTGGAGACCACACCGACGCCCCCTCCACTCCCATATGCTTCCTCCACTGTTCCCACACCCTCAGAGCTGCCACCACCACCAGGCTTGTGGAGTACTGAGCCGGCAAGAATGGCAGAGGTGCCGTTACTAGTGCCCCTAACTTTGTGCCCCTACATGATGCTGCCTCCACCCGCTCCCACACTGACCCCGCTCCCACTACCCACTTCCCGATCCTGGCTATATTTGCCACCCAGTAATAATTCCTGAAGTTCGGTAAAGCCAGCACCCCCCCTGCCCCCCCACGCACCTCCTCGGCTTCGCTCCAACATTTTGGAATGATTAATGATAAGTGGGTTAATTGTCAGCATAGTTTGCTACCTATTTAAAAGGAGAGGCATTATTGGTTCATCTTTTTAGATATGTTTAAATCTATCCACCCATTAAAAAGAATTCAGAAGTCTATACAGCAGAACCATGGGCGTCATTCTGCGACCCCCCGCCGGGTCGGAGAATGGCCATTGGCCGCCGTGAACCCTGCCCCCGCCGGTTGCCGAAGTCTCCGGTACCGGAGATTGGGCGGGGGCGGGAATCGGGCCGCGCTGGTTGGCGGGCCTCCCCGCTCGATTCTCCGGCCCGGATGGGCCGAAGTCCCGCCGAGAAATTGCCTGTCCCGCCGGCAAAAATTAGAGTAGCTATTTACCGGCGGGACAAGGCGGCGTGGGCGGGCTCCGGGGTCCTGGGGGGGGGGGGGGGGGGGGCGCGGGGCGATCTGACCCCGGGGGGTGCCCGCACGGTGGCCTGGCCCGCGATCGGGGCCCACTGATCCGCGGGCGGGTCTGTGCTGTGGGGGCACTCTTTCCCTTCCGCCTCCGCAACGGCCTCCACCATGGCGGAGGTGGAAGAGACTCTCCCCACTGCGCATGCGCGGGAAACTGTCAGCGGCCGCTGACACTCCCGCGCATGCGCCGCCCCGAGATGTCATTTCCGCGCCAGCTGGCGGGACAACAAACGCCGTTTCCGCCAGCTGGCGGGGCGGAAATCCCTCGGGCGCCGGCCTAGCCCCTCAATGTTGGGGCTCGGCCCCCAAAGATGCGGAGCATTCCACACCTTTGGGGCGGCGCGATGCCCGTCTGATTGGCGCCGTTTAGGGCGCCAGTCGGCGGACATCGCGCCGTTTGGGGAGAATTTCGCCCCATATTATTATTTGATGCTTATGAACGTTTCTTGATATCTTAATATCATCTTTATTTCTTTTTTTAAAAAAAAACTCCTTCCCTGTTTATCTCAGTATTTTGTGTATATCAGGTTCATTTGAAGTTCACTTTGAACATGACATTTTAAGTTAATGAAAATCATTTTGACAGCAGCACTTCCACAGTCCTTTTCTGGTTCATAAGCAGCTTGCACATTTTAAAGCAACATGCCAAGAAGGCTGTAGAAAAGTTGTCAGCTTATCAGTTCATTTTGCCTCCTATTCAATTCCAATGCTGTAAATTGACCTGAATGTAAAACAGGAGATGTAAATAGCTTGCTTTCTAAAATCACCTGATTTAATTTTCGTATCAATTCTCATCCCTCAGCCTCTTCAAACCCATCTAATGGAACTCCCACCTGATATGCTTTAGAATAGAGTTACATTTTCAATTGTTCAATATTTCAAATCTGTAGGTAGGAGTATCAGGGCATTGCCAACTAAAGCTGACACAACTGATTACTGTTTTCCTGGAACCTTTATCGTCTCGAGGATGAGCGGCATTGTATCATTTCTGTACACATTTAAACCTTTCCAGACAGAACATGATATGTATTTCATGGCTTTAAAGTTTACATGGGTACATTCTCTTCAGGCTCAGCAGTCTTGAGAAACATTTTTTGCACTTTGTATCAAAAGCATCATTGTCACTTGCAAATTGCAGCAAAAATAATGCAGTTTCCTTCTCCCCTCTAAATAAAAATCAAACAAGTTCAACTTGCCATTTTTTAATGTGCAATTTGCAATGTTTTCAGGCTTATTTCTGCATTGTCTATTTTGTCCTTATAATAGACATGGAACACCTGTGTTAAAGGTCAGATAACTTAGGTGTCCATTATTTTCTTGTCACAGTTGCACTGCTTTGTAATGGGATCTGAAACCATATGCATGCTATCTGTTTGGCCAGTCCAGACTTGAGTAAAAAGAATTTGGAGGGGAGGAGTGAAACTGGGCTCAGTAATAACCATTTTTGGGTGCTGCAAGGTTCCTTCGGCTTTCAAAGTGACATGTGCTTTGTATAGCAAGCAGACTTCTAATATGATATTGGTAATTTGTGTGCATCAACTGTTTTCCAGCTGCATGCCGAGCAGGCAAATCATGATGTGTGTTGCTGACTGCTATAAAATAGCTGCCAGTGCTGCTATTTTGAAACACAATGAAATGAAAATCGCTGATGTCACAAACTCGTCCCCACCACCCTGAACGGCATCTCCCCAAACCTCCTCTCTTGCCCTCTAGCATTGATCAGTAACAGTTCGCTCTTTCCCATGTTCAACTTGTACCCCGAAAACCAGCCAAATTCCCCCAAAATCTCCATAATCCCTCCAATGCTGCCCACCAGGTCCGAGATTGAAACAAAACTCAACGCTCACCACACCCCCACTCAATCCCTTTCCAATCCCTCGATGCCCTCAATGCCATTGCCAACAGCTCTAATCCCATGTAACCCAAAGTACTCTGAACTCATCCGGTTCGTCCAGACGATCACCACCGGCGCTCTGTACAGCAGCCCAACCTAATCCATAAACCCTTGCCCAAACCCGAACCACCGGAGCATCTCCAGCAAATACGCCCACTCCACCCGATCATAAGCTTTCTCCATATCCATCACCACCACTACATCTACATCCTGCCCCTCCGAAGGCAACATAATTATATTAGGTAGCCTCCGCACATTCGCCGACAACTGCCTTCCCTTCACTAATCCCATCTAGTCCTTCCCTATCACCCTTGCTCACAGTCCTCAATTCACGATTCTGGCACCGTCACCAGCAACGTCCCCTCAACGTTCAGCAATGATATCAGGCGATACGACCCACACTGCTGCAGGGCCTTATTTTCCTTTAAGATGAGAGAGTTGGAAGCCGGCAACAATGTAGGGGGGAGTTCCCCCCTAACCCTCGCCTCATTATACATCCTCGCCAACAGCGGCCCTAGCTCCGCACCAAACTTTTTATAAAACCCGACTGGGAACCTGTCCAGGGCCTAACCTGCCTGCATCGCACCCATGCCATCCTTCACCTCCCTTAACCCAATCAGGACCCCAGCCCCTGCACACTCTCCCCCTCCACTTTAGGAAACTCCAACCCATCCAGGAACTGCCACATCCCCTCCTCCCCAGTCGGGGGCTCCAACTCATAAGGCCCCTTATAAAAATTAAATGAATGAAAATCGCTTATTGTCACGAGTAGGCTTCAAATGAAGTTACTGTGAAAAGCCCCTAGTCCGCCACATTCCGGCGCCTGTTCGGGGAGGCTGGTGCGGGAATTGAACCCGCGCTGCTGGCCTGCCTTGGTCTGCTTTAAAAGCCAGCTATTTAGCCCACTGTGCTAAACCAGCCCCCTTTGAACCAGACGTTTCTGCCAGTGCAGTCTCTGAACCTTGGACAGCTGTACATGCATTCAGGGGCACATCAAACACCCTCTACTTGTGCTATTTATAGGGAATATCAACTACCTACAAATTATTTGCTGGATTAGTTCTTATCGCTGCTTGTACAATACTGCATTTGAGTACTTTTTAAATTTTCCAAAGTTTACAGGAAATGCTTTGTTTAGTGCTGCAGTATTTAACTGCTGCTGACTTCATGGCTTCTTCACAAACCAGTTGCTTTCATAAATCGGTGAATTATTAGGCCATCCCTTTGGCATTGAGCATGACTGGGTGAGTGAACAATGAGCACAGTAAGAAGTCTTACAACACCAGGTTAAAGTACAACGGGTTTGTTTCAAATCACTAGCTGATGAAGGAGCTGTGTTCCGAAAGCTAGTGATTCGAAACAAACCTGTTGGAACACCTTTGGAGCTTCTGAACACTACTGATCATGACCCCTATCTTTGTGTCCCTATATGATGATATGGTGCTATTCGATTGTGTGTAGCATGGCTGATGGAAGATTGCTGATTTTCAGTGGAGAAGATTGCAAATGGTCTTGGAGATAACCTTTGTAGCCATCTGGGATGGCCACTTCCAGAATACAAAATGGACAGAGTAGCATAGAGCCTGTTCTTGCTTATGGGTGCCCGACTTAGGAGAAGAACAAAGAAGATGCAGTAATATGATCCTTCACGCTTCGCATTGAGGGATCACAAGGAGGGTATGTAGCCATCTGGGATGGCCACTTCCAGAATACAAAATGGACGCTTGCAAAGAATGTAGGGAACTGTGGACAATGTTAGGAAAACAAGCAGGCACAGAGCCTGTATGCATAGTGGAGAAACAGCTCCCAGACGGAATTGAAATTATAGGTCAATTAGCACACTGATGGCCCATCTCCGGGAACAAAGGCAAGACACCAAGCAACCGATACTGTTTCAGACATCCCGGCGCCAGTTCCCCAAATGAAAGCACAAACAAAGCAAGGCCAACGGCCACCAAATACATGCCCAGCCATCAGGGCACCCACCCCTTTTTTGGTCAAGATCAATACCAGTGATCGAGAAGCGGCCCAATTAATTGGGGCCAAGTTTAAGGCCCACCTAAAAGCGCGCGAAGCCGCTCTGGGTATAAGAAGGCACCCCCATGAGAGAATCGCTCTCTTGGATTTGGTTCTCAAAGCGGAGAGACCCATCCACCAGCTGCACCAGAAGCAAGTAAGTTCAAGGTCAACGCTCACTACCAGACGGACGACTTTAGCTGTTCTCCTGTATCACTTTGAACCCAACAATCTCAGATCCGAACAACGGCCATTGTTCCTCTGACTGAGTAGGCACCCGAAGCTAAGTATAGGCGTTAGCATTAGAGAGAGTTTAGTTTGTAGTACTTTGTGCATGAGTAGATATTACTGTGTGTGTAATTTGAACTAACTAACTGGTGTATTGGCTCTTTGATCAGCATTTGGGTTTGAACCTTGTGGCGGTATCGAGACATACCTGGCGACTCTAAAGCAAACATAATTAGGATTAAGGAAGGCGACAATATTGACCGCCATAGTCATAACAAGAGAAACAGAGCAACACCTTCAACAATTTTGGGCCCAGAAGACGCAGCTTCAGATTGCAGCATCTTGGCACAGGCAGCACCAAACTGAGCTTGCTTACTGACAGACAGCAGCAAGGTTACTAGTGGAGTGACAGGTGTGCAAGTATTCATGCTGTCATACTGCGAGAGGATAGCAGGTGTGTATTCCATGGTGCCAGTGCTGTTGTCCTATGGCAGTGCCTCAGTATTCCTCGTAATTTGTTGCACAACAGTTTGCTGGGATGCTTTGACATCATGGAAACACATACTGCACACTAGTATCCATAGCCATTGTGACAGCAGTCTGAACTGTTGTAACATTGTCCCATGAAGAGATCTAGAGGCTGGATCGTGAGAACAATAACTCATAATTAATGATGCATAACTATACACATACATATATATACGTATGGTTGTATAGGATACAGTCCTGACTAGGTGCCATCGTCGTGACAACTTCTATCAGATTTACTCTTGCACTCTACCCCTCCCTGTGACTCTCTACTAAGTAAGGTGGGTGGCAGTATTTCCCAGTCCCACATTAACCCTTACAGCCACAAACACCCTAATACTACATGAATTTCGAGTTTAGTACACAAACGTTGTGTGGCAGCTGCTTGTCCTGCATTGGAAGTTGAGACATTGATCATCATGGTTGATTTCACAAGTGTATTGATGGGGTTGGCCATTGCTGGAGGCCATTGCTGGAGGCCTTTGATGCAGGCATGCATGACTGAACCCAGTATACTAAACAATGCGCTATTTCTTTCAGGCAAATGTTATTGTTGGAGATGACCGTCAAAAGGTAATGCCTGCAGTCCCTGACTTTCAGCGTGATTAAGAGCATTATCTACCTGGAGGCTCAGGACTCAAAAACCTTCAACAATCTCGTAGCACTTGGTGCAAATTATTATGACCTCAAGCCGTCGGCAAACATGCAGAGGTACCGCTTTAACAGGGCCAGGCGAACCCTTGGGGAATCGGTTACAGAATTTTTGACATACCTTCGCAGGTTAGCCGAGCACTGTGACTATGGCCCATCCTTCGATGAGATGTTGAGAGATCAGTTGGTGTGTGGCATAAACAATATATTGATACAAAGGAAGCTGTTAGCAGAATCATTCTGGATCTGAAACCATAAGACCATAAGACGTAGGAGCAGAATTAGGCTACTCGGTCCATCGAGTCTGCTCCGCCATTCAATCATGGCTGATATTTTTCTCATCCCCATTCTCCTGCCTTCTCCCCATAACCTCTGAACCCCTTATTAATTGGGCCATCTCCCCCAAGAATGTGGAAATGGGGTTCAGGATCTCCAGGGTTTCCATGGACTACAATGTGCACAGTGTTGGTCAGCCCCATTCTGATGAGTGACGCCCCCCCCCCCCCCCCCCCCCCCAAGGATAGGACTTGCACAACCCAATCCCCGGTTACCAATGGACAGCAGTCAGCCTGGTCAGGGACCCGGGCCCATCCTCCTTGACCGTGCCTGGTTACAGTGGCTCCACTTGGATTGGCACAAAATCTTCTGGATTGGTACTGGTGGTTTGTACAAAGTCCTTGGAAAGCACCCGGCGTTTTCCAGGATGGCCTGAGTAATATACAGGGGGCTGCGGCTAAAATCTACATTGACCCAAAGGCCCAGCCCAAATATTTTAGGCCCGCCTGATGCTATGTCCCCTCATGCTAGCCATTTCCATCCGCGGGAGAAGGCTCTCACTGTCCACCCTATCCAACCCCCTGATCATTTTGTATGCCTCTATTAAGTCTCCTCTTAACCTTCTTCTCTCCAACGAAAACAACCTCCAACGAAAACAACCTCAAGTCCATCAGCCTTTCCTCATAAGATTTTCCCTCCATACCAGGCAACATCCTGGTAAATCTCCTCTGCACCCGCTCCAAAGCCTCCACGTCCTTCCTATAATGCGGTGACCAGAACTGTACGCAATACTCCAAATGCGGCCGTACCAGAGTTCTGTACAGCTGCAACATGACCTCTTGACTCCGGAACTCAATCCCTCTACCAATAAAGGCCAACACTCCATAGGCTTTCTTCACCACCCTATCAACCTGGGTGGCAACTTTCAGGGATCTATGTACATGGACACCTAGATCCCTCTGCTCATCCACACTTTCGAGAACTTTTCCATTAGCCAAATATTCCACATTCCTGTTATTCCTTCCAAAGTGAATCACCTCACACTTCTCTACATTAAACTCCATTTGCCACCTCTCAGCCCAGCTCTGCAGCTTATCTATATCCCTCTGTAACCTGCTACATCCTTCCACACTATCGACAACACCACCGACTTTAGTATCGTCTGCAAATTTACTCACCCACCCTTCTGCGCCTTCCTCTAGGTCATTGATAAAAATGACAAACAGCAACGGCCCCAGAACAGATCCTTGTGGTACTCCACTTGTGACTGGACTCCATTCTGAACATTTCCCATCAACCACCACCCTCTGTCTTCTTTCAGCTAGCCAATTTCTGATCCACATCTCTAAATCACCCTCAATCCCCAGCCTCCGTATTTTCTGCAATAGCCTACCGTGGGGAACCTTATCAAACGCTTTGCTGAAATCCATATACACCACATCAACTGCTCTACCCTCGTCTACCTGTTCAGTCACCTTCTCAAAGAACTCGATAAGGTTTGTGAGGCATGACCTACCCTTCACAAAGCCATGCTGACTATCCCTGATCATATTATTCCTATCTAGATGATTATAAATCTTGTCTCTTATAATCCCCTCCAAGACTTTACCCACTACAGACGTGAGACTCACCGGTCTATAGTTGCCGGGGTTGTCTCTGCTCCCCTTTTTGAACAAAGGGACCACATTTGCTGTCCTCCAGTCCTCTGGCACTATTCCTGTAGCCAATGATGACATAAAAATCAAAGCCAATGGTCCAGCAATCTCTTCCCTGGCCTCCCAGAGAATCCTAGGATAAATCCCATCAGGTCCCGGGGACTTATCTATTTTCAGCCTGTCCAGAATTGCCAACACCTCTTCCCTACGTACCTCAATGCCATCTAATCTATTTACCTGGAGCTCAGCATTCTCCTCCACGACATTATCTTTTTCCTGAGTGAATACTGACGAAAAATATTCATTTAGTATCTCGCCTATCTCTTCAGACTCTACACACAACTTCCCATCCCTGTCCTTGACTGGTCCTACTCTTTCCCTAGTCATTCGCTTATTCCTGACATACCTATAGAAAGCTTTTGGGTTTTCCTTGATCGTTCCTGCCAAATACTTCTCATGTCCCCTCCTTGCTCGTCTTAGCTCTCTCTTGAGATCCTTCCTCGCTGCCTTGTAACTATCCATCGCCCCGACTGAAACTTCACACCTCATCTTCACAGGCCTCCCTCTTCCTCTTAACAAGAGATTCCACTTCTTTGGTAAACCACGGTTCCCTCGCTCGGCACCTTCCTCCCTGCCTGACCGGTACATACTTATCAAGAACATGCAGTAGCTGATCCTTGAACAAGCTCCACTTATCCAGTGTGTCCAACACTTGCAGCCTACTTCTCCACCTTATCCCCCCCAAGTCAGGTCTAATGGCATCATAATTTCCCTTCCCCCAGCTATAACTCTTGCCCTGCGGTGTATACTTATCCCTTTCCATCCTTAACGTAAACGTCACCGAATTGTGGTCACTGTCCCCAAAGTGCTCTCCTACCTCCAAATCCAACACCTGGCCTGGTTCATTACCCAAAACCAAATCCAACGTGGCCTCGCCTCTTGTTGGCCTGTCAACAAACTGTGTCAGGAAACCCTCCTGCACACACTGTACAAAAAACGACCCATCTAATGTACTCGAACTATAACTTTCCAAATATTGACTGGAAAAGATAAAGTCTCCCATAATAACTACCCTGTTACTTTCGCTCTTATCCAGGATCATCCTCGCCATCCTTTCCTCTACATCCCTAGAACTATTTGGAGGCCTATAGAAGACTCCCAACAGTGTGACCTCTCCTTTCTTGTTTCTAACCTCAGCCCATACTACCTCGGAAGATGAGTCCCCATCTAGCATCCTCTCCGCCACCGTAATACTGCTCTTGACTAGCAGCGCCACACCTCCCCCTCTTTTGCCTCCTTCTCTGAGCTTACTAAAACACCTAAACCCCGGAACCTGCAACATCCATTCCTGTCCCTGCTCTATCCATGTCTCCGAAATGGCCACAACATCGAAGTCCCAGGTACCAACCCATGCTGCCAGTTCCCCTACCTTATTTCGTATACTCCTGGCATTGAAGTAGACACACTTCAAACCACGTACCTGAACACTGGCCCCCTCCTGCGACGTCAAATCTGAGCTCCTGACCTCTATACTCTCATTCTCCCTTACCCTAAAACTACAATCCAGGTTCCCTGTTTGTTGGTGGGGTTGGGTGTGTTACTGACATGGGTGTGGTTGGTGTGACGTAGTTGGGAAGCGTGAGATGACGGGGGACATCTGGCGTGGGCCTGGAGGGGTGCGTGGCACAAGCTTGCTTAAAAAGGGATATGGCTGATTGGGAGGTGGGGCGGGGAAAGCCCCAACTTGGCTGGTCACGTGGAATGTGCGAGGGTTGAATGAGCCGGTTAAGTGGTCACCTGTTCTCATGTATCTGAGGTGCCTGAAGGCGGATGTTATGTTCTTGCAGGAGACGCATCTGAAGTTGGGGGATCAGATGAGGTTGAGGAAGGGATGGATGGGGAAGGTGTTCCACTCAGGGCTGGACATGAAGACGAGGGGGGTGGCGGTGTTGGTAATAAGGCTTTTGAGGTGGGGAACATTGTGGCCGATCCTGGGGGGGTGGGGAACATTGTGGTCGATCCTGGGGGGGTGGGGAACATTGTGGCCGATCCTGGGGGGTAGGTACGTGACGGTCAGTGGGAAGTTGGAGGGGATGCCAGTGGTCCTGGTGAAGTGTATGCCACTAATTTGGATGATGTGGACTTTACGAGGTGGGAGTTAGGGCGAACCCTGGACCTGGACACTCATCGGCTGATAATGGGGCAATTTCAATATGGTCCTAGATCTGAGTTTGGACCAGGCAAGTCCCAAGTCGTCAAGTGTGTGGGTGGTAACAAGAGAGTTGAGGGTGTTCATGGAGGTGGGGTGGGTGGGGGAGGGGGGTGACCCGTGAATGTTTGGGAGGCCGAGGGCAAAGGACTTTTCATACTTCGGCCATGTGCACCGGGTGTACTCCCGGATTTTGTTAAGGACAAGGCGTTACTGGTGGGGTTCTCAGCGATTATGGTGTCTAACAACTCGTTGCACTGGGTGGATTTGCAGATTGTGCAGGGGAAGGATAAAGGCCGCAGTGGATGTTAAATGAGGGGCTGTGTGTGAGCGGGTGAGGGTTGCCATGTGGAGTTGAATGACCGGGAGGAGGGGGGGGTCACAGCCGCCACACTGTGGGAGCACTGAAAGCGGTAGTTAGGGGAGAATTTATTTTGATCCGGATGCATAAGGAGAGGGGAGAGCATGAGGACAGGGCTAGGCTGGTGGAGGAGATTCTTTTTTTTTTAATTTAGAGTACCCAATTTTTTTTCCCCCCAATTAAGGGGCAATTTAGCGTGTTCAATCCACTTCCCCTGCACATCTTTGGGTTGTGGGGGCAAAACCCACGCAAACACGGTGGGAATGTGCAAACTCCACACGGACAGTGACCCAGAGCCGGGATCGAACCTGTGACCTCGGCGCCGTGAGACTGCAGTGCTAACCACTGCACCACCGTGCCCACCAGTTGAGGAAGCAGGCACTGGGATGGAGATTGGTCGGGTGAGTGCTGAGAGGGGTAAGGTGGTGGCAGATCCTGAGGCGGTGAATGGGGTATTTGAGCCTTCTCAACGGGGCTGGTTTAGCATACTGGGCTAAATAGCTGGCTTTGAAAGCAGACTAAGGCAGGCCAGCAGCACAGTTCAATTCCCGTACCAACCTCCCCGAACAGGCGCCGGAATGTGGCGACTAGGGGCTTTTCACAGTAACTTCATTTGAAGCCTACTCGTGACAATAAGCGATTTTCATTCATTTCATTTCTATAAGGGGCCTTATGAGTTGGAGCCCCCGACCGGGGAGGAGGGGATGTGGCAGTTCCTGGATGGGTTGGAGTTTCCTAAAGTGGAGGGGGAGAGTGTGCAGGGGCTGGGGTCCTGATTGGGTTAAGGGAGGTGAAGGATGGCATGGGTGCGATGCAGGCAGGTTAGGCCCTGGACAGGTTCCCAGTCGGGTTTTATAAAAAGTTTGGTGCAGAGCTATTGGCGAGGATGTATAATGAGGCGAGGGTTAGGGGGGAACTCCCCCCTACATTGTTGCCGGCTTCCAACTCTCTCATCTTAAAGGAAAATAAGGCCCTGCAGCAGTGTGGGTCGTATCGCCTGATATCATTGCTGAACGTTGAGGGGACGTTGCTGGTGACGGTGCCAGAATCGTGAATTGAGGACTGTGAGCAAAGGTGATAGGGAAGGACTAGATGGGATTAGTGAAGGGAAGGCAGTTGTCGGCGAATGTGCGGAGGCTACCTAATATAATTATGTTGCCTTCGGAGGGGCAGGATGTAGATGTAGTGGTGGTGATGGATATGGAGAAAGCTTATGATCGGGTGGAGTGGGCGTATTTGCTGGAGATGCTCCGGTGGTTCGGGTTTGGGCAAGGGTTTATGGATTAGGTTGGGCTGCTGTACAGAGCGCCGGTGGTGATCGTCTGGACGAACCGGATGAGTTCAGAGTACTTTGGGTTACATGGGATTAGAGCTGTTGGCAATGGCATTGAGGGCATCGAGGGATTGGAAAGGGATTGAGTGGGGGTGTGGTGAGCGTTGAGTTTTGTTTCTATCTCGGACCTGGTGGGCAGCATTGGAGGGATTATGGAGATTTTGGGGGAATTTGGCTGGTTTTCGGGGTACAAGTTGAACATGGGAAAGAGCGAACTGTTACTGATCAATGCTAGAGGGCAAGAGAGGAGGTTTGGGGAGATGCCGTTCAGGGTGGTGGGGACGAGTTTCAGGTATTTAAGAATTCGGGTGGTGCGGAGCTGGGCCAGCTGCACAAATTGAACTTGGCTCAATTGGTAGAGGGAATGAAGGCGGTTTTAAAAAGTGGGATGTGTTGCCATTATCGCTGACTGGGGTCTGGAGGCGGTGAAAATGATGGTGCTACCCAGGTTTTTGTTTATGTTCCAGAACCTCCCTATCTTTGACCCCAAGTCCTTTTTCAGGAAGGTTCACGGGATAATTTGGGGGTTTGTGTGGGGGTGGGGGCGGGTGCGGAATATCCCGTGGGTGAAGCAGGTGTTCCAGGAGAGGGAGTGAGGGGGGATGGGGGTTGCCAAATTTGATAAAATACTATTGGGTGGTGAATATTGCAATGGTGAGGAAATGGACTGTGGAGGAGAGATTGGTTTGGGGGCAGGGGGACAGGTTTGAGGACACATTCGTTGGCGTTACCTTCCGTTCTCGACGGTCAGATACTCCGTGAACAAAGTGGTGGTTTCGGCATTACGGGTGTGGGGTCAGTGCAGGCAATATTTCGGCTGGAGGGCATGTCGTTGTGGGTGCTGATATGCGACAACCAGAGGTTTGTGTCGGCTGGGCTGGTTGCAAGGTTCTGGAGGTGGAGGTCGGTGAGGATCGAGTATTTTAGGAACTTGTTTATAGGGGCAAATTCTCAGGGCTGGAGGAGTTGGTGGAATTGTATGAGTTGCCCAAAGGGGACGACTTTAGGCATCTGCAGGTGAGGGATTTTGTGAGAAGAGTGGTGCTGTCCTTCCCGGGGCTGTTGCCTCCAATATTGCAGGACAAGCTGTTGTCAAAGGACCGTGTAGGGGAGAAGAGGGTGTCAGATATTTACAATGAAGATTGAAGGGGTTTTGGGAGGGGTTCCCGGATGTTATGTCCGAGATTCTGGGTGTGGGGTGGCCCCGAGTCTGGAGGTGGTGATATTTGGTGGTACGGTAGTGTCATGATATGCAAACATGCAACCAATGAACACTCAGAATAGGACACAACCAATGGGCAGTAAGGACACAGAGGTGGCATCACCACAAGGGGGCATGACATAAACACTATAAAAGGGATGAGGCACTCACACCCTGCCTCTTTCCACAGACAGACATCTAGAGAGTTACACAGGGTTGATCAGCAGCATCACACCCCAGCACGTGGCTTAGAGCAAGCTGGTACAGTTAGACTGAATTACTACAGTTAGATTAGCAGAGAACCAAACTCATTTGAGAACTGTGTTAATAGTTCAATAAACACGTTGAACTCATTTCAGAGTCTGGAGCATACTTTAGTTAAGACTGCATCAAGTAACAGTCTGTGTTATCCGAAGCAGCATAACTCAACAGGTAGCACAGTGGTTAGCACTGTTGCTTCACAGCGCCAGGGTCCCAGGTTCGATTCCCGGCTTGGGTCACTGTCTGTGCGGAGACTGAACGTTCTCTCTGTGTTTGTGTGGTGTTTCCTCCGGGTACTCCGGTTTCCTTCCACAAGTCCCGAAAGACGTGCTGTTAGGTAATTTGGACATTTTGAATTCTCCCTCCATGTACCCGAACTAGTGTGGCGACTAGGGGATTTTCCACAGTAACTTCATTGCAGTGTTAATATAAGCCTAGTGTTAATGAAGATTATTATGACAACAGTGGATAGAAAATCTGAAATGTGTTCTTGTTTCACCTCATGCCTTGCCAGCATTCTCAACTGTTTCAATCAAAAAAAGAAACAAACCTACTCTTTAGTGTTTGAAGTTGAAGAATGCTCTGCTGTAACTGACTGAATAGGACGGCGATCCGTATTGAATCACCATTTTATGTTGGAGGTAAATATTGTAGACAGCAGCAATGGAAATAGTGATTTAGTACCACCTACATCTCAATGATATATCTAAGAGGTTATTGAGCCCACCTTGTCTCATAATTTCATAAATGCATGTGGAAGACCATTGTCGTTTTGAGTGTAATTTATAAGCTTCAAAAACAAAACATACAAGCAGGCAGACAGGCTGGCGAACTAATCCATCAGTGAATCGTGAGGGCAATCAAGTCAGGGTTATTGCAACAGCTCACTATGTGGGAGTTTTTTTTCAGTGTGACAACCTGTGTCAAAGTTGACATGTTTTCATTTATCATACTGTGCTCTGGGAAGGTTCAAAGGCTGGGTGTTATTTTCCTAGTTTTGAAGTGAACAACTGCAATAAAACTTTTTGTCAAGCATCATATTTAATTTGGCATGCTCACTTGCTAACTGAGGATCTGTAATCTTTTTCAAATGCTGAGTGAAGATGAACATTTCTGATGTGACTCAACTGTGATTTGAAAACAAACAAATATCTACTAAAAAAGTTCTTCTTTGACAGTGATGGACTTTGGGTCATGACTTATTTAGTTTCAGGCCAATGTGTCAAGTTCAGTGGCGGACCTACATTTTTGGGGCCCTGAAGCTTGAACTGTTATGGGGGCCCCTTCACAACCAGCAACGAGGTCTGGGTAACCACTGTTATCTTCTTCAATGGGATTGTTCCACGACAGATCACCACAAATTTTTTAAAAATTTAACCACTACATCTCAGACTTTGATCAAAATTGCTGTACTGGATTATCTCACATGTCAAAGTCACTGGTGTGAATAAAACATTACTATGCCTTATAGTTTTCGAGTTATGGGGGGATGAAAATTAGGGAAATGTTATATACATGCATGATGCATCATAGAATGATGAAATAAAACACAGAAAAGACCACAGTCAATATAATCTTTTATTTTAGATGCCGAAGAGAATACATACTACATGAAGCACATTTTACAAAATACTCTTTTTTCTGTTTTTTCTCGCAACGTATTCACGTACAGTTTTGTCATATGAGAGCTTCCTTGCAATGTCATTTTCTAGAGACAATATGCATAAAGAATTTAAGCGCTCTTCAGTCATGGTAGACCAAAATTTGTTCTTTATAAAGGATAGCTTTGAAAAATTCCTTTCTGCTTCACAGCTCATGATAGGCATTGTCAAGTACAGCTTAAGCGCAGTAATATTGAGGAACACTTCAATTAGGTGTTGCTCACAAATGCGCTGAAGAACGTCTGTGCATTACATTTTAGATGGCGTGTTTTCTTCTGTGTATTGGGATTTCCTAAGGTGCAAATATTCTTTGAACTGATAACACTCGTTTACTAATTTGTGGTCAATACCATCTTTGTAATACGATATTATAAGTTTAATACTGTCCTCATCAATTTCAAAATTGTTCACCGTATTCTGAGAGGAACTTGAACCTTTTCGCAATCTGCTCATATGGGTCAATCCTCTTGCGTAACTGGATTATCAAGAAGTACTGCGCTGTATTGTTCTATGAAGGGACATTGCTTTAAGTTGAGGGGAGATAGATATAAGACAGATGTCAGAGGTAGGTTCTTTTCTCAGAGAGTAGTAAGGGTGTGGAATGCCCTGCCTGCAACAGTAGTGGACTCGCCAACACTAAGGGCATTCAAATGGTCATTGGATAGACATATGGACGATAAGGGAATAGTGTAGATGGGCTTTAGAGTGGTTTCACAGGTCGGCACAACATTGAAGGCCGAATGGCCTGTACTGCGCTGTAATGTTCTATGTTCTATGTTCTAAGTCATAGAGTTGATATAGAACTTCTATCCTAAATTTGTCAGCTCCTCTCAAAGAAGCAATACCACTTGTTCCATCTGAAAATGCCCTTGTAACAATGCGTTTGGAAGCATCAGAATAACTTGAGGTGATATCTTCACACAAACCTTTTGCTTCTGATTCATGGTGTGCAATCCTATCGGCTGAATTTTCTCTGAGTTCTTTAACAAACGAAAGTAAAGATGATAGCAGAAGATAACCTTCAAATACATCAAAACCAGGCGTTTGGAGTTTCTTACTTGTTTTGTTGAAACGCTCCAGCTCTTTGCATCTCGTTTACATTAAGGCTTCTCTTCTGAGTCTTCAAAAATATGTTTGAGAGTTTGTAAAATACCCATAGCAGAACAGCCAACTTACGCGACACTCCACCTTCACAACATCTGTGTTACGGACTCTCAAACTTTGGAATTGTTGAAATATATACAACAAAAAAATAATCAATTTGAGTCGTGTGATTATTGTCGCATGCTTTGAAAGGAAAACATTTTAGGTCTACTTTCTGAGAAAGGTTTTTAAAAAACCCTTCTCAGAAAGTAAAGCGCCATTTCTTAAGATTTATAATAAATAAGCTAAATAGGCTAAACTAGGCTATGTTCAAAACTAGCTTACGCTAGGCTAGACTAAGTTAGGCAAGACTAGGCCACCAAAACTTATAGGCTAAGGTAATGTAACACAATTTTACCATTATTTGAACACTTTTCATCATAAACACCTGTAATTTAACACAAATTCACCCTTTTATTACTTTTTCATAAATACTTGTAATATAGTATTAGCCTGGGCTATGCAGTCGTACCTTCCGTTCACCTCTTCATAAAAACAATAGGCTTAGGCTAATCTAACACTATTTCACCTTTATTACTTACCTTACTTTTCTAAATATAACATTTATTTTTGAGTAGGGGTAATTAAAATATTGTATCCTTATGAAAACTTAATTGAAAAAAATTCTTGTCTCGATTGCTATGACGAGTGCTATCACGTTGAAAATTCACGTTAGCATTGTAATTGCCTTTTCAACGGCTCCCTTTTTTGTTACGACACGGCATCTACTGTTTGGGTTTCTGTCATAAATGTTAATAGTGTTTTAAATTATTTATAAATTATTTTATATTAAATATATTTAGAATGAAACATCCTTAATTTGAACATTTTTTTGTTCACGGCTAGGCTACATGATACTTTAATAACCGTTTAATTTTTATTTTAACTATAATTTTGTATTGAATTACACTATTATTAATATTATGATTTTTAAAAAAACCCTTCTCATACAGTAGACCCAAAACGTTTAAGCAATGTGGACTAAAGTCGCTTCTGGGGCCCCTCCGGGATTAGGGGCCCTGAAGCTTAAGCTTCATTAGTTTCATAATAGATCCGCCCCTGTTCAAGATTGTTGTAAAATGGGAATTGAGGTGACAACCTTGGTACAGGCCCAGTCCATGCTGAGGGCCGAGGCCCAAAATATGGGAGAGTAAATGTGAAGGGAGGAGCAAGCGATATAGGCTCTTGGTTCTGCAGAGGAGCAGCCAGACGGTGTTAAAAGATTGACCTTTCCTGGGTCACTGTCCGTGTGGAGTTTGCACATTCTCCCTGTGTCTGCGTGGGTTTCACCCCCTAAATTGCTTCTTAATTGGAAAAAACAAACAGCGTACTCTAGATATTAAAAAAAAGATTGACCTTTTTTCTTAATCGCGTATGGGGTAGGGGGAGGTCAGTGGTGGCGATGAACTGTATCGTTAGGGATGGTCAACTGTGTCTGTGGTTGGGGTGGCACAATGGCACAGCACAGTGGTTAGCACGGCGCCGAGGACCCTGGTTCGATCCCAGCCACGAGTCACTCTCTGTGTGGAGTTTGCACATTCTCCCTGTGTCTACGTCAGCCCCACAACCCAAAAGATGAGCAGATAGCTGTATTAGCCAGGCTAAATTGCCCTTTAATTGGAAAAACTGAGTCAGTTGTAAGAGAGGAATGAGCGTTATCAGGACAGGGAGAGCTGTGTCAAGGTGTTGGAGAGGAAGTGAGCATTGTCAGGGTGGGGTGGCCTCTGTCAGAATGTGTTGGGGGGTGTGCATTGTCAGGGTGTGGGGGAGGGAGTGAGCTGTGCCAGGGTGTGGAGGGTGGGGGTGTGGGGAGGGGTGATGAGCTTTTCCAGGGGGTCGGGGTGGGGTGGGGGAGGATTAGTTGTGTCAGGGTGTGGGGGAAGACCTGTGAAAGAGTGTAGGGGGCTGTGAGCTGTGCTAGGGTGTGGGCGGGTGAGCTGTGTTACAGTGTTGGGGGGGGGGAGGGGGGCGGGGAGAGCATTGTCAGGATGGAGTGAGCTGCGTCAGGGTGTTAGAGAATGAGCTACAACAGGGTGCGGGAGAGGGTGAGCTGCGTCAGGATGTGAGATGGGCATAAAATGTGTCAGGAAATGGGGGGATGAGGTTTGTTAGGGTGTGAGGGGAGAGGTGTGTCAGGGTGTGGGGGGTGAGGTTTGTTAGGGTGTGGGGGGGTGAGGTGTGTCAGGTTGTGGGGGGTGAGGTTTGTTAGGGTGTGGGGGGGGGTGAGGTGCGTCAGGATGTGTGGAGGGTGAGGTGTGTCAGGGTGTGGGGGGGGTGAGGTGTGTCAGGGTGTGGGAGGGTGAGGTGTGTCAGGGTGTGGGAGAGTGAGGTGTGTCAGGGTGTTGGGTTGTGAGGTGTGTTAGGGTGTGGAGGGGATGTGGTGCATCAGGGTGTGGTGGGGAGTGGGGGGGGTGAGGTGTGTCAGGGTGTGGGGGGTGAGGTGAGTCGA
Organism: Scyliorhinus torazame; assembly: GCF_047496885.1. Lineage (NCBI taxonomy): Eukaryota > Metazoa > Chordata > Chondrichthyes > Carcharhiniformes > Scyliorhinidae > Scyliorhinus > Scyliorhinus torazame. The sequence continues at coordinate 228,763,415 of NC_092715.1, forward strand.
TGTGGGGGTGAGGTGTCAGGGTTAAGGGGGGGGTGAGGTGAGTCACGGTGTGGGGGGGTGAGGTGTGTCAGGGTGTGGGAGGGGTGACGTGTGTCAGGGTGCGGGAGGGAGAGGTATGTCAGGGTGTGGGGGGGTGAGGTGAGTCAGGGTGTGGGGGGTGAGGTGCGTCAGGGTGTGGGGTGGATGATGTGCACCAGGGTGTGGGGGGGGTGAGGTGTGCCACGTTGTGGGAGGGGTGAGATGAGTCAGGGTGTGGGGGGGGTGAGGTGTGCCAGGGTCTGGGGGTGTGAGATGTGTCAGGGTGCGGGGGGGGGGTGAGGTGAGTCTGGGTGTGGGGGGGTGTGAGGTGAGTCAGGGTGTGGGGGGTTGTGAGGTGTGTCAGGGTGTGGGGGGGATGACGTGTGTCAGGGTGCGGGGGGAGGTGAGGTGAGTCAGGGTGTGGGGGGGGGTGAGGTGTGTCAGGGTGTGGGTGTGTGAGGTATATCAGGGTGTGGGGGGGATGAGGTGCGCCACGTTGTGGGAGGGGTGAGGTGAGTCAGGGTGTGGGGGGGGTGAGGTGCATCAAAGTATGGGGGGGTGAGGTGAGGGTGAGGTGTGTCAGGGTGCGGGGGTGTCAGGGTTTGGGGGGGATGAGGTGTGTCAGGGTTTGGGGGGGAATGAGGTGTGTCAGGGTGTGGGGGGGGTGAGGTGTGCCCGGGTGTGGAGGTATGAGGTGTGTCAGGGTGTGGGGGGGGTGAGGTGTGTCAGGGTGTGGGGGGGGATGAGGTGTGTCAGGGTGTGGAGGTATGAGGTGTGTCAGGGTGTGGGGGGGATGAGGTGTGTCAGGGTGGGGGGGTGAGCTGTGTCAGGGTGTGGGGGGTTGCCAGGCTGTGGGGGGGGGGGGGTGAGGTGTGTCAGGGTATGGGGTGGGGGATGAGCTGTCTGTGGGTGTGGAGAGGGGGATGAGGTGTGCCGGGTGTGGGGGGTGAGGTGTGTCGGTGTGGGGGGAGGGGATACAAAGAACAAAGAACAAAGAAATGTACAGCACAGGAACAGGCCCTTCGGCCCTCCAAGCCCGTGCCGACCATACTGCCCGACTAAACTACAATCTTCTACACTTCCTGGGTCCGTATCCTTCTATTCCCATCCTATTCATATATTTGTCAAGATGCCCCTTAAATGTCCCTATCGTCCCTGCTTCCACTACCTCTTCCGGTAGTGAGTTCCAGGCACCCACTACCCTCTGCGTAAAAAAACTTGCCTCGTACATCTACTCTAAACCTTGCCCCTCTCACCTTAAACCTATGCCCCCTAGTAATTGACCCCTCTACCCTGGGGAAAAGCCTCTGACTATCCACTCTGTCTATGTACCTCATAATTTTGTATACCTCGATCAGGTCGCCCCTCAACCTCCTTCATTCCAGTGAGAACAAACCGAGTTTATTCAATCGCTCCTCATAGCTTATGCCCTCCATACCAGGCAACATTCTGGTAAATCTCTTCTGCACCCTCTCTAAAGCCTCCACATCCTTCTGGTAGTGTGGCGACCAGAATTGAACACTATACTCCAAGTGTGGCCTAACTAAGGTTCTATACAGCTGCAACATGACTTGCCAATTCTTATACTCAATGCCCCGGCCAATGAAGGCAAGCATGCCGTATGCCTTCTTGACTACCTTCTCCACCTGTGTTGCCCCTTTCAATGATCTGTGGACCTGTACTCCTAGATCTCTTTGACTTTCAATACTCTTGAGGGTTCTACCATTCACTGTATATTCCCTACCTGCATTAGCCCTTCCAAAATGCATTACCTCACATTTGTCCGGATTAAACTCCATCTGCCATCTCTCCGCCCAAGTCTCCAGACAATCTAAATCCTGCTGTATCCTCAGACAGTCCTCATCGCTATCCGCAATTCCACCAACCTTTGTGTCGTCTGCAAACTTACTAATCAGACCAGTTACATTTTCCTCCAAATCATTTATATATACTACAAAGAGCAAAGGTCCCAGCACTGATCCCTGTGGAACACCACTGGTCACAGCCCTCCAATTAGAAAAGCATCCCTCTATTGCTACCCTCTGCCTTCTATGGCCTAGCCAGTTCTGTATCCACCTTGCCAGTTCACCCCTGATCCCGTGTGACTTCACCTTTTGTACTAGTCTACCATGAGGGACCTTGTCAAAGGCCTTACTGAAGTCCATATAGACAACATCTACTGCCCTACCTGCATCAATCATCTTAGTGACCTCCTCGAAAAACTCTATCAAGTTAGTGAGACACGACCTCCCCTTCACAAAACCGTGCTGCCTCTCACTAATACGTCCATTTGCTTCCAAATGGGAGTAGATCCTGTCTCGAAGAATTCTCTCCAGTAATTTCCCTACCACTGAAGTAAGGCTCACCGGCCTGTAGTTCCCGGGATTATCCTTGCTACCCTTCTTAAATAGAGGAACAACATTGGCTATTCTCCAGTCCTCCGGGACATCCCCTGAAGACAGCGTGGATCCAAAGATTTCTGTCAAGGCCTCAGCAATTTCCTCTCCAGCCTCCTTCAGTATTCTGGGGTAGATCCCATCAGGCCCTGGGGACTTATCTACCTTAATATTTTTTAAGACACCCAACACCTCGTCTTTTTGGATCACAATGTGACCCAGGCTATCTACACCCCCTTCTCCAGACTCAACATCTACCAATTCCTTCTCTTTGGTGAATACTGATGCAAAGTATTCATTTAGTACCTCGCCCATTTCCTCTGGCTCCACACATAGATTCCCTTGCCTATCCTTCAGTGGGCCAACCCTTTCCCTGGCTACCCTCTTGCTTTTTATGTACGTGTAAAAAGGCTTGGGATTTTCCTTAACCCTATTTGCCAATGACTTTTCATGACCCCTTCTAGCCCTCCTGACTCCTTGCTTAAGTTCCTTCCTACTTTCCTTATATGCCACACAGGCTTCGTCTGATGAGGTGTGTCAGGGTGTGGGGGGGGTGAGGTGTGTCAGGGTGTGGGGGGATGAGGTGTGTCAGGGTGTAGGGGGGATGAGGTGTGTCAGGGTGTAGGGGGGATGAGGTGTGTCAGGGTGTAGGGGGGATGAGGTGTTTCAGGGTGTGGGGGGGGGATGAGGTGTTTCAGGGTGTGGGGGGTGAGGTGTGTCACGGTGTGGGGAGGGGGATGAGGTGTGTCAGGGTGTGGGGGTGGGTGATGAGGTGTGTCAGGGTGCGGTGGTGAGGTGTGTTGGGTGTGGGGGGTGAGGTGTGTCAGGGTGTGGGGGGGGGTGAGATGTGTCAGGGTGTGGGGGGGATGAGGTGTGTCGGGGTGTGTCAGGGTGTGGGGGATGAGGTGTGTCACGGTGTGGTGGGGATGAGGTGTGTCAGGGTGTGGGGGGTGAGTGTGTCAGGGTGTGGGGGATGAGGTGTGTCAGGGTGTGGGGAGGGGGATAAACTGTCAACAGTGGGGTGTAGATGAGCTGTGACCGGTGTGAGTAGATCAGCTGTGCCTGGGTATGTGGGGGGTATGAGCTGTGTCAACATGTGGTAGTGGGGATGAGCTGTGTCGGTGTGGGGAGGGGGCATTGAGCTGTGCCAGCTTGTGTGGGTGGTGTTGATCTGTGTCGGTGTGTGGGGGGGGTGTGGCGTTGAGCTGTGTCTGGGTGTGGGGGTGGGGATGAGCTGTGTCAGGGTGTGGGGGTGGGGATGAGTTGTGTCTGGGTGTGGGGGTGGGGATGAGCTGTGTCTGGGTTTGGGGGTGGGGAAGAGCTGTGTCTGGGTTTGGGGGTGGGGATGAGCTGTGTCAGGGTGTGGAGGTGGGGATGAGCTGTGTCGATGTTGGGGTTTGTGGCGTTGGGCTGTGTCGGTGTGGGGGTGGGGATGAGCTGTGTCAATGTCGGGGTTTGTGGCGTTGGGCTGTGTCGGTGTGGGGGTGGGGATGAGCTGTGTTGGAGCTGGGTGTGTGTGGCGTTGAGCTGTGTCAGGGTGTGAGGGTGGTGATGAGCTGTGTCAGTGTTGGGGGGGAGCATTGAGCTCTGTCAGGGTGTGGGGGTGGGGATGAGCTGTGTCGGTGTTGGTGGGGGTATTGAGCTGTGTCGGTGTAGGGGATGTGTGGAGCTATAGGGGGTGTGTGGAGCTGTGTCAGGGTGTGGGGGTGGAGATGAGCTGTGTCGGTGTGGGGGGGGCGGGGTTGAGCTGTGTCGGTGTGGGGGGGGGGGGGTGGTGGAGCTGTGTGGGGATGGGGATGAGCTGCGTAGGTGTGGGGTGGGTGGGTGTTGATCTGTGTCATGTGGAAGGACAATTTCTGGAGGGTTTGAGCCATGTACGGTGTTGAAGGAGACCGGTGCATTTAAAAACTCTTCTCATCAATGAACCAGACAGAACTTATGGGTTTTGTTTTCAGTTTCTGTCTGTTTAGCAGGAATAAAAATGTCAAACATGATCATCATAACTAAAATCTGAGCCAATGTTTTCATGAAAAGTCTATGGCAAACCTTTGTTTTTGTTTTTGCAGGGTGCAGAAATGGAAAATATTGTTTAAACATTGTTAAAGTGAAGTTAAATGCAGCTGGTATGATGATGAACTTCAGCAGGGCTATTGACGGTTGTGTTTGTAGCTTTGCCAAACACTTTTTCATGAAGACTTGCCTCATTAAAGAATTTTAGTAACTTTACAAAAAACTGTTGCAAGTGAATATGCTTGGACTGTAAGTACACATTGTACAAGTCTTTTTTTTATTGTTCAATAATAGTTTGCTGCCTTGCAGTTTAGTGAGGAAATATAGAGGCTAAACAGTGCAGAGAGCATTGCTCAGATTTATGAAGTAAACTAGAGTGGTTTGGCTCATTTCCATAAAGTTCTCAATACTGGGGAGATCTGACGTCAAGAGTGTAATTACTACAGAGACAGGCTGTGCCAATCACTATAAAATGTAAGACATAGAAGTATCTTGCAGAGCTCCCTTACTCATAACCCGATGGATTTCACCAAAACTATTGGATAAACTGAAAGTTGGAGTTCGCTGGCACATTCTTGTGAGTATTTAGGAAGTTTTTTTTAAACTTCTGGAATAATATGTCTATTCTACAACCATTTCAGCTGTTCATTTCTATGGAATGTTTGTTATGAAATGCCACCTAGTGGACGGGGCAGAGAATTCAGTGTCTTAGGAAACAAACTTAAGGTTAATAATAACAAGCAGAAATACAATATTTAGCAAGTCTACTTTCAGTGCCTTTTTAGAAATCTCCAGTGTGCATAAAATTGTTCTTAATATATATTTTATGAGAACCTTCAAGTATTGTTTCGAAGGTTTGTATGGAAATAATTTTTGAACTATTGAGATTTTGCATATCTGTGACAAGAGAGATTGCATGTTAATGTTATCATATAAGATGGTGGTTCCATCTAATTAACTGTTAGTATCAGTAGAGACAGAGATATAAATCTACATTTATATATGCTTGCATAACTTTGCTGAAGCTACAGTAATGTTGTTTGATCAGCATCAGGGGCTGGTTTAGCACACTCGGCTAAATCGCTGGCTTTGAAAGCAGACCAAGGCAGGCCAGCAGCACGGTTCGATTCCCATACCAGCCTCCCCGAACAGGCGCCTGAATGTGGCGACTAGGGGCTTTTCACAGTAACTTCATTGAAGCCTACTTGTGACAAGCGATTTTCATTTCATTTCATTTTCATCCCACTCATGGGGCGTCATTCTCCGACCCCCCGCCGGGTCGGAGAATGGCCGTTGGCCGTCGTGAATCCCGCCCCCGCCCCCGCCGAAGTCTCCGGTACCGGAGATTGGGCGGGGGCGGGAATCGGGCCGCGCCGGTTGGCGGGACCCCCCGCTCAATTCTCCGGCCCGTATGGGCCGAAGTCCCGCCCAGAAATTGCCTGTCCCGCCGGCGTAAATCAAAGCTGGTATTTACCGGCGGGACCAGGCGGCGTGGGCGGGCTCCGGGGTCCCGGGGGGGTTCGCGGGGCGATCTGACCCCGGGGGGTGCCCCCACGGTGGCCTGGCCCGCGATCGGGGCCCACCGACCTGCGGGCGGGCCTGTGCCGTGGGGGCACTCTTTCCCTTCCGCTTCTGCCACGGCCTCCACCATGCGCGGCAAACTGTTGGCGGCCACTGACGCTCCCGCGCATGCGCCGCATTTCCGCGCCAGCTGGCGGGGCACCAAACGCCATTTCCGCCAGCTGGCAGGGCGGAAATCCCTCCGGTGCCAGCCTAGCCCCTCAATGTTGGGGCTCGGCCCCCAAAGATGCGGAGCATTCGGCACCTTTGGGTCGGCGCGATGCCCGTCTGATTGGCGCCGTTTTTGGCGCCAGTCGGCGGACATCGCGCCGTTGGGGGAGAATATCGCCCAAGATCTCTGATTCAGAGATGCAGATTGGGTATTTCCTTAACACAGAAACCCGAGACACTACATGTGTAGTGTCTCCCACCCGCCCTCCTCCTCTAACCTAATAATAAGACCCATTGGTGTGAGGTAAGTGCCATATTATATTATTATTATTATTATATTATTAGCATTGTGCAGGTCAAGGTTCGGAGGTGGAGGAGCAGTCTCTGTCAGGGAGAGAACCTGAGAACATCTAAGACACTCAGAAGGTAAGTAAGTGATTTTTACTCATTTTTACTTTTATACCTTTTTCAAATTGTGTGTGTCGGGGGGAAACTGAAGTGACACCACAGAAAAGCTGTGACCTGAGTGGCTGGTTGGGAATCTACACTAAATTAAAAAAATTAAGCATTGGTAACTAATTAAACATAATTACTTAATTATAATTTAGAGGGGTAACTAAGCCAGAGATCGGAGAGTACTATATTTAGCTTTCGCATTTCTATTAGAAATCTAGTGCTAGGAAACAGATAGTTAGCAGTAACTTTGAAATTTAAAAAAATATATATATTTTAAAACATTTAAAAATTTTAATTAATTGATGCAATGTCAGTTAGAGGGGTGCAGTGCTCTGACTGTGAGATGTGGCAGGTCCGGGAGGCTTCCAGCGTCCCGGATGGCTTCATCTGCAGAAAGTGCACCCAACTGGAGCTCCTCACAGACCGCATGGTTCGGTTGGAGCAGCAATTGGATGCACTTAGGAGCATGCAGGTGGTGGAAAGCGTCATAGATTGCAGTTATGTAAATGTGGTCACACCCAAGGTGCAGGCAGAGAAATGGGTGACCACCAGAAAGGGCAGGCAGTCAGTGCAGGAATCCCCTGTGGTTGTCCCCCTCTCGAACAGGTATACCCCTTTGGATACTGTCGGGGGGGATAGCCTAACAGGGGAAAACAGCAGCAGGCTGTGGCACCACGGCTGGCTCTAATGTTCAGAAGGGAGGGTCAAAGCGCAGAAGAGCAATAGTAATAGGGGACTCTATAGTCAGGAGCACAGATAGGCGCTTCTGTGGACGTGAAAGAGACTCCAGGATAGTATGTTGCCTCCCTGGTGCCAGGGTCCAGGATGTCTCCGAACAGGTAGAGGGCATCCTGAAGGGGGAGGGCAAACAGGCAGAGGTCGTTGTACATATTGGTACTAACGACATAGGCAGGAAGGGGCATGAGGTCCTGCAGCAGGAATTCAGGGAGCTAGGCAGAAAGTTAAAAGACAGGACCTCTAGGGTTGTAATCTCGGGATTACTCCCTGTGCCACGTGCCAGTGAGGCTAGAAATAGGAAGATAGAGCAGCTAAACACGTGGCTAAACAGCTGGTGTAGGAGGGAGGGTTTCCATTATCTGGACCACTGGGAGCTCTTCCGGGGCAGGTGTGACCTATATAAGAAGGACGGGTTGCATCTAAACCAGAGAGGCATAAATATCCTGGCCGCGAGGTTTGCTGGTGTCACACGGGAGGGTTTAAACTAGTATGGCAGGGGGGTGGGCACGGGAGCAATAGGACAGAAGGTGAGAGCATTGAGGGAGAACTAGGGAATAGGGACAGTGGGGCTCTGAGGCAGAGCAGACAGGGAGAAGTTGCTGAACACAGCGGGTCTGGTGGCCTGAAGTGCATATGTTTTAATGCAAGAAGTATTACGGGTAAGGCAGATGAACTTAGAGCTTGGATTAGTACTTGGAACTATGATGTTGTTGCCATTACAGAAACCTGGTTGAGGGAAGGGCAGGATTGGCAGCTAAACGTTCCAGGATTTAGATGTTTCAGGCGGGATAGAGGGGGATGTAAAAGGGGAGGCGGAGTTGCGCTACTGGTTCGGGAGAATATAACAGCTGTACTGCGGGAGGACACCTCCGAGGGCAGTGAGGCTATATGGTAGAGATCAGGAATAAGAAGGGTGCAGTCACAATGTTGGGGGTTTACTACAGGCCTCCCAACAGCCAGCGGGAGATCGAGGAGCAGATAGGTAGACAGATTTTGGAAAAGAGTAAAAACAACAGGGTTGTGGTGATGGGAGACTTCAACTTCCCCAATATTGACTGGGACTCACTTAGTGCCAGGGGCTTAGACGGGGCGGAGTTTGTAAGGAGCATCCAGGAGGGCTTCTTAAAACAATATGTAGCCAGTCCAACTAGGGAAGGGGCGGTACTGGACCTGGTATTGGGGAATGAGCCCGGCCAGGTGGTAGATGTTTCAGTAGGGGAGCATTTTGGTAACAGTGACCATAATTCAGTAAGTTTTAAAGTACTGGTGGACAAGGATAAGAGTGGTCCTAGGATGAATGTGCTAAATTGGGGGAAGGCTAATTATAACAATATTAGGCGGGAACTGAAGAACATAGATTGGGGGCGGATGTTTGAGGGCAAATCAACATCTGACATGTGGGAGGCTTTCAAGTGTCAGTTGAAAGGAATTCAGGACCGGCATGTTCCTGTGAGGAAGAAGGATAAATACGGCAATTTTCGGGAACCTTGGATAACGAGAGATATTGTAGGCCTCGTCAAAAAGAAAAAGGAGGCATTTGTCAGGGCTAAAAGGCTGGGAACAGACGAAGCCTGCGTGGAATATAAGGAAAGTAGGAAGGAACTTAAGCAAGGAGTCAGGAGGGCTAGAAGGGGTCACGAAACGTCATTGGCAAATAGGGTTAAGGAAAATCCCAAGGCTTTTTACACGTACATAAAAAGCAAGAGGGTAGCCAGGGAAAGGGTTGGCCCACTGAAGGATAGGCAAGGGAATCTATGTGTGGAGCCAGAGGAAATGGGCGAGGTACTAAATGAATACTTTGCATCAGTATTCACCAAAGAGAAGAAATTGGTAGATGTTGAGTCTGGAGAAGGGTGTGTAGATAGCCTGGGTCACATTGAGATCCAAAAAGACGAGGTGTTGGGTGTCTTAAAAAATATTAAGGTAGATAAGTCCCCAGGGCCTGATGGGATCTACCCCAGAATACTGAAGGAGGCTGGAGAGGAAATTGCTGAGGCCTTGACAGAAATCTTTGGATCCTCACTGTCTTCAGGGGATGTCCCGGAGGACTGGAGAATAGCCAATGTTGTTCCACTGTTTAAGAAGGGTAGCAAGGATAATCCAGTGAACTACAGGTCGGTGAGCCTTACTTCAGTGGTAGGGAAATTACTGGAGAGAATTCTTCGAGACAGGATCTACTCCCATTTGGAAGCAAATGGACGTATTAGTGAGAGGCAGCATGGTTTTGTGAAGGGGAGGTCGTGTCTCACTAACTTGATAGAGTTTTTCGAGGAGGTCACTAAGATGATTGATGCAGGTAGGGCAGTGGATGTTGTCTATATGGACTTCAGTAAGGCCTTTGACAAGGTCCCACATGGTAGACTAGTACAAAAGGTGAAGTCACACGGGATCAAGGGTGAGCTGGCAAGGTGGATACAGAACTGGCTAGTTCATAGAAGGCAGAGAGTAGCAATGGAAGGATGCTTTTCTAATTGGAGGGCTGTGACCAGTGGTGTTCCACAGGGATCAGTGCTGGGACCTTTGCTGTTTGTAGTATATATAAATGATTTGGAGGTAAATTTAACTGGTCTGATTAGTAAGTTTGCAGACGACACAAAGGTTGGTGGAATTGCGGATAGCGATGAGGACTGTCAGAGGATACAGCAGGATTTAGATTGTCTGGAGATTTGGGCGGAGAGATGGCAGATGGGAGTTTAATCCGGACAAATGTGAGGTAATGCATTTTGGAAGGTCTAATGCAGGTAGGGAATATACAGTGAATGGTAGAACCCTCAAGAGTATTGAAATTCAAAGAGATCTAGGAGTACAGGTCCACAGGTCATTGAAAGGGGCAACACAGGTGGAGAAGGTAGTCAAGAAGGCATACGGCATGCTTGCCTTCATTGGCCGGGGCATTGAGTATATGAATTGGCAAGTCATGTTGCAGCTGTATAGAACCTTAGTTAGGCCACACTTGGAGTATAGTGTTCAATTCTGGTCGCCACACTACCAGAAGGATGTGGAGGCTTTAGAGAGGGTGCAGAAGAGATTTACCAGAATGTTGCCTGGTATGGAGGGCATTAGCTATGAGGAGCGATTGAATAAACTCGGTTTGTTCTCACTGGAACGAAGAAGGTTGAGGGGAGACCTGATAGAGGCCTACAAAATTATGCAGAGTGGATAGTCAGAGGCTTTTCCCCAGGGTAGAGGGGTCAATTACTAGGGGGCATAGGTTTAAGGTGTGAGGGGCAAGGTTTAGAGTAGATGTACGAGGCAAGTTTTTTACTCAGAGGGTAGTGGGTGCCTGGAACTCGCTACCGGAGGAGGTGGTGGAAGCAGGGACGATAGTGACATTTAAGGGGCATCTTGACAAATACATGAATAGGATGGGAATAGAGGGATACGGACCCAGGAAGTGTAGAAGATTGTAGTTTAGTCGGGCAGCATGGTCGGCACGGGCATGGAGGGCCGAAGGGCCTGTTCCTGTGCTGTACTTTTCTTTGTTCTTGGTTTGTTGTTGTTCTCGTTCTTTAACATCTGTTTTAACTCTTGGATTAGTTGGTCCCTTACCCACGTGTCCTCACCATCACACCGTGCACAAAAGTATATACCGTACATTGGAAGGAAGGTTGTTTCTACACTGTTTCTACACTTTGTTGTCTACTTTATCCTCGATAACGGCGAAAGCATTCTGAAAGCAAACATTGCATGTCTTTTGCCGAACATTGGACCAGTAAAGGTTTGATCCTTTTCACTGGAGATGAGTTCAATCTTCTCTGCATACTGATGATGATAAAATAGGTGGGAAAACAGGCAGTGATGAGGAGATACAGATTTTGCAGATGGATATTGACAGGCTAGGTGATTGGGACAAAATTTGGTAAGCGTGAGGATTTCCATTTTGGCCGAAAAAATAGAAAGGCAAATTATTATCTAAATGGAAAGCGGATTCAAGATGCGTCTGCGCAGAGCGATCTGGGTGTCTTTGTTCATGAATCACAGAAATTTGCAGTACAATTTCATGTATTTGCAGTATTACGGTGGCGGAGAGGATGCTAGATGGGGACTCTTCTGCCGAGGTAGTATGGGCTGAAGTTAGAAACAGGAAAGGAGAGGTCACCCTGTTGGGAGTTTTTTATAGGCCTCCTAATAGTTCTAGGGATGTAGAGGAAAGGATGGCGAAGGTGATTCTGGATATAAGCGAAAGTAACAGGGTAGTTATTATGGGAGATTTTAACTTTCCAAATATTGACTGGAAAAGATATAGTTCGAGTACAATAGATGGGTCGTTTTTTGTACAGTGTGTGCAGGAGGGTTTCCTGAAACAATATGTTGACAGGCCAACAAGAGGCGAGGCCACGTTGGATTTGGTTTTGGGTAATGAACCAGGCCAGGTGTTGGATTTGGAGGTAGGAGAGCACTTTGGGGACAGTGACCACAATTCGGTGACGTTTACGTTAATGATGGAAAGGGATAAGTATACACCGCAGGGCAAGAGTTATAGCTGGGGGAAGGGCAATTATGATGCCATTAGACGTGACTTGGGGGGGATAAGGTGGAGAAGTAGGCTGCAAGTGTTGGGCACACTGGATAAGTGGGGCTTGTTCAAGGATCAGCTACTGCGTGTTCTTGATAAGTATGTACCGGTCAGACAGGGAGGAAGGCGTCGAGCGAGGGAACCGTGGTTTACCAAGGAAGTGGAATCTCTTGTTAAGAGGAAGAAGGAGGCCTATGTGAAGATGAAGTGTGAAGTTTCGGTTGGGGCGATGGATAGTTACAAGGTAGCGAGGAAGGATCTAAAGAGAGAGCTAAGACGAGCAAGGAGGGGACATGAGAAGTATTTGGCAGGAAGGATCAAGGAAAACCCAAAAGCTTTCTATAGGTATGTCAGGAATAAGCGAATAACTAGGGAAAGAGTAGGACCAGTCAAGGACAGGGATGGGAAATTGTGTGTGGAGTCTGAAGAGATAGGCGAGATACTAAATGAATATTTTTCGTCAGTATTCACTCAGGAAAAAGATAATGTTGTGGAGGAGAATGCTGAGCCCCAGGCTAATAGAATAGATGGCATTGAGGTACGTAGGGAAGAGGTGTTGGCAATTCTGGACAGGCTGAAAATAGATAAGTCCCCGGGACCTGATGGGATTTATCCTAGGATTCTATGGGAGGCCAGGGAAGAGATTGCTGGACCTTTGGCTTTGATTTTTATGTCATCATTGGCTACAGGAATAGTGCCAGAGGACTGGAGGACAGCAAATGTGGTCCCTTTGTTCAAAAAGGGGAGCAGAGACAACCCCGGCAACTATAGGCCGGTGAGCCTCACGTCTGTAGTGGGTAAAGTCTTGGAGGGGATTATAAGAGACAAGATTTATAATCATCTAGATAGGAATAATATGATCAGGGATAGTCAGCATGGCTTTGTGAAGGGTAGGTCATGCCTCACAAACCTTATTGAGTTCTTTGAGAAGGTGACTGAACAGGTAGACGAGGGTAGAGCAGTTGATGTGGTGTATATGGATTTCAGCAAAGCGTTTGATAAGGTTCCCCACGGTAGGCTATTGCAAAAAATACGGAGGCTGGAGATTGAGGGTGATTTAGAGATGTGGATCAGAAATTGGCTAGCTGAAAGAAGACAGGGTGGTGGTTGATGGGAAATGTTCAGAATGGAGTACAGTCACAAGTGAAGTACCACAAGGATCTGTTCTGGGGCCGTTGCTGTTTGTCATTTTTATCAATGACCTAGAGGAAGGCGCAGAAGGGTGGGTGAGTAAATTTGCAGACGATACTAAAGTCGGTGGTGTTGTCGATAGTGTGGAAGGATGTAGCAGATTACAGAGGGATATAGATAAGCTGCAGAGCTGGGCTGAGAGGTGGCAAATGGAGTTTAATGTAGAGAAGTGTGAGGTGATTCACTTTGGAAGGAATAACAGGAATGCGGAATATTTGGCTAATGGTAAAGTTCTTGAAAGTGTGGATGAGCAGAGGGATCTAGGTGTCCATGTATATAGATCCCTGAAAGTTGCCACCCAGGTTGATAGGGTTGTGAAGAAGGCCTATGGAGTGTTGGCCTTTATTGGTAGAGGGATTGAGTTCCGGAGTCGGGAGGTCATGTTGCAGCTGTACAGAACTCTGGTACGGCCGCATTTGGAGTATTGCGTACAGTTCTGGTCACCGCATTATAGGAAGGACGTGGAGGCTTTGGAGCGGGTGCAGAGGAGATTTACCAGGATGTTGCCTGGTATGGAGGGAAAATCTTATGAGGAAAGGCTGATGGACTTGAGGTTGTTTTCGTTGGAGAGAAGAAGGTTAAGAGGAGACTTAATAGAGGCATACAAAATGATCAGGGGGTTGGATAGGGTGGACAGTGAGAGCCTTCTCCCGCGGATGGATATGGCTGGCACGAGGGGACATAACTTTAAACTGAGGGGTAATAGATATAGGACAGAGGTCAGAGGTAGGTTCTTTACGCAAAGAGTAGTGAGGCCGTGGAATGCCCTACCTGCTACAGTGGTGAACTCGCCAACATTGAGGGCATTTAAAAGTTTATTGGATAAACATATGGATGATAATGGCATAGTGTAGGTTGGATGGCTTTTGTTTCGGTGCAACATCGTGGGCCGAAGGGCCTGTACTGCGCTGTATTGTTCTATGTTCTATGTTCTATGTTCTAAAGTCGGTATGCAGGGACAGCATGTCATTAAAAAGTAATTTGATCGGCATTGCTCTCCTAAAAAAAAAAAATTTAACTTTCGAGCACATGTAATTTTGCGACACAATTCCAAGATGGCGCCGGAGCGTGGTGACTCTCTGCAAGCTCTCCCAAACAGTTCAATTAAAAAAAAAAAAAAAAATTTCATTTACTAAATGATCTGTTTGAGCTGCTTGCAGAAAAATATTTTTCACTCGGTACACATAACAATATCCAAATCCAAATATTTTACTGGAAAAAAGCGGAGCAAACAAAAGCCATCAACACAGTTGATGGAAGTGTGCCTCGAAGGCACGTTCTTCGTCGACATGATTTCTAGTGAAGACAAGGATAGTCAAGTCATGTAAAATGACAACGTTTTCATGACAATCACAATAGTGATTACTACAAAATACTACAAAAGATAAGTGGACAGTTCCATTAATGATTAATGGCACACAACTATGCTTCAAACTCGACACAGGTGCGAGGGCCAACCGTATCAATATGTCAGAGTTAAAAGAGTTGAGAATTAAACCAAAAGTAGTAAACAAAGCAGTCCTACTGAGAGACTACAACGGAATTAAATTATGGCGTTAGGAGCTTGCGAGCTTGATTCAAATGTGAAAAACTGAGTTTACACTAAAATTGTCCACTGCAGCAGCGGAATACGAATCTCTACTAGGGAGTAGAAGCATGTGAGAAACTTCAGCTAGTTCAGCGGGTTTACAGTGCAGACAGTACTGCAACCAGACAACATGCTTCAGTAGATTCCATACTGAAGGAATTTCCTGAGATATTTCTCGGTTTTGGCCTTCCACATATAAAATCCAATTAAAGGAAAACGCGAAGCCAGTAATACACACACTGAGACGTGTACATGCTCCATTGAAAGACAAATTGAAGGCTGAGCTAGAAAGGATGACAGCTTTAGGTGTAATTAAATGCATAGAGGAGCCTACAAACAGGTAAACTCTACGGTTTGTGTCAAAAAGAGAAATGGCGACCTCCGAATCTGTACGGGCCCTAAAGATCTGAACCTCAACATTAAAAGAGAACATTATGCGTCACTGAAAAGGGAGGAAATAACATGCGAGATGGCAGGAGCAACTTGTTTCAATAAATTAAACGCTTCACAAGGCTTCTGGCAGTTTAAATTAGACAAAGAAAGCACACAGCTATGTACGCTCAACACACCTTTCGGAAGGTATTGCTTCTTAAGGATGCCATTTGGTATAATTTTTGCTTCAGTAATTTTCCATCGTGCCATGGAGCACATAGTTGAAAGGATTCCAGGAATCATAGAATCATAGAAGTTTACAGCATGGAAACAGGCCCTTCGGCCCAACCAGTCCATGCCGCCCAGTTTTTACCATTAAGCTAGTCCCAGTTGCCCGCACTTGGTCCATAACCCTCTATACCCATCTTACCCATGTAGTTACATGCTTTTTAAAAGACACAATTGTACCCGCCTCTACTACTACCTCTGGCAGCCCATTCCAGACACTCACTACCCTCTGAGTGAAGAAATTGCCCCTCTGGGCCCTTCTGAATCTCTCCCCTCTCACCTTAAACCTATGCCCTCTAGTTTTAGACTCTCCTACCTTTGGGAAAAGATGTTGACTATCTACCTTATCTATGCCCCTCATTATTTTATAAACCTCTATAAGATCACCCCTACCTGCTACAGTAGTGAACTCGCCAACATTGAGGGCATTTAAAAGTTTATTGGATAAACATATGGATGATAATGGCATAGTGTAGGTTAGATGGCTTTTGTTTCGGTGCAACATCGTGGGCCGAAGGGCCTGTACTGCGCTGTATTGTTCTATGTTCTATGTTCTAAGCCTCCTACGCTCCAGGGAAAAAAGTCCCAGTCTATCCAGCCTCTCCTTATAACTCAAACCAACAAGTCCCGGTAACATCCTAGTAAATCTTTTCTGCACTCTTTCTAGTTTAATAATATCCTTTCTATAATAGGGTGACCAGACGTCCCAACTCCTGTATTCAATGTTCTGACCAATGAAACCAAGCATGCCGAATGCCTTCTTCACCACCCTGTCCACCTGCGACTCCACCTTCAAGGAGCTATGAACCTGTACTCCTAGATCTCTTTGTTCTATAACTCTCCCCAATGCCATACCATTAACTGAGTAGGTCCTGGCCTGATTCGATCTGCCAAAATGCATCACCTCACATTTATCTAAATTAAACTCCCATCTGCCATTCGTCGGCCCACTGGCCTAATTGATCAAGATCCCGTTGCAATCCTAGATAACCTTCTTCACTATCCACTGTGCCACCAATCTTGGTGTCATCTGCAAACTTACTAACCATGCCTCCTAAATTCTCATCCAAATCATTAATATAAATCACAAATAACAGTGGACCCAGCACCGATCCCTGAGGCACACCATTGGTCACAGGCCTCCAGTTTGAAAAACAACCCTCTACAACCACTGTCTTCTGTCGTCCAGCCAATTTTGAATCCACTTGGCAACCTCACCCTGGATCCCGTGAGCTTTAACCTTCTGCAACAACCTACCATGCGGTACCTTGTCAAAGGCTTTGCTAAAGTCCATGTAGACAACGTCTACTGCACTGCCCTCATCTACCTTCTTGGTCACCCCCTCAAAAAACTCAATCAAATTTGTGAGACATGATTTTCCATGCACAAAGCCATGCTGACTGCCCCGAATCAGTCCTTGCCTCTCTAAATGCTTGTAGATCCTGTCTCTCCGAATACCTTCTAGCAACTTACCTACTACAGACGTTAGGTTCACCGGTCTGTAGTTCCCAGGCCTTTCCCTGCTGCCCTTCTTAAACAAGGGCACAACATTCGTCACTCTCCAATCTTCAGGCACCTCACCTGTGGCTGCCGATGATTCAAATATCTCTGTTAGGGGACCCGCAATTTCCTCCCTAGCCTCCCTCAACATCCTGGGATACATTTCATCAGGTCCCGGGGATTTATCTACCTTGATGCGCTTTAAGACTTCCAGCACCTCCTCCTCTGTAATATGCACACTTCTCAAGACATCACTATTTATTTCCCTTAGTTTCCTAACATCCATGCCTTTCTCCACCGTGAATACCGATGAGAAATATTCATTCAGGATCTCACCCAACTCTTGTGGCTCTGCACATAGATGTCTTTGTTGATCCTTAAGAGGTCCTACTCTGTCCCTAGTTACTCTTTTTCCCTTTATGTATCTGTAGAAGCTCTTTGGATTCTCCTTTTGCATTATTTGCCAAAGCAATTTCATGTCCCCTTTTTGCCCTCCTGATTTCCCTCTTAACTCTATTTCGACAATCTCTATACTCTTCAAGGGATCCACTTGATCCCAGTTGTTTATGTACGTCATATGCCTCCTTTTTTTTGACCAGAGTCTCAATATCTCGAGTCATCCAGGGTTCCCTACTTCTACCAGCCTTGCCCTTCACCGTAAAGGGAATGTGCTTACCCTGAACCCTGGTTAACACATTTTTAAAAGCCTCCCATTTACCAGCCGTCCCTTTGCCTGCCAACAGTCTCCCCCAATCTACCTCTGAAAGTTCCTGTCTGCTACCATCAAAATTGGCCTTGCCCCAATTAAGAATTTTAACTCTTGGGCCAGACCTATCATTCTCCATAGCTATCTTAAAACTAATGGAGTTATGGTCACTTGTCCCAAAGTGATCCCTCACTAACACTTCTGTCACTTGCCCTTCCTTATTTCCCAAGACGAGGTCAAGTTTTGCCCCCTCTCTAGTCGGTCCATCCACATACTGAATGAGAAATTCCTCCTGAATACACTCAACAAATGCTATGGTTGTCCCAGTCAATGTTGGGAAAGTTAAAGTCCCCTACTATTACCACCCTATTATTCTTGCAGCTATCTGTAATCTCCTTACATATTTGCTCCTCAATTTCCCGCTGACTATTTGGGGGCCTGTAGTACAGTCCTATCAAGGTGATCTCTCCCTTCTTATTTTTCAGTTCCACCCATATAGACTCAGTGGGCGAACCCTCGGATATATCCCCTCTAAGTACTGCCGTGATGTTCTCCCTAATCAAAAACGCCACTCCCCCTCCTCTCTTGCCTCCTGTTCTATCCTTTCTATAGCATCTGTACCCCGGAACATTGAGTTGCCAGTCCTGCCCCTCCCTTAGCCATGTTTCAGTCATAGCTATAATATCCCAGTCCCATGTGCCCATCCATGCCCTGAGTTCATCCGCTTTGCCCGTCAGGCCCCTTGCATTGAAATAAATGCAGTTTAATGTAGACTTTCCTTGCTCTCTGCCATGCTTTCTATGGTCATGCTTTACACACTCACCCTTCCGGCCTTTTGTTTCCGTCCCCACTGACTTCCTACATCGGTTCCCATCCCCCTGCCACATTAGTTTAAACCATCCCCAACTGCACTAGCAAACACACCCCCGAGAACATTGGTTCTGGTCCCACTCCGATGCAGACCGTCCGATTTGTACAGGTCCCACCTCCCCCAGAACCGGTCCCAATGTCCCAGGAATTTGAAACCCTCCCTCCTGCACCATCTCTCAAGCCACGCATTCATCCTAGCTATCCTGTCATTCCTACTCTGATTATCACGTGGCACTGGTAGCAATCCTGAGATTACTACCTTTGAGGTCCTACTTTTTAGTTTAACTCCTAACTCCCTAAATTCAGCTTGTAGGACCTCATCCCGTTTTTTACATATATCGTTGGTGCCCATATGCACCACGACAGCTGGCTGTTCACCCTCCCCCTCCAGAATGCCCTGCAGCCGCTCCGAGACATCCTTGACCCTTGCACCAGGAGGCAACATACCAACATGGATTCTCGTTTGCGTCCGCAGATACGCCTGTCTATTCCCCTTACAATTGAATCCCCTATCACTATAGCTCTGCCACTCTTTTTCCTGCCCTTCTGTGCAGCAGAGCCAGCCACGGTGCCATGAACCTGGCTGCTGCCACCTTCCCCTGGTGAGCCATCTCCCTCAACTGTTTCCAAAACGGTAAATCTGTTTTGGAGGGAGATGACCGCAGGGGATCCCTGCACTGCCTTCCTACTCTTCCTCTGTCTGTTGGTCACCCATTCCCTATCTGCCTCAGTAATTTTAATCTGCGGTGTGACCAACTCACTGAATGTGCTATCCACAACTTCCTCAGCATCGCGGATGCTCCAAAGTGAGTCCATCCGCAGCTCCAGAGCCGTCAAGCGGTCTAACAGGAGCTGCAGTTGGACACACTTCTTGCAGATGAAGGAGTCAGGGACACCAGAAGGGTCCCTGACTTGCCACATCTCACAAGAGGAGCATGACACGGGTCTGAGCTCACCTGCCATAACTTAAACCTGAAGTTAAATTTGAACTACACTACACAGCTAAGAGAAAGTCAAAGAGAGAAAAATCACTTACCAGTCACAAGCCAATCACTTACCTGCTGGCTGTGATGTAATTGCTCCCGAGACTCCCTCACAGGTCTGCTTCTCTGCACCTCCTTAAGATGAGCACCAAATTCCCTTAACTAGTTAATTAATTTACTTAATTAATTGGATTTTTTTTTTCTTTGGAAACTCAACCCCAAACACCAAACTCCCAAAAAACACAGCCCTCACTCACCTCTTACCCGAACTCAGCCTTACCCAAACTCAGATACACTCTGTTTGCTTCCAGCACTCCTTTTCTAAAGGCACTTCAGCCACACCTTTTGTATCCTTCCTGATTTAGTCAGCCAATAGGCCTACTCTCTAAACTGATCTCCCAAAACTAACAGCTGACCTGCAAGGTAAGGAGGTTGTTAAACAGTACATACCGCTCTCAGGCCGCAAACTTTTAAACTCTCCGCTCTGACTCGCAGCTCCCGCGCTTTTTAAATCTCCCGCGCTGTTTTCAATGTCCCGGCTCTCTCTCTCTCCCGCTCCCAGCTGACCTGCAAGGTAAGGAGGTTGTTAAACAGTCCGAGTTCATGTTGATGACAAAATCATCTGGGGATCAACATGGGAAGAACATGACAAAAGGCTTCTCAGGGTCCCGAAGAGCATTAAAAAGAATGGCTTAAAGTTGAACAAGACTAAATGTCAAATTGGTGTGGACAGCATCATGTTCCTGGGAGATATGCTTTCTACACAAGACGTTCAGCCTGATCAATATTAAATAAAGGCCATATTGCAGATGCCATGTCCCAATGATAAAAAAGGTATATTAAGGATGTTCGGGATGATAAATTTTGTTGGAAAATTTATTCCCAATCTTGCAGCGAAATCTGCACACCTCCGAGAAACTATCAAGAAAGGCGCAATATTCCAATGGTCTACTATGCATGAAAAGGAATGACAAGCATTGCAAATATCATTAACAACAGCGCAAGTCCTGACTTTTTTTGACCCAGTGAAAAATACGAACATTTTGACGGACGCGTCAAAGGTTGGTTTGGGACTGGTCCTACTGTTGCCAATTAATAATGATGCTCTTTAGAGTCGCCAGGTATCAAATGATACCACCACAAGGCTTTACCGGATATCCATCAAAGGACCATACAACCAGTTTGTCAGTTCAAGTTCAAAGATGGTTTATTTACACACTAGGATTACTTTGACTTGCAACACAAAACACTACAAGTTAAACTGTTGCTAACTTTTGCCTTAGTTTAATTGCTCTGTTTTATCACCTTTGCTCTTCAGTCGCCAGGTATCTTTCTGATACCGCCACGTGGTTCAAGTCCGAGTAATGATCAGTAATCCAATACACCGCTTAGTAAGGTTTAAATCAAAGCACATTTATTATACACAGCAATCACTACTCATGTATAAATTCTATGTCTAAGCTACTTCTACGACCAACAGGCCAATACTTAACTTGGAACTGGCCCACCAGGTCAGGGAAACGAATGGCCTTTCGTTCGGGTTCTGAGCCTGCGGGATTCGAAGTTGGTACAGATTGGTAGCTAGGAGCACCTATCCCGTAGCGAGCATTGAAGTAAGACTTACGAGATATCAGCGATGGCTGGACCGGTCAGTCAAGGGTTGGTTCGCGTTGCTGAGTGATCCGGTCAAGCAGAGAAGCAGAGGGCTGATTTGAACTTGGGCTTGATTCTTATAGTCCCCAGGGGCTTCCCGCCTTTCGGGGCGGACCCTGTACCTGGTTCCAAGTGATTGGACTTTGTCCCAATCACTTGGTTCGATTTTCTCCAACGCTGGAGCGATTCCTTGATCGATGGGCGGTCTTGAGGTGGTCGTTCACCTCCCATTGTGTAGGCTTCTGCTGGCGCCAAAGAGTCTGGGTTGGCTTTATGTATCTAAATGTTGCTCATTGTTCCCGGGGATTGCTCATTAATATGCAGATGGCTGGTGTTTTGTTATTCTGATGGTTGCCGGTATCGATCTTGTCTGGCCTTTCCAGAGGTAAATACACACTCAACCCACAGCTGCTTGTTTGTGTCCTGGTGGCTGACTTTCCCATCAGCCTATGCCGTTCGCCATTTTAAATCGGGAGTTAGCCATTCTAAATCGGGAGTTAGCCATTTTAACTGGCTACATTTCCTCCTTGTGATCCTAACGTGAAGCGTGAAGGATCACATAACTATGTTGCTTTCCATTCCCTGACCTGGGGGGACACTTCCTTCATGGCCTCTACACTGACCATAGCTATGCAAAAAATTTTAACTAACAATTCTAAGGGCGCTATGTCAAACAGGCACATGCATTACAAAACAATAAACTGGGAACCTCTAACTATTCTTAATACACTACACTCACTTAAACATTTCATTATCCTATCTTCCTCAATCATACAACAAAATCATAGCATTTCATACACAGTCTATCCTCGCTTGGCAGGCAAGCTCAGGATCATACAATTTGCTCATGAACAGTTCTTTACATTTCTTTATTTACAATAAACGCAAGTGAATGCACTTTATTATAGATCGCGGGGGTCGGGGGTCTGGTCGTATCCGAACATAGGGGATCTGATCCTATATACCGGGGTTCAAGGGCGATAGGCTCTCCATCTCCATTTCCGTAGACGCATAGTCTGCACTAAGCAGCAGAGTATCGTTAATGCTAGTAATGTTTTGATTACATTGGACAGAGAGTACCAGGTTATAAACCTGGCACACCATGGTGATGTGGTGTCGCTGGTGACTGGGTTCTGGGTACTGCGGGGAAGTAAAACATTAACGGCTGGGGGGGCTTGAAGTCATGGGGTTCGCATTCACGCGCAACCAAAAGTCCATAATCATGAGGGTGATCCATGTGAAGGAAGTCCTCATGTCTCTTTTTCCTTTTCTTTCTTCTCTTCTCCGGTCCTGGAGCTTCTGGAGTTCTGTGGAAACAAGCATCGTGTCTGTAACTATCTTTGCTTAATATCTCGTACGATAGTGTGTCTGTCCTGTAGTGCCAATTACTCCCTTTATAATTGGTCACTATGTGTGACTCCCTCTTTTTTTTTTCAAAAATCGAATTTTAGGACAAGACACTTCCCAGTAATGAACCAGTGCGAGCCGTCTCGCAGACTGTGCGATTTACCATCCAAATGTTTCAGGATGTAAATAGCATATGGTCGGTGACCTAAAGGTTCCCTAAAACAAAACAAAACTTTTTGAACTGAAATGCCAAAATGAGGTGCGTATGGGCCGCGATGGGTAAGAGTTGGATGGAGTCCGCGGGTAGGACGGCTACCAATGCTGTGTCTCTCCTACCCGAGCGTAGTTGACCAGAGGGGAGGTTCCCAGGCAGGGCGGGTCCCAAGCCGTTTCTCCACTGCCTGAGCAACCGACAAGAACGGGCAAAAATGTAGTCATCGTGGTGGGGCTGCCGTAGTGGTTCTATTCTTCGAACCAGAAGGGCAGTTACGAACGGGCATCTGGTTCCTTAACCAGTCTCTGCAGACAAGCTCTCAGAGGTTTCTGCTGAACCGGTGTCTGGCAATGGTGAGTCTCTGTAGGCAAGTCCTCAGAGGTTTCGGCCGAATAGGCGTGGGGTAGTGAGAAAATATTCTCCTGTCGGACATACAACATTTAACAAATTTACAAACAACATAAAACATTCTGCAGGTTCCATCAGAAAGGACAACACTTCTCCCAAGCGATTCCTTTTAAAACATCACCTGGACACCTCAGTTCTCGGTTGCGAACAGGGTCACAAAGGGGTTCTTGGTTTGGGAGTCAGACCCAAGGTCGTCCTCTTCTCCCGGGTGCCAAACACTTGAGTGTATGAGGGCTGAAAGGGCTGCGTGGTGTGAGGTGGGGTCGCTCTCGTCGTTGCGAACGAGTCTGAACGAGTTATCTCGGTGCCAGTAATTGGTGTCTAGCTGTGTGGGGACAAGTGGTGGTCGGTGGTGGGGTTTGTTCAGGAAAGTGATCATGAAGGGATCATTTGGATCGTAGTCGAAATCGCTGGGTGTGGGTCCTGTTGCATGGGGATAGTAGGGAGGCGTGCTGTGGATATCGTCCGAGTCACAGTTGCTGTCTCTGCTGCTGCAGTCTGTGGGCGTTCCGGGGCGGATTGTATATTTCGGAGGTGGAGTCGAGGTCGAGTCCGTGGCTGGGCTGGACGTGGTGGGGGTTGGTAGGGTTATGTTGGCTGTGGGCGGGGTGTGGTGTGCTGCGTCGAGCATGACGTGGTGTGCGTGGTTCGACTGTGTTCCATATGCCTTCAGCTGGTTAATATGAAACCACGCAGTCTTACCGTTGGGGTACTTTATTTTATAAAGGGAAGGGCTTACTTTATCCGCAATGGAATGCGGACCCGAGTATTTTGGTGACAGGAATGTGCTGGGGTTATATACAGAGAGCATAACTTGCTGTCCTATACTGTACTCAGTCGCATGCACTGTCTTGTCGAAACAAGCCTTGCTCTGTTTCTTTCTGGTGCCCAATTTTACTGCGGCTGCTAGTTTAGCCGTTTGAACATTTTCCACGAATTGTTCTACTGCTTTCTCGTGTGTGAGGGCCGTCACTTTGGGGCTGGTCAGGTCCAAACCTAACAAATATTCTGTGCCTTTCATGGGGCGTCCGGTCATGAGGGTGTGTGGGGTGTAACCTGTGGAAGTTGAAATTGTGTTACGCAAAAACATCAGCGCAAAAGGGAGGACTGAATCCCAAGTGGTGTTGTTCTGCTGGACCATCTTTGTGAGGGTGGATTTTAGGGTCCAATTCATGCGCTCCACGATACTACTCGATTGTGGGTGCTATGCGATGTGAAATTTTTGGGTGATGCCAAATATCGTGAGGACGTTCCGCATGACACGTCCCGTAAAATGGGAGCCTTGGTCTGATTCAATGCTGCGGGGGAGTCCCCATCTTGTAAAGATATGGTGGGCCAAAATATTGGCTGTGGTTTTTGCAGTGTTTGTGCGGGCTGGGAATGCTTTCACCCATTTTGTAAATGTGCCAATTACCACAAGTACATATTTATAGCCATTCCTGCAAGGGGGCAATGGGCCTATAAAATCGATCTGGAGGTTAGTCCAGGGGCCATTAACAGGTCGGGTGTGGCTGAGTTGAGCCTTTTTGGCATATCTGTCCGGATTATTCTGGGCACAGACAAGACAATTCTCGATGTAATGCTTTACATCATCCTTTAAATTCGGCCACCAACAAAGCTGCTTGAGATGGGCTGTAATGTCCCTGATGTCATGACCATCATGGAACAAACAAATCAGTTGATTCCTGTCCTGTTCAGGAACCACATAAAGGGTGTCTTTTAACACCACACCATCATGTGTGGTCAGTGCATTTCTAAACCTCTCATAGGGAGCTGGATATTTCCCTTTTACAATCTCCCTGAGATTGCTGTCCTGCATCTGGGCCTCCACTAGATCCTCGATCTTTGTCTGTGAGACTTGAACTGCACTCACTGGTGCGCTTTCCGGGGGTGTCCAACAATATCCGTGTCTGGAACCTGCTTTAGCCAGTGCGTCGGCTTTCACATTTCCAGGGGGGGAGGAACGATGGTGACTGCGAACTTTGATTATCCCAAACGTCCTGTTCTGGGCTCGCTCTAAAATGTGACGGAGCAATGGGGCTGAGGAGAGGGGTTTTCCGTCTGCGGAAACAAATTCTCTTGCTTTCCACAGGGGCAGAAATTCCGTGAGGCTGTTGCAGATGTAGAGGCTGTCCGAGTATATGTCTGCTGGGCTGGGGAAGGAATCTGGGTGTTCAACTATATATGCAATGGCCGCGAGCTCTGCTGCCTGCGCGCCTAAGTGGTAGTTTTAACGATATTTCCTCGAGGGCGCATCCCTGCGCGTCCTCGACATAGATACCGCAACCTGTTATGCGTTTCCCATCCAAGACTGTGGAAGATCCAGCCACGTAGCTCTTTATGGGCTCACACATGTCCATGTGCTGGGGGCTCTGGGTTGAACTATCTATCTTTCTGGGGGGTGTTTTAGCGATAAAGGGGCCTGTGTTGTGGTGTGGAGAGATAATCTCACATTCATAACTACACCTAACAACTACAATAACCCCCTATACTTAACTTCAGGGCAACCGGCTCTATGCAGATGGACAAGGCCTTTGTCCGGATCTTGCGTGGCTGGGTGGAAGAAGTGGCTCTGTTTGTGCTGGGCTCATCCGTCTGGTAGCGATCGTTAGTCTTGAACTTGTCTGTCTGGTCGTTATGCTGCACTTGGGTTGGCATAGGCCGGATCCAAGAGAGACCGAGCACATGGCTGTGTCTCTTCTTATCCCTCTGGGATTTCGTGCTCTTTGAGGTGGTCCTTAACTTGGACCCAATAATTCGCCAGGCTTCGATCACTGCCTTCGATTTTGGCCAATAAAGGGGCGGGTGCCTTGATGGCTGGGTGTGTCCTTAGCGGTCATTGATGTTGGCTGTTTGGGCTCCCTGAGTAAAGGGAGTGGCGCCAATTAGTCTGTATCTGTATCGGTCACCTGAGTACAGTTCTTTTGTTCTGGGGAAAAGGGCCATTAGAATGCAAACGAGCGGGGATTTCGATCACGTCTAGCTATCTGGGTTGCAAATACACACACAAGCTCTGAGTCTGTCTGAGTCCTGGGTTGGCCATAATTCCCATGGTCCTTTGCAGGTGGCCATCTGAGATGGCTACATCCCATCCGCTTGATCTTGAACACTAAGCGTGTGGATCACACTTGATCCCTTATCCGTCCCTGGCGTGCCGGTTACCTTTGGTCAAGGACAGGTTCTACACTACTCTGTCCTATGTTTTTGGAGCATTTATCTAACGTTTTTATTAACACATCATACATTCATAATTTCTAACGGGTCACTATAAAACATTTCACTGTTCTGCACAATTGAATATCTAACTAACACTATCTAAGCTACTCTCATGCTGCTGGCAAATATCAAAAAGAACTTATGTACAATACAAGATTTCAAAATAGCAGCATCACATTTCTACTTAATCTATCAAAGTTACAGAGGTATACGGTCTTTAATTTTGTCAGCGATTACAGTGTTTGTTGAGTTGGGTGAATTCCAAAGAAGAGGGCTCGGAGTGTATATATCGTGGAGTGGGGGGCTCTTTTTTTTGCCATTTGCGGAGTCTAAGTGTGTGGATGACACTGCAGATTATTGCAATTACCAGAAGGGCCTCTACTGTGTATGAACGGGGATACCATTTGGCAATGTTTGAAGATAGACACTGAAACCCCCACTTAGACAAGTGGGCTTGATGTGTATTTTGCCGAGGGGGTGGGAATGGTGCAGTGGCCAGGGTCCAGAGGGTCGTTCCCTTGCCAGGCCTCCCTTGATTTTCCTCCTTTGCAGTGTTGGTTTGGGTCTCTTGGATTCTTGCCACACCACCCCCCCACCCCACACACACACACACAAACGTCATAAGCTGTCTACGTTTCGGAAGAAGACCTTGGGGATGATGATCGGTGTGGATCTAAACAGGAAGAGGAATCTCAGCAGCACAGTTATTTTGATCGTCTGCACTTTCCCCGTCAGGAAGAGTGGGAGTGAGCCCCACCTTTGTAGTTCCTTTTTGACTTCCTCCACCAGGCTAGTCATGTTCCACTTGTGGATCTGTGACCAATTCCTGGCTATTTGGATCCCCAGGTATCGGAATCTATTTTGGGCTATTTTAAATGGGAGCCCCTCCGGCTATGTTCTTCCCCCGCTTCAGTTCACTGGGAATGCCTCACTTTTGCGCAGGTTGAGTTTGTAACCTGAGAAGGTTCCGAACTCTTTCAGAATCTGCATGATTGCTTTCAGTCCTTCTTGTGGCTTTGAGATGTATAGGAGCAGGTCATCCGCATAGAGTGAGACTCTGTGCTCTCTGTCTCCTCTTTGGATGCCCCTCCAGCTTTTCGCATCCCGCAGGGCTATCGGCAGTGGTTCGATTGCTAGTGCAAACAGGAGTGAGCACAGCAGGCATCCCTGCATTGTGCCTCTTTGTAGCTGGAAGTATTCAGAACTGGTGGGATTGGTTCGAACGCTCACCCAGGCGGCGAATCCCGCTCCTGGCCCAAAATGTTCCAGTACCTCGAGGAGGCCTCTGTCGAATGCCTTTTCTGCGTCCAGGGAGACGATCGCCTCTGGTGTTCTCTCCCTGGGGGCGGGGGGGGGGGGGGGGGGGGGGGGTCATAATTACGTTCAGCAGCCGCCTGATGTTCGCTGTGAGCTGCCTACCCTTGACAAAACCCGTTTGGTCCTCTGCGATCACCTCTGGTACGCAGCTCTCCAGCCTTTTGGCCAAAATGTTTGCGAGTATTCTCACGTCCACATTTAGCAGTGATATGATCCACATTCCGTCGGGTCTTTGACTTTTTGGGTATCAATGAAATTGTTTCCTGCGCTGGTGTAGGAGGCAAAGTGCCCCTTGCCAGCGAGTCAGCGAACATGTCCCTTAGATGTGGGGCCAGGGCCCTCGTGATTTTTTAATAGAAATCCTCCGGGAACCCATCAGGGTCCGGTGCCTTCCCCGCCTGCATGGATGCTCTCCAAGATCTATTGGTGCTTCCAGTTCCCCCCATCTGTCCTCTCCCAAACTGGTATTTCCAGCCCCCTCGAGGAACTGTTCCATCCCCACATCCTCACCGGGGGGCTCGGAGGTGTACAGCCCTCAGTAGAAGGTCGCTTTATGTTCCGCTACCAGTCTGCCTCTGCTATCCTTTACCTGGGCTATTGCCTGCTTTCTCAGCTGGTGGGCCAGTAGGCGGCCAGCCTTTTCCCCGTGTTCCTAGAATGTCCCCCGTGTCTGGTGGAGTTGGTACACTGCTTTTCTGGTGGATAGCAGGTTAAAGTCCATTTGTAACTTTTTCCTCTCTGCCAGCACTCTATGGTCAGGGCCTTGGTATACTTTCTGTCAACCTCCAAGGTGGAGCCGATCAGCTGTTGCCTGGCCGCCCTCTCTTCCCTTTCTCTATGTGCCTTGTAGGCTATAGTGTCATGTGAGAGTACCTTTAAGAAATGGGTGTTTTTTCTAGAATAACTGTAGTGGGTGTACCTTTAAGAAATGAGTTCTCCCAGTGAGCCAGAGAAGACACAGCCAGAGTGAGACAGAACCAAGAGTGAGTTTGGGAGTTTGAATCTAGGTGAGAATTCGAAGCTGGGTGGGGAGGAAGTGCTTTTTATCCCTGGTAAGTGACTGGTAAGTATTGTTTCTGTTTTCTTTTTCATTGGTATGTATATTTATTTTTTTCATTGTTGTTTATTTATTTATTTACTTTTTGGGGAAATTGTAATTGTTGAAGTACTTGGAACTGTGATGTTATTGCCATTACAGAGACCTGGTTGAGGGAAGGGCAGGATTGGCAGCTAAACGTTCCAGGATTTAGATGTTTCAGGCGGGATAGAGGGGGATGTAAAAGGGGAGGCGGAGTTGCGCTACTGGTTCGGGAGAATATCACAGCTGTACTGCAGGAGGACACCTCGGACGGCAGTGAGGCTATATGGGTAGAGATCAGGAATAAGAAGGGTGCAGTCACAATGTTGGGGGTTTACTACAGGCCTCCCAACAGCCAGCGGGAGATAGAGGAGCAGATAGGTAGACAGATTTTGGAAAAGAGTAAAAACAACAGGGTTGTGGTGATGGGAGACTTCAACTTCCCCAATATTGACTGGGACTCACTTAGTGCCAGGGGCTTAGACGGGGCGGAGTTTGTAAGGAGCATCCAGGGGGGCTTCTTAAAACACTATGTAGCCAGTCCAACTAGGGAAGGGGCGGTACTGGACCTGGTATTGGGGAATGAGCCCGGCCAGGTGGTAGATGTTTCAGTAGGGGAGCATTTTGGTAACAGTGACCACAATTCAGTAAGTATTAAAGTACTGGTGGACAAGGATAAGAGTGGTCCTAGGATGAATGTGCTAAATTGGGAGAAGTCTAATTATAACAATATTAGGCGGGAACTGAAGAACATAGATTGGGGGCGGATGTTTGAGGGCAAATCAACATCTGACATGTGGGAGGCTTTCAAGTGTTAGTTGAAAGGAATTCAGGACCGGCATGTTCCTGTGAGGAAGAAGGATAAATACGGCAATTTTCGGGAACCTTGGATAACGAGAGATATTGTAGGCCTCGTCAAAAAGAAAAAGGAGGCATTTGTCAGGGCTAAAAGGCTGGGAACAGACAAAGCCTGCGTGGAATATAAGGAAAGTAGGAAGGAACTTAAGCAAGGAGTCAGGAGGGCTAGAAGGGGTCACGAAAAGTCATTGGCAAATAGGGTTAAGGAAAATCCCAAGGCTTTTTACACATACATAAAAAGCAAGAGGGTAGCCAGGGAAAGGGTTGGCCCACTGAAGGATAGGCAAGGGAATCTATGTGTGGAACCAGAGGAAATGGGCGAGGTACTAAATGAATACTTTGCATCAGTATTCACCAAAGAGAAGAAATTGGTAGATGTTGAGTCTGGAGAAGGGTGTGTAGATAGCCTGGGTCACATTGAGATCCAAAAAGACGAGGTGTTGGGTGTCTTAAAAAATATTAAGGTAGATAAGTCCCCAGGGCCTGATGGGATCTACCCCAGAATACTGAAGGAGGCTGGAGAGGAAATTGCTGAGGCCTTGACAGAAATCTTTGGATCCTCACTGTCTTCAGGTGATGTCCCGGAGGACTGGAGAATAGCCAATGTTGTTTTGGAGAATGATTTGGAGGAAAATGTAACTGGTCTGTTTAGTAAGTTTGCAGACGACACAAAGGTTGGTGGAATTGCGGATAGCGATGAGGACTGTCGGAGGATACAGCAGGATTTAGATTGTCTGGAGACTTGGGCGGAGAGATGGCAGATGGAGTTTAATCCGGACAAATGTGAGGTAATGCATTTTGGAAGGTCTAATGCAGGTAGAGAATATACAGTGAATGGTAGAACCCTCAAGAGTATTGAAAGTCAAAGAGATCTAGGAGTACAGGTCCACAGGTCATTGAAAGGGGCAACACAGGTGGAGAAGGTAGTCAAGAAGGCATACGGCATGCTTGCCTTCATTGGCCGGGGCATTGAGTATAAGAATTGGCAAGTCATGTTGCAGCTGTATAGAACCTTAGTTAGGCCACACTTGGAGTATAGTGTTCAATTCTGGTCACCACACTACCAGAAGGATGTGGAGGCTTTCGGGAGGGTGCAGAAGAGATTTACCAGAATGTTGCCTGGTATGGAGGGCATTAGCTATGAGGAGCGGTTGAATGAACTCGGTTTGTTCTCATTGGAACGAAGGAGGTTGAGGGGAGACCTGATAGAGGTCTACAAAATTATGAGGGGCATAGACAGAGTGGATAGTCAGAGGCTTTTCCCCAGGGTAGAGGGGTCAATTACTAGGGGGCATAGGTTTAAGGTGAGAGGGGCAAGGTTTAGAGTAGATGTACGAGGCAAGTTTTTTATGCAGAGGGTAGTGGGTGCCTGGAACTCGTTACCGGAGGAGGTAGTGGAAGCAGAGACGATAGGGACATTTAAGGGGCATCTTGACAAATATATGAATAGGATGGGAATAGAAGGATACGGACCCAGGAAGTGTAGAAGATTGTAGTTTAGTCGGGCAGCATGGTCGGCACGGGCTTGGAGGGTCGAAGGGCCTGTTCCTGTGCTGTACATTTCTTTGTTCTTTGTTTTTGTAACCGAAGGTTTAAGACATGGCAGGAGATCTCAGACCCGTGTCATGCAGGAGCATGATGTGGGAGCTCAGGGACATGTCCACTGTCCCAGGCTCCTTCACGTGCAAGAAGTGTGTTCAGTTGCAGCTCCTGTTACACCGCTTGACGGCTCTGGAGCTGCGGATGGACTCACTTTGGAGCATCCGCGATGCTGAGGACGTCGTGGATAGCACGTCTAGCAAGTTGGTCACACCGCAGGTGAAAGGTACTGAGGGAGATCAAAAATGGGTGACCAAAGACAGAGCATGAGTAGGAAGGCAGTGCGGGTGTCCTCTGCGGTCATCTCCCTGCAAAACAGATATACCGCTTTGGATACTGTTGAGGGAGATGGCTCACCAGGGGAAGGCAGCAGCAGCCAAGTTTATGGCACCATGGCTGGCTCTACTGCGCAGCTGGGCAGGAAGAAGAATGGCTGGGCTACAGTGATAGGGGACTCAATTGTAAGGGGAATAGACAGGCGGTTCTGCGGACGCAATCGAGACTCCAGGATGGTATGTTGCCTCCTTGGTGCAAGGGTCAAGGATGTCTCGGAGCGGCTGCAGGACATTCTGGAGGGGGAGGGCGAACAGCCATCTGTCGTGGTGCACATAGGCACCAACGATATAGGTAAAAAAACAGGATGAGGTCCTACAAGCTGAATTCAGGGAGTTAGGAGTTAAACTAAAAAGAAGGACCTCAAAGGTAGTAATCTCAAGATTGCTACCAGTGCCACGAGCTAGTCAGAGTAGGAATATCAGGATAGATAGGATGAATGCATGGCTCGAGAGATGGTGCAAGAGGGAGGGATTGAAATTCCTGGGGCATTGGAACCGGTTCTGGGGGAGGTGGGACCAGTACAAACCGGACGGTCTGCACCTGGGCAGGACTGGAACAGATATCCTAGAGCTGTTTGCTAGAGCTGTTGGGGAGAGTTTAAACTAATGTGGCAGGGGGATGGGAACCAATGCAGGAAGTTGGAAGGTAGTAAATCAGGGACAGAAACAAAAGGCAGTAAGGGGGAAAGTGTAAGGCAGAGAAGCCATAGTCAAAAATCAAAAAGGGTGACAGTACAAGGTACAGTGACTGAGGGGAGCTCAGTGAATAGGACCAGGAATACGAAAAGGAATAAAACGGGAAGTGAAAATATTAATGGTAAGCGATGCGGCAGGTTGTTGCATGAAGATATGGGTTCAACGACAAGGAAAATTTCGAGAAAGGTTAAGAGGAAATATAACTTAGGAGAGGTTACTGATCGAGGTGTTAAGGTTCAGAACAGAGGTTAAAAAGCCAACATAAGTGTACTTTACCTGAATGCTTGTAGTATTCGGAATAAGGTAAATGAGTTGATGGCGCAAATCATCGTGAATGACTATGATTTAGTGGCCATTACTGAAACATGGCTAAAGGATGGCCACGACTGAGATTTAAATATCAAAGGGTATCAAACTGTTCGGAAGGACAGAGTGGATGGTAAGGGAGGTGGTGTAGCTCTGTTATTTAAGGATGACATCGAGGCAACAGTAAGGGATGACATCGGTGCTATGGAGGATAAGGTTGAATCCATTTGGGTGGAAATCAGGAATAGTAAGACGAAAAAGTCACTGATAGAAGTAGTCTATAGGCCACCAAATAGTAACATTATGGTGGGCAGGCAATAAACAAATAAATAACTGATGCATGTCGAAATGGTACAGCAGTTATCATGGGGGATTTTAATCTACATGTCGATTGGTTTAACCAGGTAGGTCAAGGCAGCCTTGAGGAGGAGTTTATAGAATGTATCCGCGATAGTTTCCTAGAACAGTATGTAATGGAACCTACGAGGGAACAAGCAGTCCTAGATCTGGTCCTGTGTAATGAGACAGGATTGATTCAGGATCTCATAGTTAGGGATCCTCTTGGAAGGAGCAATCACAATATGGTGGAATTTAAAATACAGATGGAGGGTGAGAAGGTAAAATAAAGCACTAGTGTTTTGTGCTTAAACAAAGGAGATTACAATGGGATGAGAGAAGAACTAGCTAAGGTAGACTGGGAGCAAAGACTTTATGGTGAAACAGTTGAGGAACAGTGGAGAACCTTCCAAGCGATTTTTCAGTGCTCAGCAAAGGTTTATACCAACAAAAAGGAAGGACGGTAGAAAGAGGGAAAATCGACCGTGGATATCTAAGGAAATAAGGGAGAGTATCAAATTGAAGGAAAAAGCATACAAAGTAGCAAAGATTAGTGGGAGACTAGAGGACTGGGAAATCTTTAGGGGGCAACAGAAAGCTACTAAAAAGGCTATAAAGAAGAGTAAGATGGATAATGAGATTAAACTTGCTCAGAATATAAAAACAGATAGTAAAAGTTTCTACAAATATATAAAACAAAAAAGAGTGGCTAAGGTAAATATTGGTCCTTTTAGAGGATGAGAAGGAAGGGAGATTTAATAATGGGAGATGAGGAAATGGCTGAGGAACTGAACAGGTTTTTTGGGTCGATCTTCACAGTGGAAGACACAAATAACATGCCAGTGACTGATAGAAATGAGGCTATGACAGGTGAGGACCTTGAGAGGATTGTTATCACCAAGAAGGTAGTGATGGGCAAGCTAATGGGGCTAAAGGTAGACAAGTCTCCTGGCCCTGATGGAATGCAGCCCAGAGTGCTAAAAGAGATGGCTAGGGAAATTGCAAATGCACTCGTGATAATTTACCAAAATTCACTAGACTCTGGGGTGGTCCCGGCAGATTGGAAATTAGCAAACGTGACACCACTGTTTAAAAAAGGAGGTAGGCAGAAAGCGGGTAATTATAGGCCAGTGAGCTTAACTTCGGTAGTAGGGAAGATGCTGGAATCTATCATCAAGGAAGAAATAGCGAGGCATCTGGATGGAAATTGTCCCATTGGGCAGACGCAGCATGGGTTCATAAAGAGTAGGCCGTGTCTAACTAATCGAGTGGAATTTTTTGAGGACATTACCAGTGCGGTAGATAACGGGGAGCCAATGGATGTGGTATATCTGGATTTCCAGAAAGCCTTTGACAAGGTGCCACACAAAAGGTTGCTGCATAAGATAAAGATGCATGGCATTAAGGGGAAAGTAGTAGCATGGATAGAGGATTGGTTAATTAATAGAAAGCAAAGAGTGGGGATTAATCGGTGTTTCTCTGGTTGGCAATCAGTAGCTAGTGGTGTCCCTCAGGGATCAGTGTTGGGCCCACAACTGTTCACAATTTACAGAGATGATTTGGAGTTGGGAACCAAGTGCAATGTGTCCAAGTTTGCAGACGACACTAAGATAAGTGGTAAAGCAAAAAGTGCAGAGGATACTGGAAGTCTGCAGAGGGATTTGGATAGGCTAAGTGAATGGGCTAGGGTCTGGAAGATGGTATACAATGTTGACAAATGTGAGGATATCATTTTGGCAGGGATAACAGCAAAAGGGATTATTATTTAAATGATGAAATATTAAAACATGCTGCTGTTCAGAGAGACCTGGGTGTGCTAGTGCATGAGTCGCAAAAAGTTGGTTTACAGGTGCAGCAGGTGATTAAGAAGGCAAATGGAATTTGGGCCTTCATTGCTAGAGGGATGGAGTTTAAGACTAGGGAGGTTCTGCTGCAATTGTATAAGGTGTTAGTGAGGCCACACCTGGAGTATTGTGTTCAGTTTTGTTCTCCTTACTTGAGAAAGGACATACTGGCGCTGGAGGGTGTGCAGAGAAGATTCACAAGGTTAATCCCAGGGCTGAAGGGGTTGGATTACGAGGAGAGGTTGAGCAGACTGGGACTGTACTCGTTGAAATTTAGAAGGATTCGGGGGGATCTTATAAAAACATGTAAAATTATGAAGGGAATAGATAGGATAGATGCGGGCAGGTTGTTTCCACTGGCGGGTGAAAGAAGAACTAGGGGGCATAGCCTCAAAATAAGGGGAAGTAGATTTAGGACTGAGTTTAGGAGGAACTTCTTCACCCAAAGGGTTGTGAATCTATGGAATTCCTTGCCCAGTGGAGCAGTAGAGGCTCCTTCATTAAATGTTTTTAAGATAAAGATAGATAGTTATTTGAAGAATAAAGGGATTATGGTTTATTGTGTTCGGGCTGGAAAGTGGAGTTGAGTCCACAAAAGATCAGCCATGATCTCATTGAATGGTGGAGCAGGCTCAAGCGTCCAGATGGCCTACTCCTGCTCCTAGTTCTTATGTTCTTAAAAGGGTGTTTATTACTGCAGTGATGTCAGAGTGTGGGTGGAGCTGGGCTGTCTGTCAGCTTTTAGTTTTCACTTTGAGAAAAGTTTGGGTGTGTCTTTTTTTGGTTTTGTTTCAGTGTTGGAGCTGCAGTCAGCCAGAGAATGTGTAATGTTCTCCCTGCCATGTAAAGTCTATGGGCGGGATTCTCCCATTCGGCGGCAGAGTGTCCACGCCGTTGGAAATGCTGTCACGTTTCACGATGGCGTTGACGGGCCACTGGGACTACCGATTCCGACCCCTACAGGGGGCCAGCACAGTGCTGGAGCGGTTCATGCCGCTCCAGCATCTCATTCCGGTGCGAACTGCGCGCTGCACCAACCCGCGCATGCGCGGTGGCCTCCCTCGACGTGCTGGCCCCGACACAACATGGCGCGGGAGTTCAGGTGCCGGCGCGTAATAAAATAGGCCCGGGGATCGAGAGGCCAGGCCCCATCGGAGGCACCCCCCCCCCAGGCCGTCCCCCCCAACACTGTGCGCAGAGTTTTCGCCGCCTGTGACCAGGTGTGGACGGCGGGACTCTGCCTTTTTAGAGCGGCCGCTCGGCCCATCTGCGCCGGAGAATCGGCGGCCCTGCCACGTAGAGCGGCCCGCAACCGGCGCCATGCCAAATGTGATGGCGCCGATTCTCCGCTCCGAGGAGAATTGCATGCTGGCATTGGTGCTGCGTGGCGCGGTTGCAGGGATTCTCCGGCGTGCGTGGGGCTGGGAGAATCCCGCCCTATCTCTTGATCACTTGGTGAATTCAGAGTGATAACTGTTCTCAGTAGTGAATTTAAACCGGATGAGCTTCTGTTAACTTTTTTTTTAACGTTTATGGATGTTAAAAGGAAAGTAAGGATTACTTAGTGTTGTATTCTTTGGGGGTTGTATTTGAATTAATGGTTGATGAGATGTTCACTGTATGTTTTAAAAAGGTTAACTTGAGTTCATAGAATAAACATTATTTGGCTTTAAACAAATACTTTTCAATTTCTGCTGTACCACTCTTGTAGAGTGAGCCTGTGCTCCCCATACCACAATCTATTAAAAGTTGTGGGTCAGGTGAACTCCATGATACACTTTGGGGTTCTCTAAACCCTGGCCCATAACAATAATTTCCCCTCTGATCACAGCCTTCAGTGTCTCCCAGAACGTGGAGGGTGAGGCCTCCCTGTTTCGGTTTTTAACTCACTTAGTCACCTATAGCCTGCGATGTTTTCTGGCAGAAGGCCTTGTTGGCCAAGAGGTCCTTGTCCAACCTCCATGTGGAACACTGGGCACAGCCCGTCGCCAACCTCACATCCACCTAGTGTGGAGCATGGACGGAGATGACTGTCGCGGACTACTCCGCTGCTATAATTCCTGGATGTGGAGATGCTGGCGTTGGACTGGGGTGAGCACAGTAAGAAGTCTTACAACACTGAGGAAGGAGCAGTGCTCCGGAAACTAGTGTTTGAAACAAACCTGTTGGACTTTAACCTTCTGTTGTAAGACTTCTTGCTATAATTCCTGGAATTATAGTATTTCCCCACTGCAAAGAAACGATGCAGGTTTATACCTTGTGCACTTGTGAAAAGAACGAGAATTCCTTTTCTCCCGGTTGTAGGATACTCCTCGGTCCACCAGCCTCATCTGCTCCATAAATACTCCCAGTTCCTTAGCCATGCCTGTCTTTTTCCCGGGTCGGACTGTGGCTCCTGTACACAGTTAAAGTCGCCCCCCATTATCAGTCGGTCTGTGTCAATTTCAGGGATTTCTGCCATGGTCTTTTTTATAAATTCTGTGTCATCCCCCAGTTGGGAGCGTACACGTTCACCAGCAGTACCGGTGCCCCTTCCAGGAAACCGCAGAACATAGCATACCGTACTCCTGGGGCCGTAACTGTCCTAGTCTCCGTAAATCTCGTCCTCTTGCTGATCAGTGTGGTTACTCCCCTGGCCCTCATCCCGTAGCATGAATGGTACGTCTATCCCACCCAGTCCTTCCTTGCCAGTAGTCTGTCCTTCTCCCTCAGGTGTATCGCCTGTCGATACATTATGTCAGCCTTCAAGCTTCTCAGGTGGGCGAAGACTCTGGATCTTTTCACTGGGCCGTTAAGCCCCCTTACATTCCAGGTGGCTATCCTGATGGGTGGTTTCTGACCCCCCCCCCCGTTCCTCCGGGATCAACCATATTTACCAGTTGGACACGACCCTACACTTCGGGGTTTTCCTTTGTTAGGGGGCTGTCCAAAGTGGCCGTGGTTGCTGCTGTCACCATGAGGCCGAGTTCCTGTGCTCCGGGGTCTCCCCTTGCCCAGGGGGCATCCAACATGGCTGTCAACTGTATGTACGCCATGTGGATGCGCCCCTACACTCCGTGGTCTCCCTTTGTTCAGGGATTCTCCAAAGTGGCTGCTTGCTGCGCCATCTTGGTTTATCGGCCTGCTCCATTCCCGCCGAGGCCTGTGTCTGTCTTGCTGCCAACCATTTCCTATCTCTCTACCCCTTTCTTTTCTATGAGTTTGCCCTGCCCCCCCCCCCCCCCCCCCCCCCGGTCTCACCTCTGTATTCTCACCCCCCATTCTGTCCTGCTCTCCTCCTCCCTTGGCCAGGTGCTCTCCTTTGAGACGTGAGTACGCCGTGGCCTCCCTTATTGCCTGTATTCCCATGCTAGCCCTTCCTCCTCCCCTCCCTGGGCTGGCTTAGCCTTGTCTCTGTTCTGTCTGCCTTTCTCCCTTCCCTTTCTCGCCCCTTCACCTGCTTCCCCTTTCTTTGCTCCCTTCCCTCTCTGACTTCCAGCTTTAAATCGAGAACAAGGCAGCACAGTCCCGCGCAAACACACAGTCCACATAGTAGTTCCTGGTCCCATTCTGTCTTCCGCATGCAGTCCTTTTTTCCCACTGTCCTCACCGCGGTGCCTCTCACCAGGCTGTGCCTGCAGACCAGGGGCTTCAATATAAGAGTTTGAACTGCTCCTTGAACACCTGCCAATTTGCAACTACGTTACCGGTAGCCCGAAGCTGTTGAGATGCCTTGAGGCCTTCCATCCTGGGCTTCGAAGTCTTACAACATGTTGAACACTGGTTGTCAGTAGCTTACGAGATTAGTAGAAAAAAATGTGTTTTCTTATTGCACCTTTTTCTTATTCGGAGTTATCTTTAAATGTTTGTCTCGTTGCAGAATCTTCTTGTTCTTAGTCGACCTTCAGTTGGTACCATGTCATGTTCTGCAAACTAGCCGGCCGGAATGATGCACTGCAGAACATCTAGTTCTTGACTAGTTAAAATAATTGAATATGAAACAAATACATGGGTAAAGATAACTGGAATAAATTTACTACAAACACTAACTAACTATTCTAGAGCTACTGCAAAATACGCCTATCCACCAACACAACTTACTCCCAACTCCCCTCAGCACAGAGTCACATGGTAGGTTTACACTGCCACCTGCTGGTCAGAGGTCGTATACATTATTATATACAAGATTGCTTATGCATATCATCACAGTTACTTCCTAAAAAAATTACTTTAGCTTGGAGCCTTATTTACGTTGGCTTGGAACCTTGGGCGGGATTCTCTTAGCCCGGAGAATCCATGCAACCGGTGTGAATCGCGCTATGCCGCCCTCACGCTGGCACGCGATTCTCTGCAGAGCGTGGTTGACGCGGCGCCAGTCGGGGGCCGCTCTACGCGGCCGGCCAGCCAATTCTCGGCCCGGGATGGGCCGTGCGGCTGTCGGAAAAACATCGAGTCCCGCTGGCGCCAGACACACCTGCTCTCAGCCGGCTGGATCTTGGCATGGAAGGGTCAGTGGGGCGGCCCAGGAGGGAGCCTCCGATGTGGCCTGGCCCACGATCGGGGCCCATCGATTGGCGGGTCGGCCTTTCTGGCTGGGGGCCTCCTTCCTTCCGCGCCGGCCCCTGTTGTCCTGCGCCATGTTGCGTCGGGGCCGGCGTGTTGAAGTAAGCCACTGAGCATGTGCGCGTTGGCGCCGTTGCCATTGCGCATGTGCGCGTTGGTCCGGTGCCACTGCGCATTGGTACCGGTGCCACTGCGCATGTGCGCATTGGCGCCGTTGCCACTGAGCATGTGCGCGTTGGTGCGGTGCCACTGAGCATGCGCACGTTGGTGCCGGTGCCACTGAGCATGCGCACGTTGGTGCCGGTGCCACTGAGCATGCGCACGTTGGTGCCGGTGCCACTGAGCATGCGCACGTTGGTGCCAGTGCCACTGAGCATGCGCGCGTTGGTGCCGGTGCCACTGCGCATGTGCGCGTTGGCGCCGTTGCCACTGAGCATGCGCGGATCCCGCGCTGCCCAGTTCATGATCAGCAGCTGGAGCGGCGTGAACTGCTTGTAGCCACCTGAGTTGACCAAGTCCCGATTTAAAACGGCAAAGGCTGAAGGGAAATTCAGCCAACACAGGCAGAAACCAGCAGGGACAGGTTTGCTGTGTATTTAACTCTGCAAAAGCCCAGACAGCGACCATCAGCATAATAATGTAGCAGCCATCTACATACTAATGAGCAATGCCCGGGAACAATAGCAACATTTGGGACACACAAAACTAAGCCAGACTCCCCGGCGCCAGCAGGAGCCAACACAAAAGAGGTTAACGAACACCTCCAGACCGCCCATCGATCAGGGAACTGCTCCAATATTGGAGAAATCAAACCAAGCGATTGGAACAAAGTCCAATCACCTAGAACCAGGTACAGGGTCCGCCCTGAAAGGCGGGAAGCCCCTGGGAACTATAAAAGTTAAGCCCCAAGTTCAAATTGTTTTCCTTGACCGGGTCACTCAGCAACGCGAAGCAACCCCTGAGAGTGGACGGTCCAAGCTGCCACCTCCCTGAAGTATGTCTCAAGTCGACGCTCGCTACGAGATAGGCGCTCCTAGCTACCAGTCTATACCGGTTTTGAATCCCGTAGTTTCAGATTCCGAACGAAAGGCCATTTGTTCCCCTGACCTGGTGGGCCAGTCCGAAGTTAAGTATAGGCCTGTTAGTCGTAGAAGTAGCTTAGACGTAGAATGTGTGCATGAGTAGCGATTACTGTGTATAATAAATGTGCTTTGATTTGAATCTTACTAATTGGTGTGTTGAGTTATTGATCATTACTTGGACTTGAACCTCGTGGCGGTATCATAAAGATACCTGGCGACTCGAGAGCAAAGGTTATAAAACCGAGCTAATTGAACCAACCAAAAGTTAGCAACATGCTCCAATGCCGTGCTGGCCTCCTGGAGGGGCCAGAATTGCTGATCCTGAGGCCATGCTGACGGCGTTTCTGAAGGCGTCAACACTTAGCCTCAGGATCACAGAATCCCGTTGCTTGTT
This sequence comes from Scyliorhinus torazame, assembly GCF_047496885.1. Classification (NCBI taxonomy): domain Eukaryota; kingdom Metazoa; phylum Chordata; class Chondrichthyes; order Carcharhiniformes; family Scyliorhinidae; genus Scyliorhinus; species Scyliorhinus torazame. The sequence goes on from NC_092715.1 coordinate 228,804,003, forward strand.
TCTTACTGAACACTTCTATTATAATTGTACGGTACTATTTTATACTACTTTTTGTTTATTTTTGTTAGTCCCCATCTTAGTAGTAAGCAATGAGTTAGATTAAAAGATTGAAAATACTCACTTGGACTTACTCATCAATCACCTGCTTTGGTGCGCAGGACGCCTCTTTCTGAACCAGCATTAGTATTTATCCTTGTCCTCTCTCACTCTTTTGAAACTCCAGGTTCTTCTCGGTCTTTTCAAACTCCCAGCTCCTCTTCCCTCTTTTTATACCCCTGGACTCCTCTCGCTCATTTTAAACTCCTGGCCCCTTTCGCACTCTCAGCTCCTATCACTCTTTTTAAACTCCTGGTACCTCTTGCTCTTTTTAAATCCCGCTTCCTCTCGCTCTTTTGAAACTCCAATCTCTCCTCTTGCTCTTTTGAAACACCCAGCCCTTCTCTCGCTCTATTTAAACTCTCGGCTCCTCTCACGCCCTTTTTAAGCTCCTGGCTCATCTCGCTCTTTTTAAATTCCCAGCTCCTTTGCTCTTTTGAAACGCCTGGCTTGATCAGTGTTAACTGGATAATTTTTTTTTAGAAGAGCAGCTTGGCTGTGTAGGAGAGAAGGAAGAAGAAGGGAAGGGCAATGGTGATAGGGGGTTCATTAATTAGGGCAACAGACAGGTGTTTCTGTTACCGTAGACATGATCCCAGGATGGTATGTTGCCTCCCTAGTGCCAGGGTCAAGGATGTCGTGGAGCGGCTGCAAGACATTCTTCTGGGGGAGGATGAACACCACATGTTGTGGTCCACATTGGTACCAATGAGTTATGAGGAAGTGGGATCCTGCAATCAGAATTTAGGGAGCTAGGCAGAAAATTAGCAAGCATGACCTCATAGGTGGTAAGTAGTCTCTAGATTATTCCCAGTGCCACATGAAAGTGAGCAGAAAAATAGAAGGATAAGGAGGATTAATGTGTGACTGGAAAAATAGTGAGAAGGGAGGGCTTTAGATTCCTGGGACTGGCTCTGGGGGTGTAGGCACCTATACAAGCCAAACAAGGTGCTTTGCAGGGTGTTTTGCTCGTGCTGTTGGAGGGGAGGGGGAGGGGGGCATTTAACTAACTCAGCTGGGGTGTGGGAACCAAGAGGAAATATTACAGAGGACTCCAGGAACAAAAGATCTGTGGGAAAAACTATAGCTGTAACAATGGGGTACCTTCAAAACAGAAATGGTCCGGACACAGTCAAGGTATATTCCCTGAAAAGGGAAAGGTAGGGCAAACAAATCCAGAGCTCCCTGGATGAAAAAGGAGATAGACATTAAGATAAGGAAGAAAAAGTTTGCTTTTGACAGGTGGCAGGTGGAAAATACAGTCAAGAACCAAGTGTAATATAGAAGGTTCAGAGAGAGGTGGAAAAGCACCTTGAGAGGTGAAGAGGGATTATGAGGAAAAGCTGGCAGTCAATATAAAGGAGAATCCCAACGTCTTCGATAGGCATATAAATAGTAAAAAACTGCTGAAGGGAAGAATAGAGCCGATTAGGAACCTAAAAGGGAATTTACACATGGAGGCAGGGGGCATGGTTGCGGAATTAAATGAATACTTTTCATCTGCCTTTACCCAAGCGGTGGATGCTACCCAGGAAATGGTGACAGATGAGGAAACACTGTCCCTTGATGGGTTCAAAATTAATCAAGAGGAAGTGTTGAATTGAGTGTCAGTACAGAAAGTTGACAAGACACCGGGACCAGTTGAGATGCAACCAGGCATATTGAAGGAAGTGAGAATGGTGCTAGGCTTTTTCTCATTAGAACAGAGAAGGATGAGGGGCGACTTGATAGAGGTTTATAAGATGATCAGGGGATTAGATAGAGTAGACAGTCAGAGACTTTTTCCCCGGGTGGAACAAACCATTACAAGGGGACATAAATTTAAGGTGAATGGTGGAAGATATAGGGGGGATGTCAGAGGTAGGTTCTTTACCCAGAGAGTAGTGGGGGCATGGAATGCACTGCCTGTGGAAGTAGTTGAGTCGGAAACATTAGGGACCTTCAAGCAGCTATTGGATAGGTACATGGATTACGGTAAAATGATATAGTGTAGATTTATTTGTTCTTAAGGGCAGCACGGTAGCATTGTGGATAGCACAATTGTTTCACAGCTCCAGGGTCCCAGGTTCGATTCCGGCTTGGGTCACTGTCTGTGGAGTCTGCACATCCTCCCCGTGTTTGCGTGGGTTTCCTCCGGGTGCTCCGGTTTCCTCCCACAGTCCAAAGATGTGCAGGTTAGGTGGATTGGCCATGATAAATTGCCCTTCATGTCCAAAATTGCCCTTGGTGTTGGGTGGAGGTGTTGAGTTTGGGTGGGGTGCTCTTTCCAGGAGTTGGTGCAGACTCAATGGGCCGAATGGCCTCCTTCTGCACTGTAAATTCAATGATAATCTATGATTAATCTAGGACAAAGGTTCGGCACAACATCGTGGGCCGAAGGGCCTGTTCTGTGCTGTATTTTTCTATGTTCTATGGTTCCAGGGATGGAGACTTTTAGTTACAAGGTTGGGTTAAAAAGATTGCGGCTGCTCTTCTGGGAGCAAAGCAGATGGTGGGGAGGTTTGATAAAGTTGTGACAAGACAATGGCACGCTTAGGCAAGGAAAAACATTTCTCATCAGCAGATGGGACAAAGATGAGGGAGACACAAATTAAGTTTTGGGCTAGGGATGTGGGGAAAAATTGTTTTATGCAGTAAGTGGGGATGATCTTAAACTCAGTGCCGACGAGGTTGCGGAGGCAGAAACAATCATGCCAAAAAGAAATGGGATGAACACTTGTACAAAAAAAAACCTGCAAGGCTACGCTGCAGAGATTAGAGCAGGAGAGTGGGACTGACTGAATTTCTCCATGAGGAGCTGGCATGGACTTGATGGATCGAATGGCCTCCTTTTATGACATAAATGACTCTTGCATACAACAGCTGTTCACATATCATGTGGGAGGGATGTCTCTTTGATTCAACTTGGGTTGATGACAGCAACGTTTCAAAGGAAAGTTATTAAAATGGGATTTAAGGTCACCATATTTTCCAACTTTGCAGTCATAAAACCAGTTGTAATTTCCTGTTTGAAGGAAACCAATGGCAGGGTATTGAATGGAATCTACTATTTATTCGCATGGGCTCTGGAGCAACTTGATGGTGACCCACCGCAGTTGAGGGATGCAAGTACGCTTTCCTTCACATGTTTATTTGTCAATATTAATCTTGTTGCCTTGTAACACAAATCCTGCAGGAGAATTCCAGAGAGTTGTCACATGCTCTGAGTGAGCAGGTTGTGGTTTATGGCCTGAGAACAGCAGCAGGAAAAGCAATGCCTCGGCTTTGGAAATAAATCACAAAAAATGGTTTTCTTATTTTTTAGGACTGCAGGAACTTGAACTACTCTGATACACGTCAGCTGTTGATGCTTCTGAGTTTTGCTTTTGGGATTGACCCACCAAGATTCACCAAAAATCTGGATTGTACCTCTCTTTCAAGCACGCTTTATCACACAGTGCTCTGCTTTGATGGGAAATAAATTGAACAACAATTTGTGAAGCGCTGAGAAGTTTGAATACTTTGTTGTTCAAGTCAGACGGAGTTAAAATGAAACATTACTGGAAATATTCTGCATTCCTCCTGCATCTTTTCCTTTGGAGATACATTGAACCTTCCTTTGTCCAAGTGAATCATGGCATAACAGTTTCCAAGGGCCAGTCAGTCTTTCTCTCAGAGGAGGATCTACAGTTCAACATTGCAAAGGAGAAGGACAGCTGCAAGGTGGAGGTGATCATGAATGAGCCAATCACGCAACGAGTTGGGAAGCTTACCCCCCAGGTAAGATATAACAACAACTGAACATTTATTTTCAATGATATATCAATGATATATCGGGCAGCACGGTAGCATAGTGTTTAGCACAGTTGCTTCACAGCTCCAGGGTCCCAGGTTCGAATCCCGGCTTGGGTCACTGTATGTGCGGAGTCTGCACGTTCTCCCCGAGTCTGCGTGGGTTTCCGGTGCTCCGGTTTCCTCCCACAGTCTAAAAATGTGCGGGTTAGATAGATTGGCCATGCTAAATTGCCCTTAGTGTCCAAAAAGGTTAAGTGGGGGATGCTGGGTCACGGGGATAGGGTGGGGACATGGGAATGAGTGGGATGCTCTTTGTAAGGGTCGGTGAAGACTCGATGGGCCGAATGGCCTCCTTCTGCACTGTAAATTCTATGATTCTATGATCATCGTAGTCCTGTGTAAGTTGGGAAATTTTGAAAATCAAATGATGGAGCTCACAGAAAGCACACCAGTAATCTGCTAAATTTTAATTCTCTACAAACGTTTGAATGCATAATGTGTGCCAATGGTCAAAGTTTTGACTTGGGAATTCGAACTGCACACTCACATAGAAAATAGTTGAGTAGCAAAGTTCACAAATATTTATGCATGTAATTTCCACAAGGCTTCTTATAAATTCAGTACAAGATTGGCAGAAATCCTGAAACAACAGTGACAATGGAAACATCAACCTAACCATACTGTTTGAGATCATGGGACCTTCATAGAAATTCTATCTCATGGGCTGGATTCTGCATTTGGGAGACTATGCTCTCGCGCCAGAATTGAATTGCTTCTGGTTTGTGCTGGTGATGGAGCGACACCCAGAGTAATTCACTCTCCTCAGCCATGCAAATTTCTGTATGACGGAGAGGACAAGAGATTTTGTTCTGAATCCCGCTATTGGGGTGCCATTTTGAGCGGGCTGTCCGATAAGGAAGTCTGGCGCCTGGCCCCCGCTCACCCCTATATGCAATTCATGCCCCACTCTGCTGATAAGTAGGGGCATCCTCCCCGCCCCCCCACTCTTCTCCACTCCCTCCCCCTTCCCACTCCCTCCACACCACGGGAATTGCTGGGTCACCCCTTCCATACAGCATGCACTCATTAGTCATCAAACCCACCCATCCTTCCCCCACCCACCGGACGCCCCTCCAGAGACCATCATTGGACAACAAAGAACAAAGAAATGTACAGCACAGGAACAGGCCCTTCGGCCCTCCAAGCCCGTGCCGACCATGCTGTCCGACTAAACTACAATCTTCTACACTTCCTGGGTCCGTATCCCTCTATTCCCATCCTATTCATGTATTTGTCAAGATGCCCCTCAAATGTCACTATCGTCCCTGCTTCCACCACCTCCTCCGGTAGCGAGTTCCAGGCACCCACTACCCTCTGCGTAAAAAACTTGCCTCGTACATCTACTCTAAACCTTGCCCCTCTCACCTTAAACCTATGCCCCCTAGTAATTGATGCCTCTACCCTGGGGAAAAGCCTCTGACTATCCACTCTGTCTATGCCCCTCATAATTTTGTATACCTCTATCAGGTCTCCCCTCAACCTCCTTCGTTCCGGTGAGAACAAACCGAGTTTATTCAACCGCTCCTCGTAGCTAATGCCCTCCATACCAGGCAACATTCTGGTAAATCTCTTCTGCACCCTCTCGAAAGCGTCCACATCCTTCTGGTAGTGTGGCGACCAGAATTGAACACTATACTCCAAGTGTGGCCTAACTAAGGTTCTATACAGCTGCAACATGACTTGCCAATTCTTATACTCAATGCCCCGGCCAATGAAGGCAAGCATGCCCTATGCCTTCTTGACTACCTTCTCCACCTGTGTTGCCCCTTTCAATGACCTGTGGACCTGTACTCCTAGATCTCTTTGACTTTCAATACTCTTGAGGGTTCTACCATTCACTGTATATTCCCTACCTGCATTAGACCTTCCAAAATGCATTACCTCACATTTGTCTGGATTAAACTCCATCTGACATCTCTCCACCCAAGTCTCCAAACAATCTAAATCCTGCTGTATCCTCCGACAGTCCTCATCGCTATGCGCAATTCCACCAACCTTTGTGTCGTCTGCAAACTTACTAATCAGACCAGTTACATTTTCCTCCAAATCATTTATATATACTACAAAGAGCAAAGGTCCCAGCACTGATCCCTGTGGAACACCACTGGTCACAGCCCTCCAATTAGAAAAGCATCCTTCCATTGCTACTCTCTGCCTTCTATGGCCTAGCCAGTTCTGTATCCACCTTGCCAGCTCACCCCTGATCCCGTGTGACTTCAACTTTTGTACTAGTCTACCATGAGGGACCTTGTCAAAGGCCTTACTGAAGTCCATATAGACAACATCCACTGCCCTACCTGCATCAATCATCTTAGTGACCTCCTCGAAAAACTCTATCAAGTTAGTGAGACACGACCTTCCCTTCACAAAACCGTGCTGCCTCTCACTGTATTAGTATGTCCATTTGCTTCCAAATGGGAGTAGATCCTGACTCGAAGAATTCTCTCCAGTAATTTCCCTACCACTGAAGTAAGGCTCACCGGCCTGTAGTTCCCGGGATTATCCTTGTACCCTTCTTAAACAGAGCAACAACATTGGCTATTCTCCAGGCCTCCGGGACATCCCCTGAAGACAGCGAGGATCCAAAGATTTCTGTCAAGGCCTCAGCAATTTCCTCTCCAGCCTCCTTCAGTATTCTGGGGTAGATCCCATCAGGCCCTGGGGACTTATCTACTTAATATTTTTTAAGACACCCAACACCTCGTCTTTTTGGATCTCAATGTGACCCAGGCTATCTACACACCCTTCTCCAGACTCAACATCTACCAATTTCTTCTCTTTGGTGAATACTGATGCCAAGTATTAATTTAGTACCTCGCCCATTTCCTCTGGCTCCACACATAGATTCCCTTGCCTATCCTTCAGTGGGCCAACCCTTTCCCTGGCTACCCTCTTGCTTTTTATGGACGTGTAAAAAGCCTTGGGATTTTCCTTAACCCTATTTGACAATGACTTTTCGTGACCCCTTCTAGCCCTCCTGACTCCTTGCTTAAGTTCCTTCCTACTTTTCTTATATTCCACGCAGGCTTCGTCTGTTCCCAGCCTTTTAGCCCTGACAAATGCCTCCTTTTTCTTTTTGACGAAGGTTCCCGAAAATTGCCGTATTTATCCTTCTTCCTCACAGGAACATGCCGGTCCTGAATTCCTTTCAACTGCCACTTGAAATCAGATGTTGATTTGCCCGCAAACATCCGCCCCCAATCTATGTTCTTCAGTTCCCGCCTAATATTGTTATAATTAGCCTTCCCCCAATTTAGCACATTCATCCTAGGACCACTCTTATCCTTGTCCACCAGTACTTTAAAACTTACTGAATTGTGGTCACTGTTACCGAAATGCTCCCCTACTGAAACATCTACCACCTGGCCGGGCTCATTCCCCAATACCAGGTCCAGTACCGCCCCTTCCCTTGTTGGACTGTCTACATATTGTTTTAAGCAGCCCTCCTGGATGCTCCTTACAAACTCCGCCCCATCTAAGCCCCTGGCACTAAGTGAGTCCCAGTCAATATTGGGGAAGTTGAAGTCTCCCATCACCACAACCCTGTTGTTTTTACTCTTTTCCAAAATCTGTCTACCTATCTGCTCCTCTATCTCCCGCTGGCTGTTGGGAGGCCTGTAGTATACCCCCAACATTGTGACTGCACCCTTCTTATTCCTGATCTCTACCCATATAGCCTCACTGCCCTCTGAGGTGTCCTCCCGCAGTACAGCTGTGATATTCTCCCGAACCAGTAGCGCAACTCCGCCTCCCCTTTTACATCCCCCTCTATCCCGCCTGAAAGATCTAAATCCTGGAACGTTTAGCTGCCAATCCTGCCATTCCCTCAACCAGGTCTCTGTAATGGCAACAATATCATAGTTCCAAGTACTAATCCAAGCTCTAAGTTCATCTGCCTTACCCGTAATACGACTTGCATTAAAACATATGCACTTCAGGCCACCAGACCCGCTGTGTTCAGCAACTTCTCCCTGTCTGCTCTGCCTCAGAGCCCCACTGTCCCTATTCCCTAGTTCTCCCTCAATGCTCTCACCTTCTGACCTATTGCTCCCGTGCCCACCCCCCTGCCATACTAGTTTAAACCCTCCCGTGTGACACTCGCAAACCTCGCGGCCAGGATATTTATGCCTTTCCGGTTTAGATGCAACGCGTCCTTCTTATACAGGTCACACCTGCCCCGGAAGAGCTCCCAGTGGTCCAGATAACGGAAACCCTCCCTCCTACACCAGCTGTTTAGCCACGTGTTTAGCTGCTCTATCTTCCTATTTCTAGCCTCACTGGCACGTGGCACAGGGAGTAATCCCGAGATTACAACCCTCGAGGTCCTGTCTTTTAACTTTCTGCCTAGCTCCCTGAACTCCTGCTGCAGGACCTCATGCCCCTTCCTGCCTATGTCGTTAGTACCAATATGTACAACGACCTCTGCCTGTTTGCCCTCCCCCTTCAGGATGCCCTCTACCCGTTCGGAGACATCCTGGACCCTGGCACCAGGGAGGCAACATACCATCCTGGAGTCTCTTTCACGTCCACAGAAGCGCCTATCTGTGCCCCTGACTATAGAGTCCCCTATTACTATTGCTCTTCTGCGCTTTGACCCTCCCTTCTGAACATCAGAGCCAGCCGTGGTGCCACTGCTCTGGCTGCTGCTGTTTTCCCCTGATGGGCTATCCCCCCCGACAGTATCCAAAGGGGTATACCTGTTCGAGAGGGGGACAACCACAGGGGATTCCTGCACTGACTGCCTGCCCTTTCTGGTGGTCACCCATTTCTCTGCCTGCACCTTGGGTGTGACCACATTTATATAACTGCGATCTATGACGCTTTCCGCCACCTGCATGCTCCTAAGTGCATCCAATTGCTGCTCCAACCGAACCATGCGGTCTGTGAGGAGCTCCAGATGGGTGCACTTTCTGCAGATGAAGCCATCCGGGACGCTGGAAGCCTCCTGGACCTGCCACATCTCACAGTCAGAGCACTGCACCCCTCTAACTGACATTGCGTCAATTAATTAATATTAAAATTAAATGTTTTAAAAAATATATGTATTTTTTAAAATTTCAAAGTTACTGTTAACTATCTGTTTCCTTGCACTAGATTTCTAATATAAATGCGAAAGCTAAATATAGTACTCTCCGATCTCTGGCTTAGATATCCCCCTAAATTATAATTAAGTAATTATGTTTAATTAGTTACCAATGCTTAATTTTTTTAATTTAGGGTAGATTCCCAACCAGCCACTCAGGTCACAGCTTTTCTGTGATGTCACTTCAGTTTCCCCCCGACACACACAATTTCAAAAAGGTATAAATGTAAAAATGAGTAAAAATCACAATTACCTTCTTACCCTCTGAGTGTCTTAGATGTTCTCAGGTTCTCTCCCTGACAGAGACTGCTCCTCCTCCTCCGAACGGCTCCCGAAACTAGGCCGCAATCTTTTAAAATCCCCCATGTCGGAGACCCTCCCCCATGTCAGGGACCCTTCCCCATGTCAGAGACCACCCCCCATGTCAGAGACTCCCTTTAGACACACTCGCAGACCCAAGCCATATTTATACACTACAATGTGCACGCCACAAAAATTACAACCTCTACAGGAACCAGTCCAAAATTCTTCTCAGCTTTCAGTCTGCTCACTTCTCCACACTTTGTTGAGTTGTAAGATGCAGTGACCATTGAAGGTTCATTCCCTCAATAGGTTGAGAAATCTAGAACTGACCTCTAGTATCATGGTTCAGACTAGTGATTTTCTTTCTCCCAATCATGCCAGACAAATTTTCCAATTTCCTTAAATTGCCAAAGATTCAATCTCTTTAACCAGAGAAAATCTTCCCACTCACATTGGGCCAGATTTTACGATTCTGAGGCTTAAGTGCGGAGGATCTGTGGCATTTTACGTGGAAAGAATCGGCGCCACCTCCTAACCGATGCTGTGACCAGTGAGGGTCTAGCAGCTGCACTATGTAAAGGTCCTGGCCTCCATGAAATAAACAGCCGGAGAATGGCCAGGTCTGTGACCGCGCATGTGCATGGCGACGATCTGCAGTGGTCGGGCCGACCTGCGAGGTAGTGCCACCCTGGCCATCTCCTCGCCTCCACCTGGCCACTTCCCATCAGTCCCTCCTCTCCTCGCAGAACCCCCTCCCCCCACTGGCCAGCAGCACGTCTCCCGCACGACTGTGGCGGTGTTGGACACATTTCGCAGCCACCATGCCAGTTTCCTGCACGGCTGAGAGCAGAAGTGAACCGCGCAGTCGTGAACTCGGCCCATCGGGGGAGGCCCTTCAGGTGACGCGCTGAGGCCATCCCATCGGCGCTGTTTTGGTGGGGGTGGGGCGTGCGAAACAGGCGCCGCCCCGATTTCAAAAGGGATTCTTAAAAAGGTCGATGATTATGTAATCAACGTTGGGGAACGGAGACTCTCGCCCATGACGTTGGGTAGCTAACGGAGAAACAGTCTTTTTCCTTCTAGGACTGCAGCAGCTGCTGTCCATGTCTCTCTCTCTCTCTCGGACACACACTCTCTCTCTCTCTCTCTCTCTCTCTCTTTTTCTCTCCCACTTTGTCCCACGTTTCTGCAATAGTACATCTGCACTGAGCCAGGGAAACTGCCTTTGTGCTCAACTGTGAAAATTGCCACTTGGGGCAAGATCATCTTGCTGTTCATGTGACGGAATCTTTTGGTCCTGCCTGATTACTGTGGGTTTCCTGGAGTGTGGTAGATTCAAAGGAAAACCCCATGGACTAGAAGATCCCACCGCTAGCCAGCAGCAGGCATCCTCCCGTTGCCGGCAAACAAGCCCCGGGGAGGCCAGGGAATCTTGTCCTTCAGTTTTAAAATAATTTCATCTCAGTCCCGTATTCCCATGGCAACCAGGTCATATCAGCTCATCGCTGGGCAGAGCCAGCAGGATGTCATGTGCTTCATTTTGTTACCTTGAATTAACCATCTTTTAAAATCTTGCGTTCTAAACCAAGCTTTTTTTTAAATGCCTATCCAATATCCTTTTGAAATAATGGCTTGTTTAGGCCTCTATAACTCTCCTGGGCAGCGTCTACCTGGTCATTCCCAATCACTGCAGAAAAATGTTTTTCCACATATTCTCCCTGCATAATCTGCCCCAAAATCTCTGACCCTGGGTCTTTGTACCATCAACTAATGGGAAGAGTTTCTCTTCATCGACCTTATCTCAGCTTATCATAATTTTGTACACCTATCAAATCTCTCCCCAATCTCTTTTGCTTCAAAAATATCAACCGTGTTTGCAGCACGGTAGCACAGTGGTTAGCACAGTTGCTTCACAGCTCCAGGGTCCCAGGTTCGATTCCCAGCTTGGGTCACTGTATGTGCGGAGTCTGCACGTTGTCCCCGTGTCTGCGTGGGTTTACTCCGGGTGCTCTGGTTTCCTCCCACAGTCCAAAGATGTGCAGGTTAAGTGGATTGGCCATGTTAAATTGCCCTTAGTGTCCAAAAAGGTTAATTGGGGTTACAGGGATAGGGTGGAGGCGTGGGCTTGAGTAGGTTGCTCTTTCTAAGAACCGGTGCAGGCTCGATGAGCCGAATGGCCTCCTGCACTGTGAATTCTATGTCTATGTTACTATGTGACAAAATCCCAGCTTCTTCAACTTAACCTTACGGCTATCTGGAGAATCATTCTGATGAATCTACACTCTCTCAAAGACCTTCACATCTTCCCTGGACTGGGTTGACCAGAACTGGACACCGTACTCAGTTGGGGCCTAAACAGGTTCAGCCTAACTTCCCTACTTTTATGCTCAACGCCTGTCTTTATGAAGCCCAAGATCCCATATGTTTTGCTAACCACTTTTTCAATTTGTTCTGCACATGTAACCCCAAGTCTCTCTATTCATTCGCACTCTTTAGAACTGTCATTAAGTCTATACTGCCTCTCACTATCCCGTTTGCCAAAATGAATCACCTCACACTTCTCTGTATTAAATTCCTTCTGCTACCTGTTAGCCTATTCTACCAGCCTATGTCTAGTTTCAGGCAATTTAAATCATCCTCACTCTTTACCACTCCTCCAAGTTTGGTATCATGGGAACATGTTGAAATATTACTTCCTATTGCAAGCTCCAAGTGATTTATGTATTGCAAAGGAAACAGCATCGCTGTCCACCACCTCCAGTCCAAAAACCAACTAGCTATCACAATGTGTTGCTTTCTAACAGAGTCAGAATCACAGAATATTACTGTGCAGAAGAGGACCTTTGCCCATTGCTCCACTTTAAAAAAAAAAAAATTGTTATTAAGGTTTTCACAAAATATCAACAACAAAATGTAAAAGGAACCCAATAGAATTAAATACCAAACAAAACAAAACAAACCAGTGCCCCCTTCCCTTCATACATAAATAATAAATTATGCCGAAACACATAGCAAATCTATACACCCCCTCAGATCCCCCAGTGTAGACAAACAGTATAAAATAGAACTCCTCCCCGCCCCGGGCTGCTGCTGACCATTGTCTACTGTTCTGCCAATAAGTCGAAGAACAAAGAACAAAGAAATGTACAGCACAGGAACAGGCCCTTCGGCCCTCCAAGCCCGTGCCGACCATGCTGCCCGACTAAACTACAATCTTCTACACTTCCTGGGTCCGTATCCCTCTATTCCCATCCTATTCATGTATTTGTCAAGATGCCCCTTAAATGTCACTATCGTCCCTGCTTCCACCACCTCTTCCGGTAGCGAGTTCCAGGCACCCACTACCCTCTGCGTAAAAAAACTTGCCTCGTACATCTACTCTAAACCTTGCCCCTCTCACCTTAAACCTATGCCCCCTAGTAATTGACCCCTCTACCCCGGGGAAAAGCCTCTGACTATCCACTCTGTCTATGTCCCTCATAATTTTGTAGACCTCTATCAGGTCGCCCCTCAACCTCCTTCGTTCCAGTGAGAACAAACCGAGTTTATTCAATCGCTCCTCATAGCTTATGCCCTCCATACCAGGCAACATTCTGGTAAATCTCTTCTGCACCCTCTCTAAAGCCTCCACATCCTTCTGGTAGTGTGGCGACCAGAATTGAACACTATACTCCAAGTGTGGCCTCACTAAGGTTCTATACAGCTGCAACATGACTTGCCAATTCTTATACTCAATGCCCCGGCCAATGAAGGCAAGCATGCCGTATGCCTTCTTGACTACCTTCTCCACCTGTGTTGCCCCTTTCAGTGACCTGTGGACCTGACACCTAGATCTATTTGACTTTCAATACTCTTGCAGGTTCTACCATTCACTGTATATTCCCTACCTGTATTAGACCTTCAAAATGCATTACCTCACATTTGTCCGGATTAAACTCCATCTGCCATCTCTCCGCCCAAGTCTTCAAACAATCTAAATCCTGCTGTATCCTCTGACAGTCCTCATCGCTAACCGCAATTCCACCAATCTTTGTGTCGTCTGCAAACTTACTAATCAGACCAGTTACATTTTCCTCCAAATCATTTATATATACTACAAACAGCAAAGGTCCCAGCACTGATCCTAGTGGAACACCACTGGTCACAGCCCTCCAATTAGAAAAGCATCCTTCCATTGCTACTCTCTGCCTTCTATGACCTAGCCAGTTCTGTATCCACCTTGCCAGCTCACCCCTGATCCCGTGTGACTTCACCTTTTGTACTAGTCTACCATGAGGGACCTTGTCAAAGGTCTTACTAAAGTCCATATAGACAACATCCACTGCCCTACCTGCATCAATCATCTTAGTGACCTCCTCGAAAAACTCGATCAAGTTAGTGAGACACGACGTCCCCTTCACAAAACCATGCTGCCTCTCACTAATACGTCCATTTGCTTCCAAATGGGAGTAGATCCTGTCTCGAAGAATTCTCTCCAGTAATTTCCCTACAACTGAAGGCTCACCGGCCTGTAGTTCCCGGGATTATCCTTGCTACCCTTCTTAAACAGAGGAACAACATTGGCTATTCTCCAGTCCTCCGGGACATCACCTGAAGACAGTAAGGATCCAAAGATTTCTGTCAAGGCCTCAGCAATTTCCTCTCCAGCCTCCTTCAGTATTCTGGGATAGATCCCATCAGGCCCTGGGGACTTATCTCCCTTAATATTTTTTAAGACACCCAACATCTCATCTTTTGGGATCTCAATGTGATCCAGGCAATCTACACACCCTTCTCCAGACTCAACATCTACCAATTTCTTCTCTTTGGTGAATACTGATGCAAAGTATTCATTTAGTACCTCGCCCATTTCCTCTGGCTTCACACATAGATTCCCTTGCCTATCCTTCAGTGGGCCAACCCTTTCCCTGGCTACCCTCTTGCTTTTTATGTACGTGTAAAAAGCCTTGGGATTTTCCTTAACCCTATTTGCCAATGACTTTTCGTGACTCCTTCTAGCCCTCCTGACTCCTTGCTTAAGTTCCTTCCTACTTTCCTTATATTCCACGCAGGCTTCATCTGTTCCCAGCCTTTTAGCCGTGACAAATGCCTCCTTTTTCTTTTTGACGAGGCCTACAATATCTCTCGTTATCCAAGGTTCCTGAAAATTGCCATATTTATCCTTCTTCTTCACAGGAACATGCCGGTCCTGAATTCCTTTCCACTAACACTTGAAAGCCTCCCACGTGTCAGATGTTGATTTGCCCTCAAACATCCGCCCCCAATCTATGTTCTTCAGTTCCCGCCTAATATTGTTCTAATTAGCCTTCCCCCAATATAGCAAATTCATCCTAGGACCACTCTCATCCTTGTCCACCAGCACTTTAAAACTTACTGAATTGTGGTCACTGTTCCCGAAATGCTCCCCTACTGAAACATCTACCACCTGGCCAGGCTCATTCCCCAATACCAGGTCCAGTACCGCCCCTTCCCTAGTTGGACTGTCTACATATTGTTTTAAGCAGCCCTCCTGGATGCTCCTTACAAACTCCGCCCCGTCTAAGCCCCTGGCACTAAGTGAGTCCCAGTCAATATTGGGGAAGTTCAAGTCTCCCATCACCACAACCCTGTTGTTTTTACTCTTTTCGAAAATCTGTTTACCTATCTGCTCCTCTATCTCCCGCTGGCTGTTGGGAGGCCTGTAGTAAACCCCCAACATTGTGACTGCACCCTTCTTATTCCTGATCTCTACCCATATAGCCTCACTGCCCTCTGAGGTGTCCTCCCGCAGTACAGCTGTGATATTCTCCTTAACCAGTAGTGCAACTCCGCCACCCCTTTTACATCCCCCTCTATCCCGCCTGAAACATCTAAATCCTGGAACGTTTAGCTGCCAATCCTGCCCTTCCCTCAACCAGGTCTCTGTAATGGCAACAACATCATAGTTCCAAGTACTAATCCAAGCTCTAAGTTCATCTGCCTTACCCGTAATACTTCTTGCATTAAAACATATGCACTTCAGGCCACCAGACCCACTGTGTTCAGCAACTTCTCCCTGTCTGCTCTGCCTCAGAGCCCCACTGTCCCTATTCCCTAGTTCTCCCTCAATGCTCTCACCTTCTGACCTATTGCTCCCGTGCCCACCCCCCTGCCATACTAGTTTAAACCCTCCCATGTGACACTAGCAAACCTCGCGGCCAGGATATTTATGCCTCTCCAGTTTAGATGCAACCCGTCCTTATATACGTCACACCCGCCCCGGAAGAGCTCCCAGTGGTCCAGATAATGGAAACCCTCCCTCCTACACCAGCTGTTTAGCCACGTGTTTAGCTGCTTTATCTTCCTGTTTCTAGCCTCACTGGCACGTGGCACAGGGAGTAATCCCGAGATTACAACCCTGGAGGACCTGTCTTTTAACTTTCTGCCTAGCTCCCTGAACTCCTGCTGCAGGACCACATGCTCATTCCTGCCTAGGTCGTTAGTACCAATATGTACAACGACCTCTGCCTGTTTGCCCTCCCCTTCAGGATGCCCTCTACCCGTTCGGAGACATCCTGGACCTTGGCACCAGGGAGGCAACATACCATCCTGGAGTCTCTTTCACGTCCACAGAAGCACCTATCTGTGCCCCTGACTATAGAGTCCCCTATTACTATTGCTCTTCTGCGCTTTGACCCTCCCTTCTGAACATCAGAGCCAGCCGTGGTGCCACTGCTCTGGCTGCTGCTGTTTTCCCCTGATGGGCTATCCCCCCCGACAGTATCCAAAGGGGTATACCTGTTCGAGAGGGGGACAACCACAGGGGATTCCTGCACTGACTGCCTGCCCTTTCTGGTGGTCACCCATTTCTCTGCCTGCACCTTGGGTGTGACCACATTTATATAACTGCGATCTATGACGCTTTCCGCCACCTGCATGCTCCTAAGTGCATCCAATTGCTGCTCCAACCGAACCATGCGGTCTGTGAGGAGCTCCAGTTGGGTGCACTTTCTGCAGATGAAGCCATCCGGGACGCTGGAAGCCTCCCGGACCTGCCACATCTCACAGTCAGAGCACTGCACCCCTCTAACTGACATTGCGTCAATTAATTAAAATTAAAAGTTTAAAACATTTTTAAATATATTTTTTTATTTTTTTAAAGTTACTGTTAACTATCTGTTTCCTAGCACTAGATTTCTAATATAAATGCGAAAGCTAAATATAGTACTCTCCGATCTCTGGCTTAGATACCCCCCTAAATTATAATTAATTAATTATGTTTAATTAGTTACCAATGCTTAATTTTTTTAATTTAGGGTAGATTCCCAACCAGCCACTCAGGTCACAGCTTTTCTGTGATGTCACTTCAGTTTCCCCCGGACACACACAATTTGAAAAAGGTATAAAAGTAAAAATGAGTAAAAACCACTTACTTACCTTCTTACCTTCTGAGTGTCTTAGATGTTCTCAGGCTCTCTCCCTGACAGAGACTGCTCCTCCTCCTCCGAACGGCTCCCAAAACTAGGCCGCGATCTTTTAAAATCTCCGCTCTGACTCGCAGCTCCTGCGCTTTTTAAATCTCCCACGCTTTTTAAATCTTTTTAAATTAATGAACGGTTGCCACCGCCTGAAAAACCCTTGCACCTATCCATCCCTTAAGGCAAATTTCACCCTCTTCAATTTAATAAACGCTGCCATATCGTTGATCCAGGATTCCACGCTTGGGGGCCTCGCATCTTTCCACTGAAAAAGAATCCTTCGCCGGGCTACCAGGGACGCAAAGGCCAGAATACCGGCCTCTTTCGCCTCCTGCACTCCTGGCTCCTCTGCAACCCCAAATATTGCGAGCCCCCAGCCCGGTTTGACCCTGGATCCTACCACCCTCGACACCGTCCTTGCTACGCCCTTCCAAACTTCCTCCAGCGCTGGGCATGCCCAGAACATATGGGTATGGTTTGCTGGGCTCCCTGAGCACCTAACACACCTGCCCTCACCTCCAAAAAACCATCTCATCCTTGTGTTATGAGCGCGGCATTTTCAGAACCCCAAAATGTATCCTGGAGTTCAACCAACCTCTCCCTTTAATGGATTTGTTTCTTTTCCTGGCACACGGCTTTTTCCCGAGGTGTGGCATTACAATTATGGACACGTGGGTTTTTAAACACAAAACACTGTTTATTCCATGAACTCAACTTAACGTCTTAAATAAACATTGGATCTCTTAACACCCCTTTCTTCAAAGGTAACTCAGAAAATATTGCAACAGTAAATAACT
This sequence comes from Scyliorhinus torazame, assembly GCF_047496885.1. Lineage (NCBI taxonomy): Eukaryota > Metazoa > Chordata > Chondrichthyes > Carcharhiniformes > Scyliorhinidae > Scyliorhinus > Scyliorhinus torazame. The sequence continues at coordinate 228,821,552 of NC_092715.1, forward strand.
CCTTAAAATGTTCCTTCAAACTTCCAAGAGACTTAACACCTTTAAACAAAATCACATCAGGTTAAAGGCTTTACTTTAAATCACCCAAATGATCCAGAGATAGTCTTTCATGGCAGAGATACAGCTCACTGCCAAAACACAGACACATACCCAGCTCTTTTCAAAACTTGCAGCTCTCTGGAAACACACAGGCACACACTGCTTTTTAAACTGAAACTATAAACCTACAAAACCAAACTGCAAAATGGCTGAACTGAGCTGAGCTCCACCCACTCTATGACATCACTGTTTTCTTAAAGGTACATTGCTTAAACATCCATGTCTCAAAGGTACTCTCACATGACACTTGTCCCGGTCATGTGTGCCCTGTGCAGAACCTTAAACTGTATGAGGCTGAGCCTCACGCACGAAGAGGAAGAGTTCACCCTCCCCTAGGGCATCTGCCATGTCCCCTCCTCGATCTCCTCCCCCAACTCCTCCTCCCACTTACCTTTCAGCTCCTCCACTGAGGCCTCCTCCTCCTCCTGCATCACCTGGTATGTTGCCGAGATCTTCCCCTCTCCAACCCACAGCCTGAGAGCACCCTGTCCTGTACCGTGCGTGGTGGCAGCAGCGGGAATTCCACCACTTGCCGCCTGGCAAACGCCCTTACCTGTACATACCTAAAGGTGTTTCCTAGGGGGGAGCCTGTACTTCTCTTCCAGCTCACCCAGGCTCGCGAACTTCCCATCCACAAACAGGTCCCCCAACCTTCTTATCCCTGCCCTGTGCCACCCCGAAAACCCTCCATCTATTCTCCCTGGGACAAACCGGTGGTTCCCCCGTATCGGGGTCCACACTGAGGCACCCACTTCCCCCTTGTGCCACCTCCATTGCCCCCAAATTTCGAGGGTAGCCGCCACCACCGGGCTCGTGGTATACCTCATTGGATGGAGTGACAGTGGCGCCGTTGCCAGCGCCTCCAGACTCGTACCCTCACAAGACGTCATCTCCAGCCTCTTCCATGCTGCCCCCTCCCCCTCCATCACCCACTTGTGCACCATCGTCGCATTGGCGACCCAGTAGTACCCGCAGAGGTTGGGCATGCCAGACCCCCCCCATCCCTACTCCGCTCCAGAAACACCCTTCTCATCCTCTGAGCCCCTTGCGCCCACACAAACCTCATTATGCTCCTGTTGACCCGCCTAAAGAAGGCCTTCGGGATAAGAATGGGGAGGCACTGGAACAGGAACAAAAACCTTGGGAGCACCGTCATCTTGACTGACTGCACCCTACCCGCCAGGGACAACGGCAACGCGTCCCACCTCTTAAACTCCTCCTCCATTTGCTCCACCAGCCTCTTGAAATTCAGTCAATGCAGGGCCCCCAGCTCCTGGCCACCTGAACCCCCAAATACCTGAAGCTCTTCTCTGCCCTTTTTAGTGTGAGCTCGCCAGTCCCCCTCTCCTGGGCCCCTGGGTGAACCACGAACAATTCGCTCTTCCCCATGTTGAGCTTGTACCCTGAAAAATCCCCAAACTCCCTGAGGATCCTTATTACCTCCGGCATTCCCCCCACCGGGTCCGCCACACATAGCAGCAAGTCGTCTGCATAGAGCGACACCCTATGCTCCTCCCCACCCCGCACCAACCCCCTCCAGTTCCTCGACTCCCTCAGTGCCATAGCCAGGGGCTCAATCGCCAGCGTGAAGAGCAAGGGGGACAAGGGACACCCCTGCCTCGTCCCTCGATGCAACCAAAAGTACTCAGACCTCCTCTTGTTTGTGGCTACATTCGCCATCGGGACCTCGTACAACAGCGTAACCCACCTGATGAACCCCTCCCCAAACCCGAACCTCTTCAGCACCTCCCACAAGTATCGCCACTCTACCCTATCAAAGGCCTTCTCAGCGTCCATCGCCGCCACTATCTCCGCCTCACCCTCCCTCGACGGCATCATAATAACGTTCAGGAGCCTCCGCACATTCGCGTTCAACTGCCTCCCCTTCACGAACCCCGTCTGGTCATCGTGAATGACCTGCGGCACCCAATCCTCAATTCTCGTGGCTAAGACCCTTGGCACCTTGGCATCTACATTTAACAACAAAATCGGCCTGTAAGACCCACACTGCAGGGGATCCTTGTCCCGCTTCAGGATCAAGGAGATCAGTGCCCGGGATATCGTCGGGGGCAAAGCCCCCCCCCCCCGCCTCGTTGAAGGTCCTAACCAGCAACGGGCCCAACAGGTCTACATATCTCTTGTAAAATTCGACCGGGAAACCGTCCGGCCCCAGTGCCTTCCCCGCCTGCCTGCTCCCTATTCCTTTGGCCAGCTCCTCCAGCCCAATCGGGGCCCCTAATCCCGCCACCAGTCCCTCTTCCACCTTCGGGAACCTCAGTTGGTCCAGAAAGCGGCCCACCCTTCCCTCCACCAGTGGGGGCTCGGACCGATACAGATCCTCATAAAAGTGCCTGAAGACCCCATTGATGCCGACCCCACTCTGCACCACACTCCCTCCCCTATCCTTAACTCCCCCATCTCCCTAGCTGCGTCCTGCTTCCGAAGCTGATGCGTCAGCATCCGACTTGCCTTTTCCCCATATTCATAAATCGCCCCCTGGGCCTTCCTCCACTGCGCCTCCGCCTTCCTGGTGGTCAACAGGTCAAATTCGGCCTGGAGGCTATGCCTCTCCCTCAATAGTCCCTCCTCCGGCACCTCCGCATACCTCCTGTCTACCCTCACCATCTCCCCCACCAGCCTCTCCCTCTCCCTCTGCTCTCTCCTCTACTTGTGGGCCCTAATGGAGATCAGCTCTCCCCTAACTACCGCCTTCAGCGCCTCCCAGACCATCCCCACTCGGACCTCCCCGTTATCGTTGGCCTCCAGGTATCTCCCTATACTTCCTCGGACCCGCTCGTCCTCGTCTGCCAACAGCCCCACCTCCAAGCGCCACAACGTGCGCTGGTCCCTCTCCTCCCCCAGCTCTAGGTCTACCCAATGCGGGGCATGATCCGAAATGGCTATCGCCGAGTACTCTGTATCCTCTGCTCTCTCAATCAGTGCCCTGCTCATAACAAAAAAGTAGATCCGGGAATTGGCCTTACGAACGTGCGAGAAGAATGAAAATGACCTCGCCTCCGGCCTTGCAAATCTCCAAGGGTCCACCCCTCCCATATGGTCCGTAAACCGCCTCAGCACTTCAGCCGCCGCCGGCCTCCTACCCGTTCTAGACCTGGAGCGATTCAGTGCCGGATCAAACACCATGTTAAAGTCCCCCCCCATTATCAGGCCCCCCACTTCCAAGTCCGGGATCCGACCCAACATGCGCCGCATAAAAGCCGCATCATCCCAGTTCGGGGCATACACGTTGACCAGCACCACCCTCTCCACTTGCAGCTTACCACTTACCATTATGTACCTGCTGCCATTTTCTGTAACTATGCTCGACGCCTCGAAAGACACCCTCTTACCCACCAAGATTGCCACCCCCCCCCCCCCCCCCCCCCCCCCCCCCGATTTTTGGCATCCAGCCCCGAATGAAACACCTGGCCTACCCACCCTTCCCTCAATCTTACCTGGTCTGCCACCTTCAGGTGTGTCTCCTGAAGCATAACCACATCCGCCTTCAGCCCCTTCAGGTACGCGATCACCCGGGCCTGCTTAATCGACCTGTTCAGTCCCCTTACGTTCCAGGTTATCAGCCGGATCAGGGGGCTACCCGCCCCCCTCCCCCTCCGACTAGCCATAACCCCATCTCGGCCAGCCACGCGCACGCGCCCCACTCCCGGCCCGTTCCCCACACCCGGCCCGTTCCCCACGGCGGCAGACCCCCGTCCCAACCCCTTCTACTCTCTCCAGCTCCCCCTTGACCATACCAGCATACCGGTCCCCCCCCCCACCCCCGTTCCACACCCCTCCCAGCTAGGACCCCTCCTAGCTGCATTGCTCCCCCCATTGCACTCCCGTAAGTCAGCTGACTCCTGCTGACCCTGGCCGCTCCCGCCTCTCCTTCGACTCCTCCTATTGTGGGACTTCCTCTCCCCCTCCATTACCCACCAGCAGGCTCTCCGCCTCCCCCTTCCATCCCAAGTGCGGGAAAAAACCTGAGATTCCCCGCCCCGGTCCCGCCCCCTCCAGCCTTCAGCGCGGGAAAAAGCCCGCGCTTTCCACCTGCCCGGCCCCCCCTCTTCTGGCGCAGCTCCTTTTACAGGCCCAGTCCCCACGCCCCCGACTCGGGCCTCACCCTCCCCCGCGGGGTCCCATCCCCCCTACCGGCCATCCACTCCCTACTCCGTTAACTTGCCCCCCCTCCAAGACGCCACCCGACAGACCCAACCAAAATGTGCCCAACCCACCCTAACCACCCACACCGAACCAAAAATATACAAGAACAAAGAACCCCCATCAAAATGGAACACAACAACAACAATCCCCGACCATCATCACACCCGACCCCCCATCCCGACCCTCAGTTTGTGTCCAGCTTCTCGGCCTGAACAAAGGCCCACGCCTCCTCCAGGGACTCAAAATAATGGTGCCGGTCCTTATAGGTGACCCACAGACGTGCCGGCTGCAGCATGCCAAACTTCACCCCCTTCCTGTGCAGCACCGCCTTCGCCCGGTTGTACCTGGCCGTCTTCTTCGCCACCTCCGCGCTCCAGCCCTGATATATTCGAACCTCCGCGTTCTCCCACCTGCTGCTCCTCTCTTTCTTGGCCCACCTGAGTACGCACTCCCGATCAGCGAACCGATGAAACCGCTCCAGCACCACCCGCGGCGGCCTGTTAGCCTTGGGCCTCCTCGCCAGCACTCTATGGGCCCCTTCCAGCTCCAGGGGCCTTGGAAGGATCCCGCTCCCATCAGCGTGTTTAACATGGTGACCACATAGGCCCTCTCGTCCGACCCCTCTAACCCCCCCCCGGGAGGCCCAGGATCCGCAGATTCTTCCGCCTTGACCGATTCTCCCTCTCCTCGAACCGTTCCTACCATTTCTTGTGGAGCGCCTCGTGCCTTTACCGCTAGGCCCAAGATCTCGTCCTCATTATCTGAGATCTTTGTCGGACCTCGCGGATTGCCACCCCCTGGGCTGTCTGGGTGTCCAGCAGCTTGTCAATAGAAGCCTTCATCGGCTCCAGCAGGTCCAACTTAAGCTCCCTGAAGCAGCGCTGAATTACCTCCTGCTGCTCCTGCGCCCACTGCATCCACGCTGCCTGGTCCCCGCCCACTGCCATCTTGCTCTTCCTCTTCTTCCCTCGCACTTTCTTTGGCTTCACCACCACTTTTTTAGACGCCCCGCTCCTGGTCCAAGCCGTACACTATCGGGGGAATGTTGCAGTTTTCTTCCCACACCGGGAAATGTTGAATAAATGCCGTTGGGGGCCCTGAAAAGAGCCCAAAAGTCCGTTCCAAGCAGGAGCTGCCGCATAGCTCCGCATAGCCGCAACCGGAAGTCACCCATTGCTCCACTTGACATTCATTGGCATGAGCATTGCTGAATCCCCCACAACATCCTGGGCATTACCATTGAGCAGAAGCTGAACTGGACTACCAATATAAATACTAGCTGCTAAAGAAGGTCATAGGCTCTGAATTAAATGGCAAAAAGCTAGCATCCTAGCAATGATTTTTCACTCATGTATCTTTTCTGTCCCGGAAAAGATGCTCCTCTTTGATAATTTCTAATAGTTTCATCGAACTAGCCCCTCTTCATCAAACAGTCAGATAGTTGATAACTGGTCTCAACCCACTTAATCTTGTGAATCTCCCTGTTCTGTAACATCTGTTTTCAGCTGGCTTTGTCAGTCTCTTTTCATTGACACATTTTGTGGAGTGAACATTCTCCCAAAGTGACTTATTGTCTATCTGCCACTCTATAGGTGACTATGTTTAGAGTGTTGTAACTGTTATAATGTATGGAATCAGAGAGCAAGGTTGTATTAATGAAGAAGAGGCCAGGATTATATGCGCAAGTCTCTGGTCCAAAGGATGTTCATCAAAAGAATGAAGAGAGAGCTTAGGATATATTAGAATCCCCCCACTGACCTATATTAACTCTTGGTCTATCAGTGACTCTCTGTTGAACTTTTCTTCTCTACAATTGTAACCTCCTACAGCCCCTTTGAGGTCTTTGCATTTTTCAAACTTGAACCCTTGTGCATCCCTAATGTTCATGACTCCACCATTGGCAGTTTTGCTTTCAGCTGTCTGTCCCCGAAACTCTGGAATTCCATTGAATCCCTCTGCTCCTTAAGGTCCTCCTTAACATAGAACATTACAGCGCAGTACAGGCCCTTCGGCCCTCGATGTTGCGCCGACCTGTGAAACCACTCTAAAGCCCATCTACACTATTCCCTTATCGTCCATATGTTTATCCAATGACCATTTGAATGCCCTTAGTGTTGGCGAGTCCACTACTGTTGCAGGCAGGGCATTCCACACCCTTACTACTCTCTGAGTAAAGAACCTACCTCTGACATCTGTCTTATATCTATCTCCCCTCAATTTAAAGCTATGTCCCCTCGTGCTAGACATCACCATCCGAGGAAAAAGGCTCTCACTGTCCACCCAATCCAATCCTCTGATCATTTTGTATGCCTCAATTAAGTCACCTCTTAACCTTCTTCTCTCTAATGAAAACAGCCTCAAGTCCCTCCGCCTTTCCTCATAAGTTCTTCCCTCCATACCAGGCAACATTCTGGTAAATCTCCGCTGCACCCTTTCCAATGCTTCCACATCCTTCCTATTATGCGGCGACCAGAATTGCACGCAATACTCCAAATGCAGCCGCACCAGAGTTTTGTACAGCTGCAACATGACCTCATGGCTCCGAAACCCAATCCCTCCACCAATAAAAGCTAACACACCGTACGCCTTCTCAACAACCCTCAACCTGAGTGTCAACTTTCAGGGATCTATGTATATGGACACCGAGATCTCTCTGCTCATCCACACTTCCAAGAATCTTACCATTCGCCCAGTACTCTGTCTTCCTGTTATTCCTTCCAAAATGAATCACCTCACACTTTTCTGCATTAAACTCCATTTGCCACCTCTCAGCCCAGCGCTGCAGCTTATCTATATCCCTCTGTAACTTGTAACATCCTTCCGCACTGTCCACAACGCCACTGACTTTAGTGTCATCAGCAAATTTACTCACTCATCCTTCTACGCCCTCCTCCAGGTCATTTATAAAAATGACAAACAGCAGTGGCCCCAAAATAGATCCTTGTGGCACACCACTAGTAACTGACTCCAGTCTGAACACTTCCCATCAACCACCACCCTTTGTCTTCTTCCAGCTAGCCAATTTCTGATCCAAACTGCTAAATCTCCCTGAATCCCATGCTTCCGTATTTTCTGCAGTAGTCTACCGTGGGGAACCTTATCAAACGCTTTACTGGAATCCTTATACACCACATCAACTGCTTTACCCTCATCCACCTGTTTGGTCACCTTCTCAAAGAACTCAATAAGGTTTGTGAGGCACAACCTACCCTTCCTAAAACCGTGTTGACTATCTCTAATCAAATTATTCCTTTCCAGATGATTATACACCCTGGGCGAAATTCTCCCCCAACGGTGCGATGTCCGCTGACTGGCGCCAAAAACGGCGCCAATCAGACGGGCATCGGGCCGGCCCAAAGGTGCGGAATGCTCCGCATCTTTGGGGGCCGAGCCCCAACATTGAGGGGCTAGGCCGGCGCCGGAGGGATTTCCGCCCCGCCAGCTGGCGGAAATGGCATTTGTTGCCCCGCCAGCTGGCGGAAATGGCGTTTGTTACCCTGCCAGCTGGCGCGGAAATGCGGCGCATGCGCGGGAGCGTCAGCGGCCGCCAACAGTTTCCCGCGCATGCGCAGTGGGGAGAGTCTCTTCCGCCTCCGCCATGGTGGAGGCCGTGGCGGAGGCGGAAGGGAAAGAGTGCCCCCCCCCAGCACAGGCCCGCCCGCGGATCTGTGGGCCCCGATCGCGGGCCAGGCCACCGTGGGGGCACCCCCCGGGGTCAGATCGCCCCGCGCCCCCCCCAGGACCCCGGAGCCCGCCTACGCCGCCTGGTCCCGCCGGTAAATACCAGCTTTGATTTACGCCGGCGGGACAGGCAATTTCTGGGCAGGACTTCGGCCCATCCGGGCTGGAGAATTGAGCGGGGGGTCCCGCCAACCGCCGCGGCCCGATTCCCGCCCCCGCCCAATCTCCGGTACCGGAGACTTCGGCGGGGGCGGGATTCACGGCGGCCAACGGCCATTCTCCGACCCGGCGGGGGGTCGGAGAATGACGCCCCCTATCTGTTATAAACCTTTCCAAGATTTTGCCCACAATAGAAGTAAGGCTCACTGGTCTATAGTTACTGGGGTTGTCTCTACTCCCTTTCTTGAACAAGGGGACACCATTTGCTATCCTCCAGTCTTCTGGCACTATTCCTGTAGCCAAAGGCTCAACAATCTCCTCCCTAGCTTCCCAGAGAATCCTAGGCTAAATCCCATCCGGCCCAGGGGACTTATCTATTTTCACACTTTCCAGAATTGTTAACTCCTTATGAACCTTAAGCCCTTCTAGTCTAGTAGCCTGAATCTCAGTATTCTCCTTGACAACATTGTCTTTTTCCTGTGTGAATACTGACGAACATTTTTCATTTAGAACCTCTCCTATCTCCTCAGACTCCAAGCACAACTTCCCACTACTGTCCTTGACTGGCCCTACTCTTACCCTAGTCATTCTTTTATTCCTGACATATCTATAGAAAGCTTTAGGGTTATCCTCGATCCTACCTGCCAAAGACTTCTCATGTCCCCTCCTGGCTCTTCTTAGCTCTCTCTTTAGGTCCTTCCTAGCTAACTTGTAACTCTCGAGCGCCCTTACTGAACCTCCATGTCTCATCTTTACATAAGCCTCATTCTTCCTCTTGACGAGTGTTTCGACTGCCTTAGTAAACCACGGTTCCATTGCTCGACCACTTCCTCCCTGCCTGACAGGTACATGGCTTATCAAGGACACGCAGTAGCTGTTCCTTGAACAAGCTCCACATTTCCATTGTGCCCATCCCCTGCAGTTTTCCTCTCTATCCAATGCATCCTAGGTCTTGCCTCATTGCATCATAATTGCCTTTCCCCCAGATATAACTCTTGCCCTGCGGTATATACCTATCCCTTTCCATCACTAAAGTAAACTTAATCGAATTGTGGTCACTATCACCAAAGTGCTCACCTACCTCCAAATCTAACACTTGTCCTGGTTCATTACCCAGTACCAAATCCAATACGGCCTCGCCCCTCATTGGCCTATCTACATACTGTGTCAGGAAACCCTCCTGCACACATTGGACAAAAACGGACCCATCTAAAGTACTCGAACTATAGCGTTTCCTGTCAATATTTGGAAAGTTAAAGTCCCCCATAACAACTACCCGTTGCTTTCATTCCTATCCAGAATCATCTTTGCAATCCTTTCCTCTACATCTCTGGAACTTTTCGGAGGCCTATAGAAAACCCCTAACAGGGTGACCCCTCCTTTCCTGTTTCTAACCTCAGCCCTTACTACCTCAGTAGACGAGTCCTCATCAAACGTCCTTTCTGCCACCGTAATACTGTCCTTGACTAACAATGCCACCTCTTTTACCACCTTCCCTGAGCTTACTGAAATATCTAAACCCCGGCACCTGCAACAACCATTCCTGTCCCTGCTCTATCCATCTCTCCGAAATGGCCGCAACATCGAAGTCCCAGGTACCAACCCATGCCGCAAGTTCACCCACCTTATTCCGGATGCTCCTGGCATTGAAGAAGACACACTTTAAACCACCTTCCTGCCTGCCGGTACACTCCTGCAACTTTGAAACCTTACTCATGACCTCACTACTCTCAACCTCCTGTATACTGGAGCTACAATTCTGGTTCCCAAGCCCCTGCTGAACTAGTTTAAACACTCCTGAAGAGCATTAGCAAATTTCCCCCCAGGATATTGGTACCCCTCTGGTCCAGGTGTAGACCATCCCGTTTGTAGAGGTCCCACCGACCCCAGAATGAGTCCCAGTTATCCAGTAATCTGAAACCCTCCCTCCTGCTCCATCCCTGTAGCCACGTGTTCAACTCCTCTCTTTCCCTATTCCTTGTCTCGCTATCACATGGCACGGGTAACGACCCAGAGATAATAACTCTGTTTGTCCTGGATCTAAGTTTCCACCGTAGCTCCCTGAATTCCTGCCTTACATCCCTATCCCTTTTCCTACCTATGTCGTTGGTACCTATGTGGACCACGACTTGGGGCTGCTCCCCCTCAAGGATCCCGAAAACACGAAAACCTGGTTCTATAACCAAGCTTTGAACCAATTGTCCATGTAGCTTTCTATGTGGATCGGCATCTTCTGTGAAGCACCTTGGGACGTTTTTACTGTATTAAATGTATGTATTTGTTATATGAACTCAAGTTGCTGTTGTTATTATCAGGAACAATGTTATATAGAATCATCAAATTCCTACAGTGCAGAAGGAGGCCATTCGGCTTATCGAGTCTGCACTAACCTTCTGAAAGAGCACCCTAACCAGGCTCTCATCCTAGCCCTATAACCCCATAACCCCACTTAACCCACACATCCCTGGGCACTAAGAAAATTTAGCATGGCCAAACCACTTAACTTGCACATCTTTGACTGTGGGAGGAAACCGGAGCCCCGCAGACATTGGGAGAACGTGCAAACTCCACACAGTCACCGGAGGTCAGAATTTAACCCGGGTCCCTGGCGCTGTGAGGCACCAGTGCTAACCACTGTGCGACCCTGGTAGAAGCAGAGTCTATAACAGGTTCTGAATGCATATATATGTTTTTAAACGTACCTTTTAAAATTTTTTATTAATGTTGGGTAATTTAGCCAGATTATTGGGAATCTATTGGTTTTCTTTAATTTTTTTAAGTGTACGCTTTAATCATTCTTTACGTTAATGCAAAGATCATTAAGAACTATTTAGTGTATGAATAAATTAGTCATTCTACATTTTATCAGAGATTGGAAACTTTGACTAAAGTCACAGGATTTTTTTAATACACTGAGTTTTATGAAGTGATTTCAGATCCATTTATATTTACCGTGTGCAAAATCTTTCAGGTTTTTGATTGCCAATTCCTAGCCAATGAAGTGAAATATACTCACAACGGCTGCCCAATTCTGGATGAGGACCAAGTCATGCTGAGACTTTACAGGCAAGTAGGAGTCGGAAGAAGAGATTTGCTTCCTCAGATGGAAAACTAAACCTTTCTAATCAGCATTAAAAATAGCCTTAATTGGAAAGTCCAGGATTCTGCATTATATGATGAAATCTAATCTGAAGGATAAGGTTATGCTGCTCTAGAGTTCAAATGTGAGCATTTTGAAAATGTCTGACGAAATGCCAGATAACAGTGTTAGGAAATAGAGGTGGTTTTAAGTAATTTAGAATTGTTTTTGTGGGTATTAGAAATAAGATCTTCCGGAAAAATTCCCAAGTGCTGTAGTGAGCGGGAATTGCCTCGTGTTTCCTGGCACTCGGCCCAACGAAACCCACAACGCAATTGGTCCATTTAACGAAGCCTCACGGGCTTCTCGCCCTCAATGCTGGCTCGCCTGCTCATTTGCCCGGACCGCGCTTGCCAGCCCCCCCGCTAACAAGGTCGAGCAGCATTTAAGCTGCACTTGCTCAGCCAACCCTAGCCAGCTCGCAACATTGGTGCCGAGGAGACCAGCCCCATGATTCGGGGGCGCTGACCTGGGGAGGCTCCTGGACACGGTGGAGGCCAGGAGGAATGCCCTGTTCCCCCGAGGGTCCTGGACGGTGAGCCACAAAGCAGCCAATGCTGCCTGGAATGAGGTGGCGGCAGCAGTCAGCTCGGGCAGTGTGACCAGGAGGACTGGCCTCCAGTGTCGGAAGAAGGTCAACGACCTACACGAGTGCAGCACGAGTGAGTAGTCATCAACGTCCCACCTCCCCCACCCCCCAAGGGTGCATCCCCCCAAGTGACCCCCAACCCCCTCTCCATCCCCCTCCTCCTTCAGCACTTCCTCCACCCACCCCTTCAACCCTCCCTCCACCCCAACCCTCCCTTCACACCTCCTCCACAACTGTGAACCATGCGTGTGGCTAACAAGCAGTAAGGCTTCAGATGTGCATTCTGGGGAAACACCAAGACGTAGTGGTAGAGCTAGGAGAGCAAAGTACTGAGGGCACCGAGAGAGGGGGGTGAGGGATTTGGGGGGTGGGGATGCGGGTTGGGTTTGGGAGGGGTAAGGCTGGTGACACCATCGGGAGTGAGGGTTTGCACAACACATTAAACACCTTTTCGCAAAACCATTATGATGTTTCTGTCACTTCCTTCCGCAATGTGGGCTGATCCCCGGACCCTTTACCCATCTCTCCAGTCGTCCCCCAGCCCTCCCACCCCCACCCCCACATTCCCCCGTGGCTCTCACCCATCCTCTGGCCGTGGACATGTCCCTGGAGCTGTGTCCCATCCCCTGGGTGTTCGGATGATGTGTGCGTGGTGTTGCCTCCTACATTGTTCAAGCATAGTGTCCAGGCATCAAGGTGTGATTGGGATGCTAGGAATTGACTCCCATATGCTACATGGCCCACCCACCCACTGGAATCAACTTGGCATGTATGAAGTGCTTACTTAACCATGATTGCCAATTCCCTGTTAGCAAAAGCCTTCAGCCGCACACCAGAGGCCTCTGTAGTCAGGGTGTTATGGGTGGTCGTTGGGGCAAACAAGCAGGGACAGGGGTTGCCACTGGAACGGGTACACGATCCAGGGGTTGGCATGGTGGTGCCATGAGCGGTAGCCCCCCGGCTGCCCCCCACCCACCTGGCGGCCCACCCCAGTGGTGGGTCCCCAACCCCAATGAACATTGGGGTGGCAAACCCAGTACCCTCGAGCTCTTTGCCTGTGAGCAAACATGGCTTCTCGCCTCCTCGGCTCCCCACAGAAACCCTTCCACCAAGTTCATGTTTTTCAAAAGGAGTAATAATTGGTGCCAGCGTGAGCACTTGCTGCTTGCTGGGGAGGCCGTTGGATATGGGGTCGCTCTCGTTAATTGTATGGAAATTGGACTTAAGTGGTGATAATTTATCATTGGTTTCTCAAGATGCTGATTTTGCCTATGGGAGTGGGCTGATTGCATCGCAAACTGTTTGGTGCCTCTCTTGTTTTTGACCTGTGCCGCTATTCACCGGCCTCGTTGCACTTGAGCGAGAGCGCCATGAGTTCAGAGAATCGCGCCCAAATAGTTAGTCACCGTCAGTTGTTAAGAGGCTTTTAGTTTAATTTTTGGGGTTAAGATCGGCTGTGTTCTTGATTGATGATTGTGTTCTTTTTACATTGTCACTTGATGCATCTGTTTTATGTTATTGTAGGTAAAGAATGTTGATCCACCATGCTTCTCACTAGGGGAATAGGTTTTCTAAAAACTTGTAGGGTGTTGGCCAAGTTCCATGTCACTGATTAAGAAATATATTTTTAATTCATATTGGTGACCTCGATTAACTGACCCAACATGTTCCAAATCTGTTCTCACTTATGATTATTAACTCCCTGCTTATGTGTTTACAGGTTTACAGAGACAGAAACTTTCACAGAAACATTTATTCTTAAGGTTCGGTTACTTGATTCAGACTGTAACATCATCCAGTTGGGTTCAACACCATTGGAAGTTCCTGAGTTTTACGGTTTATCTAATACAATCGATAAAAATGTGCTTACATTTGTCTATGATACGGTGATGAATCTCGATTGTACTGTGCGGCTGGCCACTCACGAATCTTTACTCCCAGCGTTTGGCCAACTAGTCACGGGGCAGCTTCCGAAGGGACAGGCTCGGGGCGACCAACCACACAGCTTTCTACAGATCAGGAATAAACCCAGTAAGCTTATATGCCAGCTGCATTATGGATAGTATTTTGGCTAATGGAGAATTATAATTAAAAGTTTTTCTTTAAAGTATATGCAGAATTTGAGAATTCTAGTTTAAACTTAATTGGCCTGAGTTCTTTTGGAGTCGGAATGATTACATAGAATTATCTAGAATTACAAACAGAAACAGGTTATTCAGCTGGCAATTATACTCCACATGAGCCTTTTCATTTAATCCGAATGTTGTGGCTGTCGAGTCAGCTCGCAACAGTGGCTATGAGACTGATCCAGAGCTTTTTAAATTTTAAAGAAGGTTGGAAAGATCAGTTTGTTCCAGGAGTGATAATAGAAGAAATAGAGCTTTGTTATTGTATAAACAAACTTTATTAAAACATAAGGAAAGAAAAGAATATTTAAACTTTGAAACTTCAACCCTAAAAAACAGCAGATTACATGTAGTTTCTTAACATTAACACATTAGTTCCCATTAAACACCACTTTATATAAACATGCAGCTCTCGTTCCACTTACACAGTCAGACAAAGGCAACACTTGCATTTAGGAAGCAATTTTTCTTCCGATAGGGATGTTCTGAACCTTTTTTCAAAGGCTGCCAAAGGTGGCAGATGTCATGACCTCTTTTGGTCGATTTCCAAAGTCTTCCCCTCTGTAACTTTCATGGCCTCTCTTGGGTGATTGCCAAAGTCTTCTCCTCAGTAACTGTTCAGAACAGCATTCCTTTCTCTCGCTCTAAGCTCCACCCAACCCTCAAGCAAATGTTCTCTTGGCTTGAATCCATCAGCATTCTCTTGGCTGTTTGATTGCCCACTCACGTTTATACAAAAGAACAGAGCCATGCTATTGATATACAACTACCCTCCCATTGATGGACAAAGGCTTTTAGACTCTGAATCGGGCTAATAGCTGACCAGATACTGCACCTGGGCAGGACTGAAACCAATGTCCTTGGGGGAGTGTTTGCTAGTGCTGTTGGGGAGGGTTTAAACTAATGTGGCAAGGGGGTGGGAACCAATGCAGGAAGCGGGGACACAACAAAAAGCAGTAAAGGGTAAAGTGAAAGGCAGAGAAACCAAAATCAAAAACGGCCACAGTACAGATTACAGGGACTGTGGAGAACTCCGTGAATGGGTTCAGTAAGGCTAAGAAAAATAAAACACATGGCGAGTGCACAGAACATGACCGGACAGATGGTCTGAGAAAGAAGGGCAGAGAGCAAAGGAAGTCTAGATTAAACTGCATTTATTTGAGTGCAAGAGGCCTGACGGGCAAGGCAGATGAACTTTGGTCTTAATCATAGATAATCATAGAATTTACAGTGCATCTTGGATGGGTACATGGGTCTGGGATATTCTAGCTGTTACTGAAACATGGCTAAGGGAGGGGCAGGACTGGCAGCTCAATGTTCCAAGGTACAGATGCTGTAGGAAAGATGAAACAGCAGGCAAGAGGGGAGGGGGAGTTGCATTTTTGATTAGGGAGACTATCACGGCAGTACTGAGAGAGGATATATCCAAGAGTTTGCCCACTGTGTCTGTATGGGTAGAACTGAAAAATAAGACTGGAGAGATCATTTTGTTGGATTGTACTACAGAGCCCCCAAATAGTCAGCGGGAAATTGAGGAGAAAATATGTGAGGAGATTACAGATTGCTGCAAGATAAATAGGGTGCTAATAGTTTTTTTTCATAAACATTTTATTGAGATATTTTTGGTATAGTAACAACAACAAAACAAACAATATACATGAAAACATAAACATAGTGCAAAAGCCATTTACCTTTCGTACAGGTCCCACCCTTATTGACCCCCTACTCTAATCTAAACTACTCCACCCCCACCCCTGTCTGCTGACGATTAATTTCCCGCAAAGAAGTCGACGAACGGTTGCCACCTCCGGGTGAACCCTAACAGTGACCCGCTCAAGGCAAACTTGATTTTCTCCGAACAGAGAAAGCTAGCCATGTCCGATAGCCAGGTCTCCGACTTCGGGGGCTTTGAGTCCCTCCACGCTAATGGTATCCGTCTCCGGGCTACCAGGGAAGCAAAGGCCAGAACGTCTGTCTCTTTCTCCTCCTGGATTCCCGGGTCTTCTGACACCCCGAGAATCGCCACCTCTGGACTCAGCGCCACCCTGGTCTTAACACCGTGGACATGATGTCCGCAAACCCCTGCCAAAATCCCCTAAGGTTTGGACATGTCCAAAACATGTGGACATGGTTTGCCGGTCCTCCCGCACATTTTGCGCACCTGTCCTCAACCCCAAAGAATCTACTCATCCGGGCCACTGTCATGTGAGCCCGGTGAACAACCTCAAATTGTATCAGGCTGAGCCTGCCACATGTTGCGGACATGTTGACTCTACTCAACACGTCCGCCCATAGATCATCCTCTATCTCACTTCCCAGCTCCTCCTCCCACTTGCGCTTCAGCTCCTCGGTCTGCGTCTCCTCTGACCCCATAAGTTCCTTGTAAATGTCCGAGACGCTCCCTGCTCCTACCCACACTCTGGAAACTACCCTGTCCTGAATCCCCCTCAGCGGTAGGAGCGGGAAGTTTGACACCTGTTTACGTAGGAAGTCCTGCACCTGCAAATACCTGAATTTGTTTCCCCTCGTCAACCTAAACTTCTCCTCCAGCGCCCTCAAACTCATAAAGCTCCCTTCTATAAACTTATCCCCCACCTTCTCAGTCCCCACTCTCCGCCATAATCGGAACCCCCCGTCCATATTTCCCGGGGCAAACCGGTGATTATCACAGATTGGGGCCCAAACCGATGCTCCCACATGCCACCTCCACTGGCCCCAAACTCTCATGGCCGCCACCACCACGGGGCTGGTGGAGTACCATGCCGGTGGGAATGGCAGAGGCGCAGTTACCAACGCCCCCAAACTGGTGCCCTTACATGAAGCCGCCTCCATGCGCACCCATGCCGACCCCTCCCCCACCGCCCATTTCCTGATCATGGCTATATTAGCCACCCAGTAATAGTTGCTAAAATGTGGCAGCGCCAGCCCGCCCTCTCCCTGACTCCGCTCAAGCATTACCTTCCTTATTCGTGGGGTCTTGCCCGCCCAGACGAAGCCCGTGATCACTCTGTTGACCCGCTTAAAAAAGGACCGTGGAATAAAAATGGGGAGATACTGAAATACAAATGGGAATCTCGGGAGGACCGTCATCTTCACCGTTTGCACCCTCCCAGCCAGAGACAACAGAAGCGTGTCCCATCTCTGAAAATCGTCCTTCATTTGGTCCACCAGCCGGGCCAGATTCAATTTATGCAGCCGGTCCCATTCCCGCGCCACTTGGATGCCTAAGTACCTAAATCTTCCCTCGACTAACCTAAACGGCAGCTCTCCCACTCGCCTCTCCTGGCCCCTCGCCTGGACCACAAACATCTCACTCTTTCCCATATTAAGCTTATACCCCGAAAACCGGCTAAATTCCCCGAAAGCCCTCATGATTTCTTCCATCTCCTTTATTGGGCCTGAAACGTACAGAAGCAGGTCATCTGCATAGAGCGAAACCCTGTGCTCCACCCTCCCAGACCAGTCCTCTCCAGCCCCTCGAGGCTCTCAGAGCAATTGCCAATGGCTCTATAGCCAGCGCAAACAACAGTGGGGAGAGGGGGCATCCCTGTCTCGTTCCCCGGTGCAGTCTAAAATAGTCCGATGTCGTCCTATTCGTCTGTACACTTGCCACAGGAGCCTGATACAGTAACCTGACCCAGTCGATAAAGCCCCGCCCGAATCCGAACTGTCCCAGTACCTCCCACAGATAATCCCATTCTACCCGATCAAAAGCATTTTCTGCATCCATTGCGATCACAACCTCCACCTCCCTACGTTCCGGGGGCATCATGATCACATTTAACAGCCTTCTTACATTGGCCACCAACTGCCTGCCCTTAACAAATCCCGTCTGGTCCTCCCCAATAACGTCCGGAACAAAATCCTCAATCCTGGAGGACAAGATATTGGCCAGCAACTTGGCATCCACATTTAACAGGGAGATCGGCCTGTAGGACCCACACAGCTCCGGGTTCTTGTCCCGCTTAAGAATCAGCAAAATCATTGCCCGTGACATCGTCGGGGGCAGCACCCCACGCTCCCTTGCCTCATTGAACATCCTCATCAACACCGGCCCCAATATCCCAGAGAACGTTTTATAGAACTCCACTGGGTACCCGTCCGGTCCCGGGGCTTTACCCGACTGCATGGCCTTCAGACCCTCCACTACCTCTTCCAACCCAATCAGGGCCCCCAGCCCTTCTACCAGCTCCCCGTCCACCTTCGGGAAATTCAGCCCCTCCAAGAAGTGCCTCATCCTGACATCCCTGTCCCCTTTCCTACCTCTGTCGTTAGTGCCAATGTGGACCACGACTTGGGGCTGCTCCCCCTCCCCCTTAAGGACCCGGAAAACACGATCCGAGACATCACGTACCCTTGCATCTGGGAGGCAACATACCAAACGTGAGTCTCTCTCGCTCCCACAAAATCTCCTATCTGTGCCCCTGACTATCGAGTCCCCAATTACTAATGCTCTGCTCCTCTCCCCCCTTCCCTTCTGAGCAACAGGGACAGACTCTGTGCCAGAGGCCCATACCCCATGGCTTACCCCTGGTAAGTCCCCCCCCCCCCCCCCCCCCCACAAGTATCCAAAGCGGTATACTTGTTACTCAGGGGAACGACCGCAGGGGGTCCCTGCACTGACTGCTTCTTCCCAGTCCCTCTTACAGTTACCCATCTATCTCCAATCTTTGGTGTAATTAATTCCCTGAAGCTGCTATCTATGACCCCCTCTGACTCCCGAATGATCCGAAGTTCATCCAACTCCAGCTCCAGTTCCCTAACTCGGTCTTGGAGGAGCTGGAGATGGCTGTACTTCCTGCAGGTAAAATCAGCAGGGACACGAATGGCATCCCTCACCTCAAACATCCTGCAGGAGGAACATTGCACTCACTTCCCTGCCATCCCTCTAACTTCCAACCAAGTTCTGGTTAATAAATAAATTTTTAAAAATATAATAATGTAAATATGGCACTTATCTCACACCAATGGGTCTTATTATTAGGTTAGAGGAGCAGGGCGGGTGGGAGACACTACACGTGTAGTGTCTCGGGTTTCCTCTCCACCAGAATTTATTGGTGGGGGGGAGGGGGGGAGCAATCTTCCCAGAAGTCCGCGGGTCGAACCTCCGGTTCCGGGGCGAACTTCCGGTTCCCGCCTTATATAAATAAAATAAAAAATAACACAGAAAAGAAGAACAGAAACGGGACCAGGTAAGTGTTTTTAAATCAAATACTCACCTCCCGACAGGCCCCTGCACTCTGCTCCGCTATGTTTCAATGTTTCTCTCCAGATCGCGCCCCAAATATTTTTGCACTTGGTACACATTCCCCCACTTCCCCATTCCCCCTCGCTACCAGGGTGGTACGTGGCAATGCCCAGCCCTGGCCCTTAGCTCCCAGGGCCTCCAGGCACCTCCGTACCCCTGGTGTGGTCGGAACAATGGTTTTTGCTTTTGAAAACCAGTCGTGATTCACGCCAGCATGACGTCACGCTGTGAGTTGGGGAGGATACATCATGGGTAGATGCGACAGCATAAAGCCATTTAAGTGTATTTAAATTTATTCAAATTAATGGAAATCAGGTTCATGCCCTTTCTAACTATCCATAAAATCCCTACACTGCAGAAGGAGACCATTCAACCCATTGAGTCTGCAGCACCCTCAGAAAGAGCAGTCTATCTAGGGCCACTCCCCCACCCTATCCCCGTAGTCCCACACATTGATCATGGTCAATCCACCTAACCTTCACATCTTTGGACTGCGGGAAGAAACCCAGGCAGACAGGGGAAAAACGTGCAAACTCCACAAAGACAGAAACCCAACGCTGAAATCGAACCCGGGTCTCTGGTGCTGTGAGGCAAAAGTGGTTACACTGTGCCACCCCTGGGGTAACTTTGTCAGTGATGATTGATGATGTGTCTTACTCGAGAGTCTTCAGCACCAAATCAAACATGGTTGAAATTTCCAATTTCTACATATTACCATTTCCTGCTTTAATAAACCCCTCCAAATTGGTTGAAGCACGACTCGAGACTAACCAAATTGGCAAAGATTATACACACAGTGGGTAGCACTGTTGCTTCACAGCTCCGGGGTCCCAGGTTCGATTCCCAGCTTGGGTCACTGTCTGTGTGGAGTCTGCACGTTCTCCCCGTGAATGCGTGGGTTTCCTCCGGATGCTCCGGTTTCCTCCCACAAATCCCGAAAGACGTGCTGTTAGGTAATTTGGACATTCTGAATTCTCCCTCTGTGTACCTGAACAGGTGCCGGAATGTGACGACTAGGGGCTTTTCATAGTAACTTCATTGCAGTGTTAATGTAAGCCTACTTGTGACAATAAAGATTATTATTATAATAGGCGCCCATTTTAAATGGACAATCCCTGTCAAATTGTTTCCTTCATTTACAAAGGAAAAAACCTACTATTTCCCCATAGTGGGTGAATTTGATGCTCTCCTGAAGTTGTTCACCTGTGTTAGAAAACAGTTCCATGTGCAGCAGCAGCACTTCTTCGATCCAGTGGGAATTTCTACTTGCAGCATTGAGTGTGCATGGGAGCAGTGCAAGGCAAAGGGGATAGGTGGAGGTAGTAGGGGGACGGCTGATTAAAAGCTCTGAAATTGACAGCACATCAGGACGTTGGCTGCAACCCAGTGACTCCTTTTAACAGCCGGAGTTAAATGCACGCCGTCTAACGGTAGATGCAAACAACCCTCGAAGGAGAGGTGGGTTGGCAATTTCAATATTTTAATAGCTTATTCACAGGGGTTTCAGTGTTAACTAAAAGTTTACATGATTCCTTGGCTTCCTGGAACTGATCAGTGAAAACAAAGCGAGAATATGGTGAGAATTGAGGGGGATGAAGAAATGAGAGTCAAATGTTTTTGTTACTACGATAACCTCAGCGTGGTTTCTTGCCTATTTAAGTGAAAAGCTTTTGCTCACTGTACTTGTTCTGAGAGTTTACTTTTAGCACAGTGGGCTAAGACAGCTGGCTTGTAATGCAGAACAAGACCAGCAGAGCGGGTTCAATTCCCGTTCCAGCCTCCCCGAACAGATGCCGAATGTGGCGACTCGGGCCTTTTCACAGTAACTTCATTGAAGCCTACTTGTGACAATAAGTGATTATTATTATTATTATTATTATTATTATTACTTTACAGGTGACATTTTGGAGGCAGCGGTCTAGTGGTATTGTCACTGCACTAGCAATCCAGAGATCCGGGGGACCCGGGTTCGAAATCAGATGATTAAATTTGAATTCAGTAAAAATCTGGATTTAAACATCTAATGATGAAACCTAGTCAATTGTTATAAAAACCCACATGGTTCACTAATATCCTTAAGGGAAGGAAATCTGCCATCCTTACCTGGCCTGGCCTACGTGTGACTCCAGATCCACAGCAATAAGTTGACTTTTAACTGGTCTCTCAAGGGCAATTAGAGATGGATAATAAATGCTCCCACAGCTAGCGACGCCTACATCCAATGAAAAGAATTTTAAAAATCTTTCCCTGGTTTGGAGGTTTGTGCATCTGATTTTCACTTTGAAATGGTGACCTCTCAAAATGGGCGCTGGAGTTTGCAGTTCTGACTGGTGTTTCACTGCTTCAAGTAATTGTCAATTGCAAGCATGTGGCAATTAAGGCACCACCGATCACACAGGGTGTTTGTTAAAGCACGGGCTTCCACTCTTATCAATGTACAAGCTGGTGTGCGACCAGGAAACGATCTTCATACAGCAACGCACAAGTTTCCCAGGCAGCTAATAAGATACTTTCATCCTGTGCCAGTCAACCCTCGGTCGAGGCTGGACAATTGCGAGAAAAGGCAAGATCTCATGGAAATGAAGACATGAGTCTATTCAGCACTATGCCATGAAAGGGAAAGGGCACCAAGGCCTGTGAAAATGGAAAAAGCACACCAACCATCTTGAAATACTCTTGGTGTGGTGAGAAAAACCTGCAGAAGTTGGAGGAATGTCCAGCAGTGGGGGCAGCAGAGTGCCATAACTGCGGGAAAAATATGGGGCGGGATTCTCCCTTCTGGGGACTAAGTCCCCACACCCGCCGGAAAACGGGCGGGAATCACTCCGGACTTTTGCCTAGAAAGTCCGGGGAAATTCTTTGTCTTCAAGGGGGCGAGCAGGGCATGCATCCCGAAGTTCCGGCTGCCGGCGAGGTTCTGCAGATACGCCCGCACGGCTGCGCATGCGCCCGGCAGCCAGTAGCAGGTCCGTGCATGTGCGCGACAGCCGTCTTCGCGCCGGCCCCCGCACAACATGGCGGAGCCCTACAGGGGCCCTGCGCGGAGGAACATCAACCCCCGGAATGAGTGCGCCCAGCGATTGGTGGCCACCGTGGAGGACCCCCCCCCCCCCGGAGTCGGAACCCCCGCCCCCCCCACCAGCCCGTAGCCAGAACGCCGAGGTCCCGCCGGGTGAGACCACATGCGAACCACGCCGGCGGGTCTCGGTGGGCACTCGGCCCGTCGAGCATGGAGAATCGCCGCGGGGGCCGCTTTCAACGGCCCTCGACCAGCGCCGCGTCGATCGGCACGCGCGTGACTGGCGGCGATTCTCCGGTCGTCGGAGAATCACGTGCCGGCGTGGGAGCCTATTTTGGGTAATTATTCGCCCCTGCGCCGCGCACGATTTTGATGCGGAGGTCGGAGAATCCCGCCCTCAACATTTTAAAACCATCTGCTGATTTAAAGCACTGACAACAAGAAGTAGAACGCCACAGAGAAAGGAAATAACTTTCCTTGGGAAAGTAAATAAAATGGCAAATTAGTACTGGAATATTAAAATTGAAGCGGGTGGACACCCTACAGAGTTTAAATTAGATACAAGGCCAGGCGTTTTTCTTATTCAATAAAGTAAAATTTAGTAAAGTCATGGGCATGAGCACATTACATTATAACCTGCATTTGTCAAATTACAGGGTCCCGCTGAGATTATACTGAAAGTCATAGGCCAACATATGTCAAAATTGAAGCACAAAGATAGAGAAATCAATCTCGATGTCATCCAGAATCAAGAGTCTTCTTTACTGAGCAGGATGGCATGTTTAAAATTGAATATAATCTATAACGTTGATGAAGTTGCGAATGAGGAATACAGTAATGCATACATTAATAAAATCCCAAGATTATCCACAGGCTTGGGAAGGCTGAGACTGAGTGCCACTTTACCCAAACAACTGACCATAAACCGTTGGCCAATGCTCTAAGTGTGGCCAAAGGAAAAGGTATAAGGATCGGCTCAAGGCCATTCTAATGCACGGATGTATTGACATCGCTGACTGGGAGGAGAAGGCTGCGGACAGCTTGACATGACTTCACCTGGTCCATCAAGGCCCAAGCCACTTTGAGGTTCAACGACTTAATAGTGAGGCAGAATGGCATCAGCAGAGGAAGGACAAGGAAGCCAATCTGGACTGAGAATTCCACTCTTTCACACAACAACATGCCTCCACTGTGGAAGAACCTGCCTCTCCAGAATTGGGCTCCTCAGTTATCTGAAGACTCACTGAGCCTGACGGACGTCCTCCTCAATTTTCATAGAATCCCTACAGTGCAAAATGCGGCCATTCAGCCATTGAGTGTATCCGTGATTTGGGAGATGCCAAAAATATTACCTGTGGAGCCCCGTTGCATAAACATTTTGGGGTGCCGTGACCTTCAGGGCCATATAGAGCTGCTTTTCTCCACTGCCACATGGCGCCAAGTAGGCAAGGATGTGGTGCAGGTACCACAAAGTCTCGCTGGCGAGGCAGAGTCTCCTCTGGCACATGGTGTCTGACAGCTCCATGAAGAACACTCAGGTCCTGTACACCCTTGGTCTCGATCGGCACCTTTTGCCCCTTTATGGCTGGTGTGGCCTCCAGCCACTGAACCTGCCATGCGGCTCTGGTCTCCTGCTGCTGAGTCTTCCCTGGGTGCAGCCTCATGTTGCTGCTGGAGTTTGTACTCCGCCAGCGCTGTAATAAAAAGAATTACCAGTCCCAATGGTTTCATACCTATATCACTCAATTACTTGTGAGAGATAAGAGAGAGAGAGAGAAACAGATGGACCTTGCAGCTGGATAACATCAGCATCTCCCCTGACCCATTGGTCTACAGGACCTGAAGCAGCCAGTCCTAATCCTTAGCCGGCGGCTACCGCTCACTCACAGCTCATCCTCCAACCCATTGCATGACTGTTCCAGCACCCAGTCAGACTAACATTTGGCTTCCCGTCTGGTTCTCCCTTCCCTTATTCTCTATATCACTAGGAATTTTGACAGGAGAATTATATGGTCGCACATCCCTAATGGGCAGTGTCAACTGGATGATGATGTCCACCTTTGGGTCTAATGGATCCTCACTGGCAGATGTTGGGGCTGGCACCACTCGATCCTGTGTACCCATGCGTTTGGCCCTGAACCCTGAGTTTTCACCCCTAGCCTATAGCCTGTGGACAGCTAATATTAACCAGCATGATGTCACTATAATCCAATAGTTCAGATTAAGATTAATGAGATATGAATCCATAGCAGAGTGCATTCAAAGGAAGTACAAGATGTCAACAGATTAACTATCAAGGATACCAGTTGAAGGCACCAATCTAGAGGATTTGCATTTCATTGAGGAGGTGGAAGTGTATACATCTTTCCTTACTCAACATTACTGGCTACTGCAAAGACGTTGCAGGAGATAAAACAAGGACAGCAAAATGACCGTGTCCAGAAAAGAAAATATTGTCTGGAAGGATGGCCAGATATTACTCTTTCCAATCCAGTACTAAGGCAGTAATTCAAACAGCGAAAACATCTTACAGTCATTGATCTCCTATGATGTGGATATGCCGCGTTGGATTGGGATGAGCATAATAGGAAGTCTTAAAACACCAGGTTAAAGTCCAACAGGTTTGTTTCAAATCACTAGCTTCAAAGCTAGTGATTTGAAACAAACCTGTTGGACTTTAACCTGGTGCTGTAAGACTTCTTACATTGATCTCCTAGTTTTCACTGACAGAATTCCGAGAACACTTCGGCCTGGTGTTCTTTAAAGACTTCAGCAATGTAATTTTGGGACTGCAAAATGTTGAATGAGAGCCCAGCAATCAGACTGTTGGTCAGGCATTACTTGTTCTAGAGCAGAAATTATTTCCCAATGTTTTGGGTGCGCAATGAACAACCAGATCTAATTGAACCACTCTCACCTTTTACTTCTCCATCAAGGCCTGTAGATTGCCTGAAATGGATTTATTTGATTTAAAAGCCAAGATATTCCTTATTGTCATTGATTACTATTCAAGGTGGATTGAAGTGAACAGATTGTGCAGCATCGTGGAGGGAACAGTCAATCAATCACTGAAGAGAATTTAATACGACACGTTGCATTCTGGACATTGTGGTCCAGACAATGGTCTGCACTTTGCTGGTGAATTTTTCCAAACTTTAATCGATAGAATATGGATTCATTCAAGTAATTAGTGCTATCCTCGAGCAAATTGAAAAGTTGAGAACAGTGTACAAACCATCAAAGACTTTATGAATCATTGAATCCCTTCCAGTGCAGAAGGCCATTCAGCCCATCGGGTCTGCACCGACCTCTGAAAGAGCACCCCAACTCAGACTCAATCCCCCACCCTATCCTTGTGACCTCACCTCGGGGCAATTTAGCGTATCCAATGCACCTAACCTGCACATCTTTGGATTGTGGGAGGAAACCAGAGCACCCAGAGGAAACCCACGCAGACATGGGGAGAAAGTGCAAACTCTCCACACAGTTACCTGAGGTCGGAATCGAACCCAGGTCCCTGACCCTGTGAGACAGCAGTGCTAACCTTTGTGCCACTGTGCCACCCTGAAGCTGAATGACGATCTTTAATAATTCAGTATGTCAGAAAAACTAAATTTAAAATCTTCATTCAGCTTCAGAGTTCCAAATGAGGAGTAAATTAAGAACATAACCGAAACCTAATATTCCCTTCAATGTCCATGAGGGAATAAAACAGCATGAGGAAGAACAGAGAAACAAACAGGATCGTAACTTTACCACAGACAGAGTACAAGATTTATCAATGTGCGGTCTCGGGAGAAAGCATGTGTATGAGATCAACATAAAGACAGATAACAATCGAAAGAACTCCATAACCAAGATCATGCAGGATTTAAATGGGCCACAGAACTAAGGAGAAACTACACTACCTTAATATTCTTGGAAAGTCAAAAGAAACTTGGGCTTCCCACTCAGATGCAGAAGGAGATAAGGTACAAGAAACAAAGCAAAGCTCTACAACCATCCAGGAGAAGGACACGAATATTGAATGAAGTGAGAGTTTGAATTGTCTTCAACGTCAATGTAATCAGAACAAGATCAGGGAGATTGACAAGCCACCTTGAAGACAAACACTGAAGGTTCAGACTTTTGGGGGAGATGAAGGAGGATGTACATAATTAGGATAAAGGCTTGGACGGATTGGCGGGGCAGGAGGGTGCAGTTGTGATGCAGAGCAAAGGGTTAACATCAGAAGCACACGATGCTGATATAATAATGATGCAACACCAAGTGATTGAGTAACACAGATCCAGGCACAATTCTTCAGGCCTGTTCACCGTTTATGCAAATCTCATTATGGCCATTAAAACCATAACTGAATTTGCGCCGGCGAGATTTCGGTTTGAGATCTTCCCTGCCGGTGACGTGTTAGGTTCTTGGGTTTACAGCCAGAAAGTGCATGAACCAGGTTTCCATTAAATAAAATAAATTTAAATATAATTAAACGGCTTTATGCCGTACCTTCCAGCTCCATGTGATATGCCCCCCAGCGTGACGTCATGCCGGCGCGATTCACGAGTGTTTTTTGAAATCGGAAACCGGTGTGATGACCAGGCTGGGTGTGAGGCCCCGGGATGCGGTCCTTCATCGCTGTGGGGGGAAGGGAGGAAGTTCAGCTTTGTTGCTAATCAGGGCAGCCTTTAAGATGGCGCACCAATCTCTCTCTAGCTGGGCTTGCTGGCTCCATCCGGCCCTGTTTAATGACGACACTAAACACGCTCACTGATTTTATTATAAAAAAGTGTCAATGTCTGGACAAAAGCCTGGCTGCTTTTCTGGGAAGAACCATGCTGGTATTCAGTCGGAACCTGACATTTTGCCACCTTTTAGAAAATTCCACCTTGTGAGGGAGGAGAAGTTCCAATCTTATGCAGAGTTCCCTCTTTGCTACCTGTAAATAACTGGGCAGGGTTTCAAAAAACTACAGTTTCAAACAGCTTTTTGGGAGAATAAACAAACCCCAAAGAACTCCGCCTGGACACCGAACACATGACAAATCAAGTGTCAATCGTCTCTGGAAGCTATATGTGGGGTGACGTGATTAGGTTCTTAAGCGTTCTTAGGTACTTAAGCGCTCCTGCTGCTTTCCGTGCAGGCACGATGATCACGTTGCCTGCTAATTTGCATAAC
Organism: Scyliorhinus torazame; assembly: GCF_047496885.1. Lineage (NCBI taxonomy): Eukaryota > Metazoa > Chordata > Chondrichthyes > Carcharhiniformes > Scyliorhinidae > Scyliorhinus > Scyliorhinus torazame. The sequence goes on from NC_092715.1 coordinate 228,848,945, forward strand.
TGCTGTTTGGGGCCAGGGCGAAATGCACTGTGCACTGTTCAGTGCTACGACACCTCAGCATGGACTCAAGTTTGTGCAAGGTCTGCAACTGCTTAAAGTCAAAAGCAAATTAATGCAGATACTGGAAATATGAAATTAAATAGAAAATAATGGAAATACGCAACAGGTCAGGCAGCAATTAAATAGGTACTCAGGCCAATAAGCTTTCATCAGCACAGTTCTGAATGTGGTTCACTTGTGCACTGGAGACATGAGCTATGTCGTCAAAGGATTGCTCTCGTCGGTTTACAACCTGTGGTTTAGTGTAATGGGTCAAATGCAGATGGCACAGAAGGAAGGTATCATGGCTGCTTCAAAATTCCCAGCATTGACCTGTAAGAATGTCACACATGGTCTCACCCCAGCTGCACGTTGAAGGAGTTGAAACACTCGCCTTTGCGCTACATCTCAGAGCTGACATGGAATACCTGCAAAGCCACCCTGAACCATCTTCGCAAAGTATAATGCTTGCTCTGCCTGTTTCTCTTAATGTGGAGATGCCAGCATTGGACTGGGGTGAGCATAGTAAGAAGGACTTTAACCTGGTGTTGTAAGACTTCTTACTGTTTCTCTTAAGAATACAGGGTCATGGTGACTTGGCTTATATAGCAGTGAATGGCAAACTGGAAGATGTTGCAATCACTGTTTGCTCTGACCTGGAAGGAGGCTGATGGATAATAATATTTATTTTCAGAAGTAGACTTACATTAACACTGCAGTGAAGTTACTGTGAAAATCCCCTCGTTGCCACATTCCAGTGCCTGTTCGGGTACACGAAGGGAGAATTCAGAATTTCCAAATTACCTAACAGTACCTCTTTCGGGACTTGCGTGAGCAAACAAGGGTATCTGGAGGAAACCCACGCAGACACAGGGAGAAAGTGCAGGCCCAGCACAGACAGTGACCCAAGCCAGGAATCGACCTGGGACCCTGGCATTGTGAAGAAGCACTGCTAACCACTGTGCTATCAGCCCCAGCCATATTGATGGTCATTGACAATGTCACGCGGCTTGCTCTGAGGTTGCAGTTGTGACTGCTTCAGGTGCAAATTTCTGTGTGAATGTCTTTTCTGAAATGCAGATATCTGACATCCTGATTCAGACTAATTTTAGGTACGAGCTTCCAGGACACCATAGGTGGATATAACCAGCTGATAGCCCTTATCCCCATCCTGCTCTTTCCTCTTACAGCAGCTTCTTCTGCACTGCATCACCTCCACTCAATCTTTCTAGCATAATGTTGGCCAAGGCATACTATTGGATCCATGGCTGGGATCAAGCGGTTTGTGTAGAATGCTTGGATGGCAGTCCAAAGATATGCAGTTTAGGTGGGTTGGCCATGCTAAAATTGCCCTTGGTGTCCAAAAAGGTTGGGTGGGGTTACTGGGTTACGGGGATATGGTGGGAGTGTGGGCTTAGGTAGGGTGCTCTTTCCAAAAGGGTCGGTGCAGACTCGATGGGCTGAATGGCCTCCTTCTGCACTGCAAATTCTATGATCTATGACTGTCCTTCAGCAAGTGCCACACTACTCCCTGTAATCTTTAGCAAGCTTAAAGGACAGTAGAAACCACCAAAAATGTAAGCAATTGCAATTGAAGTCAGTCAACAACTAACTCTAAAGCTGTTGATCCCTTTAAATAGCACTGGTAGGGATCCTGCTACTGAACAATGTTCTCTTGTGCTATGTTTAAGAGATGACATTAGCTGGAATTTTGGACTCCAAAATACCAGCATTGGTTGAAGGGCGGCACTGCTACATCACAGCACCAGAGACCCGAGTTTGATTCCGACCTTGGGCGACTGTCCATGTGGAGTTTGCACGTTCTCTCCGCATGGGCTTCCTCCAGGTGCTCCGGCTCCCTCCCATAGTCCAAAGATGTACAGATTAGGTGGATTGGCCATGATTAATGTGCGAGGTTACAGGGGGTAGGGCGGGGAAGTGGGCCCAGATAGAGTGATCTTTCGGATGTTCAGTGAAACTCGATAGACTGAATGGCCGCCTCCTGCGTTGTAGGGATTCTATGGACATCAAGATTTGCCGATTCTGCATACTTCTAGCAGTTGCACCCTACATTTGAATTCATGATCTCAGCAAAATGTAGTCTGCCAGGCAACAGTTTGCATGCTTTTCATGGATGCCATTTTTGAACCAAAACAACAATCATAGCACTGGGAAAGTGGGCTCTATGGAGCCAGATTTTACAACCTGAATCTTTAAATTTACATAGTCCAATGCTGTGATTGATCTATGCAGCTACACCTCATGACTATCGTGTTAGGTAATGGCAGCAGACTGGAGAAATGTTTGCATCCAGAATTATTAAGCAGGGAAGTTATGGAGTTAATCATTATATTTACCGGTCACTGTGTTTTCCTTTAGAATGGAGAATGGAGACAGGCCAGGACGATTTGAAGGAGGTTCGCACTTTTAAAGTGAACTGTGATGAGTTCCTTATAATGGGTCTTCGCTACCATCATCTCAGTCCTCCTTCTCCTGATGTTGACTACATCTCTATTAGCTTGGAACTTGTTGACAGCAGAAGCAAAAACGTACACAAGGTACATTCAGTTTTCTGTAAGTTCACTACATATATTATCAGTACCTCTGCAAACTTTTCATTTTACAAGCAGGAAGATATTTTCACTTCATACTACGTTATAGTTTTGTTGATTATTACATTTATTGCCTATGCCAACAGTTTTCACGATTCACTGATCATTCCAAAGACCTCCAGTATTATTTTGGGGATAATTTCTTCCATACTTAGTGGATACTGGAAGAATGAGTATGGGAGAATGCATGGAGAGACAAGGGAATTGGGTGGTATGGATGTGGAAGGGAGGGTGAGGACTTGGGGGTCCTGACAACCATGTTGAGAATTGGTCTGATATCCCACCAGATCCCAGTGCGCATTCCTAACTGCCGACCTCAGCATTTATCCATCTACGTAACTGCCTCGGTCCTGCTTTGCATCTCCAGCACCCACCTCGGGAGGAAAATATGATGGGCAAGCAATACCAGGACAGTGGCTGGATCATGGTTCAGGAAATTATCGACTCCCGACTCCTGCCTTGAAGATGAAAATCTGGCCCAGAGTATTTTTAAGAATTTCCGTCATGACTCACAAGTTACTTTTTCGATTTCTAAAAGATCAAATTGGGCTCTGCGCTGGGCACAGGCTGATCGCAAGTCACCTGACTCACTCCGCCCGGCATGATCTGAATCCCCCCTCGCTGGGCGAGATCCAGGTCTGCACATGCAATTTAATTACTTGGATGCTGGATTCACCCAGTGCCCAGGACTCAACGACCATGCCTGCGAGACCTCAAATGTGGACCAGGCGTAATGGCACCTACAACAGTGCAGAGTGGTATCCTGGCACTCCCCCTGGCACCCAGGCACCTTGGCACTGCCAGCCTGGCACACTGGCAGTGTCACATTAGCCCCCTGGTGGTGCCAGCCTGGATGGCACTTCCAGGTTGGCGGTGCCCAGGTGTCAGCTGAGCACTGCCAGGGGTTGGGCCCCGGGTGGGGGTGGGGGGGAGGGGGTTGCTCCTGTCAATTGGAGGGAGAGTGAGGGGGGGGGGGTTCGCAGGGGCTTGACAAGTTTGGAGGTTGAGGGGGAGCGTCAGAAAGTGGGGGGGCCTGAAGAGGGAGGGGGGGCATGGAGCAATAGGAAATCTCTCTGTTGGCCAAAAATAATGGTAAAGTGCCAGTGAATAGCGGGGTGATTCTTGGTGCTGCAGCCACCAAGAAACTCCCACCAGACATACCCAGAAATGGGCTTAAATCTTTGTTCACTGCATCGTGCCCCAACACTTTCCTTAGTTATCCTCTCGCTCTCTCTACATATATATATATATATATAATATCAGGGCCATTATGCTGTTGCTAACCTTGGTGGATCATTTTCTGTTTTGAATCAGCCAGATGTCTAATCCTGTTAGAATATAAGGGATGGCTAGCCTGAGATATGAAAACAAATACCTGAATTCCTACAGGTACCTAAAATGGAGAAGAGCGAGTAAAGTGAGCGTTGGTCATGAAGGGAGTGAGAATGAAAATTAATAATAGAAAATAAGGAAATGGAGGATGAAGTGAACAGATCTTTTGTGACTGGCTTCACTGTAGAGGATGTAAGCAACATCCCAGAATAATTGTGAATCAAGAGGTGAAAGGGAGGGAGCCACTTAAAACAATTACAATCACCAGGGAAAGGGTACAATGAAAATTGTTAGAACTAAAAGCTGACAAGTCCCCAAGTCCTGTTGGGCTTCATCCTATGGTCGTAAAAGAAGTGGTTGCTGATATAGTAGATGCATTGGTTTTAATTTTCCAAAATTCTCTAGATTTTGGAAAGGTTCCATCAGATTGGAAAACAGTAAATGTGACTCCTCTATTTAAGAAAGGAAGGATACAGAAAGCAGGAAAGCACAGGCTAGTTAACTTAACATTTGTCCGAGTGAAAATACTGGAATCTATTATTAAGGAGGCTGTAGTGGAGCACTTAGAAAATTTCAATGCAAAGAAGCAGATGTGGCATGGTGGCACAGTGGTTAGCATTGCTGCCTCACAGTTCCAGGGACCTCGGTTCAATTCCGACCTTGTGTGGAGTTTACACTTTCTCCCTGTGTCTGTATGGGTTTTCTCTGGGTTATCCAGTTTCCTCCCATGGTCCAAACGATATGCAGGTAAGGTGAATTGAACATGCTAAATGCCCCAAAGGTGAGGTGGGGTTACATATAGTGGGACAGTGGGCCTAGGTAGCGTGCTCTTTTGGAGGGTCTAACAGTCCAAAGATGTGTGGGTTAGGTAGTTTGGCCATGCTAAATTGCCCCTTAGTGTCCAGAGAAGTGCAGGTTTGGTTATGGGGTGATGGGGATAGAGCAGAGTGGACAGGTGTGTGGACCTGGGTAGGCTCAGTGCAGACTCGATAGGCCGAATGGCCTCCTTCTGCACTGTCAGGATTCTATGATTCCTCTATGAAGCAAAGTAGATAAAGGGGAACTTGGGGACATCTTGTACTTAGATTTCCAGAAGGCATTTGACAAGGTGCCACATCAAAGGTTACTATTCCAAATATGAGCTCATGTTATTGGGGGTAACATATTACTGTGGATAGGGGATTGGTTAGCGAACAGGAAGAAGAGAGTAGGAATAAATGGGTCTTTTCAGGTTGGCAAGATGTGACGAGTGGAATGCCAGAGGGATTCATGCTGAAGCTTCAACAAATTACAGTTTATATCAGTGAGGAGTGTACAGTTGCTAAATTTGCTGATTGCACACAGACAGATAGGAAAGAAGGTTGTGAAGAAGACGTAAGAATGCTACAAAGGTTAAATGAGTGGGGAACAAATTGGCAGATGGAGTATGGTGTGCTTATCCACCAAAAATGTGAACTTATCCACTTTGACAGGAAGAATAGAAAAACAGAATATTATTAAAATCTAGAGAGGTTGCAGAACTTTGAGATGCAGACAGATCTGGGAGTCCTGGGGAGCAATTCTCCGAGGCCACGCTGGTTGGGAGAATCTCCGGCCGCGCCATTATATTGCGTGATGCCGGTCCAATGCCGTCCCGCCATTCTCCAAACCGGCGAGAACGGCCCCGTCGAGTTCTGCGCCGTGCTAGCCGGAGAATCGCCCGAGACACTCACAACAGCGATTCTCCGGTACCCCCGCTATTCTCCGGCGCAGATGGGCCGAGCGGCCGCTCCGACACGACAGGTTCCCGCTGGCGCCGTCCACACCTGGGGGGGGGGCGGACTGTGGGGGGGGGGGGGGGGTTCCTTCAACGGGGGGACCTCCGATGGGGTCTGGCCTGCGATCGGGGCCCACCGATCGGCGGGCCGACCTCTCTAAAGGAGGACCTCCTTTCCTCCGCCGCCCCGCAAGATCCATCCGCCATCTTCTTGCGTGGCGGCCTTGGGGAGGACCCAAGGCTCCTAGCCCCCCGGAGGACGGCAATCGCGCATGCGCGGGTGAAGTCATTTACGCGACGCCGGCCGCGTCATTTACGCGGCGCCGCTTTTTACATGGCGCCAAGAACCAGCCCGCGTAAAATACGCGACCGCGCTCCTAGTTTTCACTCAGGCGTCGTGACTTTGGGAGAATCGCGCCCCTGGTGCGTGAATTAGGAAACATTAAAAAATGATTAGGAAGGCAAATGGAATGTTGTCTTTTATTACAGGGGAAAGGAAAATAAAACTAGGAATGATTTTCAAGAGCACCGTGTGCAATTTTAGTCTCCTTATTTAAGAAATGAGATAAATGCACCAGACGCAGTTCAGTGAAGCTTCATGCGACTGAAATCTGGGAATGGGAGTGTTATCTTAGGGAAGGTTGGACAGGCTGGACCATTGGAAGCCATCTTACTGCAAGATAGATCTTGGAGGGATATTGTTCCCCTTGTGGGAGAGACGAGAACTCGGGGACACAGTTTTTGAAAATAAGGCGTCTCCAATTTAAGACAGAGATGAGAAAAAAAAATAATTTCTGATGAAGTTGTGAAGCTTTGGAACTCTCTTCCTCAAACAGAAATGGAGACAGAGTTAATAAATATATTTTTAAGGCAGATGTGGATAGAATCTTAACTAACAAGGGAGTGAAAGGTTATTGGGGGGGTGTAAGTGTATCATAGAATTTACAGTGCAGAAGGAGGCCATTTGGCCCATCGAGTCTGCACCGGCCCTTGGAAAGAGCACCCTACTCAAGCCCACCTATCTACCCTATCCCCGTAACCAAGTAACCCCCATTTAATCTTTTTTTTGTTTGGACACTAAGGGCAATTTAGCATGGCCAATCCACCTAAGCCGTGCATCTTTGGACTGTGGCAGGAAACCGGCGCACTTAGGCCGAAAGGGATCAAAGGATATGTGGAGAAGGCGGAATCACTGTATTGAACTTGATGATCAGCCATGATCAGAATGAATGGCGGAGCATGTTCGAAGAGCTGAATGGTCACCTCCTGCTTCTATTTCCTTTGTATGTTTCTGATTATGTTTTCCCCCCCCACCTCCCCCTTCACTCATACCATTCTTCTCCAATTGATTTAGATTTTTAGACACTAAAAAACTGTCTCTTGCCTTGCCACAGCAACCAAAAGGGGAGGGGAGAGAGCAAAACATTGAAGAGGCCCAGTGACTTGATCTGATACATGCAGCCACCAGCGACCGCCATTGCACACAGCCAGGAGACTGGCATAGAGTTGCGATCAGTCCATGTTGTAACATCTGGGCATGAGTGTCCACAGTTCCCACAACCACATAAATCAACCCCTCCCTCCCCCACAGGGTTCTCAGTAGGGCCTGCCCCTGGCACTGCACTGGCACAGGCTGGTACTGCCAGGTTGGCACTGTGTCAACTGGGTAGTATCAATCTTTACCGGGGGCAGTGCCAGGGCACTGCCTAGGCATGCCCCTCTCCCACTCCTGAGGCTTCACTTACCTCTGCACCCCAGGGGGATACCCTCAACTGATTCTCGTTTGCCAAACCCGTTGTAAACTCATGTCGGTGAGGTATAAATGTTTAGTGAGGGGGAATCATATGTTGGGGAGAATCATTAATAATATTTAAATGTACTAAAATCTATTCAAATGAGGTACACGCCCTTTGTGGACATAAATCCCATGACGACGCTGGCAAGAGGTGGGGAAAATCAGGAAAACGCTTTCTCTGGCGAGAATCACATTTCCTGATTCTCTTTTTTAAGAATAAATTTAGAGTACCCAATTCATCTTTTCCAATTAATGGGCAATTTAGCGTGGCCAATCCACCTACCCTGCACATCTTTGGGTTGTGGGGGCGAAACTCACGCAGACATGGGGAGAATGTGCAACCTCCACATGGACAGTGACCCAGGGTAGGGATCGAACCTGGGACCTCGGTGCTGTGAGGCAGCAGTACTAACCACTGCACCACCATGCTGCCCTCATTTCCTGATTCTCTACGAATTTTCTGCCTGCGCCGCCAATCCGGCACACGGCTAGTGCAGACTCAAAATCGCCACCAACATGAGAAAAAGCTTTTTTATGCAATTGGTGGTTAAGAAGTGGAATGAACTGCCTGTTAATGTGGTAGATACAGATTGAACAGTAACCTTCAAAAGGAAATTGAATAAACAGTTGAAGAAGAAAACGTTGCAGAAAAGTAGGGGGTGCAGGCCCAATTGCTTTTTAAATGAACAGGTGAAGGCTTGATGGGTCGAATGTTGCACTATTTTATATTTTTTTGATTGATTGAAACAGTAGCTTCAATGCCTAATTTGGTTGGAATTGATTGATCTCAGTTGAGGTAGTGATGGGGACTGGTACATTTGTCCTGATTAACTCCAGCCTAGAGAGGGGAAAAGTCAGCGTGGGTTCCTGTTCCTGGGTGTGTTCAGTCAATATTGCTAATTTTTAGATGAGAACAGGATCAAACTTATCTGTGATGTACTGTAAATTTAACACTTGAGAGAAAATATTCCAGATCTGAGGCAATTTTCCACAACAACATGTTTGAACCCTTTCAATTGGGTTTCAGCTCTTGCAACAGTACCAAAGTTGCCCTTACTAATGGGCTGGTTTATCTCAGTTGGCTAAACAGCTGGTTTGTGATGCTGATCTAGGCCAACAGCGTGGGTTCAATTCCTGTCCGGCTGATATTATTTGTGGTGACCTTCAGGTTAAATCACCACCAGTCAGCTCTCCCCCTCAAAGGGGAAAGCAGTCTATGGTCAACTGGGACTGTGGCGACTTTACCTTTACTAACATCACATATTGCAATCTATGTGACTGTAACCTTGGTAAACTATCCCTCTTTATCCTTGCCTTTGATACAGTGAACCACATCGTCCTCCGCCTTGTCATCCAGGGAATTGGCAAAAGCAAATTGAAGAATTAAAAGCTATTTTAGATACTCAGGTCCCTTACCTTTGATTCTTACCCCAATGCTTCATCTATACTTGCTGTTTAATCCGTGCTCTCCACACTGATCTCACCTTTTATGATGCTCTCATTCAGCTGCTCTGCTGCTTCACCGGACTCCTTAATTCCAGGCTCTCTGTTTATTGGGCTGTAATTTCCTTGGAGTGGCAGTCAGCGTCAGTTTGCCGCTCTGTATCCACTTACCTGCGCCACATTTCATCCACGCCTGACTTTCCTGACTCAGGCTGGGAAAGATCCAGGCAGCGCAGCTGCCCATGAGGTCCGGCGTCAAAGCCTAAATGACTCGAAGTGAAGGAGGACACGTCCTTTTTTTTATTGCGCTAGCTGCCGTAAAACTGGTAAGTTTAAAGGTCTGATTGAAATTGACAGGTCAGGGAGAAGGTAAGTGGATAGGATTTGTGAGATGGAGTATTGGAGGTCACAGGGGTGCGTGGGAGAGGTTAGACATCAGCAGGGAAGGTGGGGGTTCGGAGGTCAAAGGGGAATGGGGGCCGGAGGTCAGGGGGAGCTGGACATCTGAGGAAGTTTGGGGATGGGAGTCGGATTGGGGGTTTGGAGGGGTCCGACATTGGGGAGCCTGCCCGTGAATGGGTTCCAACTGTGTCAGTTAGAGGGGAAGGGCATGCAGCTGGGCTGGGGGTTATGTTGTGTATGAGAGTTGGGCCCGCAAGTTGGTAGAGGAATGGGCAGGGGCAGACCCATGTGTGTGGCTGTTTTCAAGTTGGAAAGAATCCCATGAGGTGTCAGGGGAGTGGTGGTGAGGCATACCATGGGGTATGATTAGTCAGGTGAGGCGGAGTGGGGAGTCCTGTGCAAGGATCAGTCTGGGTGTTTAAAATAGTTACGCAGAAGTTAGAAGACATTTCCCGGCATGTTCCTGTGAAGGGTAAGTATGACAAGTTTCGGGAACGAGGAATAATGTGAGCCGAATGAAAAAGAAAAAGGAAACATTCATAAGGTCCATAAGGCTGAGTGCAGGCCCTTGAAGAATATAAAGAAAGTAGGAGGGAACTTTGGCAAGGAGTTAGGAGGGCTAAAAGGGGTCATGAAAAGTCCTTGGCAAGCAGGATTAAGGAGAATCCTAAAACATTCTTTATGTATATAAAGAGCACGAGAGTAGCCAGGGAAAGGGTTGGCCCACTCAAGGACAGAGGAGGGAATCTATGTCTGGGGCCAGAGGAAATGGATGAGATACTAAATGAGTATTCACCAAAGAGAAGGGCTTGGTGGATGGGGGGGCCAGGGAAGGGTGTAAGATATTCTGGGTCTTGCATCACGGTAGCTCAGTGGAGGGCAGCATGTAGCACACTGGAGGGCAGCACTAGTGTCATGTGAGAGTACCTTTAAGAAATGGGTGTTTAAGAAATGTACCTTTAAGAAATGGGTGTTTGTCAATGATGTCAGAGTGTGGGTGGAGCTGGGCTGTCTGTCAGCCTTTTACTTTCGTTTTAGACTGTTTGCTGCAGGGTGTGTTTTAGTTTCGTTTTCAGAGCTAGATAGCTGCAGTCACAGCCAGAAGGTGTATGAGTTTCTCTCTCTGTAATCTAAAGACTTCAAATCGATTCTTTGGTGATTTAAAACTAATAACTGCTCTCTGTAGTGACTTGAACGTGATGTGCTTCTGTTTTAAAGATTTTTTTAAAGTCTTCTGGATGTTAAAAGGAAAGCTTAAAGGAATACTTAGTGTTGTATTCTTTGGGGGTTGTATTTGAATTGATGGTTGCTACGATGTTCACTGTTTGTTTTAAAAAGGTTAACTTGAGTTAATAGAATAAACATTGTTTTGCTTTAAAAAATACTTTTCCATTTCTGCTGTTCCACACCTGTAGAGTGGGCCATGTGCTCCCCATACCACAATCTATTAAAAGTTGTGGGTCAGGTAAACTCCATGATACACTTTGGGGTTCTCTAAACCCTGGCCCATAACAGTAGCACAGTGGTTAGCACAGTTCCTTCACAGCCACAGGGTCCCTGGTTCGATTCCCTGCTTGGGTCAGTGTCTGTGCGGAGTCTGCACGTTCTCCGTGTTTCTGCGTGGGTTTCCTCCGGGTGCTCCGGTTTCCTCCCACAGTTCAAAGATGTGCAGGTTAGGTGGATTGTCCATGATAAATTGACATTAGTGTCCAAAAAAGGTTAGATGGGGTTACTGGAATAGGCTGGAGGCATGGGCTTAATAGGGTGCTCTTTCCAACAGCCGGTGCAGACTCGATGGGCCGAATGGCCTCCTTCTGCACTGTAAATTCTATGATTCTATGTTGTTATCAAAAAGGAGGAGATGTCATGTGTCTTAAAAAGCATTAAGGCTTTCCGGGTGCGGCGATGACCAGCTAAGTCGCACATTTCGGCAGCTCCCGGTGGAACGGATTTTTGGGCTCTTAATAGGAGCCCCAACGGCAATTTTAACGGCTAAAAACAGTGCGGTAAACCAGAAGGGAATTCCCCCTGGACACAGATGGAAAAAGGAGAGGAAGGTGGCCAGATTGCGGAGGATCCTCTAGAGCAGCGGCAAGTAAAGCAAGCACAAAGCAAGATGGCGTCGGAAGGTGGCCGTCTAGTATGGGGCCCTGACCAACAAGAGTTCCTGCGGCGCTGTGTGGAAGAACTTAAAAAGGAGATGAAGAAGGAGCTGCTTGCCTCAATATTACAGGCGATTGAAGGGCTAAAGGAGGAACAAAAGACCCAGGAGCAGGAGCTTCGGGTCGTGGAGGCAAAGGCCGCTGATAATGAAGACGAAATACAGGGCCTGGTGGTGAAGACAGAGATGCACGAGGCACAACACAAAAGGTGTGTGGAAAGGCTGGAGGTGTTGGAGAATAATGCGAGGAGGAAGAATTTAAGGATTCTTGGTCTTCCCGAAGGTGCGGAGGGGGCGGACGTCGGGGCATATGTGAGCACGATGCTTCACTCGTTAATGGGATCGGAGGCCCCGATGGGTCCATTGGAGGTGGAGGGAGCTTATTGAGTTATGACGCGAAGACCGAGGGCTGGAGAAATACCTCGAGCCATAGTGGTGAGATTTCTCCGATTATAATGACAGAGAGATGGTCCTCAGATGGGCGAAGAAAACTCGGAACAGTAGGTGGGAGAACGCGGTGATCCGCGTATATCAAGATTGGAGTGCGGAGGTGGCGAGAAGGAGGGCGAGTTTCAATCGGGCCAAGGCGGTGCTTCACAAAAGGAAGGTCAAATTTGGAATGCTGCAACCGGCAAGACTGTGGGTCACACACCAAGGGAAGCACCACTACTTTGAGACGGCAGAAGAGGCGTGGACATTTATTGTGGAGGAGCAGCTGGAATAGGCGGGCCAGAAAAAGAACGTTTGGGACAAAGTGGTGGTGTGATTACGTGGGGTGAAGGGGGGGAAAAAGGGGGAAGGGATGATTTCTCAAGTTGTTAATCTTGCGACCCTGTAACTTTTCTCTCTTCCCCATGTCGTGGGGGAGGGGAGGGGGGGGGGGGGAAGGATGAGGAATTGTGGGCGCCGGCCATTAGGGGTGGGGCCAAGTGGGAAACGCGGGCTTTGTTCCCGCGCTATGGTAATCATGGCGGGAACAGGGAAGCAGGAAGGAGGGGGCCTCGCACAGTGGGGGCCGAGGTCACGGGGGGGAAGCCGATGTCAGCCAGAGTTTGCTGACTTCTGGGAACATGGGGGGTGCAATTACGCTAGAAGAGGATCTAGCGGGGAGGGGGGGGGAGGGATTAACTGGGTTGCTGCTGCTGGGGAGAAGGGGGAGCTGGTACGGGGTGGGGTGGTCGAGGCGGGAGGGCGCCGTCGGGGGGAGATACGGCTACGTGGGAACCGGGTGGGGAGCTGGATTAAAAAAGGGGATGGCTAGTCGACAAGGGGGGGGGTAAAGGGCCCCCCAACCCGGCTGATCACGTGGAACGTGAGAGGGCTGAACGGGCCGATTAAAAGCGCACGGGTACTCGCACACCTAAAGAAATTAAAGGCAGATGTGGTTATGTTGCAGGAGACGAATTTGAAACTGATAGACCAGGTCAGACTACGCAAAGGATGGGTGGGGCAGGTGTTTCATTCGGGGTTAGACGCAAAGAACAGGGGGGTGGCTATATTAGTGGGGAAACGGGTACTGTTTGAGGCAAAGACCATAGTGTTGGATAGCGGGGGTAGATACGTGATGGTGAGTGGCAGATTGCAAGGGGAGGCGGTGGTTCTAGTGAACGTATATGCCCCGAACTGGGATGATGCCAATTTTATGAGGCGAATGTTGGGACGTATCCCGGACCTAGAGGCGGGAAAGTTGGTAATGGGGGGAGACTTTAATACGGTGCTGGACCCAGGGCTGGACAGATCGAGGTCCAGGACCGGGAGGAGGCCGGCTGCAGCTAGGGTGCTCAAGGACTTTATGGAGCAGATGGGAGGAGTAGACCCCTGGAGATTTAGCAGGCCTAGGAGTAAGGAGTTCTCGTTTTTCTCCTATGTCCATAAAGTATATTCACGGATAGACTTTTTTGTATTGGGAAGGGCGCTGATCCCGAAGGTGACAGGGACGGAGTACACGGCAATAGCTATCTCGGACCACACTCCGCATTGGGTGGACCTGGAGATAGGGGAGGAAAAAGAACAGCACCCGCCCTGGAGAATGGACATGGGACTATTGGCAGATGAGGGGATATGTTTAAGGGTGAGGGGGTGTATTGAAAGGTACTTGGAGCTTAACGACAATGGGGAGGTTCAGGTGGGAGTGGTCTGGGAGGCGTTGAAGGCAGTGGTTAGAGGGGAGCTGATATCTATTAGGGCACATAAAGGAAAGCAGGAGGGTAGGGAAAGGGAGCGGTTGCTGAAAGAAAGCAGGAGGGTAGGGAAAGGGAGCGGTTGCTGAAAGAACTTTTGAGGGTGGACAGACAATATGCTGAGGCACCGGAGGAGGGACTGTACAGGGAAAGGCTACATGTAGAATTTGACTTGTTGACTACGGGTAATGCAGAGGCACAATGGAGGAAGGCACAAGGTGTACAGTATGAATATGGGGTGAAGGCGAGCCGGTTGTTGGCCCACCAACTGAGGAAGAGGGGAGCAGCGAGGGAGATAGGGGGGGTGAGAGACGAGGAGGGAGAGATGGAGCGGGGAGCGGAGAGAGTAAATGGGGTGTTCAAGGTATTCTACAAAAGATTATATAAAGCTCAGCCCCCGGAAGGGAAGGAGAGAATGATGTGCTTTCTGGATCAGCTGGAATTCCCTAAGGTGGAGGAGCAAGAGAGGGCGGGACTGGGAGCACAGATTGAGATGGAGGAGGTAGTGAAAGGGATTGGGAGCATGCAGGCGGGGAAGGCCCCGGGACCAGACGGATTCCCGGTGGAATTTTATAGGAAGTATATGGACTTGCTGGCCCCGCTTCTGACGAGAACCTTTAATGAGGCTAGGGAAAGAGGGCAGTTGCCCCCGACTATGTCAGAGGCAAAGATATCGCTCCTCCTAAAGAAGGAAAAAGACCCCCCGGGGTCAGATCGCCCCGCACCCCCCCCCCCCCAGGACCCCGGAGCCCGCCCACGCCGCCTGGTCCCGCCGGTAAATACCAGCTTTGATTTACGCCGGCGGGACAGGCAATTTCTAGGCGGGACTTCGGCCCATCCGGGCCGGAGAATTGAGCGGGGGGTCCCGCCAACCGGCGCGGCCCGATTCCCGCCCCCGCCCAATCTCCGGTACCGGAGACTTCGGCGGGGGCGGGATTCACGGCGGCCAACGGCCATTCTCCGACCCGGCCGGGGGGTCGGAGAATGACGCCCCTGTTCGTAGATGGGACGTTTGCGAGTCTGGGAGCGCTGACGGAAAAATATGGGTTGCCCCAAGGGAATGCATTTTGGTATATGCAACTGAGGGCTTTTGCGAGGCAACAGGTGAGGGAATTCCCGCAGCTCCCGACGCAGGAGGTGCAGGATAGAGTGATCTCGGAGACATGGGTGGGGGATGGTAGTTTGTCGGACATATACAGGGAAATGAGGGACGAGGGGGAGATCAGAGTAGATGAGCTGAAAGGGAAATGGGAAGAAGAGCTGGGGGAGGAGATTGAGGAGGGGCTGTGGGCTGATGCCTTACGTAGGGCAAACTCGTCGTCCTCGTGTGCCAGGCTAAGCCTGATACAATTCAAGGTTCTACACAGGGCGCATATGACTGGAGCACGGCTCAGTAAATTTTTCGGGGTAGAGGATAGGTGTGGGAGATGCTCGAGAAGCCCAGCGAATCACACCCATATGTTCTGGTCATGTCCGTCATTACAGGGGTTCTGGGTGGGGGTGGTGAAAGTGCTTTCGAAGGTGGTGAGGGTCCGGGTCGAGCCAAGCTGGGGGTTGGCTATATTCGGGGTTGCAGAAGAGCCGGGAGTGCAGGAGGCGAGAGAGGCTGATGTTTTGGCCTTTGCGTCCCTAGTAGCCCGGCGCAGGATATGGCTTATGTGGAAGGAAGCCAACCCCCCGGGCGTGGAGACCTGGATAAACGACATGGCAGGGTTTATAAAGTTAGAACGGATCAAGTTCGTATTAAGGGGTTCGGCTCAAGGGTTCACCAGGCGGTGGCAACCGTTCGTCAACTACCTCACAGAACGATAGAGGGAATGAAAAGAAAGAAAGACAACAGCAGCAACCCAGGGGGGAGGGGGGGGGGGAGGGGAGGAGGATCCGGGCGGGCTCTTAGGGATGTCATTGTATATGTATAGACATTTGTTATAGGTAATGTATATTGGACTGTTGGATTGTATTTTTGGAGAGTAACTATTTTTGACAAGGCAGCTGCCATTTAGTTTTGTTTTTGTTTCTGTTTATATATTATTTATTTATTTGTTTAAAACTGGCCACTGTTATTTATATTGCTTTATTGTTGCTTAAAAGAAAAACTATGTACTGTTATGTTTGGCCAAAAAATCTTGAATAAAATATATATTTTTTTAAAAAGCATTAAGGTAGATATGGCCCCAGGGCCTGATGGGATCTAGCCCAGATGGAGGCAAGTGAGGAAATTGCTGGGGTCTTGACCGAAACCTTTGTATCCTCATTGGCTACAGGTGAGGTCCCAGAGGACTGGAGAATAGCCAAAGTTGTTCATTTGTTTAAGAAAGGTAGCAGTGTTAATCCAGGAAATTATAGGCCGGTGAACCTTGACATTAGTTACAGGGAAGTTATTGGAAAATATTCTTAGGGACACGATTTACTCACATTTGGAAACAAATTGACTTATTAATGATGGGCAGCATGGTTTTGTGAAGGGGAGGTCATGTCTCACTAAATGGATTGAGTGAGTTTTTTAAGAAAGTAATGAAGATGATCGATGAAGGAAGGACAGTGGATGTTGTCCACTTGGATATATGTAAAGCCTTTCTGAAGGTCCCTTCGTGCAGACTGGTACAAAAGGTGCAGTCACATGGGATGAGAAGTGAGCTGGCAAGGTGGACACAGAACTGGCTAGGTCATAGAAGACCGAGAGTAGCCGTGAAAGGATGATTCTCTGAATTGAGGGCTGTGACTAGTGGTGTTCCGCAGGGATCAGTGCTGGAACCTTTGTTGTTCATAGTATATATAAATGATTTGGAGGTAAATGTAGCTGGTCTGATTTCTAAGTTTGCAGACGTCAAAGATTGGTGGAGTTGCGGATATTGAAGCGGATTGTCAGAGGATAGAGCAGGTATTCATTGGTTAGACCCTTGGGCAAAGAAATGGCAAATGGGGTTTAATCCAGACAAATGTGAAGTACTGCATTTTGGAATGTCTAATATAGGTGGGAAATATACACTAAATGGCAGAACCCATAGAAGTATTGACAGGCAGAGATATCTGGGCGTGCAGGTCCACAAATCCCTGAAAGTGACAAAGCAGGTAGTCAAGAAGGCATACGACATGCTTGCCTTTATTGGTCAGGGCATTGAATATAAAAATTGGCAAGTCATGCTGCAGCTGTACAGAACCTTAGTTAGGCCACATTTGGAATAGTGCTTACAATGCTGGCTGCCACACTACCAGAAAGATTTGGTTGCTTTGGTACAGAAGCGGTTTACCAGGATGTTGTCTGGCCCAGAGGGTATGAGTTATGAGGAGAGGTTGGATAAACTCGGATTGTTTTCACTGGAACGATTGAGGTTGAGGTTTACAAAATTATGAGTGTAATGGACAGAGTGGATAGTCAGAAGCTTTACCCAGGGTGGAAGAGTCAATTACTAGGGGACATAGGTTTAAGGTGCGAGGGGGAACATTTGGAGGAGATGTGCGAGGGAAGTTTTTGTACACAGAGGGCAGTGGGTGCCTGGAACTCGTTGCCAGAGTAGGTAGTAGAAGCAGGTATGATAGTGACGTTTAAGAGGCATCTTGACAAATCCATGAATAGGATGGAATAGAGGGATTCGGACCTCGGAAGTGCAGAATGTTTCAGTTTAGACTAGCATCATGATCGGCGCAGGCTTGGAGGACCAACGGCCCTGTTCCTGTGCTGTTCTTTTCTTTGCTCCTCATATCTCCTATCTTTCTCTGAGTAACTAATAGCTATTGAAATCGCTTTGTCAGATGGTTCCCAGTCCAATGCAATTGCCCAGAGGAAGTTAACGCTTCTGGACAATTGCTGTGCAAATGTCTACTTAGGAAGTTCTAAAAGGGATTGCCCAGCAAAGTTTTGGGTTCCCCTCCAAATCCAATGTTGCGGAGCCTGGACGTTTTGTGGTCCTTTAAGACAATTAATATATTTCCACAATTCCTAGTTCATTGGACTGCCCAAGCTTCAAAAGGCTAAAGAAAATTGCTTTAATGCTCACCAACCAATCACCTACGTGCTGCCATGTGACATCACTGCTTTTTTTCCAACTCCCCCTCTCTGCAGCACTCCTTTTATTTCAGCCTCGGACCCTGCTCTGGCCATCACATGCGGCTATTGGGCTGGTGTTGCCTCACCTCTGCCATCCCACCTCAGAACCCACTCTGACCATCGCTGCAGTTGCTGGCCACCCCTGCATATCTCTACTTTCCAAGCTTTGATTCTGCTCTCACTATTGCTGCTGCTGGTCCTGAGCATCAGGACATTGGTATATTATATCCGTACCTTTGTTCCTGTTGGGTATGTTTTTAATTTTTTTTAAACTCTGACCTCGGGGCTAAGTTGAAACTTTGCATGTAAATAAGTGCCAATTCTAGAACTAGAAATACAAATAGTCCAAGAAACTGTAAATGACTGTTGGTGTCAGTGATTGATTAAATGCAATCTTTCTAAATTATGGTGTGAATCCCATGTTGTCTTTATATTTTCATAAAAGCACAAAATGTAGTATTTTTAATGAACAATGTTGTGATAAATTCCTCTGGTTTTCTCTTTCAGACAGAGAATGCCTGGATTCCAGTCAGAATCAGGAATGCTTTTACCAACCAGCCTCCTAAAGCGAGTTTTATAGCTATGTTAATCCTTGAAGTGGATCAGTTTATTCTGACACCCTTAACCACACGTACACTGGATGGTGAAGATAGCGAGAGTCCCAAAGCCCAACTTGTGTTCAGTATCACCAAGCCACCTCCACAGGGTTTTATTACGCATTTAGATGATCACACCAAGTCAATTACATCATTTACCTGGACTGACCTCAATGAGCTGTTAATTGCATTTCAACCTCCAAACTGCAGTCATACTGAGAGGAGGGACTATGAGGTATGTGATGCAATATTATATCATGGAAAGAGTTCCAGAAAAGATTGAAGGAAAAAAGAGCATTTTCGAAAATGACAACTGTCTCTGTTGTTATGACACTCTGGGCTTGCGTGCGGTCAATTCCAGGCCCACTTGACCTGGAATCTCAGCACAGGTGAAATTAGATTTTATATTAATATTCATGGCTTTGGTTGAGTTAATTTGACTATAGTCACCAGGTTTGCAAAACTTAACCCCCAAGTAATTGTTAACAGTAATTATAATCTACAAAAATACAACTGGCTATCTACACTTGATTCCCAACCTTTCTGATCCCTCCCCCCCCCCCCCCCCCCCCCACTTTCTATCTCCCCCCCACTCTCTCTCTATATATATATATATATATATATATATATATACACACACACATACAAACAACACAGAGGGAAAAGGGCAGCTGAGAGCTAAAGAAAATATAATAAACAAAAGGATAAGGTCCTTGATTCAGATGGACATCTTCTAGTTTGTTTTTTTCTCAAGGTTAGGTCTACAGTTAGGATATTTATTTTCCTTCAGCTTGTATTTTCTTTTCCTTCAGCTTGTAATTATTATTATTATTATTAATGATCTTCACTGCAGACTGAGAGACAGCAGGCCACCTGCAGCAGGGGAGGGAGAAAACACATATCCACTTCCTTCAAGGATCGAGAGGCTTCTGTCAGGTTGTCGCCAAAAAGCAACCTGGCTGGAACCAATTGCTGACAATTGTCAGGCAGAACACTGTCCAGGGCCAACCCATCGGTTGCCAGTTAGCCAATTGAACAGACTTCCTCCAAACCGGTTCCTAAGATTCACTTGGTGCGAAGGAGTCTGGTTTCCCTTCTCCAAAATACAAAACCATTCAAAAGCCTGAAATACATACTTAAATACTTAATCAAAATTTAGCATACACCATCTAAACACCTTTTAAACTTGCCTGTTAACGGTTCCCAAATCGACAGTAGTTTCTCCCATGATTCACGTCTCCTGCAAAAGTTGGTCTGACTCCATATAAATTGCAGGACAACTGAAATTCCCACCCCCACAGTGAACCTGGCAACACCAGGAGTACTAATGTGAGATTTGAGTTTTCTATTCACACCCTTATCCCTTGCAAGAAATGCGAATAAGAGTGGGAATCCCAGAATCGACTCCACCATTTTTAAAGCCCTTCACCACTATTCCTGGACTGAGGCACGAAGATCGCTCCTTCTGTCTCTAGAGTCCAACTCCACATGCGCCTGTTCATTCTTTGCCTGTTCTGTAATGACCTGATTTATTCGTACACAAACTCTTAGTTATCAAACATTAAAATCCATAAAAGATGGAGGAGATGGTCTGATGGCGTTTTTGAAAGGAAAGCTATCAAAAAGATTGTGCCAGATTTAGGTATAAAGTATAAAATAGTCACTATTAGATCCAAGAGAGAATTCAGTACATGCGTTTGGGGGCTGGTTTAGCTCAGTGGGGACTCAGAATTCTGAATTCTCCCTCTGTGTACCTGAACAAGTGCCGGAATGTGGCAACTAGGGGCTTTTCACAGTAACTTCATTGCAGTGTTAATGTAAGCCTACATGTGACAATAAAAAGAAAAGATTATTAATTTGGAACTCATGACCAGATTAAGTTGTTGATGCACATAGCAGATATGAATTTAAGTAGAAACTAGTCAAACACATGACAAAGAAAGGAATAGAATGACATTTTAATCAGCTTCAATGAAGAAGAATGGAAGGAACATAAACACTGGGCAGGACATGTCAGGCCAAATTGAGCTGTAAACACTAACTGAATATGTAAATGGGTGTTCGTACATTCTGCTGTATGGTTACAACATTGAGGGTTTAATGCTTAAAATCATTGATGGCTACGTTTTCCTCTATTTGAGAAGAAGCGAATTTACGGGTGGGATTCTCCGTCCCGCTGCACCCATTTTCTGGTTCAATATGCCCCCGCCGGCAGCAGGATCCTGCATCCTGGCAGCCAGCTAATGAGATTTCCCATTGTGGGCACCCCCACGCCGTCGGGAAATCTGCAAGTGTGAGTGCGCTGCCGGCGAAGTGGAGGATCCCGCCAACAGAGAATCCAGCTGAACTTCTTTGATTGAAATTTATCACCCAAAACTGAAAAATGGACCCATTACATTTAGAAATTTAAAATTCCTTTGAATATGATCTAATTGATGCAAATGAAGCAAAGAAGCCAATAATTGAAGTTGTGAACCAGTATGCAAATGTGACTATGCAATTTTTGGAAAATTGTCTTCTGATTTTAAAAAAATGTACATTTTCTTGATCAGATTGATTGGTAACTACTATGATAACATATGTATATGTTTGTTGAGATTGATGATTCCTGATAATGCACATCAGGTGACATGAACTTTGTTTTATTTTTCATTGGATGTTGCACATCCCTAAATGTCCTAAATGAGAAGGTGGGGGTGAGCCACCTTCTTAAACAGTTACAGTCCATCTGGTGTAGGTACACCCAAAGTGCTGTTAGGAAGGGAGCTCCATGATTTTGATTTGGGGCAGTGAAGGAACGATGATATAATTCCAAGGCAGGATGGTACGTAGCTTGGAAGGGAAATCTGCAGGTGGTGGTGTTCTCATGCATCTGCTGCCCTTGTCCTTCTAGGTAGTAGAGGTCATGGGTTTGGACGGCACTGTCAAAGGAGCCTTACTGAGTTCCTGTAGTGCATCCTACATGTTGTGCTTCCATTGTGCATCGGTGATGGAGGAGTTTAAAGTGGAGAATGCAGTGGCAATCAAATGGGTTGCTTTGCCCTGGATGATGTAAAGCTTCTTGAGCGTTGTTGGAGCTGCACTCATCCAGGCAAGTA
The DNA here is from genome assembly GCF_047496885.1 of Scyliorhinus torazame. Lineage (NCBI taxonomy): Eukaryota > Metazoa > Chordata > Chondrichthyes > Carcharhiniformes > Scyliorhinidae > Scyliorhinus > Scyliorhinus torazame. Next base: position 228,870,407 of record NC_092715.1, read on the forward strand.
GAGCGTGTTCCATTACACTCCTGACTTGTAGGTGGTGGACTGGCTTTGAGGAGTTAGAACATTCACCACAGAATTCCCAGCCTCTGATCTTTTCCTCCAGCAATGGCTAATCTAATGGCAATCCTCATCATATTGATAATGGGGATTCAGCATTGGGAATGCCACATTGAAGAAAGGTGGTTAGAGTCTGTCTCGTTGGAGGTGGTCATTGCCTGGCATTTGTGTGGCGCAAACGTTATTTGCCACATGTCAGCCCAAGCCTGAATGTTGCACATGGACACTGATTGCTTCTGTATCTGAGTCATCACACATGCTAAACATTGTGCCATCATCAGCAAAAACATCATTTTGGAAATTATGACTGAGGGAAGGTCATTGATGAAACAGGTGAATATGGTTGGGCCTAGGTTCCCTGAAGAGTTCCTGCAACAATGTCCTTTGTGCTAGGTATTGTTATGATATTCAAACACACACATCATGATAGACACACCAACAGACAAATCAGAACACACACCACCACAACCAATCACAGAAAGATATAAAAGCACAAACACGACACGTGGTGGTCAGTATTAGCTGGAGAGGAGGACCAGGACAGACCTGCTACACGACACACTCAGGGAGACAGCACGTGCAGAGTATCCAGAACGAATTGTATTATAAGAGTTAAAATAAAATAGAGTTGTACCACATACAACTGTGTTGGCTCATCTGTGCACCAGAGCACCCAACACCACATGGTCCAGGAGTGGATCGATACCTGCCGGCATACCTCAGTGTACACAGACAACCAACAGTGCCCAGGCAAAATGATAGAGCTCCCGGTTCCGCAGCCGCTCCAGTGCTACGGCGATCTCCGCGAAAACTGGCGGCGATTCCGGCAATGGTTCGAATTGTTCCTGGTGGCAGCTGAACTCCAAGACCTGGATGATAGCGAAAAAATTGAATTTCTCCTCACCATCGCCGGTGCAAGGGCAAGAGAAATATTCACAAGGTTCAGGTTCTTCAGGAGGCAGCAAAGGTACGATTACCAGGCAGTCCTGGACAAATTCTCCAAGTACTGTGAAGAAAACGCAATCCAATTGGCAAGTAAAGGTAAGAAAAGCTGCAGTACTCACCTCGTGGCCGGGATCCCGGAGCCCGAATTCCCAGAGGCCGAAATCCCGGGCCTGAGAGAGGGCTGGGTCGAGGTTGGCGGCCATCTTGCTAAAGGTATCACGCTAGCACAGTTGCGCGAGCAGTGCGCAGAACCGGAAGTTTCGTTTGCGCATGCGCGAGATGCTGCGCATGCGCAGTCAAGAAAACGGCCATCGGTAAAGGAACAGCGATCTGAGCATGCGCAGTCGCTTCCTACGTGCTATATACCGAGCGTCAGGATGTCAGAGGCCCCAGACTGCACCAATTTAAAGGGGAAACGTCCCAAATCCAATTTAAAAGGGAAACGTCCCAAATCAAAAAAACAAAAATCTGTTAAAGCTGTAAAACAACCGCAAATTGACCCAGGAGATGAATTTGACCTCCAAAGAACCCTCCGACAAGCAGTTACCTACGCACAAGCCGATGATTCCGACCTCGAATACTTCGATGACGATCTTTACAGTGTTTCCGGACCTCACGAGCCCAATGATAGCTCCGTGGTCCTATACGACTGTGACTCGGACGAACCTTTCGTGTTGCACATTGGCGGCCCCCACATTGAATCCGACGCAGATGCGGATTCATCTTTCGGATTTGAGGATCTTCAATTCAGCAGATATGACGTCCCAACTTATCAGTACCGGATGATGCTGCAGCCTGACATTAACAGACAGGGAGCGGTGCAAGCACACGGAGAGCGCCCTGCTGCCACACAGAGCGTGGTCCACGTCCCGCTCAACGTTCCCGACTCTATGAAAGAAGACATGCAAGACTCCAGAGCGCAGTCCTCGCATGAACCAGAAGTGACTCCAGTGTCACAAGCCTCCACAGCAAGCTCGTGGACAGACTCCACAATTGCAGAAACGCAAGACTCCAGAGCGCAGTCCTTGCACGAACAAGAAGTGACTCCAGTGTCACAAGCCTCCACAGAGAGCTCGTGGACAGCCTCCACGATAGAAGCAACGCAAGACTCCAGAGCGCAGTCCTTGCATGAACAAGACCATGAGGGTCTAGCAACCTCTCCTGACCAACCAGCGGCAGACGATGCAAGTCTGCCATGCTCACGTGAACAGCAAGAAGGCTATAACAGCCTACCATGCTCCACTACACAGCAGCACGACCATGACGGTCTCTCATGCTACAATGAAGGGCACAGCGCTGAAGACTGTTCCAGCCCAACTGAAGACAAGCCAAAGGAATCGCCTCTTCCAAGCCCGAAGAAAAAAGGTTTATGCGCTGACCTTCAGGATCATTATAGCCGAACAGAGATTAATAATGCTGCACGGTCACAGAAGGATGCTGAGGATTTGCTAAAGAAATTAATTGAATGTTTAACTTGCAAGGAGCAGACTGAGAATTGCCAGTGTTTTAGTACAGATCGAAAAAATGGACAAGACATTGATCCTCAGGTAATGGAAATAACACAACCTGAATCATATCTACAGCAGGGACAAATGTCTCCCTTCAACACAACGCCGCAAAGTCCCAACTTCGGAGACCAGCAGTTAGTCAGTAATGACTCTTCAAACCTTGAGGGGAACATTAATTGCATTGAACCTATACATACTCCACTGATAAATGAGCAGAACATTGGAGCAAGAATCCTGAGGACACCGACATCGAGTAGCCAGATAACGAATTAAAAACCCGCAGCAGTTTCAAGTGAACCAAGTGTGCTTTCCACTAATGGTGAAGATGCAGATAAGGTCGACCCGATTATCCATTGTACCACACTAACCCCAGTGATTAAGCAGTTATGTATGGGGAGTATAATGTGGGCAATTGAGAACAGTAAAAGAGAGACTGTGACCATGCCAGTCCCAACAAAATCAGACCCAGAGACCATGAAGGCATGTACATTAGACAAAGATACATATGAGGTACCTGAGAAGAAAAGTGAAACGGAATGTTCTTTGGAAAATAGTACAATGTCGATAGAAACATTGGATCCTATATTCGAGACCATACATATGGGAGAATTTGGGGGTAATAAACAAGGTTCTGCAATGTCTGGGGGAAGATTTAAAATTCCAAAGAAGAAAAGCCCAAATGAAGGACAACGGCAAGACAATGACAGTCCACCGACATGGTGTGCACCACCAGATGAAAACTCTGACAATTTACCCAACCCTAGTGAACAGCAAGCTGCTAATGAGGATCTATCCACTGGATGTGAGACGAGTGACGACAGCATCCCACTTCCCATGCAAAAGGTGCAAGGTGACAGACCTCGCCTAGTGCGTACCGAGGCACTCGACGATCACGGACCACTGACGACTGCGGTGGCGGCGCACCGCTTCCACCCTCGATGGCTCGAGCCTCTCCACTGGTTGGTGCATTCCTGCATGTTCCGACTCCAGAAGTGCAGCTTCAGGGAATCTCGGCTGCCTCCAGTGAACCTGTTGGGACTCCGGACGGGGAGCATCGACGGAAGGCAGACCGGACTCCAGATGGGGAGCAGCCAAGCGTCGACTCTGATTCGCGCACGCCAGACCTTGCTCCGGACGGGCGGTGTCGCGGCCTCGGTGATGGCACGCTCAGGGTGACGGCGGATGCCACGGCGACAGGGAATGGATCGCGTGGCAGTCCCACTGGGTCGGCAGTGGCGACCAGCACTGGCGGTCCAAGATGGACACACCAATTCGTGCCATCGCCAGACGTTGATGCGAGCAACAATTCTCTCTCCAAGGCGACATGCTTCGACGTTTCTCTGCGAAGTCGCCCTTCCGGCACAGCAGGTGGCTGGAACCAGCGTGCACGGTCTCGGCCAACTTCCACATCTGGCACAGTCATCGCCTTGCATGATATTAGTGATGGTGCTACTTCGATGGCAACGACCCATCGGCTACAAGATGCCGTCCACCACAAACATAAAAAGAATAAAGACGCCACCTTGTTCCTGGCATGCAGGGCGGATGGATTGGTGCGTAGGCGCAATCAGCGAGCTTTGCGCCGCCTTCCACGCTCGCAACTGAACCGTACGCACACGCCGGATCCTCCACTGGTTCCCAAGGATGACTTCGTGGAGATGCCACGGATCATGCCCCTTCCATCGCCACCAGAACCAAACCACAGCCAAGGCAACACTAACAAAGATGTTGAATGTTATATTTGCACGAATGAAAAACCAAGCACTGCACGAAGTACAACAAATGGAAAAGTAGTGACTTCGGCAACAGCATCACCTCCAACAGTCCAAGGTGAACCAGTGTGAACCCAAATCTCCACAGCTGAACCGGCTTGAGGACCAGCCTATTCTTGAGGCGGTCACCCATTAGACTGGACTTATAACGCTGTTCATACGTTCAAAAAGTCAAACACTTCTGTATTATAACCTGTTGTTGTTCATCGTTCCAGATACCGTCTGACCGGACCAGTGTTCAAGTTGTTTTTTTTCTCGCATTCATGTTTTGTTATGGTACAAACTTGTTAGTGTGACGCACCCGACATCGCCCCATGTAAATAGTTACGTCATATACACACGCTGTACACAACACACACACACACTTTTAGATGCACTCACGACACGATTATATTTATAACCACGTAGGCACATATCTTTGTAAAAAGGGGGGATGTCATGATATTCAAACACACACATCATGATAGACACACCAACAGACAAATCAGAACACACACCACCACAACCAATCACAGAAAGATATTAAAGCACAAACACGACACCTGGTGGTCAGTATTAGCTGGAGAGGAGGACCAGGACAGACCTGCTACACGACACACTCAGGGAGACAGCACGTGCAGAGTATCCAGAACGAACTATTATAAGAGTTAAAATAAAATAGAGTTGTACCACATACAACTGTGTTGGCTCATCTGTGCACCAGAGCACCCAACACCACAGGTATGACTCCAACCAGTGGAGAGCTCCCCCGATTCCCATTGACACCGGTTTTGCTTGAAACTGCACTTGGTCAAATGCTGCGTTGACGTCAAGGGCAATCACTCTCACCTCAGCTCATTTGTCCATGTTCGGACCAAGGCTATAACAAGATCAGGAACTGAGTAGCTGTGGCGGATTCCAAACTAAGTATTGGTGAGCAGGTTAGTGTCCTGCAAGTGCCTCTTGATAGCACTGTCGATGACACCTTTAATCAATTTGCTTCAATCGAGAGTAGACTGAAGGGCCAGGGTGGTTTCATCCCTGTACCTGGGCAATTTTCTACATTGTCGGGTAGATGACATTGTTGTAGCTCTAGTTGTAGCCGTTCTAACCAGCTCTGAGCCGGCGGGACCTCAGCGTTGAAGGGTCGGGTGGTGGCGGGGGGGGGGGGGGGTGGGGGGGCGGGGGAGGTCCGACCCCGGGGGAGGCCTCCGATGTGGCCTGGCCCGCGGTCGGGACCCACCTATCGGCGGGCTGGCCTCGCTGTCTCCCGGCCTCCTTTCTACCGCGCCGGCACCTGTGCTCCTGAGCCATGTTGGGTCGGGGTTATTTGCCGAAAGAAGACTTTATATTTGTGGCCAGTCTCTTTCTTTGCTTCTTTTATTGCTTTCTTCACTTCCACTTCTACTCTGAATTTTCCATATTCATTCATCCAGGATTCTGGATTACCAAACTGACTCTGTCACATGCAGCCTTGTTCTGCTTCATCTTACTGTAATGGATTGGCATCCAGGGAGTTCTGGCTTTGTTTGTCCTGCTTTTCTGTCATGGAAACGCACTGGGTATTTACCCGAACCATCACCTCTTTAAAGGCGGTCCAATATTCCGTTACAGTTTCGCTTGCTCATAGAACATAGAACATACAGCGCAGAAGGAGGCCATTCGGCCCATCGTGTCTGCACAGACCCACTTAAGCCCTCACTTCCACCCGATCCCCGTAACCCAGTAACCCCTCCTATCCTTTTTTGGTCACTAAGGGCAATTTAGCATGGCCAATCCACCTAACCTGCACGTCTTTGGACTGTGGGAGAAAACCGGAGCACCCGGAGGAAACCCACACAATCACGGGGAGAACGTGCAGACTCCGCACAGACAGTGACCCAGCAGGGAACTGAACCTGGGACCCTGGCGCTGTGAAGCCACAGTGCTAATCACTTGTGCTCCCGTGCTGCCCGTCTATGATCCCAATTTCTCTCGGTCAGAACTGTTCTCAACCCATAAAAGTAGTTAATTATTTTTACTTTGGGTTGCTCCTTGTCTATTTACTTTTTAAAATTAATTTACCGGATGTGGGCGTCACTGGTTAGGCCAGCATTTACTGTCATAGAATTTCATAGAATTTACAGTGCAGAAGGAGGCCATTCGGCCCATCGAGTCTGCACCGGCTCTTGGAAAGAGCACCCTACTCAAGCCCACACCACCCTATCCCCATAACCCAGTAACCCCACTCAACCGACACTAAGGGCAATTTAGCATGGCCAATCCACCTAACCTGCACACCTTTGGACTGTGGGAGGAAACCGGAGCACCCGGAGGAAACCCACGCACACACGGGGAGAACGTGCAGACTCCACACAGACAGTGACCCAGCCGGGAATCGAACCTGGGACCCTGGAGCTGTGAAGCAATTGCGCTAACCGCTATGCTACCGTGCTGCCCATCCCTAGTTGTCCTTCAGAAGGTGGTGGTGAGTTGCCATCTTGAACCGCTGCACTCCTTGAGGTGTAGCTACACAAACTGTGCTGTTAGGGAGGGAGTTCCAGGATGTTGCCCCAGCAACAGTGAAGGAATAGCAATATATTTCCAAGTTAGGGTGGTAAGTGACTTGGAGAGGAACCTCCAGGAGGTGGGGTTCCCAGGTATCTGCTGCTCTTATCCTTATAGATGGTTGTGGGTTTGGACGGTGCTGTCTGAGGAACCTTGGTGAGTTACTGCAGTGTATCTTGTAGATGGTATACATGGCTTCCACTGCTCGTCCGTGATGGAGGGTTTGAATGTTTGTGGAAATGTTGGCTGATCTATTCCTCATGATACAATGATCGCTGTCGACTAACTGTTCCCATACTGACACTTGTTCAGCTTTTCCTGCCAGATTTCCCAGAATTGGACTCAACAATGCCTCCTCCTTCATTGGGCCAAAACCAGAAAGTTCTGGAAAATTCTCCCGAGCATACTTTGGAAACTTTTCTCTCTGTGCCATTTACACTAGTGCCATCCCAGCCTCTGAGGTTGTATAAGGCTCTGTTCGGACCTCATTTGGAGTATTGTGAGCAGTTTTGGGCCCCATATCTAAGGAAGGATGTGCTGGCCTTGGAAAGGGTCCAGAGGAGGTTCACAAGAATGATCACTGGAATGAAGAGCTTGTCATATGAGGAGCAGTTGAGGACTCTGGATCTGTACTCATTAGAGTTTAGAAGGATGAGGGGGAATCTTATTGGATCTTACAGAATACTAAAAAGTCTAGATAGAATGGATGTGGAGAGGATGTTTCCACTAGTAGGATAAGCTAGAACCCGAGGCCACAACCTCAGACTGAAGGGATGATCTTTTAAAACTGAGATGAGGTATTTCATCAGCCAGAGGGTGGTGAATCTGTGGAGCTCTTTGCCGCAGAAGGCTGTTGAGGTCAAATTACTGAGTTTCTTTAAGACAGAAATAGATAGATTCTTGATTAATAAGGAGATCAGGGATTATGGGGAGAAGGCAGGAGAAAGGGAATGAGAAACATATCAGCCATGATTGAATGGCGGAACAGACTCGATGGGCTGAACGGCCTAAATCTGCTCCTATGTCTTATGGTCGTATGATCTTAATTGCACTGTCCTCATCTACACACCCAAACACCTCCATGAAAAAAAATCAATCAAATTTGTTCGACATTATCCTCCCTTGACAAAGCAATGCTGACTGTCCTTGGTTAATCCTTGCCTCTCCAAGTGGGGATTAATTCACTTTCTCAGAATTTCTTCCAACAATTTTCCTACTGGTAATTACCTGGTTCTTCCCGTCTTTCCTTCTTGAACAGTGGGATCACATTAGCTGTCCTCTGGCACCTCACCTCTGGCTGGAGAGAATTGGAATAAAAAATGAATAAATTTAAAGTATCCAGTACATTTTTATTTCCAATTAAGGGAAAATTTAGCTTGGCAAATCCACCTAGGTCCTCGTGCAAACCACTGCATCACCATGCTGCCCGAGAAGTAGAAAATTAACATCCGAGCCCCTGCAATCTCCTCTCTTGCCTCACACAACAGTTTAGGATACATTTAACCTTGGCCTGGGGAATATCCACTTTTAAGCCTGCTAAAATGATGAACAGCTCCTGTCTTTCGGTTAATATGTTCACTAATATCACAGTCCCCCTCCCTGCTTTCTATACCCACATCATCCATCTCCATAGTGAACACAGATGCAAAATACTAATTTACAACCTCACCTATGCCTTTTAGCTCCACACACAGATTGCCATTTTGGTCCCTGATCGGTTCGACCATTTCCCTAGTTACCTTTTGCCCTTATTATGTTCTGTGTTATGGCCGTGGTAAAGATCAACACAGAACATCTTGTTCTTTGACTAGTAAGTTAATATATTGACAAGATGAACCAGTGGTAAGATAACCAATGAACTATAATACAAACGGTAACTAATAATTGAATTCAGTGAATTCTCGTGGAGCTACTTCTAGTGCGACTGTACTTCAATACGACTTACTACCAACTGCCGATTCTCTCCAGTCACATGGTGGATCTCTATCACCACCTGCTGGTCGGAAATCGTACTAATAACTATATACATTGATAGATAACTATACATTGATGTGCACATTCATATCACCACAGTATAGTTATAAAACACCTTGTGATTTTCCTTTATTTTCCCCACCTGTGTTTTTCATGCCCTTTCTGCACTCTCCAATTTTCCTTTTTGAATAACTCCCACTGCTCTAATGTGAAATTTCCTACAAATTGTTGCTCCCAGTCCACTTTGGCCAGATGTTGACTCACCTTATTAAAATTAGTCTTCCCCAATTCAGAACCTTTATTTCTGGTCCATCTTTGTCCTTTTCCATAACTACCTTAAATGTTACTGAGTTATGGTGACTATCACCAAAATGCTCCTCCACTGACAATTCTACCACCTGCCTGGCTTCATTCCCTAAACCTAGGTCAAGTACCACTACCTCTCTTGTTGGACTTTCTTTGTGCTGGCTCAAAAATCTCTCCTGGATGCACTTTAAATATTCTAAGCCTTTCACACTCTGACTCTCCCAATTAATATTGGGGAAGTTGAAATCATCGACTTTTATTATCGTATTGTTTTACAATTCTCTGAGATTTGCCTACATATCTGCTCTCTTATCTCTCCCTGGCTGTTTGGGGGGCCTCCAGTGCACTTCCAGGAACGTGTTTGCTCCTTTATTATTTTTAAGTTCCACAAACTGGAACCAATGTTCTCGGGGGGGTGTTTGCTAGTGCAGTTGGGGAGGGTTTAAACTAATGTGCCAGGGGGATGGGAACCGATGTAGGAAGTCAGTGGGGACAGAAACAAAAGGCAAGAAGGGAGAGTGTGTAAAGCATGACCAGAGAAAGCAGGGCAGAGAGCAAGGAAGGTCTACATTAAACTGCATTTATTTCAATGCAAGGGGCCTGACGGGCAAAGCGGATGAACTCAGGGCATGGACGGGCGCATGGGACTGGGATATTATAGCTATGACTGAAACATGGCTAAGGGAGGGGCAGGACTGGCAGCTCAATGTTCTGGGGTACAGATGCTATAGAAAGGATAGAACAGGAGGTAAGAGAGGAGGGGGAGTGGCGTTTTTGATTAGGGAGAACATCACGGCAGTACTTAGAGGGGATATATCCGAGGGTTCACCCACTGAGTCTATATGGGTGGAACTGAAAAATAAGAAGGGAGAGATCACCTTGGTAGGACTGTACTACAGGCCCCCAAATAGTCAGCGGGAAATTGAGGAGCAAATATGTAAGGAGATTACAGATAGCTGCAAGAATAATAGGGTGGTAGTAGTAGGGGACTTTAACTTTCCCAACATTGACTGGGACAGCCATAGCATTAGGGGCTTGGATGGAGGGAAATTTGTTGAGTGTATTCAGGAGGAATTTCTCATTCAGTATGTGGATGGACCGACTAGAGAGGAGGCAAAACTTGACCTCGTCTTGGGAAATAAGGAAGGGCAAGTGACAGAAGTGCTAGTGAGGGATCACTTTGGGACAAGTGACCATAATTCCATTAGTTTTAAGATAGCTATGGAGAATGATAGGTCTGGCCCAAGAGTTAAAATTCTTAATTGGGGCAAGGCCAATTTTGATGGTATCAGACAGGAACTTGCAGAGGTAGATTGGGGGAGACTATTGGCAGACAAAGGGACGGCTGGTAAATGGGAGGCTTTTAAAAATGTGTTAACCAGGGTGCAGGGTAAGCACATTCCCTTTAGAGTGAAGGGCAAGGCTGGTAGAAGTAGGGAACCCTGGATGACTCGAGATATTGAGACTCTGGTCAAAAAGAAGAAGGAGGCATATGACGTACATAAGCAACTGGGATCAAGTAGATCCCTTGAAGAGTATAGAGATTGTCGAAATAGAGTTAAGAGGGAAATCAGGAGGGCAAAAAGGGGACATGAAATTGCTTTGGCAAATAATGCAAGGGAGAATCCAAAGAGATTCTACAGATACATAAAGGGGAAAAGAGTAACTCGGGACAGAGTCGGGCCTCTTAAGGATCAACAAGGACATCTATGTGCAGAGCCACAAGAGTTGGGTGAGATCCTGAATGAATATTTCTCATCGGTATTCACGGTGGAGAAAGGCATGGATGTTAGGAAACTAAGGGAAATAAATAGTGATGTCTTGAGAAGTGTGCATATTACAGAGGAGGAGGTGCTGGAAGTCTTAAAGCGCATCAAGGTAGATAAATCCCCGGGACCTGATGAAATGTATCCCAGGATGTTGTGGGAGGCTAGGGAGGAAATTGCGGGTCCCCTAACCGAGATATTTGAATCATCGGCAGCCACAGGTGAGGTGCCTGAAGATTGGAGAGTGGCGAATGTTGTGCCCTTGTTTAAGAAGGGCAGCAGGGAAAAGCCTGGGAACTACAGACCGGTGAGCCTAACGTCTGTAGTAGGTAAGTTGCTAGAAGGTATTCTGAGAGACAGGATCTACAAGCATTTAGAGAGGCAAGGACTGATTCGGGGCAGTCAGCATGGCTTTGTGCGTGGAAAATCATGTCTCACAAATTTGATTGAGTTTTGTGAGGGAGTGACCAAGAAGGTAGATGAGGGCAGTGCAGTAGACGTTGTCTACATGGACTATAGCAAAGCCTTTGACAAGGTACCGCATGGTAGGTTGTTGCAGAAGGTTAAAGCTCACGGGATCCAGGGTGAGGTTGCCAATTGGATTCAAAATTGGCTGGACGACAGAAGGCAGAAGGGTGGTTGTAGAGGGTTGTTTTTCAAACTGGAGGCCTGTGACCAGTGGTGTGCCTCAGGGATCGGTGCTGGGTCCACTGTTATTTGTGATTTATATTAATGATTTGGATGAGAATTTAGGAGGCATGGTTAGTAAGTTTGCAGATGACACCAAGATTGGTGGCACAGTGGATAGTGAAGAAGGTTATCTAGGATTGCAACGGGATCTTGATCAATTAGGCCAGTGCGCCGACGAATGGCAGATGGAGTTTAATTTAGATAAATGTGAGGTGATGCATTTTGGCAGATCGAATCAGGCCAGGACCTACTCAGTTAATGGTATGGCGTTGGGGAGAGTTGTAGAACAAAGAGATCAAGGAGTACAGGTTCATAGCTCCTTGAAGGTGGAGTCACAGGTGCACAGGGTGGTGAAGAAGGCATTCGGCATGCTTGGTTTCATTGGTCAGAACATTGAATACAGGAGTTGGGACGTCTTGTTGAAGTTGTACAAGACATTGGTACGGCCACACTTGGTATACTGTGTGCAGTTCTGGTCACCCTATTATAGAAAGGATATTATTAAACTAGAAAGAGTGCAGAAAAGATTTACTAGGATGTTACCGGGACTTGTTGGTTTGAGTTATAAGGAGAGGCTGGATAGACTGGGACTTTACCTAAAACTACAATCCAGGTTCCCATGCCCCTGCTGTATTAGTTTAAACCCCCCCCAAAGAGCACTAACAAATCTCCCCCCCAGGATATTTGTGCCCCTCAGGTTCAGATGTAGACCATCCTGTCTGTAGTAGTCCCACCTTCCCCAGAAAGAGCCCCAGTTATCCAGAAATCTGAATCCCTCCCGCCTGCACCATCCCTGTAGCCACGTGTTTAATTGCTCTCTCTCCCTATTCCTCATCTCACTATCACGTGGCACGGGCAACAACCCAGAGATAACAACTCTGTTTGTTCTAGTTCTGAGCTTCCATCCTAGCTCCCTGAAAGCCTGCCTGACATCCTTGTCCCCTTTCCTACCTATGTCGTTAGTGCCAATGTGGACCACGACTTGGGGCTGCTCCCCCTCCCCCTAAGGACCCGGAAAACACGATCCGAGACATCACGTACCCTTGCACCTGGGAGGCAACATACCAAACGTGCGTCTCTCACGCTCCCACAAAATCTCCTATCTGTGCCCCTGACTATCGAGTCCCCAATTACTAATGCTCTGCTCCTCTCCCCCCTTCCCTTCTGAGCAACAGGGACAGACTACGTGCCAGAGGCCCGTACCCCATGTCTTACCCCTGGTAAGTCCCCCCCCCCCACAAGTATCCAAAGCGGTATACTTGTTTCTCAGGGGAACGACCGCAGGGGATCCCTGCACTGACTGCTTCTTCCCAGTCCCTCTTACAGTTACCCATCTATCTCCAATCTTTGGTGTAACTAATTCCCTGAAGCTGCTATCTATGACCCCCTCTGCCTCCCGAATGATCCGAAGTTCTTCCAACTCCAGCTCCAGTTCCCTAACTCGGTCTTGGAGGAGCTGGAGATGGCAGCACTTCCTGCAGGTAAAGTCAGCAGGGACACTAACGGCATCCCTCACCTCAAACATCCTGCAGGAGGAACATTGCACTCCCTTCCCTGCCATCCCTCTTACTTTCTACCAAGATCTGGCTAACAACTAAATTAAATTAAAAAAAAAATAATAATAATAAAATATGGTACTTACCTCACACCAATGGGTTTTATTATTAGGTTAGAGGAGGAGGGCGGGTGGGAGACACTACACGTGTAGTGTCTCGGGTTTCCTCTCCACCAGAATTTATTGGTGAGGGTCTTCCCAGAGGTCCGCGGGTCGAACTTCTTGTTCCCGCCTTAAACACATTTTTTTAAAAAACAGTAAAGAGGGACCGAAAACGGGACCAGGTAAGTGTTTACCGCTGAAATTGACTAGCCTGCTCCTGTGAAGGTCTCCCAGAAATCACTAACGCACCGCTCCCGCTGAAATCGACTGGCCTGCTACTGCAAAGACAAGTGTTTTTAAAGGAGAGACTTACCTCCCAGAAATCACTTGCGCACTGCTCCCGCTGAAATTGACTAGCCTGCTCCGCTCCCGCTGAAATCGACTGGCCTGCTCCTGCAAAGACAAGTGTTTTTAAAGGAGAGACTTACCTCCCAGAAATCACTTGCGCACTGCTCCCGCTGAAATTGACTAGCCTGCTCCGCTCCCGCTGAAATCGACTGGCCTGCTCCTGCAAAGACAAGTGTTTTTAAAGGAGAGACTTACCTCCCAGAAATCACTTGCGCACTGCTCCCGCTGAAATTGACTAGCCTGCTCCGCTCCCGCTGAAATCGACTTAAACATTTCATCATCCTAACTTCCTCAACCATACAAACAAAATCATAGCATTTTATACATCAGTCTTCCTGGCTTGGCAGTCAAGCTCAGGATCGTACAATTTGCTCATGAACAGTTCTTTACATTTCTTTATTTACAATAAACGCAAGTGAATGCACTTTATTATAGATCGCGGGGGTCGGGGGTCTGGTCGTATCCGAAAATAGGGGATCTGATCCTATATACCGTGGTTCGAGCGCGGTAGGCTCTCCTTCTCCATTTCCATAGACGCATAGTCTGCACTAAGCAGCAGAGTATCACTAATGTCAGTAATGTTTCTATTACATAGGACAGAGAGTACCAGGTTATAAACCTGGCACACCAAGATGATGCTGGTGACTGGGCGCTGGGTACTGTGCGGAAGTGAAGCATTAACGGCTGGGGGGGGGCTTGAAGTCATGGGTTCGCGTTCACGCGCAACCAAAAGTCCATAAACATGGGGCGGAATTCTCCGCAATCGGCGCGTATGTCCGCCGACTGGCGCCAAAATCGGCACGAATCAGTCCGGCATCGTGCCGCCCCAAGGGTGCGGGAAAGGCCTTTTGTGCCCCGCCAGCTGGCGCGGAAATGACTTTGCCGGGCGGCGCATGCGCAGGAGCGTCAGCAGCCGCTCACGGCATCCCCGCGCATGCGCAGTGGAGGGAGTCTCTTCCTATTCCGCCATGGTGGAGACCGTGGCGAAGGCGGAAGGAAAAGAGAGCCCCCACGGCACAGGCCCGCCCGCAGATCGGTGGGCCCCGATCGCGGGCCAGGCCACCGTGGGGGCACCCCCCGGGGCCAGATCGCCCCGCGCTCCCCCCAGGACCCCGGAGCCCGCCCGTGCCGCCTTGTCCCGCCGGTAAGAGAGGTGGTTTAATCCACGCCGGCGGGACAGGCATTCCAGCGGCGGGACTTCGGCCCATCCGGGCCGGAGAATCGCTTGGGGGGGCCTGCCAACCGCCGCGGCGCGATTCACGCCCCCGCCGAATATCCGGTGCCGGAGAATTCGGCAACCGGCTTCGGCGGGATTCACGCCAGCCCCCGGCGATTCTCCGACCCGGCGGGGGGTCGGAGAATCCCGCCCATGATGCTGATCCATGTGAAGGAAGTCCTCATGGCTCTTCTCTTTCCTTTTCTTTCTTCTCTTCTCCGGTCCTGGAGCTTCTGGAGTTCTGTGGAAACAAGCATAGTGTCTGTAACTATCTTTGCTTAATATCTCATACGATAGTGTGTCTGTCCTGTAGTGCCAATTACTCCCTTTCTAATTGGTCACTATGTGTGACTCCCTCATTTTTTTTCAAAAATCAAATTTTAGGACAAGACACACTTCCCAATAATGAACCAGTGCGAGCCATCTCGCAGACTGTGCAATTTACCATCCACATGTTTCAGGATGTAAATAGCATGTGGTTGGCAACCTAAGGGTTACCTAAAACAAAAGAAAACGTCTTGAACTGAAAGTGCCAAAATGAGGTGCATATGGGCCGCGACGGGTACGATTTGGATGGAGTCCCCGGGTAGGACGACTACCAATGCCGTGTCTCTCCTACCCGAGCATAGTTGACCAGAGGGGGGGTTCCCAGGCAGGGCGGGTCCCAAGCCATTTCTCCACTGCCTGAGCAACCGACAAGAACAGGCAAGAAATGTAGTCATCGTGGTGGGGCTGCCGTAGGGGTTCTACCTTTGAACCAGAAGGGCAGTTACGAACGGGCGTCTGGTTCCTTAACCAGTCTCTGCAGACAAGTCCTCCGAGGTTTCAGCCGAATAGGTGTGGGGCAGTGAGAAAATAAAATTCTCCTGTCGGACATACAACACTTAACAACGTACAAACATCATAAACCATTCTGCAGGTTCCATCAGAAAGGACAACACGTCTCCCAAGCGGTTCCTTTTAAAACATCATCTGGACACCTCAGTTCTCGGTTGCGAACAGGGTCGCAAAGGGGTTCTCAGTTTGGGAGTCAGACCCAAGGTCGTCCTCTTCTCCCAGGTGCCACACTCTTGAGTGTATCAGGGCTGAAAGGGCTGCATGGTGTGAGGTGGGGTTGCTTTCGTCGTTGCCGACAAGTCGGAACGAGTTATCTCGGTGCCAGTAATTGGTGTCTAGCTGTGTGGGGACAAAATCGGGGTCGTCAGTGTGGTTCGGTGGTGGGGTTTATTTAGGAAATTGATCATGAAGGGATCACTTGGATCGTAGTCGGAATCGCTGGGTGTGGGGCCTGTTGCATGGGGATAGTAGGGAGGCGTGCTGTGGATATTGTCCGAGTCACCGTCGCTGTCTCTGCTGCTGCAGTCTGAGGGCATTCCGGGGCGGAGTGTATATTTTGGGGGTGGAGTCGAGGCCGAGTCCGTGGCTGGGCTGGACGTGGTGGGGGTTGGTAGGGTTACGTTGGCTGTGGGCGGGGTGTGGTGTGCTGCGTCGAGCATGACGTGGTGTGCGTGGTTCGACTGTGTTCCATATGCCTTCAGCTGGTTTATATGAAACCACGCAGTCTTACCGTTGGGGTACTTTATTTTATAAACGGAAGGGCTTACTTTGTCCGCAATGGAATACGGACCCGAGTATTTTGGTGACAGGAATGTGCTGGGGTTATATACAGAGAGCATAACTTGCTGTTCAATACTGTACTCAGTCGCATGCACTGTCTTGTCGAAACAAGCCTTGCTCTGTTTCTTCCTTGTGCCCAACTGTACTGCGGCTGCTAGCTGAGCCGTTTGAACATTTTCCACTAATTGTTCTACTGCTTTCTCGTGTGTGAGGGCCGTCACTTCGGGGCTAGTCAGTCCAAACTTCACAAATATTCTGTGCCTTTCATGGGGCGTCCGGTCATGAGGGTGTGTGGGGTATAACCTGTGGAAGTAGAAATCTGGAGGTTAGTCCAGGGGCCATTAACATAAGAACATAAGAACATAAGAACTAGGAGCACGAGTAGGCCATCTGGCCCCTCGAGCCTGCTCCGCCATTCAATGAGATCATGGCTGATCTTTTGTGGACTCAGCTCCACTTTCCGGCCCGAACACCATAACCCTTAATCCCTTTATTCTTCAAAAAACTATCTATCTTTATCTTAAAAACATTTAATGAAGGAGCCTCTACTGCTTCACTGGGCAAGGAATTCCATAGATTCACAACCCTTTGGGTGAAGAAGTTCCTCCTAAACTCAGTCCTAAATCTACTTCCCCTTATTTTGAGGCTATGCCCCCTAGTTCTGCTTTCACCCGCCAGTGGAAACAACCTGCCCGCATCTATCCTATCTATTCCCTTCATAATCTTGTATGTTTCTATAAGATCCCCCCTCATCCTTCTAAATTCCAACGAGTACAGTCCCAGTCTACTCAACCTCTCCTCGTAATCCAACCCCTTCAGCTCTGGGATTAACCTAGTGAATCTCCTCTGCACACCCTCCAGTGCCAGTACGTCCTTTCTCAAGTAAGGAGACCAAAACTGAACACAATACTCCAGGTGTGGCCTCACTAACACCTTATACAATTGCAGCATAACCTCCCTAGTCTTAAACTCCATCCCTCTAGCAATGAAGGACAAAATTCCATTTGCCTTCTTAATCACCTGTTGCACCTGAAAACCAACTTTCTGCGACTCATGCACTAGCACACCCAGATCTCTCTGCACAGCAGCATGTTTTAATTTTTTATCATTTAAATAATAATCCCTTTTGCCGTTATTCTTACCAAAATGGATAACCTCACATTTGTCAACATTGTATTCCATCTGCCAGACCCTAGCCCATTCACTTAGCCTGTCCAAATCCCTCTGCAGACTTCCAGTATCCTCTGCACTTTTTGCTTTACCACTTATCTTAGTGTCGTCTGCAAACTTGGACACATTGCCCTTGGTCCCCAACTCCAAATCATCTATGTAAATTGTGAACAGTTGTGGACCCAACACTGATCCCTGAGGGACACCACTAGCTACTGATTGCCAACCAGAGAAACACCCATGAATCCCCACTCTTTGCTTTCTATTAATTAACCAATCCTCTATCCATGCTCCTACTTTCCCCTTAATGCCATGCATCTTTATCTTATGCAGCAACCTTTTGTGTGGCACCTTGTCAAAGGCTTTCTGGAAATCCAGATATACCACATCCATTGGCTCCCCGTTATCTACCGCACTGTTAATGTCCTCAAAAAATTCCACTAAATTAGTTAGGCACGACCTGCCTTTTATGAACCCATGCTGCGTCTGTCCAATGGGACAATTTCCATCCAGATGCCTCGCTATTTCTTCCTTGATGATAGATTCCAGCATCTTCCCTACTACCGAAGTTAAGCTCACTGGCCTATAATTACCCACTTGCTGCCTACCTCCTTTTTTAAACAGTGGTGTCACGTTTGCTAATTTCCAATCCGCCGGGACCACCCCAGAGTCTAGTGAATTTTGGTAAATTATCACTACTGCATTTGCAATTTCCCTAGCCATCTCTTTTAGCACTCTGGGATGCATTCCATCAGGGCCAGGAGACTTGTCTACCTTTAGCCCCATTAGCTTGCCCATCACTACCTCCTTGGTGATATCAATCCTCTCAAGGTCCTCACCTGTCATAGCCTCATTTCCATCAGTCACTGGCATGTTATTTGTGTCTTCCACTGTGAAGACCGACCCAAAAAACCTGTTCAGTTCCTCAGCCATTTCCTCATCTCCCATTATTAAATCTCCCTTCTCATCCTCTAAAGGACCAATATTTACCTTAGCCACTCTTTTTTGTTTTATGTATTTGTAGAAACTTTTACTATCTGTTAACGGATCGTGTGTGGCTGAGTTGAGCCTTTTTGGCATATCTGTCCGGATTATTCTGGGCACAGATAAGACCATTTTCGATGTAATGATTTACATCATCCTTTAAATTCGGCCACCAACAAAGCTGCCTGAGATGGGCTGTAGTGGGATCGATTCCCCGATGTCCATGACCGTCATGGAACAAGCAAATCAATTGATTCCTGTCCTGTTCAGGAATCACATAAAGGGTGTCTTTTAACACCACACCGTCATGTGTGGTCAGTGCATTTCTAAATCTCTCATAGGGTGCTGGATAGTTTCCTTTTACAATCTCCCTGAGATTGCTGTCCTGCTTCTGGGCCTCCACTAGATCGTCGATCTTTGTCTGTGAGACCTGAACTGCACTCACTGGTGCGCTTTCGGGGGGTGTACAAGAGTAGCCATGCCTGGAACCTGCTTTGGCCAGTGTGTCGGCTTTCACATTTCCAGGGGGGGAGGATCAATGGTGACTGCGGACTTTGATTATCCCATAAGTCCTGTTCTGGGCTCTTTCTAAAATATGACGGAGCAATGGGGCTGAGGGGAGGGGTTTTCCGTCTGTGGAAACAAATCCTCTTGCTTTCCACAGGGGCAGAAATTCCGTGAGGCTGTTGCAGACATAGAGGCTGTCCGAGTATATGTCTGCTGGGCTGGGGAAGGAATCTGGGTGTTCCACTATATATGCGATGGCACGAGCTCTGCTGCCTGCGCGCCTAAGTGGTAGTTTTAACAATATTTCCTCAAGGGCACGTCCCTGCGCGTCCTCGACATAGATACCGCAACCTGTTATGCATTTCCCATCCAAGACTGTGGAAGATCCATCCACATAGATCCGTGTCCGTGTGCTGGGGGCTCTGGGTTGAACTACCTACCTTTCTGGAGGGTGTTTTAGCAATAAAGGGGCCTGTGTTGTGGTGTGGGGAGATAATTTCGCATTCATGGGGGGGTTCCGGGGTACTGTAAGTTGTCGGCTAAATAGGTGTGTGTCTTAGTCCTTTTAACAGTGATGCCCCGTCCCCTGCAAGAGAAAGGTCCATCTCGCTGCTCGAATCTGACAAACTGTACCGTCCTTGAGTCGTCCGTCCAGTAAACGTTTGGTGGGGGTGTGTTCGGTGAGAATTGTGATGGGGTTCAGTCCAGTAATGTACGAAAAATACTGGACTGCCCAAAATACTGCGAGCAGGTGCTTCTCACAGGCTGAAAGTCCCTGCTCCACAGCATCTAAAAGTCTGGAGGCATAAGCTACGGGCCTTAACTGGTCGTGCCGTTCCTGGAGGAGCACGGCTGAAAGGGTGCGGTCTGTGGTCGCTACCTCTATGGCGTTAGCGGAAAACGGGTCTGGAACTTGTCGTGCGGGGGCTGCTATGAGTGCCTGTTAAGAGTCCGCATCCATATGCTGCGGAAGCCATTCCTAGGGGGCTCCTTTCTTTAGGAGGTCTGAGAGGGGTGCTTCCTTGCTGTCAATGTGGTTTCGGCAGTAGCCAACCAGTCCTAAAAACGACCGGAGGGCTGAGAGTCGATTTCAGCGGGAGCGGAGCAGGCTAGTCAATTTCAGGGGGAGCAGTGCGCAAGTGATTTCTGGGAGGTAAGTCTCTCCTTTAAAAACACTTGTCTTTGCAGGAGCAGGCCAGTCGATTTCAGCGGGAGCGGAGCAGGCTAGTCAATTTCAGCGGGAGCAGTGCGCAAGTGATTTCTGGGAGGTAAGTCTCTCCTTTAAAAACACTTGTCTTTGCAGGAGCAGGCTAGTCGATTTCAGCGGGAGCGGAGCAGGCTTGTCAATTTCAGCGGGAGCAGTGCGCAAGTGATTTCTGGGAGGTAAGTCTCTCCTTTAAAAACACTTGTCTTTGCAGGAGCAGGCCAGTCGATTTCAGCGGGAGCGGAGCAGGCTAGTCAATTTCAGCGGGAGCAGAGCGCAAGTGATTTCTGGGAGGTAAGTCTCTCCTTTAAAAACACTTGTCTTTGCAGGAGCAGGCCAGTCGATTTCAGCGGGAGCGGAGCAGGCTTGTCAATTTCAGCGGGAGCAGTGCAGTGCGCAAGTGATTTCTGGGAGGTAAGTCTCTCCTTTAAAAACACTTGTCTTTGCAGGAGCAGGCCAGTCGATTTCAGCGGGAGCGGAGCAGGCTAGTCAATTTCAGCGGGAGCAGTGCGCAAGTGATTTCTGGGAGGTAAGTCTCGCCTTTAAAAACACTTGTCTTTGCAGGAGCAGGCCTGTCGATTTCAGCGGGAGCGGAGCAGGCTAGTCAATTTCAGTGGGAGCAGTGCGCAAGTGATTTCTGGGAGGTAAGTCTCTCCTTTAAAAACACTTGTCTTTGCAGGAGCAGGCCAGTCGATTTCAGCGGGAGCGGAGCAGGCTAGTCAATTTCAGCGGGAGCAGTGCGCAAGTGATTTCTGGGAGGTAAGTCTCTCCTTTAAAAACACTTGTCTTTGCAGTAGCAGGCCAGTCGATTTCAGCGGGAGCGGTGCGTTAGTGATTTCTGGGAGACCTTCACAGGAGCAGGCTAGTCAATTTCAGCGGTAAACACTTACCTGGTCCCGTTTTCGGTCCCTCTTTGCTGTTTTTAAAAAAAAATTTAGTGTTTAAGGCGGGAACAGGAAGTTCGACCCGCGGACTTCTGGGAAGTCCCTCACCAATACATTCTGGTGGAGAGGAAACCCGAGACACTACACGTGTAGTGTCGCCCACCCACCCTCCTCCTCTAACCTAATAATAAAACCCATTGGTGTGAGGTAAGTACCATATTTTATTATTATTATTTTTTTTTAAATTTAATTTAGTTGTTAGCCAGATCTTGGTAGAAAGTTAGAGGGATGGCAGGGAAGGGAGTGCAATGTTCCTCCTGCAGGATGTTTGAGGTGAGGGATGCAGTTAGTGTCCCTGCTGATTTTACCTGCAGGAAGTGCTGCCATCTCCAGCTCCTCCAAGACCGAGTTAGGGAACTGGAGCTGGAGTTGGAAGAACTTCGGATCATTCGGGAGGCAGAAGGGGTCATAGATAGCAGCTTCAGGGAATTAGTTACACCAAAGATTGGAGATAGGTGGGTAACTGTAAGAGGGACTGGGAAAAAGCAGTCAGTGCAGGGATCCCCTGCGGTCGTTCCCCTGAGAAACAAGTATACCGCTTTGGATACTTGTGGGGGGGACGACTTACCAGGGGTAAGCCATGGGGTACGGGCATCTGGCACGGAGTCTGTCCCTGTTGCTCAGAAGGGAAGGGGGGGAGAGGAGCAGAGCATTAGTAATTGGGGACTCGATAGTCAGGGGCACAGATAGGAGATTTTGTGGGAGCGTGAGAGACTCATGTTTGGTATGTTGCCTCCCAGGTGCAAGGGTTCGTGATGTCTCGGATCGTGTTTTCCGGGTTCATAGGGGGAGGGGGAGCAGCCCCAAGTCGTGGTCCACATTGGCACTAACGACATAGGTAGGAAAGGGGACAAGGATGTCAGGCAGGCTTTCAGGGAGCTAGGGTGTAAGCTCAGAACTAGAAAAAACAGTTGTTATCTCTGGGTTGTTGCCCGTGCCACGTGATAGTGAGATGAGGAATAGGGAGAGAGAGCAATTAAACCCGTGGCTACAGGGATGGTGCAGGCGGGAGGGATTCAGATTTCTGGATAACTGGGGCTCTTTCTGGGGAAGGTGGGACCTCTACAGACAGGATGGTCTACACCTGAACCTGAGGGGCACAAATATCCTGGGGGGGAGATTTGTTAGTGCTCTTTGGGGGGGTTTAAACTAATGCAGCAGGGGCATGGGAACCTGGATTGTAGTTTTAGGGTAATGGAGAATGAGAGTATAGAGGTCAGGAGCACAGATTTGACGTCGCAGGAGGGGGCCAGTGTTCAGGTAGGTGGTTTGAAGTGTGTCTACTTCAATGCCAGGAGTATACAAAATAAGGTAGGGGAACTGGCAGCATGGGTTGGTACCTGGGCCTTCGATGTTGTGGCCATTTCGGAGACATGGATAGAGCAGGGACAGGAATGGATGTTGCAGGCTCCGGGGTTTAGGTGTTTAGTAAGCTCAGAGAAGGAAGCAAAAGAGGGGGAGGTGTGGCGCTGCTAGTCAAGAGCAGTATTACGGTGGCGGAGAGGATGCTAGATGGGGACTCATCTTCCGAGGTAGTATGGGCTGAGGTTAGAAACATGAAAGGAGAGGTCACACTGTTGGGAGTCTTCTATAGGCCTCCAAATAGTTCTAGGGATGTAGAGGAAAGGATGGCGAGGATGATCCTGGATAAGAGCGAAAGTAACAGGGTAGTTATTATGGGAGACTTTAACTTTCCAAATATTGACTGGAAAAGATATAGTTCGAGTACGTTAGATGGGTCGTTTTTTGTACAGTGTGTGCAGGAGGGTTTCCTGACCCAATATGTTGACAGGCCAACAAGAGGCGAGGCCACGTTGGATTTGGTTTTGGGTAATGAACCAGGCCAGGTGTTGGATTTGGAGGTAGGCGAGCACTTTGGGGACAGTGACCACAATTCGGTGACGTATACACCGCAGGGCAAGAGTTATAGCTGGGGGAAGGGCAATTATGATGCCATTCGACGTGACTTGGGGGGGATAAGGTGGAGAAGTAGGCTGCAAGTTTTGGGCACACTGGATAAGTGGAGCTTGTTCAAGGACCAGCTACTGCGTGTTCTTGATAAGTATGTACCGTTCGGGCAGGGAGGAAGGCGTCGAGCGAGGGAACCGTGGTTTATCAAAGAAGTGGAATCTCTTGTTAAGAGGAAGAAGGAGGCCAATGTGAAGATGAGGTGTGAAGTTTCAGTTGGGGCGATGGATAGTTACAAGGTAGCGAGGAAGGATCTAAAGAGAGAGCTAAGACGAGCAAGGAGGGGACATGAGAAGTATTTGGCAGGTTGGATCAAGGAAAATCCAAAAGCTTTCTATAGGTATGTCAGGAATAAGCGAATGACTAGGGAAAGAGTCGGACCAGTCAAGGACAGGGATGGGAAGTTGTGTGTGGAGTCTGAAGAGATAGGCGAGATACTAAATGAATATTTTTCATCAGTATTCACTCAGGAAAAAGATAATGTTGTGGAGGAGAATGCTGAGACCCAGGCTAATAGAATAGATGGCATTGAGGTACGTAGGGAAGAGTTTTTGGCAATTCTGGACAAGCTGAAAATAGATAAGTCCCCGGGTCCTGATGGGATTTATCCTAGGATTCTCTGGGAGGCCAGGGAAGAGATTGCTGGACCTTTGGCTTTGATTTTTATGTCATCATTGGCTACAGGAATATTGCCAGAGGACTGGAGGATAGCAAATGTGGTCCCTTTGTTCAAAAAGGGGAGCAGAGACAACCCCGGCAACTATAGACCGGCGAGCCTCACGTCTGTAGTGGGTAAAGTCTTGGAGGGGATTATAAGAGACAAGATTTATAATCATCTAGATAGAAATAATATGATCAGGGATAGTCAGCATGGCTTTGTGAAGGGTAGGTCATTCCTCACAAACCTTATCGAGTTCTTTGAGAAGGTGACTGAACAGGTAGACGAGGGTAGAGCAGTTGATGTGGTGTATATGGATTTCAGCAAAGCGTTTGATAAGGTTCCCCACGGTAGGCTATTGCAGAAAATACGGAGGCTGGGGATTGAGGGTGATTTAGAGATGTGGATCAGAAATTGGCTAGCTGAAAGAAGACAGAGGGTGGTGGTTGATGGGAAATGTTCAGAATGGAGTTCAGTTACAAGTGGAGTACCACAAGGATCTGTTCTGGGGCCGTTGCTGTTTGTCATTTTTATCAATGACCTCGAGGAAGGCGCAGAAGGGTGGGTGAGTAAATTTGCAGACGATACTAAAGTCGGTGGTGTTGTCGATAGTGTGGAAGGATGTAGCAGGTTACAGAGGGATATAGATAAGCTGCAGAGCTGGGCTGAGATGTGGCAAATGGAGTTTAATGTAGAGAAGTGTGAGGCGATTCACTTTGGAAGGAATAACAGGAATGCGGAATATTTGGCTAATGGTAAAGTTCTTGAAAGTGTGGATGAGCAGAGGGATCTAGGTGCCCATGTACATAGATCCCTGAAAGTTGCCACCCAGGTTGATAGGGTTGTGAAGAAGGCCTATGGAGTTTTGGCCTTTATTGGTAGAGGGATTGAGTTCCGGAGTCGGGAGGTCATGTTGCAGCTGTACAGAACTCTGGTACGGCCGCATTTGGAGTATTGCGTACAGTTCTGGTCACCGCATTATAGGAAGGACGTGGAGGCTTTGGAGCGGGTGCAGAGGAGATTTACCAGGATGTTGCCTGGTATGGAGGGAAAATCTTATGAGGAAAGGCTGATGGACTTGAGGTTGTTTTCGTTGGAGAGAAGAAGGTTAAGAGGAGACTTAATAGAGGCATACAAAATGATCAGGGGGTTGGATAGGGTGGACAGTGAGAGCCTTCTCCCGCGGATGGAAATGGCTGGCACGAGGGACATAACTTTAAACTGAGGGGTAATAGATATAGGACAGAGGTCAGAGGTAGGTTCTTTACGCAAAGAGTAGTGAGGCCATGGAATGCCCTACCTGCTACAGTAGTGAACTCGCCAACATTGAGGGCATTAAAAAATTTATTGGATAAACATATGGATGATAATGGCATAGTGTAGGTTAGATGGCTTTTGTTTCGGTGCAACATCGTGGGCCGAAGGGCCTGTACTGCGCTGTATTGTTCTATGTTCTATGTTCTATGTTCTAGTTCGGACAGAAGCTCAATGTGCTCTTCCTTGGTGTCTGTCTGCAGTAGTAGGTTGTCTACATACTGAATGAGACATTCGGGGCGAGAGAATTTGCCTAAACCATTTGCCAGCTGTCGGTGGAAAATGGAGGGGGAGTTGTGGAATCCTTGTGGCAGGCATGTCCACATGTACTGCTGTGCTTTAAAGGTGAAGGCAAATTTGTACTGGCACGCCTTTGCCAATGGAATGGACCAGAATCCATTACTGACGTCCAAAACCGTAAAGAATCGGGAATTGAGTTCCTGTTTGAGCATGGTCTCGGGACTTGTTGATACTGTGGGGGCTGCTGCAGGGGTGTCTTTGTTGAGTTCCCGGTAATCGATGGTCAGTCACCATGATCCAGCGGGCTTTCTCACTGGCCAAATCGGGGCATTATTAGTGGAGGCTACTGATCTAAGTACGCCCTGCTCTAATAAGCTTTCTATTACCTTTGAGATTTCTTCCTCTGCCTCTTGGGGAAATCCATACTGTTTTTGGGATCTTGGGTCAGGTCCTGTTATTTGTACGGAGCCAGCCATCCGTCCACAGTCGTGCTTGTGGGTCGCGAATGCTGCCCTGTTCTTTTGCAGAACTGCCCTAATCTGCTTGTCCGTACTAAGCGTGGTCGGGTTGAACCAAAATTTGCCTGCGGCGCTAATTTTGTTCATATACTCTCCTATGTTGAGCGTTGCAGGGGCTCTTGTGGATTTTGCCATCTTCCAGACACACTGGTTGACTGGATCAAATGAAAGATTATGGGAATTCATGAAATCGATTCCCAGAATGTGTTCCGCTGTGTGGGGCAGGTCAACTAAAACTACGGGGTGCTTGGTGGTGATGGTGCCGATTTGAATGGATACAGGGGCTGTGATGTGTCCCTGCTGTGAGTGGCCTGTAAAGCCGCTGAGGGTGATAGTGGCTGGAGTGGGCCACGTGTCTTTTTGAAACAGGGTGGAGGAATTTATTGTGGTGCGGGACCCTCCTGTGCCCCAGAGAAATTCGATGGGCAGTCCCCGAATTTTTGCTGCAACTACCGGTCGTCCGGACCTATCCCAAAGGGTGTCGCAGACCCAACTGGGGGAGCCGTACACCGTCAGACCATTCCAGTCAAGTCCGTCTGATCTGAACGGGCGCTGACGCTATGAGTGTGCTCTGTCTTTTTCTTAGTCAGAGTGCCCGTCTGCTGGGCTCTCTGTGGCTTTTTAGGGGCATTGCACTCTCTGGCGAAGTGTCCCAACTGTCCGCAGTTGTAACACTCCAGTGACTTGGGTGGGGGCTGTTCTTTCCCTCATTCACCCATGCGGGTCGTGGTGTGTTGTCTTTACTGCCTGCATATCTGCGCCGGCCTGCTTTTCCTCCGTATTCTTAACTGAGGGTTTACTTTGAACAGATTGCTCCCAAGTGCGGGACAATCTTTTCACTACCCACTTCTCGTTATGGGCCTCCTCTGAGGGATCATAACTCGTGCAGGCTTTCTGTCCTGTTTCGGTGGCATGGGAGATGAGGGTGCGGGTCCATTTGGCCATGTTGTCTGGGGACAAATGGGCACAGTCCAAAGACTGCTGCAAAGTGAATCCACAGGCGTCCAGCAAACACTGTGGGGTGCTTGGATTTCTTTTGCCTACATTTGGTGAGGCCATCTACGGGGTCACCCCGGTTATACCCGATCGCATCCAGGATCGCGGTATGCATTTCTGCAAGGGTGCCTCTTCCTAGATTCTGTGGGTCGGGAAGGGCTGCTGCTACTGACTGGTCTAAACTTAAAACGGTGAGCTTTACATGCTCTCGCTCATCAGGCCGTACATGGTCGCCTGATGCTTAACTGTGGCAAAGAAATGGTGGAGGTCTGAGGTGGGGAGGAACGGTGTGATCTTATTGCACGCGTCCCGGAATTGGGTCACTGTTAAGGGGGTGGAATATCGAAATTCCGCATCGTCCGATGTGGCTGTGCGGTGGGTGGTTACTGGGTTTATTGGAGCTTGAACTGTCTGCTGTGTGGGGGGTTGGGGTGCTTTTCTCTTTTGGGGCTTTCCCTGCGCACATGTACTCTGAACATATCTCTGCGCTGTTTCATTCAACTCTTCCCAATCAGGGCCGTCTTCCTGATCTATTCTTTCTCCAAAGGTTTCCTGAAAACCTTTTTGAACAGAAAGTAGTGATTGCAGCTCTGCAATCTGCTTCCGGCACTTTGCGTTGTCTAATGTGCTTTGTCTTTGTTGTGTGTGGCAGCATGGAGTGCTCTTAATGCTGCCTTGAGGTCACTACACTGTTTTTGTAATGCCTCTACCTGGTTTTCCGTTTCTCCTCATACCAGGACTGCACGTTGCGTGTCCTGATAGGCCTTTTCGTATTGAGACTGGAAGCTGCTTAAGTGCGCCAGACAAGACTGGTGAGCCCTTTTGGCGTCATCCACCTCTCCATCTTTTGCTGCCAATTTCCTTCTCCAGTCTAAATTCTCCTTTTCTACCTCGCTTACATCGACCTTACTCATTCGATGTATGCCCTCTACTTCTTTCCGGAGCATCCTAACGACCTCCTCTGTGCCTCGCAATTGTGCCAAGCAGGACACGATTGCCATCGGCTTGCAATCTTTCCCTAAGCTCTTTTTGTGGATCTCGCTCAGGTTCTCCCACCAAGTATGTTCTATACTCCCGGGACCTGATTCCTCGTTATCACAGAAATCATTCCAAAGGGGCCATCCTTTCCCTTTGAGATATTTCCTGATCTCTTCCTCCCAAATGGGACACTCTCCTGCTGCTGGTCGCTGCGACTGCAAATTCCTCTGGGTTCATTAGGCGCTGCATTGCCATCTTTCCTATCCGAATGCTTCTTTTAAATTTGGAACAGGGGAGCTAAGGCGGTGCTGTAAATACGGGTACGGCTTTCGCTACTTTCCGATATACAAACGTCCGACAGTTTTGACGCAACAAAGATCTATCAGTTGTACCTTATCGCCCTGTTAGTTACGCATGCATACACACACTTCCGAATAATGAGTATTGATCAGAACTGCTTAACAATTGTGGTTTTCTGTTTCCAATTGGATCTCTAATTCAAATTCTGGGTTCTCCCGGAGTGGATTTCCACTTCTAGATCGGGTCCCACCAGAGTCGCCAAATAATGTTGCTAAATTTTGCCTCAGTTTAATTGCTCTGTTTTATCACCTTTGCTCTTGAGTCGCCAGGTATCTTTCTGATACCGCCACGTGGTTCAAGTCCGAGTAATGATCAATAATCCAATACACCGCTTAGTAAGATTTAAATCAAAGCATATTTATTATACACAGTAATCACTACTCATGTACAAATTCTACGTCTAAGCTACTTCTACAACTAATTAGGCCAATACTTAACTTGGAACTGGCCCACCAGGGCAGGGAAACGAATGGCATTTCGTTCGGGTTCTGAGCCTGCGGGATTCAAAGTTGTTACAGATTGGTAGCTAGGAGCACCTATCTCGTAGTGAGCATTGAAGTAAGACTTACTGGATATCAGCGGCGGCTGGACCGGTCACTGTCAAGGGTTGGTTCGCGTTGCTGAGTGACCCGGTCAAGAAGAACGATTTGAACTTGGGCTTGATTCTTATAGTCCCCAGGGGCTTCCCGCCTTTCGGGGCGGACCCTGTACCTGGTTCCAAGTGATTGGACTTTGTCCCAATCACTTGGTTCGATTTTCTCCAATGCTGGAGCGGTTCCCTGATCGATGGGCGGTCCTGAGGTGGTCGTTCACCTCCCATTGTGTAGGCTTCTGCTGGCGCCAAAGAGTCTGGTTTGGCTTTATGTGTCTAAATGTTGCTCATTGTTCCCGGGGATTGCTCATTAATATGCAGGTGGCTGGTGTTTTGTTATTCTGATGGTTGCCGGTATCGATCTTGTCTGGCCTTTCCAGAGGTAAATACACACTCAACCTGCAGCTGCTCGTTTGTGTCCTGTTGGCTGACTTTCCTATCAGCCTTTGCCGTTCGCCATTTTACATCGGGAGTTCGCCATTTTAAATCGGGAGTTAGCTATTTTAACTGGCTACAAAAGCCTGACCTTTAAATTCGGCGGCCGTATACCCCCCCTTACTGTATGCGGCCTCGCGACCCTTAAGGTCGACCCGCCTTCCCTATTTGCGAACCTCACCCCGGATTGCAAACCTGTCGCCACCAGGAGCAGACGGTACAGTGCCCAAGTGCCCAGGACCGGACCTTTATCAGGTCGGAGGTCCAAAGGCTGCTGAGGGAAGGGGTCATCGAAGCGAGCAACAGTCCCTGGAGAGCTCAAGTAGTGGTGGTAAAGACCGGGGAGAAACATAGGATGGTCACTGACTACAGTCAGACCATCAACAGGTTTACGCAACTGGATGCGTACCCTCTTCCCCGTATAGCCGATCTGGTGAACAGGATCGCACAATACAAGGTTTTCTCCACGGTGGATCTCAAGTCTGCCTACCACCAGTGACCGCAAGTACACTGCCTTCGAAGCAGATGGGCGGCTCTATCACTTTTTAAGAGTGTCACGAACGGGGTCTAGGTCTTCCAGCGAGAGATGGACCGAATGGTTGACCGGTACGGCTTACGCGCAACGTTCCCGTATATGGATAACGTCACAATCTGCGGCCATGACCAGCAGGACCACGACACCAACCTCCGCAAATCTCTCCAGACCGCGAAAATCCTTAATTTGACATACAATAAGGATAAATGCGTGTTCAGCACCGACCGTCTAGCCATTCTAGGCTACGTAGTGCGAAGTGGAGTCATAGGCCCTGACCCTGCGCGCATGCGCCCCCTTATGGAGTTCCCCTTCCCTCACTGCCCCAAGGCCCTAAAGCGCTGCCTCGGGTTCTTCAGCTATTATGCACAGTGGGTCCCCAATTACGCAGACAAAGCCCGACCCCTGATCGAGTCACAACATTCCCCCTGTCGACGGAGGCCCGCCAGGCTTTCAGCCGCATCAAAGCAGACATTGCAAAAGCCACGATGCGCGCCATCGACGAGTCCCTCCCCTTCCAGGGGGGGTGGCCGCCACGTAGCTCTGACGGCCACCCTCAACCAAGCGGGCAGGCCTGTGTCTTTCTTCTCCCGTACTCTCCATGCTTCCGAAATTCGCCACTCCTCGGTCGAAAAGGAGGCCCAGGCCATAGTAGAAGCTGTGCGACACTGGAGGCATTACCTGGCCGGCAGGAGATTCACTCACCTCACCCACCAACGGTCGGTTGCCTTCATGTTCGATAATGCACCGCGGGACAAGATTAAGAACAACAAGATCTTGCAGTGGAGGATAGAACTCTCCACCTACAATTACAAGATCTTGTACCGTCCGGGGAAGCTGAACGAGCCTCCTGATGCCCTGTCCCGCGGCACTTGTGCCACCGCACAAGTGGACCGCCTCCGATCCCTCCACGAGGACCTCTGCCACCCGTGGGTCACTCGTTTTTTTCATTTTATCAAGACCCGCAACTTGCCCTCCTCCATCGAGGAGGTCAGGACAGTCACCAGGGACTGCCAAATCTGCGTGGATCTGCCAGAAATCTGCCAGAGAGGGCGCACCTGATAAAGGCTTCCCGTCCCTTTGAATGCCTCAGTATGGATTTCAAAGGCCCCCTCCCCTCCACCGACCGCAACACGTACTTCCTTAACGTGATTGACAAGTACTCTCGGTTCCCATTCGCCATCCCCTGCCCAGACATGACCACAACCACCGTCATCGAGGCCCTCCAGGGTATCTTTACACTGTTCGGTTTTCCCGCATACATTCACAGTAATAGGGGGTCCTCCTTTATGAGCGACAAACTGCGTCAATTCCTGCTCAGCAAGGGCATCGCCTCGAGCAGGATGGCAAGTTACAACCCCCGGGGAAACGGGCAGGTAGAGAGGGAGAACGGAACGGTCTGGAAAACCGTAAGGTCCAGGAATCTCCCAGTCTCCCTCTGGCAGGAAGTCCTCCCGGTGGCCCTCCACTCCATCCGGTCACTGCTCTGTACAACCACAAATCAGACACCTCATGAACGTCTCCTTGTTTTACCCAGGAAGTCCTCCTCCGGGACCTCGCTCCCAACCTGGCTAGCAACACCCGGAACCGTCCTGCTTCGGAAACATGTGAGGGCGCACAAGTCGGACCCGTTGGTCGAGAGGGTCCACCTGCTGCACGCCAACCCCCAGTACGCCTACGTAGCGTTCCCTGTCTCCCTTTGGGACCTGGCGCCCGCTGGAACCCCACGCGCTCCCGAACCATTGCCCCCACCCCAACCCTCCCCACAGCACCTGACTGGAGGGTCAGTACTCCCGCCGCTCCTGCCTAGTCCCGACCACACACCGACGCCCCCTACAGGCGCTTCCCCCCCCCCTGTCCACCTTTTGCCCCAACAGCGCCGCCTCGGGGTGACAAAGCTGCCAGGGAGGACAACATCACGCTCCCGGAGTCGCAACCGCCGGGACCCCCATCAGAATCACCGCTAAGGCCCAGACGCTCCAGAAGGACACCAGGCCACCCGATCGACTGATTGCTGCACTATGAACACTTTGTAAATTCCCTCGACATCACGGTACCTCCATACCTGGTCATACCATGCGAAAGGCGACTATTAACGCTGGCCACCACCACTGCCGGGCTCTTTTTTAACAGAGGGTGAATGTGGTAGTACCAGGTATTGCGGTACCTAAGAGGTGAATGACCATTGGTTAGACCCAGGAGTCTACCATTGGCGTACATAGCTCCGACTGAAAGGCGGAGTATAAGAACCGGTGCCGTCCCAGCAGCCTTCACTTTCTGTATCGAAGCTGCTGGGGAAGAGTTCTAGCAGATTAAAGCCTTCAGTTATGAATCACTTCGTCTTGAGAGTAATTGATTGCGCAACAGCCAGGATGGATACAGATTGCAGAACTGGCAGGGGAGGACACAGACTGCAGATCTGGCAGGTGATGGTGAGGGCAGCAGAACTGGCAGGGGAGTATGCAGGCTGCAGAGCTGGCAGGGGAGGATGCAGACTGCAGAACTGGCAGGGGAAGTTGCAGGCAGTCCAACCATTTTCTTTACTAATTCTCAATTCATTTTTGTCCTTGGGTGTAGCCATTGCTCCTTATGATGTATGTAAGAATTAGTGCTAGTTCATTTCAAATGTTTGAGCGTTGTATTTCAGGGGGAGGATGCAGAGCTGGCAGGAGGATGCAGGCTGCAGAGCTGGCAGGGGAGTGTGCTGAGCTGGCAGGGAAGGAAGCCGGCTGCAGATTTGGGGGCAGCACGGTAGCATAGCGGTCAGCACAATTGCTTCTCAGCTCCAGGGTCCCAGGTTCGACTCCCAGCTTGGGTCACTGTCTGTGCGGAGTCTGCACATCCTCCCCGTGTGTGCGTGGGTTTCCTCTGGGTGCTCCGGTTTCCTCCCACAGTCCTAAGATGTGCAGGTTAGGTAGATTGGTCATGCTAAATTTCCCTTAGTGTCCAAAAAGTGTCCATAGTGTTGGGTGGGGTTACTGGGTTATGGGGATGGTGTGGAGGTGTGGGCTTGGGTGGGGTGCTCTTTCCAAGAGCTGGTGCAGACTCGATGGGCCAAATGGCCTCCTTCTGCACTGTAAATTCTATGAATAAGAAGAGGTGGGGAGGATACAGAGCTGGCAGGGGAGGATGCAGGCTGCAGAGCTCGCAGGGAAGGGTGCAGGCAGCACAGCTGGCAGGGGAGGGTGCAGGCTGCACAGCTGGCAGGTAAGGGTGCAGGCAGCAGAGCTGGCAGGGGAGGGTACAGGCTGCAGAGCTGGCAGGGGAGGGTACAGGCTGCAGAGCTGGCAGGGGAGGGTACAGGCTGCTGAGCTGGCAGGTAAGGGTGCAGGCAGCAGAGCTGGCAGGAGAAGGTGCAGGCTGCGGAGCTGGCAGGGGAGGCTGCAGGCTGCAGAGCTGACGGGAAGGTGAAGGCAGGATGGCTGGCAGGGTGCCAGTCTGGCAGTTCCATAGTGCCCGTGAGCTAGTGCCAGGATCGGGCCCGGCAGTGCCCTGCCCTGCCCTTATGAGGTGGGGTGCAGGGGGGCCCGAGGGCACCCCAATTGGTTGGTTGGGTGTTGGGGCATCCGGATGTCACGGTTGCAGGTCGGGAGATCGGGGCGCCATTTTTAAATGTTGCCCCGATCTCTTCCTGCACTGGCAAGCTGAGCTCGTTAGTGCAGGAAATTAGTCTAAGTGCGACCTCGACAGGCGTTCCTTGCCAAGACCCGAAAAAGAAGCAGAGTCCCGTTCAATAGCAGCGTCGTTCTCAGCGCCGCTAAATGCGCCCAAAATGGAACTCTGTTCTTTTTCCATCTAATCACGCCCATTGCTTTTTTACAAGGATGATTAAAGCCTTGTGTGAGAAACCTTGTCTCACTCTGTTCCACTTGCCTCCGCTGACCTATGAACTCTATGGAAGGGCCTTTGCCTTGCCATAATAGAAAGACTAACACATGGTGGTTAGCACAATTGCTTCGCAGCTCCAGGGTCCCAGGTTCGATTCCCCGCTGGCTCACTGTCTGCGTGGAATCTGCACGTTCTCCCCGTGTCTGTGTGGGTTTCCTCCGGGTGCTCCGGTTTCCTCCCACAGTCCAAAGATGTGCAGGTTGGGTGGATTGGCCAAGCTAAATTGCCCTTAGTGTCCAAAATTGCCCTTGGAGCTGGTGGGGTTACTGGCTTATGGGGATAGGGTGGAGGTGTGGACTTGGGTAGGGTGCTCTTTCCAAGAGCCGGTGCAGACTCGATGGGCCAAATGGCCTCCTTCTGCACTGTAAATTCTATGTAACATGAGCCCTTGTGAGGCATGGCTATGCACCCAGGAGGATCGAGGTTTGCAATCACGATTTGGTTGCCATTCACCAACATGCCCCTTGTAGGCACCTACCTGCCTCCCTACCTTCACTCCTAACTCTGACTGCAGCTGATGGCAAATGGCCCAGAACGAACAGCAGCTCAACATCTTGCTGGGATCTTATTGCAATGAGAATTCCCTGACCCAGGCCTACTGACGTGTAGACTTCACCACAGAGTGAGGATTTCAAATGAGCGCATCTCTCACACAGATTTTCCATGAGTACACGGGTCCAACTGAAGCTCCACCAACCCGAGAAGACCCGCCTCCCATCTTGATGTATCACGGTTGGATATCGCTCTATCACCCTTTACCCTCTCCCTTTATAATAATCAATAATCTTTATTAGTGTCACAAGCAGGCTTACATTAACACTGCAATGAAGTTACTGTGATAATTCCATATAAATCCCAGTTAATGTAAGCCTACTTGTGACAATAAAATAAGTAGTCTTACACCAGACCAACAGGTTTGTTTCGAATCACTAGCTTTTGGAGCACTGCTCCTTCCTCAGGTGACTTCTTACTGTGCTCAGCCCAGTCCGGCATTTCCACATCGTGACAATAAAGGTTATTTATTATTTCTTTATTTCTTTATTATGGCTGCTAAATGTCACGAGAGGGTTATGGGATTGTGCCGGCGAGAACTCGGTTAGAGATCTTCCCATCCTCTGCCCCCCACCGGTGGTGATGTGGAGCGTGAACCTGATCAATTTAAATTAATTTACATATAATTAAATGGCTTCATGCCATACCTTCCAACTCCATGTGATGACCCCCCCCCCCCCGGCCCCCAGCGGCGTGACATCACGTCAGCGCGATTCTCTACTGGTTTTCAAAATTGAAAATCAGTTGTGATGACCACGCTGGGTGTGTAAAAATGCCTGCAGACTTTGGGATTGAGACTGGGCAATGCCCCTGATAATGATGGTGGGCACTCAGGGGGCACTGAGAGGATAAACTCTTCTCCATTGGGGGAGGGGGGAAGACAGGTGCGCCGGATAATGTGTGGGGGGTATCCCCAAATACTTCCATGGTGAGGGAGGATCGTCACGTTTGTGGGGGGTGTCTCCATAGCCATTGGGGCATGTGAGGGAGATCAGTCTTATCACTGATCAGGTCGCCGTTTAAAGATGGCACCCCAATCTCTGTGTAACTGAGCTTGCCAGCTCTGTGAGGCCCCGCCTCGCCAGAGTGACGGCACTAAACATGGTCACCAATTTTTTTTTCTGACAAAGTGTCAGGAGATCTCGACAGAGAACCTGGCTGTGTTACTGGAGAGAAACGCACCAGTTTTCAGTCAGAAGCTGACACTTTGCCATTTTTTGGAATATTCCGTCCTGAGCGTTCCCTCGGTGCAGAGAAGATACAAGCTGCTCTGCTGCAGTAATTTGATGGATAGGAATTTGTGATGGCCCAAGAAGCATTAAGTTTATCCTCTGCAAATGTATACGAGTTTTACATGTGATTCCTGCTAACATAGAGCTGCTGATACCAGATATTAGGAAGCCACTACCATTTTCTATGTTAACTTTATAAATGTACACACATTTATGTAAAGCATGTTGTTAAATAGAATAAGCGCAGGAATAATTCTGTATTTAAATGCGCATAGTTTCAATTGTGGATATGATAGTTTAGTGCTTTCTGTTTACAATCTTTCAGGCTTCGGGTGTGGGGTATATTCCTGTCAGGTCCATATTAATTTTCATATTTCTCTAGTTGAGGGAGTAATGAATACTGCTGGCTTTTCATAGTTTCTGATGTTCCTCCCATTTAAGTGGCAACTTTAATCTTGATTGTATTTCTCCAACAGGTGGAATTTGAAGTTCATGACCTCTACTTCAGGAACAGTGCACCAATCATGGTGCATATCTCGATAAGGACAGCTGATACCAATGCTCCCAGAATTTCCTGGAACATGGGTTAGTTTCTATATGGTAAACTGAGTAAAAGTGTGGTTCCTTACTGAAGAATTCAGTCCACAAAAGGTGCATGCAAAGGAGATCAATGGTGATCTCCTTTTGCCCATTTATATAGTCCAGCAGGTAGTTTAGAACTTCTTTCAAACAAGAGCTTATAATTTTAATATGCATTGATGGCTTCTGTGTCCATTGTGTCATGTGAGAGTACCTTTAAGAAATGGGTCTTTCATAAATGTACCTTTAAGAAATGGGTGTTTATTACTGCAGTGATGTCAGAGAGTTTGTGGAGCTGGGCTGTCTGTCAGCTTTTTACTTTCATTTTTGAGCAGGCTGGAGTGTGTGTTTTAGTTTCGTTTCCACAGCTGGATAGCTGCAGTCACAGCCAGAAGGTGTATGAATCTCTCTCTGTAACCTAAAGACTGTAAATCATTCCTGGTGATTTAAAACTAATAACAGTAGTGACTTTAACCTGGTGTGCTTCTGGTAAAGGGTGTTTTAAGTCGTATGGATGTTAAAAGGAAAGCTTAAAGGGTTACTTAGTGTTGTAGTCTTTGGGGTTGTATTTGAATTGATGGTTGCTAAGATGTTCACTGTGTGTTGTAGTCTTTGGGGTTGTATTTGAATTGATGGTTGC
Organism: Scyliorhinus torazame; assembly: GCF_047496885.1. Classification (NCBI taxonomy): domain Eukaryota; kingdom Metazoa; phylum Chordata; class Chondrichthyes; order Carcharhiniformes; family Scyliorhinidae; genus Scyliorhinus; species Scyliorhinus torazame. Next base: position 228,907,077 of record NC_092715.1, read on the forward strand.
TAAGATGTTCACTATGTTTTAAAAAGGTTAACTTGAGTTCATAGAATAAACATTGTTTTGCTTGAAAAAATACCTTTCCATTTCTGCTGTATCACACCTGTAGAATGGGCCGTGTGCTCCCCATACCACAATCTATTAAAAGTTGTGGGTCAGGTGAACTCCTTGCGACACTTTGGGGTTCTCGAAACCCTGGCCCATAACAAATTGGGGGCTCGAGGGGGAAAAAAGTTTATCTATTGGATTGGCTTAGTGAACTTATAATGTGGTTGCTTTTCAGGTGTGGTATTCCAGTTTAAGTAGGTAGTGTGTTGTGGACAATGGCTCTTTCAGAGGCTCGGAAGTATTTGGGGATGGAGACGGTCACACGCAGTACTTTACGGACAGAGACTAAAAGCAGACTGTTAGATTTGGCACAAACATTGCAGTTAACATTACCTGACAAAATGCGAAAAGATTAGGTAATTATAGCGGTGGCTAAGCATTTAAAGTTGCCTGAGATACAGTTTGACTCATTGGAAATGGCAAAAATTCAGTTATAAATTAAACAAATTGAACTTGAGAAAGAATTAAAGCAGTTAGAATATGAAAGAGAGAGAGAGGAAAAAGAAAAGGAGATAGAAGAAAGGAGAAAAGAAAGAAAAGCCCTAGCAGAACAAAAGGAAAGAGAAAGGAGATACAGTTCAGGGGAAAAGATAAAGAGAGAGAGTTTGAACTTCAGAAAATGGCCATGAAACATGACAGTCAGTTAAAATTGGCAGACGTAAAGGGAAACGTACAGGTGGATGATAGTGATGAGGACAGTGAGAAAGAGCGTCAAGGTCGAAGCCTTGGTGGGAATCTATTTAAATATGCCCAGGCGTTGCGAAGGTTTGACGACAAGAAAGTAGAAGCCTTTTTCATTTCATTTGAGAAGGTAGCTAAACAAATGAAATGGCCACAGGACATGTGAGTATTACTGATTCATACAAAGCTTGTAGGTAGAGCTAGTGAAGTGTTTGCATCACTACCGGAGGAGGTATCTGGGACATTTAAGAAGGTGAAAAAAATCCATCCTAGGTGCATATGAACGAATGCCTAAAGCTTACCGACAAAGGTTTAGAAATTTAAAGAAAGAATTTGGTCAAACATACATGGATTTGGAAAGGCTCAAACAAAGTAATTTTGATAGGTGGATAAGGACTTTGAAAATAGACCAAACGTATGAAGCTCTCAGAGAAATTATACTTTTGGAGGAGTTTAAAAATTCAATTCCTGATGTAGTGAGAATGCATGTGGAAGAGGAGAGCGTTAAAACTGTGAGATTAGCAGCAGATGATATGGCAGATTTATGAATTAGTTCATAAATCAAAGCTTGATTTCCGACATCAGTTTCAGCCTATGAGGGATAGAAACTGGGGACATGAGAAATACTCAAGTGGTAAAAGTCAAGGTGATCTGATGGGAGACAATAAAGAGAGTGTACCTCAGATTAAAAAAGAAATCCAGGAGAGTGGAAGAGACATGAAAAGTTTCAAATGTTTTCACTGTAATAAACTAGGTCATGTAAAGTCACAGTGTTGGTGATTGAAGAAAAGCACTGGGAAGGCTGATGTGGTAAAACAGGATAAGACAGTGGGGTTTGTTAAAGTGGTAAAGGAAAGCCCAAGTGAAGCAAAGGAGGTGCAAAAGATTGTACAGCCTGATCAAGAGATGATTGATAAGAAGGTGCCAGCTCTCTTTAAAGAATGTATTTGTGTGGGTAAAGTTTACTCATGTGTATCAGGAGGAGCAGGTAAAGAAGTCACAATTTTAAGAGATACGGGAGCTAGTCAAAGTTTTAATGGTAAGAGATGAGGAGTTATGTAGTTTGGGAAGAATGTTGCCGGAAAAGGTGGTAACATGTGGAATTCAGGGTGAGAGGAGTAGTGTTCAATTATATAAGGTAAGGTTGGAAAGTCCAGTAAAGAGTGGTGAAGTGGTAGTAGGAGTAATAGAGAAAGTATCTTATCCAGGAATACAATTTATCTTGGGTCATGATATACCTGGATCGCAGGTGGGAGTGATGCCTACTGTGGTTGATAAGTCAGTGGAAAGTCAGACAACTGAAATGTTGAAGGACGAATATCCTGGGATTTTTCCGGATTGTGTAGCAACAAGGTCGCAAAGTCACAGGTTAAGACAAGAGGAGAAATTAGAGAGTGAAGATGAAGTTGAAGTGCAAAAATCAGAAACGATTTTTGATCAGATGGTTGAAAAAGAACAAGAACAGGTGGAGGATGAGGTGGATATTTTTAGTTCAGGAAAATTGGCGGAGTTACAACAGAAAGATGTAGAAATAAAACGGATGGATCAGAAAGCAGACACGGAAGAAGAATCTGTGTGTATACCAGAGTGTTATTACCGTAAAAGTGATGTCTTGATGAGAAAATGGAGACCTTTACATATGCAGGCGGATGAAAAGTGGGCAGAAGTTCATCAAGTAGTATTGCCGGTAGGGTATGGAAAGGAGGTGTTGCGAGTTGCACATGAGATACCAGTGGGAGGTCATTTGGCAATAAGGAAAACTCACGCTAAAATCCAAAAACATTTTTATTGGCCTGGACTACAGAAAGATGTAGTTAAATTTTGTCGATCATGTCACACATGTCAAGTGATAGGGAAACCTCAACCAGTGATAAAACCAGCGCCCTTAATACCCATTCTAGCATTTGAGGAACCTTTTTCAAGGGTCCGAATTGATTGCGTAGGACCGCTTCCTAAAACGAAAAGTGGGAATCAATATCTTTTGACTATAATGGATGTGTCTACTAGGTTTCCAGAGGCCATTCCAGTACATAATATTACAGCTAAAAAGATTGTGAAGATGTTACTTAAATTATTTACTAAATATGGACTACCCACAGAAATACAATCGGATCAAGGATCAAATTTTACCTCAAGGTTATTCAAAGAAGTTATGGATAGCCTAGGAATAAAACAATTTAAATCAACTGTGTACCATCCAGAATCGCAGGGAGCATTAGAAAGGTGGCATCAGACATTAAAGGCAATGTTGAGGGCTTATTGTCACGATTATCCACAGGATTGGGATAAAGGAATTCCACTCATACTGTTTGCAATTAGGGATGCACCTAATCAGTCAACCAAATTCAGTCCTTTTGAACTAATTTTTGGTCATGAGGTAAGAGGACCACTTAAATTGATTGAGGAAAAATTGGTGAGTGAGAAATCAGATCTTACATTATTGGATTATGTGTCAAATTTTAGGGAACGATTAAATAGAGCAAGTGAATTGGCGAGACAACATTTAAAAGTTGCACAAAATGTGATGAGATGGATAGCGGACAAGAAATCCAAAGTTCATAGTTTTGCCAGTGGAGATAAAGTTTTAGTATTGTTACCAGTGGTAGGTGAACCTTTGAAAGCAAGGTTTTGTGGACCTTATCAGATTGAAAGGAAATTAAGTGAGGTGAATTATGTGGTTTAAAATGCCAGATAGAAGGAAGACTCACCAAGTGTGTCATGTAAATATGCTTAAAAGGAACTTTGAAAGGGAAGGAGAGAAAAAGGAGGAGGTTTTAATGATTCTAAATCAAAGTGACGAACCAAATCCAGATGTCTGTGAATTTTACATACCTCAAATTAAATTGGAAAATGAGGATGTTCTTAAAAATTGGGATAAATTGTTGAGTTACATTCCAGAGGAAAAACGAACTGACCTGAAAGAGTTATTGATATCACATGGGCAAGATTGTGGAGATAAATTGGGAAGTACTAAAATAGCTATACATGATGTAGATGTGGGAAAGGCTGTTCCAATTAAACAACATCCATATAGACTTAACCCTTTAAAATTGGCACAGGTTAACAAAGAGATTGAGAGTATGCTTAAAAATCGCATAATTGAAGTGGGTGTGCAGCCAATGGAGCTCACCCATAGTGATGGTACCAAAACCAGACGGTACCCAACGGTTGCATGTGGACTATCAAAAGGTTAATGCAGTTACAAGAATGGAGTCTTATCCGATCCCACGTTTGGAGGATTGCATTGAGAAAGTGGGACAATCAGCTTTTATTTCTGTACTGGATTTACTTAAAGGTTACTGGCAGGTACCTTTATCCGAAAGGGCGAAGGAGATTACAGCTTTTGTGACTCCAGATGGTACATACCAATTCAAAGTTATGCCATTTGACATGAAAAACGCACCAGCCACATTTCAATGTTTAACTAACAAAATTGCTTCAGGATTACCTGATTGTGCGGTATACATCGACGATCTGGTAATTTTCAGGCAGACATGGACAGAACATTTGAAACATCTGATGGGAGTTATTCAAACGACTTCCCGAGGCGGGTTTGGTGATAAACCTAGCCAAAAGTGAATTTGGAAAGGCCCAAGTCACTTTCCTTGGCCATACAATCGGATAGGGTCGAATGGTCCCACGGGATGTGAAAACAAAAGTTATTGGGGAGTTTCCGATCCCCTCGACAGGACGGGAAATAATGCAATTTCTTGGTATGAGGGGATTTTACCGGATATTTGTCCCCAATTTTAGCAGTGTGGTCGCTCCATTGACGGACTTGCTCAAGAAGCGTAACAAATTCCAGTGGACAGGGGAGTGTCAACAGGCATTTGACGGCCTGAAGGCTCCTGTGTTAGCCATCCCAAATTATACGAAACCATTCAAAGTGGCGGTTGATGCGAGTGATGTGGGTGTAGGTGTGGTGCTTCTACAAGATGACAAAGAAGGGCTAGAGCGGCCTATTGGTTATTTTTCAAGGAAATTGAATTCTCACCAGAAAAATTATTGCACGATTGAGAAGGTATTTGCGATATTTTCACATTTATGTGACCAGCAATCCGTCTGACACCGTTATATATACTGATCATAATCCGTTGACGTTTTTGGAGCAATTCCAGAATAACCATGCAAGGCTGTTTCGCTGGAGTTTATTGTTACAGCCATTTCATTTAGAAATTGTACATGTGGCAGGACGAGAAAAGGTGATAGCCGATGGTTTTAACGAATGTGATGAACAGAAGCAGTTTCAGTTGGAGTTAGAAGAACGAAAAACAAATGGACTATTATTATAGCTGTTTGCGTGTGTTGTTTTTTTGAAACGAAAAAGTATATTTGTTGTGTGCATTTCTTAAAGAATGGTGAAAAGGTGACAAATGAAACCATCTTGAAGTTGCTGGTTTATCTTTTTATCTTGGGGGGAGGTGTCATGTGAGAGTACCTTTAAGTAATGGGTGTTTAAGAAATGTACCTTTAAGAAATGGGTGTTTATTAGTGATGTCAGAGTGTGGATGGAGCTGGGCTGTCTGTCAGCTTTTTACTTTCGTTTTAGGCTGTTTGTTGCAGGGTGTGTTTTAGTTTTGTTTTCAGTGTTGGAGCTGAAGCCAGACAGAGCAGGTGTACTGTTGATCGCTCTGCCATGAAAAGACTATCTCTTGATCATTTGGTGAATTCAGAATTATAAATATTTTCAGTAGTGAATGTAAACCTGATGTGTTTCTGTTAAAAGGTGTTTCTTTTGTCTTCTGGATGTTGTTTTGGAAGTTATTAAGGATAACTTAGTGTTGTATTCTTTGGGGGTTGTATTTGAATTGATGGTTGCTAAGATGTTCACTGTATGTTTTAAAAAGGTTAACTTGGGTTCATAGAATAAACATTGTTTTACTTGAAAAAATACTTTTCCATTTCTGCTGTACCACACCTGTAGAGTTGGCTGTGTTCTCCCCATACCACAATCTATTCAAAGTTGTGGGTCAGGTGAACTCCATGTTACACTTTGGGGATCTCTAAACCCTGGCACATAACACTAGCACTATTAGCATTTAGCAGAAGTCTTAACTGTCACCTGCAGAGTACGTTCAGTCCTTTAGACTGTCCTTTTCACTGTTGACTATTTTGAGTTGAATCCTCATTCACCAGTATCACAGAATCACAGAGTTGTTATAGCCCAGGAAGAAGCCATTTGGCCCATCATCTCTGCACCAGCGAGAGACATCTCACCATGCCATTCCCATGCTTCTTCCCCATTCCTTGCACGTTGTTTCTGTAGAAGTAATAATCTGATGCCCTCTTGAATGCCTCGATGGAATCTGCCTCCATCACGCTTCTAGACAGAGCATTCCAGACCCAATCCACTTGCTGTGTAAAATTATTTTTCCCCATCACATTTTGGGTGTCACATAGATTATCATAGAATTTACAGTGCTGAAGGAGGCCATTCGGCCCATCGAGTCTGCACCGGCTCTTGGAAAGAGCACCCTACCCAAGGTCAACACCTCCACCCTATCCCCATAACCCAGTAACTCCACCCAACACTAAGGGCTAAGGGCAATTTTGGACACTAAGGGCAATTTATCATGGCCAATCCACCTAACCTGCACATCTTTGGACTGTGGGAGGAAACCGGAGCACCCGGAGGAAACCCACGCACACAGGGGGAGGATGTGCAGTCTCCGCACAGGCAGTGACCCAAGCCGGAATCGAACCTGGGACCCTGGAGCTGTGAAGCAATTGTGCTATCCACAATGCTGCCCCTAGTCACGGTGGCATAATGGTTAGCACTGCTGCCTCACAGTGCCAGGGACCCGGGTTCAATTCCAGCTGTGGGTAATGGTCTATGTGGAGTTTGCACATTCTCATTGTGTCTGCGTGAGTTTCTTGCGGGTGCTCTGGTCTTATCCCACAGTCCAAAGATGTGCAGGTTAGATGGATTGACCATGCTAAATTGTCCCTTAGTATTCAAAAGGTTAGGTGGGGTTAGAACATAGAACAGTACAGCACTGTACAGGCCCTTCAGCCCACGGTGTTGTGCCGACCATTTATCCTAATCTAAGATCAACCTAACCTACACCCCTTCAATTTACTGCTGTCCATGTGCCTGTTGCAGGGATAGGGCGTGAGCGTGGGCCTGGGTAGGGTGCTCTTTCACAGGGCCGGTGAAAACCCGATAGGCTGAATGGCCTCTGACTGCACTGTAGGGATTCTATAATTTGCTTCTTTTGCAAACCACTTTAAATCTCTGCCCTTTCGTTCTTGATCCTTTTATGACTTGAAACAATTTCTCCCCATCTACTGCAGCCCACAGACGATTTTGAACATCAAATCTCCTCTTAACCTTTTTAGCTCTAAAGAGAACAGTTGCAACCTCTCCAATCTATCCTCATGATGATGTTTTTCATCACTGGAACCATTCTTGTCAACACCTTCTGCACTCTCACCAATGTTCACATCCTTCCTATAATGTGACATCCAGAACTGTACACAATGTTCAAGCTGATATTTAACTAGTATCTTTTATAAATTCAGCATACCCTCCTTGTGCTTGTACTCTGTGCGCCAATTAACAAAGCCCAGAATACTATATACTTTATTAACTGCTCTCTCTACCTGTCCTGTCACCTTCAGTGACTGATGCACATATACACCTGATAGGAGTCTACAAAATTATGAGTGGCATTGACAAAGTGGATGGTCAGATAGTCGGAAGGTTTTTCCCAAGGTGGAAAAGTCAATTACTAGGGTACATAGGTTCAAGTGCGAGCGGCAAAGTTTAGAGGAGATGTGCGAGGGAAGTTTTTTACACCGAGGGTAGTGGGTGCCTGGAACTCGCTGCCGGGGGAGGTGCTGGAAGCTGATACGATAATGACGTTCAAGGGGCTTCTTGACAAATACATGAATAGGATGGGAATAGAGGGATATGGACCCCGGAAATGCAGAAGGTTTTAGGTTAGACTGGCCGTATGGTCGGCACAGGCTTGGAGGGCCGAAGGGCCTGTCCCTGTGCTGTACTTTTCTTTGTTATTTGTTATTTCTTTGTCCCTCAGATCCTGCATCCCCTTACAATTTCCCCCCTCATTTTATATTGTCCCTCCATGTTCTTCCTACCAAAAAATTCATCACTTCTCTGCATTGAACTGTCCCTATTTGAGCTGACACCCCAAAAATGAAGATTTGACATTTTAAGCTGTTTTTAATATCATTGGAGGGCAGTTTTTATTGACAATTTAATACCCATTTTTATTATGGTCTTATTTTAATGCCCAAGACTGCGGGAATGAACAAACAGCCAAGTAAATTCAGAAAAAAACAAGGAAAAATCAATTTTTACTTTGAATGTCACTGATGCTCAAGGAATCAAGCAAAGAGTGTAAAAGAAAGATGGTGCAGTTGAGATAAATAACAAACTATAATTATATACATAGTTGATGGCCATCAATTTTAGAGGAGTCATCGACTTCCCACTTAAACCCTGGTTAGATTTTTTGAATTTGAAATGGAACTTCTTTACAACTGGCTCTGATCATCTACCTGCTCCTGTGATGGTGGAGTAATAAAACATGTTGGTGATTATGCATACTTTCCTCCAACATTGCTTTTAGGGAGCAATTTCTTTGTTGGTGACTTGAATCAGTCTTTTATTGATTACCATGGTCCTCTCTGAACTGTCAATACATTTACTCCATATCTAACCAAGAATGAATACCTGGAATTTGTTACATTTCCCCCTGTTAAAGATTAGGCCCATGAAGTAGCACAAATCTGTCAGCAGAGTATGCTTTGGCGTAACAGTTGTGACATGAATGCATTTTCACATTTTTGTTGCAGCGCAGAGCGAAGCAATCCAGCCCAACACGTCTGCACGTGGGGCTGGATTCTCTGCCTAGCCGCACCAGATTTCTGGATTGGCACTCCGGCGGGATGCTCCATTATGCCGGCTGGTCAATGGGGTTTCCCATTGTGGGGCAGCCCCACGCCGTCGGGAATCCCCTGGGCTGCCAGCAAAACGGAGCATCCCGCCGGCAGAGAATCCAGCCCCTGGTCTCTGAATGGGCAATTCCCTTAGTGCCATCGTCTCGCCTTCTGCCCGTAACCCTGAACATTCTTCATTTTCAGGTACAGGTTGAGCATCCCTTATCCTAAATTCGAAAAGCTCTGAAATCTGCACTTTTTTCCGAGCACAGACATGATGTTACAAGTGGCTCTGGGAGAGCCACTTACATAAGGCTCTGGGAAAGTCCCGGGCGATGCACAGGTCTCAACACGTTACAAGCCCAAGGCGGGCTGTTTTGGCGCCAAAACGTCATCATAGCTAGTCGATAGTGTATTCAATTATATAATTCACTGTGGTTATCGTGTTGAAAATGTTTTTTGCTAAGTACAAAACATATTTTGCCCCCTCGAATATTATATTTCACAATCCAAAAAATTCCAAAATCCGATACACACTCAGCCAAAAGCAACTTGTAGCAATCTGATTCCCTCATGAATGCTTCAACTGAAACCACCTCCATCACAAATCCAGGCAGAGCATTCCAGACCATAACCAGTCACTGCCTGAAAAAGAGTTTCCACATGTCGCCTATGCTTCTTTTACCAATACTTTAAATCTGTGTCGTTTTGTTCTTGATCCATTATGGGATCAATTTCCTCCGACCTACTCTGTCCAGCTCCTCATGATTTTGAACATCTTAGCAAATCTCCTCTTGGCCTTTGCTTCTCCACAAAAAACAGACCCCACTTCTCCAGCTATCTTTGTAACTGAAATTCCTCAAACCTGGAAGCATCCTCATCAAACTTTTTCTGCACTCACTAATGTCTTCACATCTTTCCTAAAGTGCGACACCCAGAACCAGGTGAACTACTCAACCTGAGGCCATATTACTGTCTTATACAAGTTTAACATAACTTCCTTGCTTTTATATTATGTGCACCTATTTCTAAAGTTGAGGATATCTCTGATTTTTAACCACTGTCTTAACCTGTCCCCGCAAGAAAAAAACCCCGTCAACTTCAAGGTGGTTTCATTTTCCACCTTTTCACTATCCTTTAAGAAGTGGACACACAGTAAATATACTTTTTCATTTCAAAAAACAACGCATGCAAACAGGTATAATAATATAGTCCATTTTTCTTCTTCTTCCTCCAACTGAGCCTGCTTCTGTTCATCACATTTGTGACAAAGCATCGGCTATCATGTTTTCTCGTCCTCCCACATGTACTATTGTTAAATTAAATGGCTGTAACAATAAACTCCAGCGAAACAGCCTTGCATGGTTATTCCGGAATCGCTTCAAAAACGTCAACAGATAATGATCAGTATATATAATGGTGTCAGGCGGATTGCTGGTCACATAAATATGACTATGTCGCAAAGCCAGCACCAAACTCTAAGTCATCTTCTCAATCGTGGAATACTTTTCTTGGCGAGAATTCAATTTCCTTGAAAAATAACCAAGAGGCCGTTCTAGCGCTTCGTCGTCGTCTTGTAGAAGCCTCTCACCTACACCCACACCACTCCCATCAACTGCCATTTTGAATGGTTTTGTATAATTTGGGATGGCTAACACAGGAGCAGTGGTTAACACAGCCTTCAGGCCGTCAAATGCCTGTTGACACTCCGCTGTCCACTGGAATTTGTTACGCTTCTTGAGCAAGTCCGTCAATGGAGCGACCACACTGCTAAAATTGGGTACAAATTTCCGGTAAATTCCACTCATACCAAGAAATCGCATTATTTCCCGCCGTGCCAAGGGTATCGGAAACTCCCCAATAACTTTTGTTTTCACATCCCGTGGGATTGTATGGATGAGGAAAGTGACTTGGGCCTTTCCAAATTCACTTTTGGCTAGGTTTATCACCAAACCCACCTCCTGAAGTCGATCGAATAACTCCATCAGATATTTCAAATAGTCTGTCCATGTCTGGCTGAAAATTACCAGATCGTTGATGTCTACCGCACAATTGGGTAATCCTGAAATGACTTTGTTAGTTAACCGTTGAAATGTGGCTGGTGCATTTTTCATGCCAACTGGCATAACTTTGAATTGGTATATACCATCTGGAGTCATAAAAGCTGAAATCTCCTTCGCTCTTTCGGATAAACCTTTAAGTAAATCCAGTTTGGAAATAAAAGCTGATTGTCCCACTTTCTCAATGCAATCCTCCAAACGTGGGATGGGCTAAGAGTCCGTTCTTGTAACTGCATTAACCTTTCTATAGTCCACACACAACCGTTGGGTACCGTCTGGTTTAGGTACCATCTGTCATGATATGCAGACGTGCAGATAATGATATACAGACAGGCAGCTAATGAACACAGAGAACAGGACATGACCAATGAGCAGGCAGGACACTCGGGGGTGGTATCTCACTATAAAAGGCACGAGGCACTCACATTCCGCCTCTTTCCACTGCTGAACACCTACAGAGTGAGTCGGGGTGTATTTACAGTGTCACACCTCCAGCACGTGGCTAAGAGCTAGTCTGTTTCAGTCAGACAGAGTAACCACACTTAGGTTAGCAGAGAGTCGAACTCATAGAGAACTGTACTAACTGTGCTACTGGTTCAATAAATCAGATTGAACTAACTTCAAGGTCTGGAGTATCTTTTGGTTAAAGCTGCATCCAGTTTCAGCCTGTGTTATCCCAGAGTACACAACACAACATGCTACCAGGAGACTGCTTAATCTAGGTGGTTTACCTCAGTCCGTTCCGTGACGACCAGCGAATGTATCCCGGCACCATGGAGAAGATTCAGGCTCCTCACCAGCTCAGGACCTCCGACAATCTCAGTGCCAACTGGCGGACATTCAAGCAAAAGTTTCTGCTGTACATCGAAGCTTCAGTCCTCATGGGTGCGTCTGATGCAAGGAAGATTGGGCTTCTCCTCTCAACAGCGGGTGATCAAGCCATCGAACTCTTCAACTCTTTTCACTTCACCGAAGGCCAGGACAAAACAACGTTTCAGACCATCCTGGACAAGTTTGACAGTCACTGTGAAGTGGACGCCAATGAAATCTTTGAGCGCTACATATTCAAACAGCATCTACAAGGTAAAGATGAATCTTTCAACTCCTTAACTAACCTCCGCCTGCTAACGCTGTCCTGCAACTTTGGTGATATTACTGACTCCATGATCAGAGACCAAATCGTTTTTGGAGTTCACTCTGATCCTCTGAGAGAGCAGCTACTGAAAATCAAGCATATGACGCTGCTAGTCGCGATTGAAACATGCACAGTGCATGAGCACACCAAAAATCACTATGCCCAGTACAAATCGGCTGAAAATTAGAAACTTGCCTCACACGAGGCAGAGTTTGCAGGCCATCTCCCAGATGCAGTGCCTCAGTATTGATGAAAGCGGCCATTTCGCGCTCTTTTCCCAGGGCCCCACGCATGCGTGATGCGAACGGGATAACAAAGCGGCCAACACCCACACTGCGCAGGTGCAGACATCTGCCGACCGCACTGCACATGTGCGATGTCGCTCGGAGCGTCAGGACGCCGATGTCATGACGTGCTCGAACTGCGGCAACGCCCGCTTAAAGAACCACTGCCCTGCAAGAGGCAGGCGATGTTTAAACTGCGGGAAGCCTGGACACTATGCAGCCTTGTGCACCACCAGTCAGGCTTCCATCCCGCCTGTCAAGGCGCCTTCGTCCCCACCATCACCTCTCCGGCGGTCGACAAGCATCAGACGCAAGCCCCAGAGACTGGACTTATGCACATTTGTTTTGTTTGCTATGTTCTGTTTTCTCACATTAGACAGCTGTCTTCACATGTAAATACGTTCACATATGCCACCGCTTGTAAATATGTTAATATATGCCACCACATGTAAGTACGTTCCCATATGCCAACAAGACATTAAAAAAAGGGGAGATGTCATGATATGCAGACATGCAGATAATGATATACAGACAGACACAGACAGACAGCTAATGAACACAGAGAACAGGACGTGACCAATGAGTAGGCAGGACACTCAGGGGTGGTATCTCACTATAAAAGGCACAAGGCACTCACACACTGCCTCTTTCCACTGATGAACATCTACAGAGTGAGTCAGAGTGTATTTACAGTATCACACCTCCAGCACGTGGCTAAGAGCTAGTCTGGTTCAGTCAGACAGAGTAACCACACTTAAGTTAGCAGAGAGTCGAACTCATAGAAAACTGTGATAGTGAGATGAGGAATAGGGAGAGAGAGCATTTAAACACGTGGCTACAGGGATGGTGCAGGCGGGAGGGATTCAGATTTTTGGATAACTGGGGCTCTTTCTGGGGAAGGTGGGACCTCTGCAGACAGGATGGTCTACATCTGAACCTGAGGGGCACAAATATCCTGGGGGGGAGATTTGTTAGTGCTCTTTGGGGGGGGTTTAAACTAATGCAGCAGGGGCATGGGAACCTGGATTGTAGTTTTAGGGTAAGGGAGAATGAGAGTATAGAGGTCAGGAGCACAGATTTGACGTCGCAGGAGGGGGCCAGTGTTCAGGTAGGTGGTTTGAAGTGTGTCTACTTCAATGCCAGGAGTATACGAAACAAGGTAGGGGAACTGGCAGCATGGGTTGGTACCTGGGTCTTCGATGTTGTGGCCATTTCGGAGACATGGATAGAGCAGGGACAGGAATGGATGTTGCAGGTTCCGGGGTTTAGGTGTTTTAGTAAGCTCAGAGAAGGAGGCAAAAGAGGGGGAGGTGTGGCGCTGCTAGTCAAGAGCAGTATTACGGTGGCGGAGAGGATGCTAGATGGGGACTCTTCTTCCGAGGTAGTATGGGCTGAAGTTAGAAACAGGAAAGGAGAGGTCACCCTGTTGGGAGTTTTTTATAGGCCTCCTAATAGTTCTAGGGATGTAGAGGAAAGGATGGCGAAGATGATTCTGGATATGAGTGAAAGTAACAGGGTAGTTATTATGGGAGACTTTAACTTTCCAAATATTGACTGGAAAAGATATAGTTCGAGTACAATAGATGGGTCGTTTTTTGTACAGTGTGTGCAGGAGGGTTTCCTGACCCAATATGTTGACAGGCCAACAAGAGGCGAGGCCATGTTGGATTTGGTTTTGGGTAATGAACCAGGCCAGGTGTTGGATTTGGAGGTAGGAGAGCACTTTGGGGACAGTGACCACAATTCGGTGACGTTTACGTTAATGATGGAAAGGGATAAGTATACACCGCAGGGCAAGAGTTATAGCTGGGGGAAGGGCAATTATGATGCCATTAGACGTGACTTGGGGGGGATAAGGTGGAGAAGTAGGCTGCAAGTGTTGGGCACACTGGATAAGTGGGGCTTGTTCAAGGATCAGCTACTGCGTGTTCTTGATAAGTATGTACCGGTCAGACAGGGAGGAAGGCGTCGAGCGAGGGAACCGTGGTTTACCAATGAAGTGGAATCTCTTGTTAAGAGGAAGAAGGAGGCCTATGTGAAGATGAAGTGTGAAGTTTCGGTTGGGGCGATGGATAGTTACAAGGTAGCGAGGAAGGATCTAAAGAGAGAGCTAAGACGAGCAAGGAGGGGACATGAGAAGTATTTGGCAGGAAGGATCAAGGAAAACCCAAAAGCTTTCTATAGGTATGTCAGGAATAAGCGAATGACTAGGGAAAGAGTAGGACCAGTCAAGGACAGGGATGGGAAATTGTGTGTGGAGTCTGAAGAGATAGGCGAGATACTAAATGAATATTTTTCGTCAGTATTCACTCAGGAAAAAGATAATGTTGTGGAGGAGAATGCTGAGCCCCAGGCTAATAGAATAGATGGCATTGAGGTACGTAGGGAAGAGGTGTTGGCAATTCTGGACAGGCTGAAAATAGGTAAGTCCCCAGGACCTGATGGGATTTATCCTAGGATTCTCTGGGAGGCCAGGGAAGAGATTGCTGGACCTGTGGCTTTGATTTTTATGTCGTCATTGGCTACAGGAATAGTGCCAGAGGACAGCAAATGTGGTCCCTTTGTTCAAAAAGGGGAGCAGAGACAACCCCGGCAACTATTGACCGGTGAGCCTCACGTCTGTAGTGGGTAAAGTCTTGGAGGGGATTATAAGAGACAAGATTTATAATCATCTAGATAGGAATAATATGATCAGGGATAGTCAGCATGGCTTTGTGAAGGGTAGGTCATGCCTCACAAACCTTATTGAGTTCTTTGAGAAGGTGACTGAACAGGTAGACGAGGGTAGAGCAGTTGATGTGGTGTATATGGATTTCAGCAAAGCGTTTGATAAGGTTCCCCACGGTAGGCTATTGCAAAAGATACGGAGGCTGGGGATTGAGGGTGATTTAGAGATGTGGATCAGAAATTGGCTAGCTGAAAGAAGACAGAGGGTGGTGGTTGATGGGATATGTTCAGAATGGAGTACAGTCACAAGTGGAGTACCACAAGGATCTGTTCTGGGGCCGTTGCTGTTTGTCATTTTTATCAATGACCTAGAGGAAGGCGCAGAAGGGTGTGTGAGTAAATTTGCAGACGATACTAAAGTCGGTGGTGTTGTCGATAGTGTGGAAGGATGTAGCAGGTTACAGAGGGATATAGATAAGCTGCAGAGCTGGGCTGAGAGGTGGCAAATGAAGTTTAATGTAGAGAAGTGTCACTTTGGAAGGAATAACAGGAATGCGGAATATTTGGCTAATGGTAAAGTTCTTGAAAGTGTGGATGAGCAGAGGGATCTAGATGTCCATGTACATAGATCCCTGAAAGTTGCCACCCAGGTTGATAGGGTTGTGAAGAAGGCCTATGGAGTGTTGGCCTTTATTGGTAGAGGGATTGAGTTCCGGAGTCGGGAGGTCATGTTGCAGCTGTACAGAACTCTGGTACGGCCGCATTTGGAGTATTGCGTACAGTTCTGGTCACCGCATTATAGGAAGGACGTGGAGGCTTTGGAGCGGGTGCAGAGGAGATTTACCAGGATGTTGCCTGGTATGGAGGGAAAATCTTATGAGGAAAGGCTGATGGACTTGAGGTTGTTTTCGTTGGAGAGAAGAAGGTTAAGAGGAGACTTAATAGAGGCATACAAAATGATCAGGGGGTTGGATAGGGTGGACAGTGAGAGCCTTCTCCCGCGGATGGATATGGCTGGCACGAGGGGACATAACTTTAAACTGAGGGGTAATAGATATAGGACAGAGGTCAGAGGTAGGTTCTTTACGCAAAGAGTAGTGAGGCCGTGGAATGCCCTACCTGCTACAGTAGTGAACTCGCCAACATTGAGGGCATTTAAAAGTTTATTGGATAAACATATGGATGATAATGGCATAGTGTAGGTTAGATGGCTTTTGTTTTGGTGCAACATCATGGGCCGAAGGGCCTGTACTGCGCTGTATTGTTCTATGTTCTATGTTCTATGTGCTACTGGTTCAATAAATCAGATTGAACTAACTTCAAGGTCTGGAGTATCTTCTGGATAAAGCTGCATCCAGTTGCAGCCTGTGTTATTCCAGAGTACATAACACAACACCATCACTATGGGTAGCTCCATTGGCTGAAACCCACTTCAATTATGCCATTTTTAAGCATACTCTCAATCTTGGAAAAGAGTAAAAACAACAGGGTTGTGGTGATGGGAGACTTCAACTTCCCCAATATTGACTGGGACTCACTTAGTGCCAGGGGCTTAGACGGGGCAGAGTTTGTAAGGAGCATCCAGGAGGGCTTCTTAAAACAATATGTAAACAGTCCAACTAGGGAAGGGGCGGTACTGGACCTGGTATTGGGGAATGAGCCCGGCCAGGTGGTAGATGTTTCAGTAGGGGAGCATTTCGGTAACAGTGACCACAATTCAGTAAGTTTTAAAGTACTGGTGGACAAGGATAAGAGTGGTCCGAGGATGAATGTGCTAAATTGGGGGAAGGCTAATTATAACAATATTAGGCGGGAACTGAAGAACATAGATTGGGGGCGGATGTTTGAGGGCAAATCAACATCTGACATGTGGGAGGCTTTCAAGTGTCAGTTGAAAGGAATACAGGACAGGCATGTTCCTGTGAGGAAGAAAGATAAATACCGCAATTTTCGGGAACCTTGGATGACGAGTGATATTGTAGGCCTCGTCAAAAAGAAAAAGGAGGCATTTGTCAGGGCTAAAAGGCTGGGAACAGTCGAAGCCTGTGTGGCATATAAGGAAAGTAGGAAGGAACTTAAGCAAGGAGTCAGGAGGGCTAGAAGGGGTCATGAAAAGTCATTGGCAAATAGGGTTAAGGAAAATCCCAAGGCTTTTTACACGTACATAAAAAGCAAGAGGGTAGCCAGGGAAAGGGTTGGCCCACTGAAGGATAGGCAAGGGAATCTATGTGTGGAGCCAGAGGAAATGGGCGAGGTACTAAATTAATACTTTGCATCAGTATTCACCAAAGAGAAGGAATTGGTAGATGTTGAGTCTGGAGAAGGGGGTGTAGATAGCCTGGGTCACATTGTGATCCAAAAAGACGAGGTGTTGGGTGTCTTAAAAAATATTAAGGTAGATAAGTCCCCAGGGCCGGATGGGATCTACCCCAGAATACTGAAGGAGGCTGGAGAGGAAATTGCTGAGGCCTTGACAGAAATCTTTGGATCCTCGCTCTCTTCAGGGGATGTCCCGGAGGACTGGAGAATAGCCAATGTTGTTCCTCTGTTTAAGAAGGGTGGCAGGGATAATCCCGGGAACTACAGGCCGGTGAGCCTTACTTCAGTGGTAGGGAAATTACTGGAGAGAATTCTTCGAGACAGGATCTACTCCCATTTGGAAGCAAATGGACGTATTAGTGAGAGGCAGCACGGTTTTGTGAAGGGGAGGTCGTGTCTCACTAACTTGATAGAGTTTTTCGAGGAGGTCACTAAGATGATTGATGCAGGTAGGGCAGTAGATGTTGTCTATATGGACTTCAGTAAGGCCTTTGACAAGGTCCCTCATGGTAGACTAGTACAAAAGGTGAAGTCACACGGGATCAGGGGTGAACTGGCAAGGTGGATACAGAACTGGCTAGGCCATAGAAGGCAGAGGGTAGCAATGGAGGGATGCTTTTCTAATTGGAGGGCTGTGACCAGTGGTGTTCCACAGGGATCAGTGCTGGGGCCTTTGCTCTTTGTAGTATATATAAATGATTTGGAGGAAAATGTAACTGGTCTGATTAGTAAGTTTGCAGACGACACAAAGGTTGGTGGAATTGCGGATAGCGATGAGGACTGTCTGAGGATACAGCAGGATTTAGATTGTCTGGAGACTTGGGCGGAGAGATGGCAGATGGAGTTTAACCTGGACAAATGTGAGGTAATGCATTTTGGAAGGGCTAATGCAGGTAGGGAATATACAGTGAATGGTAGAACCCTCAAGAGTATTGAAAGTCAAAGAGATCTAGGAGTACAGGTCCACAGATCACTGAAAGGGGCTACACAGGTGGAGAAGGTAGTCAAGAAGGCATACGGCATGCTTTCCTTCATTGGCCGGGGCATTGAGTATAAGAATTGGCAAGTCATGTTGCAGCTGTATAGAACCTTAGTTAGGCCACACTTGGAGTATAGTGTTCAATTCTGGTCGCCACACTACCAGAAGGATGTGGAGGCTTTAGAGAGGGTGCAGAAGAGATTTACCAGAATGTTGCCTGGTATGGAGGGCATAAGCTATGAGGAGCGATTGAATAAACTCGGTTTGTTCTCACTGGAACGAAGGAGGTTGAGGGGCGACCTGATAGAGGTATACAAAATTATGAGGGGCATAGACAGAGTGGATAGTCAGAGGCTTTTCCCCAGGGTAGAGGGGTCAATTACTAGGGGGCATAGGTTTAAGGTGAGAGGGGCAAAGTTTAGAGTAGATGTACGAGGCAAGTTTTTTACGCAGAGGGTAGTGGGTGCCTGGAACTCGCTACCGGAGGAGGTAGTGGAAGCAGGGACGATAGGGACATTTAAGGGGCATCTTGACAAATATATGAATAGGATAGGAATAGAAGGATACGGACCCAGGAAGTGTAGAAGATTGTAGTTTAGTCGGGCAGTATGGTCGGCACGGGCTTGGAGGGCCGAAGGGCCTGTTCCTGTGCTGTACATTTATTTGTTCTTTGTTCTTTGTTCTCCTTGTTAACCTGTGCCAATTTTAAAGGGTTAAGTCGATATGGATGTTGTTTAATTGGAACAGCATTTCCCACATCTACATGATGTATAGACATTTTAGTACTGCCCAATTTATCTCTACAAACTTGCCCACGTGATATCAATAACTCTTTCAGGTCAGTCCATTTTTCCTTTGGAAGGTAACTCAACAATTTATCCCAATTTTTAAGAACATCCTCATTTTCCAATTTAATTTGATATGTCTAATTCACAGTCATCTAGATTTGGTTCATCACTTTGAGTTAGAATCATTAAAACCTCCTCCTTTTTCTCTCCTTCCCTTTCAAAGTACCTTTTAAGCATATGCACATTCGGTGAGTCTTCCTTCTATCTGGTGTTTTTACCACATAATTCACCTCACTTAATTTCCTTTCAATCTGATAAGGGCCACAAAACCTTTCTTTTAAAGGCTCACCTACCACTAGTAACAATACTAAAACTCTATCTCCACTGGCAAAAGTACGAACTTTGGATTTCTTGTCTGCTACCCGTTTCAGCACATTTTGTGCAACTTTTAAAATGTTGTCCAGCCAATTCAAATGCACTACTGAGAACAGTTATAATTCACCAAACGATCAAGAAATAGTCTTTACATGGCAGAGAGAACACCATTACACATTCTGTGGCTGACTGCAGCTCCAAAACTGATACAAAACCAAAAAACACAAACACACCCAAGCTTTTCTCAAAGTGAAACAAAAAGCTGACAGACAGCCCAGCTCCGCCCACACTCTGACATCACTGCAGTAATAAACACCCATTTCTTAAAGTTACATCCACTGCAGTTATTCTACAAAAAACACCCATTTCTTAAAGGTGCTCTCACATGACAATGAGTCACTTCACATTTTTCCACATCGAACTTCATCTGCCATCTATCCCCCGTTGCACCATCGTGTCTGTCCTTTTGAAGTTTTACGCTATCCTCACAATTCACAATATCATGAGCAAATTTTTTAATTGCGCGCTCTGCCTCATCAAGTTCATCAATTTAGACACTGACCCCTGGAGAACTCGACTATGAATCTTCCTCCAACCTGAAACATCCATTAACCACGGGTGCGATTTACCGGAAAAATAACAAGTCCCTGCAGCACCGGGAGCAAACCCACTATCAAACGGGAATTTGTTTTTTTGGGCCTCGGTTGGGAATGTCTGGCAGAAACTGCACTTATCTCACTTCCTGCAGTGGTGAGCTCAGCTTGTCAGTGCAGGAAGAGATCGGGATGCCAGTTTTAAATGCCGCCCCGACCTCTCGGCCCCCTCAGGCACAAAACGATGGTCTCTGCCCCCCCCCAACCTACTGCTTAGGGATTCCTCTCGACCCCCTTACCCCACCTCTTAAGGTCAGGACATCCCTGGGCCAGATCCTTGACATGGGTAATCTGACACCCGGACACCTGGGCACTGCCAGCCTGGCACCTTGACAGTGCCCCTGCCAGCCTGGCAGTGCCACCCAGCCAGAGGTATCGGGAGCTTCCCCTACATGTTTGATAATCATTGGGGGCTCCCGGCCTTCAGACTTTCATAGGGGCTTCTCCCCCCCCCCCCCCCCCCCCCGCCCCAGCACCACAAATGTATCGCCGCCGTTCGGACCCCTCAGTTTCTTCAAGTTTTCCCTCACAGCCCGCACTCCGCTCCCCCCACCCTATGAGACTCCAATGAGGGCCTGCCCAGCACTGCCACTTTGCAGTGCCAAACTGTTTCATGAGGAGGGTATCAAGGTTGCAGGAGTGTACCAGCAGACAGGAAGGTGGGTTGAAGTGTGTCTACTTCAATGCAAGGAGCATCCGGAATAAGGTAGGTTAACTTGGAGCGTGGATTGGTACTTGGGACTACGATGTTGTGGGCATTACGGAGACATGGTTAGAACAGGGACAGGAATGGTTGTTGGAAGTTCCGGGGTATAAATGTTTCAGTAAGAGTAGGGATGGTGGTAAAAGAGGTGGAGGAGTAGCATTGTTAATCAAGGATAGTTTATCGGCTGCAGAAAGGCAGTTCGAGGGGGATCTGCCTACTGAGGTAATATGGGCTGAAGTTAGAAATAGGAAAGGAACGGTCACGTTGTTAGGAGTTTTCTAGAGGCCCCCAAATAGTAATAGAGATGTGGAGGAAGAAATTTCAAAACAGATTATGGATAGGTGTGGAGGTCTCAGGGTAGTTGTCATGGGTGACTTTAACTTTCCATATGTTGATTGGAACCTTTATAGGGCGAACAGTTCGGAAGGGGACGTTTTTGTACAGTGTGTGCAGGAGGGTTTCCTGACACAATATGTGGATAGGCCGACAAGAGGGGGGGCCACATTGGATTTGGTACTGGGTAATGAACCGGGCCAAGTGTTAGATTTGTTTGTGGGAGAGCACTTTGGAGATAGTGACCACAATTCGGTGTCCTTCACTATTGCAATGGAGAGGGATAGGACCATATGGCAGGATAAGGTTTATAGTTGGGGGAGGGGTAATTATGATGCGATTAGGCAAGAATTAGGGAGCATAAGATGGGAACAGAAACTGTCAGGGAAAGGCACAAATGAAAAGTGGAGCTTGTTCAAGGAACAAATACTGCGTGTCCTTGATAGGTATGTCCCTGTCAAGCAGGGATGAAATGGCCGTGTGAGAGAACCATGGTTCACAAAAGAGGTTGAATGTCTTGTCAAGAGGAAAAAGGAAGCGTATGTAAGGATGAGAAAACAAAGTTCAGTTGGGTTTCTTGAGGGTTACAAGGTAGCTATTTGTGATTTTTATCAATGACTTGGAGGTGGGGGCTGAAGGATGGGTCAGTAAAGTTGCTGATGACACCATGATTGGTGGAGTAGTGGATGAGGTGGAGGGCTGTTGTAGGCTGCAAAGAGACATTGATAGAATGCAGAGCTGGGCCGAAAAATGGCAGATGGAGTTTAACCCTGATAAGTGCGAGGTGATTCATTTTGGTAGGAAAAATTTGAATGCGGATTACAGGGTCAACGGCAGGGTTCTGAGGAATGTGGGGGAACAGAGAGATCGTGGGGTTCATGTCCACAGATCTCTGAAGGTTGCCACTCAAGTGGATAGAGCCGTGAAGAACGCCTATTATGTGTTAGCGTTTATTAACAGGGGGCTTGAGATTAAGAGCCGCGGGGTTATGCTGCAACTATACATGACCCTGGTGAGACAACATTTCGAGTATTGTGTGCAGTTCTGGTCACCTCACTATAGGAAGGATGTGGAAGCAATGGAAAGGGTACAAAGGAGATTTACCCGGATGCTGCCTGGTTTGCAGGATAGGTCTTATGAGGAAAGGTTGAGGGAGCTAGGGCTTTTCTCTTTGGAGTGGAGGAGGATGAGAGGCGACTTAATACAGGTTTATAAGATGATGAGGGGGATAGATAGAGTGGACGTTCAGAGACTATTTCCTCGGGTTGATGTAGCTGTTACAAGGAGGCATAACTATAAGGTTCAGGGTGGGAGATATAGGAGGGATGTCCGAGGTAGGTTCTTTACTCAGAGAGTGGTTAGGGTGTGGAATGGACTGCCTGCTGTGATAGTGGAGTCGGACACTTTAGCAACTTTCAAGCGGTTATTGGATAGGAACATGGAGCACACCAGAATGACAGGGAGTGGGATAGCTTGATCTTGGTTTCGGACAAGGCTCAAAGAACAAACAAAGAACAAAGAAATGTACAGCACAGGAACAGGCCCTTCGGCCCTCCAAGCCCGTGCCGACCATGCTGCCCGACTAAACTACAATCTTCTACACTTCCTGGGTCCGTATCACTCTATTCCCATACTATTCATGTATTTGTCAAGATGCCCCTTAAATGTCACTATCGTCCCTGCTTCCACCACCACCTCCGGTCGCGAGTTCCAGGCACCCACTACCCTCTGCGTAAAAAAACCTGCCTCGTACATCTACTCTAAACCTTGCCCTTCTCACCTTAAACCTATGCCCCCTAGTAATTGACCCCTCTACCCTGGGGAAAAGCCTCTGACTATCCACTCTGTCTATGCCCCTCATAATTTTGTATACCTCTATCAGGTCTCCCCTCAACCTCCTTCGCTCCAGTGAGAACAAACCGAGTTTATTCAACCACTCCTCATAGCTAATGCCCTCCATACCAGGCAACATTCTGGTAAATCTCTTCTGCACCCTCTCTAAAGCCTCCACATCCTTCTGGTAGTGTGGCGACCAGAATTGAACACTATACTCCAAGTGTGGCCTAACTAAGGTTCTATACAGCTGCAACATGACTTGCCAATTCTTATACTCAATGCCCCGGCCAATGAAGGCAAGCATGTCGTATGCCTTCTTGACTACCTTCTCCACCTGTGTTGCCCTTTCAATGACCTGTGGACCTGTACTCCTAGATCTCTTTGACTTTCAATACTCTTGAGGGTTCTACCATTCACTGTATATTCCCTACCTGCATTAGACCTTCCAAAATGCATTATCTCACATTTGTCCGGATTAAACTCCATCTGCCATCTCTCCGCCCAAGTCTCCAAACAATCTAAATCCTGCTGTATCCTCTGACAGTCCTCATCGCTATCCGCAATTCCACCAACCTTTGTGTCGTCTGCAAACTTACTAATCAGACCAGTTACATTTTCCTCCAAATCATTTATATATACTACAAAGAACAAAGGTCCCAGCACTGATCCCTGTGGAACACCACTGGTCACAGCCCCCCAATTAGAAAAGCATCCTTCCATTGCTACTCTCTGCCTTCTATGACCTAGCCAGTTCTGTATCCACCTTGCCAGCTCACCCCTGATCCTATGTGACTTCACCTTTTGTACTAGTCTACCATGAGGGACCTTGTCAAAGGCCTTACTGAAGTCCATATAGACAACATCCACTGCCCTACCTGCATCAATCATCTTAGTGACCTCCTCGAAAAACTCGATCAAGTTAGTGAGACACGACCTCCCTTTTACAAAACCATGCTGCCTCTCACTAATACGTCTATTTGCTTCCAAAATGGAGTAGATCCTGTCTCAAAGAATTCTCTCCAGTAATTTCCCTACCACTGAAGTAAGGCTCACCGTGTAGTTCCCTGGATTATCCTTGCTACCCTTCTTAAACAGAGGAACAACATTGGCTATTCTCCAGTCCTCCGGGACATCCCCTGAAGACAGTGAGGATCCAAAGATTTCTGTCAAGGCCTTAGCAATTTCCTCTCCAGCCTCCTTCAGTATTCTGGGGTAGATCCCATCAGGCCCTGGGGACTTATCTACCGTAATATTTTTTAAGACACCCAACACCTCGTCTTTTTGGATCTCCATGTGACCCAGGCTATCTACACATCCTTCTCCAGACTCAACATCTACCAATTTCTTCTCTTTGGTGAATACTGATGCAAAGTATTCATTTAGTACCTCGCCCATTTCCTCTGGCTCCACACATAGATTCCCTTGCCTATCCTTCAGTGGGCCAACCCTTTCCCTGGCTACCCTCTTGCTTTTTATGTACATGTAAAAAGCCTTGGGATTTTCCTTAACCCTATTTGCCAATGACTTTTCGTGACCCCTTCTAGCCCTCCTGACTCCTTGCTTAAGTTCCTTCCTACTTTCCTTATATTCCACGCAGGCTTTGTCTGTTCCCAGCCTTTTAGCCCTGACAAATGCCTCCTTTTTCTTTTTGACGAGGCCTACAATATCTCTCGTTATCCAAGGTTCCCGAAAATTGCCGTATTTATCCTTCTTCCTCACAGGAACATGCCGGTCCTGAATTCCTTTCAACTGACACTTGAAAGCCTCCCACATGTCAAATGTTGATTTGCCCTCAAACATCCGCCCCCAATCTATGTTCTTCAGTTCCCGCCTAATATTGTTATAATTAGCTCGGCACAGCATCGAGGGCCGAACGGCCTGTTCTGTGCTGTACTGTTCTATATTCTCTGATGCAGTGCCAGGGAAGTCCCAGTGCATTGCCCAGGCATGTCCCTCTCCTCCCGAGGTCTATACTTACCTTTGTGCCCCTGGTGGGATCCCTTCGATTGTTTCTCGTTTTGCCAAACCTGTTGTAAATCTTACCAACATGAATATTTAGTGAGGAGGGATCATGTGGCGGGGAAGCCTGTTAATAATATTTAAATGTATTAAAATTCATTTACACGAGATTCCCGCACTTTGTGGCCGTGAACCCCATGTTGTCGCTGGCGAGGGGGTGGGGAAAATCAGGAAACGTGATGTCTCCAGAGAGAGTTGCATTTCATGAGTGTCTCCGGATTTTCCACCTGTGCTGCCGTTCTCTCTTGACAGTTTCTCATTTTTCCAACTCCTCTTGCTTCTGCATCAGGAGCAGCTCCACATCGAGAGAGGGTTGAATGGTCATGTCAGAACCTAACATTGACAATTTGAATTTAAATTTAAATTTAAATTGTGAAGATCTCGCAATCCAGGAAATTATTTAGCCATTAACATATGTCAATGGTAAAGAGAAGCTAAAGTTCACTTTTTTTTTGACTTATTGATTTTCACTCTGCAGGACTTGATCTATTGGAAGGCCAGTCTCGACCTATCACTTGGGAACAGTTTCAGGTAGTGGATAATGATGACCTCTCTGCAGTTCGTTTGGTGACTGTGGATGGCTTACAACATGGACGAATCACAGTAAGAGGTTAATGTCTATTTAACAAACAGGATGAATTCTAATAACCAAGGCAGGATCTCACACCTAGCACCATGACACTTTCCTGGTCCAAGGAATTAATATAAATTGTTTAAACCATGAGATTTAACAATTCCTATTGAAAAGTAAGATTTGCCATAGAGTTTATTACAAGTATTGGCAAGAGATGAGAAAATAACTTGGTGCAGTAAACTCAAGTGTTGTTAGGGTAAGGTTTGACGGTCCAAGGAAATTGATCTGTCAAACTTTCATTTTTTAATAAACTCCAACTTCAGTGTAATGACTTTGAGATTTCATGATGTGGAGCTGCTGACGTTGGACTGGGGTGGGCACAGTAAGACGTCTTACAACACCAGGTTTAAGTCCAACAGGTTTGTTTCGAATCACTAGCTTTCGGAGCGCAGCTCCTTCCTCAGGTGAATCAGGCATTGGAGCAGTTATTAATAACAAAATGCTTGCGAGTATATGAAAATTGATGTATGTACTAAATTTTCTGGAGCTACAATATAAAATGAAGACAGTAATGAAGATAATACACTGGTTATCAGATGACAATTCCAATGTTTCCTTCCTCTCCTGAGGGCAGTGCTTTATTTTTCAGTAGTGGGCACCCTCCAGGGTTGAGCCCAAATGGCCACTCTCCCTGTATAAACTCACTTGTGCAGTTGTTATAGATGTCATAGATGTTTACAGCATGGAAACTGGCCCTTCGGCCCAGCTTGTCCATGCCGCACAGTTTCTATCACTAAGCTAGTCCCACTTGCCCGCATTTGGCCCATATCCCTCGATACCCACCCTGCCCATGTAACTGTCTAACCGTTTTTTAAAGGAACATATTGCACCCACCTCTACCACTGTCTCTGGCAGCTCATTCCAGATGCTCACCACCCTCTGTGTGAAAACATTTCCCCTCTGGTCTCTTTTGTATCTCTCCCCTCTCACCTTAAACCTATGCCCTCTAATTCCAGACTCCTCTGCCATTGGGAAAAGACTATCTACCTTATTTATGCTCCTCATTACGACAGCACGGTAGCATTGTGGTTAGCACAATTGCTTCACAGCTCCAGGGTCACAGGTCCAAGTCCGGCTTGGGTCACTGTCTGTGCGTAGTCTGCACATCCTCCCCGTGTGTGCGTGGGTTTCCTCCGGGTGCTCCGGTTTCCTCCCACAGTCCAAAGATGTGCAGGTTAGGTGGATTGGCCATGATAAATTGCCCTTAGTGTCCAAAATTGCCCTTAGTGTTGGGTGGGGTTACTGGGTTATGGGGATAGGGTGAAGGTGTTGACCTTGGGTAGGGTGCTCTTTCCAAGAGCCGGTGCAGACTCGATGGACCGAATGGCCTCCTTCTACACTGTAAATTCTATGATTATCTTATAGACCTCTAGAAGATCACCCCTAAGCATTCTAAGCTCCAGGGAAAAAAGTCCCAGCCTATCCATCCTCTCCTTATAACTCAGACCATCAAGTCCTGGTAGCATCCTCGTAAATCTCTCCTTCTGCACTCTTTCTAGTTGAACAATATCCTTCCTACAATAGGGTGAACAGAACTGAACACCGTATTCCATGTGTTGTCTTACCAATGTCTTATATAACTTCAACAAGATGTCCCAACTCCTGTATTCAATATACTGACCAATAAAACTAAGCATGCCGAATGCCTTCTTCACCACCCTGTCCACTTGCGACTCCACCTTCAAGGAGCTATGAACCTGTACCCATAGGTTTCTTTGTTTTGTAACTCTCCCCAAATCCCTACCATTAACTGAGTAGGTCCTGCCTTGATTTGATCCACCAAAATGCAGCACCTCACATTTATCCACATTAAACTCCATGTGCCATTCATCGGCGATTGGCCCAATTGGTCAAGATCCTGTTGCAATCTTATATAACCTTCTTCACTATCCACTATACCACCAATCTTGGTGTCATCTGCAAACTTACTAACCATGCCTCCTACATTCTCATCCAAATCATTTATATATAGATCACAAAAAAGGGTGGATCCAGAACCGATCCCTGAGGCACACCAGGTCTCCAGTTTGAAAAATAACCCTCCACAACCACCTTTTGGCTTCGGTCGCCAAGCCAATATTGTACCCAATTGGCTACCTCGTACTGGATTTCGTGAGATTTAACCTTTTGCAACAACCTACCATGCGGTACCTTGTCAAAGTCCATGTAGACAACGCCGACTGCACTCCCCTCATCTACCTTCTTGGTTACCCTTCAAAAAACTCAACCAAATTTGTGCAACATGACTTTCCCCTTACAAAGCCATGCAACGTTCCCTAATTAGCCTTTGCCTGCCTAAAAGCCTATAGATCCTGTCCCTCAGAATACGTTCTGACAGTTTACCCACTAGAGACGTAAGGCTCACCTCACCGGTCTGTAGTTCCCAGGTTTTCCCCTGCAGTCCTTTTTAAACAAGGCACAACATTTGCTACCCTCCAATCTTCAGGCACCTCCCCTGTGGCTGCCGATTATTCAAATTTCTCAGCTCGGGGGCCGACAATTTCCTCCCTAGCCACAATGTCCTAGGATACATTTCATCAGGTCCCAGGGATTTATATAGATGCGCTTTACTACCTCCAGCACCTCCTTTTCTGTAATATGTACACTCCTCAAGACATCACTTTTTATTTCACCAATTTCCTTAACATTCGTGCCTTTCTCAACAGTAAATACTGATGAGTAATATTCATTTAGGACCTCTCCCATCCCTTCTGGATCTGCACATAGATTACCTTGTTTATTCTTAAGAGACCCTATCCTCCCCTTGTCACCCTTTTTGCCCTCCTGATTTCTCTCTTAACTCTGCTCTGACAAGCCCTATATTCTTCGAGGTATCCAGTTGATCCCAGCTGCCCATGCATGTCAAATGTTTCCTTCTTCCTTTTGACCATGGCCTCAATATCCCGAGTCATCCAGGGTTCCCTCCTTCGGCCTTGCCTTCACTCGAAGGGGAATGTGCTCATCCCGAACCCTAGTTTTCACCTTTTTGAAAGACTCCCACTTACCAGCTGTTTCCTTGCCTGCAAATAGGCACCCCCAATTGGCCTTTCGCCAATTTCGAATTTCAACTTTTGGGCCAGAACTATCATTCTCCATAGCTATCTTAAAACTAATGGAATTATGATCACTGGTCCCAAAGTGATCTCTCACTAACACTTCCGTCACCTGCCCTTTATTATTCCCCAAGATGAGGTCAAGTTGTGTCCCATCTCTAGTCGGGCCATCGTCATATTGAATGAGGAATTCTTCCTGAATACACTCGACAAATTTCTCTCCATCCAAACCCCTAGTTCTATGGCTGTCCCAGTTAATGTTGGGAAAGTTGAAGTACCCATCTATTACCACCCTATTTTTACAGCAGCTATCTGTAATCTCTTTACATATTTGCTTCTCAATATCCTGCTGACTATTTGGGGGCCTATAATACAGCCCTATCTACCCACATAGACTCAGTGGGCGAACCCTCGGATATATCCTCTCGCTGTACTGCTGTGATACTGTCCCTAATCAAAAACACAACTCCCCCTCCTCTCTTACCTCCTGTTCTATCGTTCCTATAGCATCTGTACCCTGGAACATTGAGCTGCCAGTCCAGCCCCTCCTTTAGCCATGTTTCAGTAATAGCTATAATATCCCAGTCCCATGTACCCATCCATGCCCTGAGTTCATCTGCCTTGCCCGTTAGGCCTCTTGCATTGAAATAAATGCAGTTCAATCTGTTTCTCTGCCTTCCACTTTTCTCCTCACTGACTTTTGTTTCTATCCTCTCTTTACTATCCTCCGACTTCCTGCATTTGTTCCCAACCCCCTGCCATGTTAGTTTAAACCCTTCCCAACAGCGCTCGCAAACAACCCCCCTAGGACATTGGTTCCAGTCCTGCCCAGGTGTAGACCGTCGGATTTGTTATGGTCCCACCTCTCCCAGAACCAGTTCCAATGTCCCAAAAATCTGAATCTCTCCCTCCTGCACCATCTCTCAAGCCACACATTCATCCTGTCTATCCTGTCATTCCTACTCTGACTAGCATGTGGCACATTTTAGTTTAACTCCTAACTCCCTAAATTCAGAATGCAGGACCTCATCCCATTTTTAACCTATATCGTCGGTGTCTATATGTACCATGATAGCTGGCTGTTCACCCTCCCCCTTTAGAATGTCCTGCTCTGAGACACCCCTCACCCGGGAGTCACTAGATTATTTAGCCATGGTGGATCTCACAGCTGGCTCTGATAATCCCTAAGAGTGGAAAATGTGAGCTGGATTCTCTGCCTTGCGACTTCAGGAACGCAAATTGCGATTGGAGAATCAGGCATTGTGCGCAAATCGAGGTTTGCACCGGGGCCAATTCCGGAGCCATGCTCTGGTTCGTCCCTAACAGTGAAAACGAGGTTGGGGCATGCAAAACTTGCATTTGCATGCATTTAAATATGATTAGGTTGGACTCGGTAAGCTCTGCCCTTCTGTGATGCTCCGCCCCCTCACACGTGGACGTCACGCGGGAATGAATTATACAAGTATTTACAAACAGGGACTTGGCGCCATGGTTTGGGGCAGCACAGTAGCATTGTGGATAGCACAAATGCTTCACAGCTCCAGGGTCCCAGGTTCGATTCCGGCTTGGGTCACTGTCTGTGCGGAGTCTGCACATCCTCCCCGTGTGTGCGTGGGTTTCCTCCGGGTGCTCCGGTTTCCTCCCACAGTCCAAAGATGTGCGGGTTAGGTGGATTGGCCATGCTAAATTTCCCATAGTGTCCAAAATTGCTCTTAGTGTAGGGTGGGGTTACTGGGTTATGGGGATAGGGTGGAGGTGTGGACCTTGGGTAGGGTGCTCTTTCCAAGAGCCGGTGCAGACTCGATGGGCTGAATGGCCTCCTTCTGCACTGTAAATTCTATGATAAATTCTATGATAAATTCTATGGTTGTGGAAGTGGAGCAGTTGGTGGGGATGGGGGTGGGGTGGGGGGGGTGGTGGTGGGGGGTTGCTCGGGCCAGGGGCAGTAGCAGGGAGCAAATTGGTGCCAAGTCCACAGATTCAGGATGACCCCTCAGGATTGGCTCAGACCACCAATGCTGCAGTCTGTCTTTTAAATGCGCCTTTGGGTGCTCCTTACAGGCTCCTGACTGCTCACACTGCTGAGTGCTGCCTATGTCTTTTAAAAGCTCAGAAGGCCTCTGGTCATCTGGCAACCCACCCAAGCCGTTCCTCAAGATACCCTCATACCCAACACTATCATCAAAAGGATGGGCATGCCAAGCTGAATCAGGGCTCACCAGCTGTTGGCACTCCTCAGAAGCACTGGCCCACTGCAGAGGAAGCAGGGGATCAGCAGCGCTCACCCCAACCAGAGGACAACTGCGCCGTGGCCTTTGGAGCCCTCCCTGGTTCTCTGCCCCTCTCAGGGAAGAGGCTTCACCAGTGACCTCCATCCTTCTGGATCAACAGTTGTCTCCTCCTGGTGAGACTGGCAGTGCTGACTGCCTCTGCACCACCTCCCAGGAGGGCAGGCTAGAGTCTGCAGCCCACCCTAGGGAAGAGGGCGTCCCTCCGCTCCTCACTGGCATAGAGATGTGGGTCCACCTCAGATTCCCGACCTCAGAGGGGCAGGTCTTCGGTGAGCCATCTTTGTGGCTGCAGTGAGTGCGTGGTAAGTGGAGCGCTTAAAAACAGCTCCAGCTGCCATGCTCTCTGGTGCTAACTCCGCCCCAGTGGTTACCCCACCCGCTGGGCCAAGAATTGCTCTGAATTCACACTTGCAGAGTGCTGCTCCATTTGTATGTCCTGACTCGCTTACTGAATAGTGCCACCAATGGGAACGCGAATCGAATGCAATTCAGTTCCGGCAGTGTGTTAACGTGCATGAGGTTCATCCAGCTGGGGATGATTGTTCCCTTGTCCTGATTGGACCGGGAATTAATCAGCATTTGTATAAAATGCTCTGTAGTCGCCGAGAAAAAGGAGTAAGGACCCAGTAATGTGTAACAGGGCCCTCTGTATCTACTGCTGTAAAACTAAATAAATGTCTCCCTGTGAACTTGTCAGACCCTCCTTGTCGTTACCATAGGCGGCAAAACTTTTGTTCTCCTTTAAGTAGTCCAGACATTGCCAAAAGCCCATGTCACAACGAGAGGTGAAATCTGAAATCTTCCTGGTTTTCATTATTCAGTTCCACACCGTGGGGTGCTCTAACTGCCAAGCCACTGGTCAGCTAAATCCAGGTCGATTACCTGAAGATGAGAAGAAATAAAAATGTGAGATGCAGAACTGATTTCAACCATGAAATCGTAATTGTTTGAAATCTGTTTGAAAAATTCATTCTCAAGTTGCAGGTGTCAGTGGCATGGGGGCCTAGATTTTTCGTTATTGGGCATGCGCACTTGGCGGACCTAGCAGCAGATGCGAAATGCACTTTGGCCACGATCTGCCCTCGAACGAGACTTCATGCTGCCGGGCCAATTATCGGCCTGGCACTGGGATATGTTCAGCACCGTCTAGGAGGGTAGGATGAGGGCAGGCACCGAGAAATGGGAGGGTGTGGGATGATGCTTCTGATGTGCTCCTTCAGGGGGATGGCCACTGCACAGCTGTTTCAAGAAGCTACTGACCTGAAAACAGAATTAGATGAGAAGAACGCTACAGAAAGTGTCTAGGGAGCACATTCAAACACAAGCCTCAGACACCTTTTCTCATTTTATTTCAATCTGACATTTTATCCTGGCCTGGGTTGAGGTTACAGCTAAAACGGCCTTGACTGCATGTGAAATTGCATTCAATTGGCCCCTTAATGGACTAAATTGTCTGCTTGATTGTCAGTGGGCATGATTCAGACATCTTCTTGTGTGATTTCACGTGCTTTCTGGTCTGGTGCACACCCACCCAACCAATATAAAAGTTTGTTCGGAGTGTATGTTGGTACTTGGAGGCAGAAAGGGATATTATGTATATGTTGCCAGTCCAATGGAAATTAAAACTTAACATCTGAATTTGAAGGAATTTGCTACCTTTTAATAATAATATAAATGTTTCTTGTCACAAGTAGGCTTACATTGCAATGAAGTTACTGTGAAAAAACCCTCGTCGCCACACTCTGGCGCCTGTTCGGGTACACAGAGGGAGAATTTAGAATGTCCGAATAACCTAACGCGTCTTTCGGGACTAGTGGGAGGAAATCGGAGCACCCGGAGGAAATCCACACAGACACAGTGGGAACGTGCAGACTCCGCACAGACAGTAACCCAGCTGGGAATCGAACCAGGGACCCTGGCGCTGTGAAGCCACAGTGCTAACCACTGTGCTGCCCGACCGTGCTACCTTGTTCAATCATTACATCTATTCATTGAACCCACCAGAATCATAAAATCATAAAATGGAACAGTGTAGAAGGAGAAACCAAAAAGAAAATGCTGGAAAATCTCAGCAGGTCTGGCAGCATCTGTAGGGAGAGAAAAGAGCTATCGTTTTGAGTCCTGATGCTCCTTTGTAAAAACGATAGCTCTTTTCTCTCCCTACAGATGCTGCCAGCCTGCTGAGATGTTCCAGCGTTTTCTTTTTGGTTTCAGATTCCAGCATCCGCAGTAATTTGCATTTATCCAGCATAGAAGGAGACCATTCTGCCCTTCAAGTCCACACTGGATATCTGCAAGGGCAAATCAGCTAGTGCCACTTTTCCACCATTTCTCCATGGATTTGGCAAGCCTTCTTCTCTTTTTAGGTGCTTATCCAATTCCCTTAGAAGTCCGTAATTCAATCTCCCCCACTACACTCTCCAGTGGTGCAATTCAAATCCGAGAAACTTTATGTATGAAATGTTTTTCTCACATTGTTGTTAGTTCTTTTGACAACCACCTTAAGTTGGTGTCTTCTGGTTCTCAACCCTCTGCTAATGGAACAGTTTCCATCTACTCTGTCTAATCCACATCTTGATTTTGAACAGCTCTATCAAATGTATTCCCCAACAGCCAGTGGGATATAGAGGAGCAGATATGTAGACAGATTTTACAGATTTTGGAAAGATGTAAAAGCACCAGGGTTGTTGTGGGTGATTTTAACTTCCCCTCCATTGACTGGGACTCACATAGTGCTTGGGGCTTGGATGGGGCAGAATATTTAAGGAGCATCCAGGAGGGCCTCTTGAAACAATATGTCCAATGAGGGCAGGGGCAGTATTGGACCTCGTGTTGGGGAATGAGCCCGGCCAGGTGGTCAAAGTTTCAGTAGGCGAGAATTTGGGGAACAGTGACCATAATTCAGCAAGTTTTAAGGTACTTGTGGATAAAGATAAGTGTAGTCCACGGATGATGGTGCTAAATTTGGGGAAGGTTAATTATGACAATATTAGGCAGGAACTGAAGAATTTAGATTGGTGGCAGCTGTTTGAGGGTAAATCAACACCTGATATGTGGGGAGTCTTTTAAACGTCAGTTGATAAGAATTCAGGACCGGCATGTTCCTGTGAGGATGAAGGATAAGTATGGCAAATTTTGGGAACCTTGGATAATAAGGGATATTGTGAGGCTAGTCAAAAAGAAAAACAAAGCATTTGTAAGGGCTAGAAGACTGGGAACAGACAAAGCCCTTGAGGAATATAAAGAAAGTAGGAAGGAACTTAAGCAAGGAGTCAGGAAGGCTCAAAGGGGTCATGAAAAGTAATTGACAAACTGGATTAATAAGAATCCCAAGGCTTTTTATGCATATATAAAGAGCAAGTTGGTAGCCAGTGAAAGGATTGGCCCACTCAAGGACAGAGGAGGGAATCTATGTGTGGACCCAGAGGAAATGGGCGAGGTACTAAATGAGTACCTTGCATCAGTATTCACCAAGGAGAAGAACTTGGTGGATGATGAGTCTCGGGAAGGGTGTGTAGATAGTCTGGGGCATGTCGACATCAAAAAGGTAGAGGTGTTTGAGTCTGGAAAAATATGAAGGTAGATACTGAGGGTGGCAAGTGAGACCTTGACAAAAATCTTTGTATCCTCATTGATTACAGATGAGGTCCCAGAGGACTGGAGAGTAGTCAATGTTTTCCTTTTTTTAAGAAGGGTAGAAAAGATAGAAGTTTACAAAATTATGAGGGGCATGGACAGAGTGTACAGTAAGAAGCTTTTTCCCAGGGTGGAGCAGTCAATTGCTAGGGGTTCAAGGTGCAAGGGGCAAAGTTTAAAGGAGATGTGTGCGAGGGAAGTTTTTTCTTATACAGAGGATAGTGGGTGCCTGGAACCCGCTGCCAAAGGTGGTGGTGGTATAATAGTGACGTTTAAGGAATGTCTTGACAAATATATGAATAGGATAGGAATAGAGGGATACGGACACCAGAAGGTTTTAGGTTAAATGGGCAGCATGGTCAGCACAGACTTGGAGGGCCGTAGGACCTGTTCCTATGCTGTACTTTACTTTGTTCTTTATCAGTGAGAGGGAAGGATTATCTTGCCAGACATGTACCGGTGGATCCTCACCTCTGCAGCGCAGGCCAGTGCTGAGGTGGCCGTCCTTGATGGAGATGCGTGTGTCACACTTCTCCTTACCGCAAACCCACAGGTAACCTCACAATCCTGCACTTCTCCAGCTTCCACGCTAAACACATTGAAGAAGCCATCCCCTTTGGACATCCATACAGACAGGATCTGCTCAGACGAGGAGGAACGTAACAGACATCTACAGATGCTGAAAGACGCCCTCGTAAGAATGGGATATGGCGCTCGATTCACCGATCAACAGTTCCAATGCGCCACAGCAAAGAAACGCACCTGCCGTCTCAGAAGACAAACACAGGACACAACTGACAGAGTACCCTTCGTCGTCCAGTACTTACTCGAAGTGGAGAAACTACGACATCTTTGGAGCCTTCAACACGTAATCGATGAAGACGAACATCTTGCCAAGACCATCCCCACACCCCCACTACTTCTCTTCAAACAACCGCGCAACCTCAAACAGACCGTTGTTTGCAGCAAACTACCCAGCCTTTAGGACTACGGGCAGCACGGTAGCATAGTGGTTAGCACCGTGGCTTCACAGCGGCAGGGTCCCAGGTTCAATTCCCTGCTGGGTTACTGTTTGTACGGAGTCTGCACGTTCTCCCCGTGTCTGCGTGGGTTTCCTCCGGTTTCCTCCTACAGTCCAAAGATGTGCAGGTTAGTTGGACTGGCCATGCTAAATTGCCCCTAGTGTCCAACAAAGGTTCGGAGGGGTTATTGAGTTGTGGGGATAGGGTGGAAGTGAGGGCTTAAGTGAGTCGGTGCAGACTCAATGGGCCAAATGGCCTCCTTCTGCACTGTATGTTCTATGTTCAAACAGCGACCGCGACATCGCACAACCCTGCCATAGCAACCTCTGCAAGATGTGCCAGATCATCGACATGGATACCACCATTACACATGAGAACACCACCCACCAGGTACTCGGTACATACTTGTGCGACTTGGCCAACGTTGTCTACCTCATACGCTGCAGGGAAGGATGTCCCAAGGCATGGAACAATGGCGAGACTATGCAGACGCTGCAACAACGGATGAATGGCCATCGCGCGACAATCACCAGGCAGGAATGTTCCCTTCCAGCCGGGGAACACTTCAACAGTCACGGGCATTCAGCCTCTGATCTTCGGGTAAGCGTTCTCCAAGGTGGTCTTCCGGACGCATGACAATGCAGAATCGCCGAGCATAAAGTGATAGCCAAGTTCTGCACGCATGAGTACGACCTCAACCGGGACCTTGGATTCAAATACACACACACACACACACACACACACACACACACACACACATACATCACCACCACCATCTGGCCTGGGCTTGTGAAATCGTACCAACTGTCCTGGCTTGAGATAATTCACACCTCTTTAACCTGTGATTATCCCTCTCTCCAGTCACACCGTCTGGCCCTGTAAAGACTTAAATACCTGCAATGACTCGCATTCAAAGTATCATTTTGCCTCATTGGCCTTGTCTATATATGTGTTAGTGTAACCCAACTCTTAACTCACCTGATGAAGGAGCTACATTCCAAAAGCTACTGATTCCACAAAAACCTGTTGGACTTTACCCTGGTATTGTAAGACTTCTTACTGTGCCCTTCCCCAGTCCAATGCCGGCATCTCCACATCATGACTGGCAACTGGTGGAACTGCACCTAGCCCGGAGGAACAGCATGGATGTCTCCCTCAGAAGAAGGTCAGTGGGGTCGGGATTTCCCAGACCAGTCAGGCTCCTGTGATGGGTAGGGTTGGTGATGGCAGGAGTATGTGTTGGTGCGGGTGTGGACATTGCCTCCATGGGGGCCTTCCTTGGGCTGCAGGGTGTTCAGTCTGATGGGCACTCCTGGAAGTTGGCAAGGAGCCCACAAGGGTTTATTTGACATGTGGCAAAGGGTTCTTCTGCCACTGATGAGATGCCAGAGGCGAAGAAGCCTTTAATTGACCACTACATAATTAGCCTCTGGACAAAAGCAGAAGACAATTGACATGCCACACCCCACCACTCCCACACAATTCTTTGGCATTTCTCACCTTCATTTCAGCTCGCATTTGAGGTCCTGTAAATTTCTAGCCCATGTGTCATGGATTCTCCTAGTACCAGCAGTAACATGAATTTACAAGACATAATAGGATACGGCATACCTAACAAAAGGTCGAAATCTGTGTAGCAACAGCAACAGTTAACCGACAAAGGGCAGGATGGAATGTGTCTTTCCTGATAACTATATTAACAGATAGGATCAGATGTGAATCCCTTATTAGCAGAATTAGTTTACCTAGATGATTGGGAGATCAATGAGGCATACACATGCTAATGTCTAGAATCAGAAAATATGAATGTGGCAGACAACCAAATATACAGAAGGCAGCATCAAAGTTGAACAGAGGTAAAATGGCCAGGACTCTCAGAAACAAAGCAGGCCGGTTGACACCTAGCAGCCTCAGAAGCAGACAAGCCAGTTTCCAGCTAGAAGCCTGGAGGCCAAGTTTTACATCGAACTGCCACTAAGTCTTAGAGCTAGGGCAATGTAGTTAATTATAAGACTTTTCCCAGAAGTCAGTATTCTCTCTGTATTGTGTGGTAACTGCAAACTCGTTTATGACTTGTAGATCTATTTAATTTGGATGTTTTGGGGGAAAGTCTTAAGGAGCTCAGGGATCGTAGATATATTTTTGGAAAAGGTGGTACGTCCTACATAAACTGTGTGTGTTTAGTATTTCATATGCTTAATTGTCTTAGCGTAGTATAGTTCTGTTCATGTGTGTTTGCCTTTTCTTTAATTTAATAAATAGTTTTCAATAATTGTTACACAATGACTGGGCTGCTTATTCTCACTGGGGTTTCACTTGATTCCTGACACCCCATGAACTAATGTTCCAAGTTGGGATACTCTCGTAGATAATATCAGTGTGGTTTGTGACACATATCTGTGCTTGCATAAACTCTTACCTGCTCCACTATAGAGTCCCTTTATGACTTTTGATTAATGTTGGATGGTAATTCAACAATTGATTCACTAATTCACCCTTTGTTTAATTTGCAGGAGGAAAAGGTTTTATGTTTACAGTCAATGACATCAAGTCTGGTGTTGTTCGTTATCACCATGATGACAGTGACTCCACAAATGACTTCGTTGTATTTAGAATTTTTGATGGTTTTCACAGTACCCGGCACAAATTCCCCATCAACATCCTGCCTAAAGATGACAGCCCCCCATTCCTTATCAACAATGTTATCTTTGAACTATGCGAGGATCAAGAAATACTGATTGAAAAGTTTATGCTTCAGGCCTCAGACATGGATTCGAGTGATGATTACATCCTTTTCAAAATCATCAAAACTCCACAGGCAGGAGAAATTATGAAAAGACCGGCACCAGAATTAACAGGTTTGTTTTGCCTTTGATTTTGATGATGAGGAATGGAAGACATTGCTGTATTTTGGCATTGAAAGTTGGTTATTTGAGAATATATCTTTAAATTTTATTCTTGAGGTAGTCATCCTGAAATTTCCAGTTTTCACATCAGCACAAGGAAACTTGGTTCACATTCTCTGGTTCACTAATGTTACAGACAATTGGTGCAAGTATAAAATGGTGAACTATTAGGAGGAGTTTCAACTAATTCAGCAGGGGGAGGGGACACAGACTGTTAGCAGAACAGGGTCACAGCGTAATAGAGAAAAGCAATCAAGTCAGAGGGAACACAGTGGTAGTAGGTTTCAAAGGATTAAGGCAAGGCTGGGCCTCTACATTAATGCTAGGAGTATTACAGGAAAAATGGCTGAGTTCAAGCTGAGGATGGACGGGTGGAATTGTGATATCGTAGCCATCACAGAGACGTAGTTGAGGGAGGGGCAGCATTGGCAGCCTAACATCCCAGGATATAGAATCTTAAGGTAGACAGAAGAGGGGATAAAAGAGGAGGGGGCATTGCTGTTGTGTTGGGTGTTCTGATACACAAACGAACCAACACGGTTGTAGATGGTACAACTCTGTTTTATTATTCTGTACAGTAACAACTGTTAACTTCTGGCTGTGGTTCGTACTTCACCATTTAACCTGTGGACCCAGCCCTAGCACTATCTAAGAGAGGCACTCAGCACATGGTGTATGTTTGAGTGGCACGCTGTGAGCTCTGTGCTCTGAGCTATCTCCTGGTAGAATGAGCGGGAACTGTGGTGTTCCCTGTTTTATAGTGCATGTGCTCTCACTGGTGATTGGCTGTGATGTTGTGTGTGTGTTGATTGGTCCGTCTACCTGTCCATCAGTGTGTGTGTGTGATTGCACCATGATATGTTAATATGGATAACATGACATCCCCCCTTTTCACAAGGATATGTGCCCACATGGTAATGAATATTGGTGTGTACTGAGTGCGGCTGAATATGTGTGTGCAATATTTACAACATGTACATGAGGCTAAACTATATACATAGGAAGGTGTCGGGTGCAACGGAGCGACGAGGTTTTACCACAACCAAAGCAAGTGCAATCATCAAATATCGAAAGAGAACTCCTGGAACGACAAAAAAAGAAACACGTTAACATTGTTGCACAACAATTCAGTGAGTCCAATGTGCAAACAGGCTCATAAGTCCAGTCTAGTAGGTGGGCGACGAATTCGGGTTGACCGCCTCAAGGGTGGATCCACCGGCTGAGGAATGGGCCTGGCCACAGGCGATAGAGGAATAGGCAGAGTGGCAGGAAGCTCCACAAAGTCGACATCAGGCACAACAGGAGGGCGTGGCACCGGTGCATGATCACGTAGCGAGCGCGGAAGCAGCCGAAGGGCCCGCCGATTACGCCGGCGAATGGAGCCATCAGGCATGCAAACCAGGAACGAGCGGGGAGCCACGCAGCGGAGAACCTCGGCAGTTGCCGACCAGCCACCCTCCGGTAGGTGTATGCGGACGTTGTCTCCAGGCGCAAGGGCAGGAAGATCAGTTGCCCGAGTGTCATGTGCCACCTTCTGCTGAGCACGCTGCTGTCGCATCCTTTGCAGTACTGGAGCATGGTCGGGGTTAGGAACATGAATGGACGGCACAGTGGTCCTGAGGGTGCGACCCATCAACAGCTGGGCTGTGGACATTCGACTGGGGATGCAAAGGGCTGGACGTCACATGTGTGAAGCCATATGAAGTGGCAAAAGAAGACCATTCTTGGCTCGCAAACCAGGGCCCATTGTCCGACATGACGGTAAGCGGAATGCCATGGCGAGCGAAGGTTTCTTTGCATGCTCTGATTACAGCTGATGATGTCAAGTTGTGCAGGCGTATGACCTCCGGATAATTGGAAAAATAGTCAATTATAATGATGTAGTCCCTACCGAGCGCATGAAAAAGGTCCACACCCACCTTTGCCCAGGGGGACGTTACCAACTCATGGGGCTGAAGTGTCTCGGGGTTGCGCCGGCTGAAACCTTTGGCGGGTGGGGCAGTTGAGCACCATGTTAGTGATGTCGTCGCTGATGTCCGGCCAGTACACAGCTTCTCGGGCCCTCCGCCTGCACTTTTCAACCCCGAGATGGCCTTCGTGCAATTGTTCGAGGACAATTGTTCGTGCATGCTGTGTGGGATCACAATCCGGTCCAACTTTAGGAGGACATCATCAATGGCGGACAAGTCGTCCCGGACATTGTAGAATTGTGGCCACTGCCCCTTGGGCCACCCTTCCATCATGTGGCGCATCACACGTTGTAGAAGGGGGTCAGCCGCAGTCTCACGGCGAATGTGAGCCAGACTTGCATCAGTAGCCGGCAGATTGACCGATGTGAAGTCTACTTGTGCATCGACCTGACAAACGAACACCCCCGATTCGGGCGGTGTGCTCACTGCTCTGGACAGGGCATCCGCGATGATGAGGTCCTTTCCCGGGGTGTAGACAAGTTGGAAGTCGTACCTCCGGAGCTTGAGCAGAATGCGCTGGAGGCGAGCGGTCATTTCGTTGAGGTCCTTTTGTATGATGCCGACCGGGGGGCAATGGTCGGTCTCCACGGTGAACTGCGGAACACCACACACAATAGTCGTGGAATTTATCGATGCCGGTTAACAAACCCAGGCACTCCTTTTCAATCTGCGCATAGTGCTATTCTATGAGGGTCATGGCCCGCGAAGCAGAGGCGACCAGGGCCCATGATGCAGAGTCGTCCCGTTGCAGGAGTACCGTCCCAATGCCGGACTGGCTGGCATCAGTCGAGATCTTTGTGTCCCGAGTAGTGTCGAAGAACGCCAATACCGGGGCGGTGGTGAGCTTGATCTTGAGCTCCTCCCATTCCTTCTGGTGTGAGGGCAGCCAGTGGAATACCGTAGTCTTCTTTACCAGGTGGCAAAGAGCCGTTGTGTGCGAGGCAAGGTTGGGAATAAACTTCCCCAGGAAGTTGACCATCCCGAGAAAGCGTAGCACTGCCTTCTTGTCTGCCGGCTGCAGCATGGCTGCAATAGCTGTCACTTTGTCGGCATCCGGACGCACCCCTGACCGGGATATGTGGTCCCCCAGAAACCTTAGCTCAGTTTGGCCAAAAGAACACTTGGCTCGGTTGAGGCGCAGGCCGTGTTCTCGTATCCGAGCAAAGACACGCTGGAGGCGACTGATGTGCTCCTGTGGTGTGGTGGACCAGATGATGACGTCGTCAACATAGACGCGCACCCCTTCGATGCCCTCCATCATCTGTTCCATGATTCGATGAAACACCTCGGATGCCGAGATGATGCCAAACGGCATCGTATTAGAGCAGTATCTGCCAAAGGGAGTGTTGAAAGTGGACAGCTTCCTGCAGGCCTGATCCAGCTGAATCTGCCAAAAACCTTTTGAGGCATCAAGCTTGGTGAAAATTTTAGCCCGGGCCATTTCGCTCATGATTTCTTCCCGTTTGGGTATTGGGTAGTGTTCCCTCATGATGTTATTGTTCAGGTCTTTAGGGTCGATGCAGATCCGGAGCTCGCCAGAGGGCTTTTTTACGCACACCATGGAGCTTACCCATGGCGTAGGCTCCGTGACCCGGGAAAGCACCCCTTGGTCTTGCAGATCCTGCAGGTGCTGCTTGAGGCTGTCCTTGAGTGGTGCTGGGACTCTACGAGGTGCGTGAATGACCGGGGTAGCGTCCAGTTTAAGCCATATTCTGTCAGTGTAGGGCAGTGTGCCCATGCCCTCGAAAACCTCCTCGTTGTGGGCGAGGAACGAGTGGAGCTGCGCCCTTAAGTCTGCATCCGGGAAATCGGACGTGCCTTCTGGAGACAGAGTGTGTACCCGCTGAACGAGGTGGAGGATCTTGCACACCTGTGTGCCAAGCAGAGAGTCCTTCGAGGATCCAACTATCTCAAAAGACAGTGTGGCTGTGTATGAATTGTGTGCAACCTCGAGCTGGCAGGACCCCGTGGCCGGGATAACATTACCATTGTAATCGAACAACTGACAGTGGGATGGCCAAAACGGTGGTTTGACCTTCAAGGTGTGAAAGACTGACCATGCAATGAGATTGGCGGAGGCACCAGTGTCTAAGCGGATTGTGATTGGTGATCGGTTGTCCGTTAGGGTGGCACAACATTCATCGCCCGGATAACGCTGTGCACTGGCATCGGCTGGTGGGTCCTACATGGGGACATCGGATTTCTGTCTATTACCGCAACGTGGAAGGGTTCCCGGTCGACATGGAAGGGTTTCTGGGCGGGCGGTCGCTAATCGGGCAGTCTGCAGTCTACGCTCGGTCGCTGGGCGGGCGGTCGCAGTTCGGGCGGTCTCCAATCTGCGCTCAGTCGCTGGGCGGGCATTCTCCAGTCTGCGCTCAGTCGCTGGGCGGGCGGTCGCTGTTCGGGCGGTCTCCAGTCTGCGCACAGTCGCTTGTAGGGCGGTTGCTGCTCAGGTGGTCTCCAGTCTGCACTCGGTCGCTGTTCGGGCGGTCTCCAGTCTCCGCTCAGTCATTGGGCGGGCGGTCGCTGTTTGGGCGGTCTCCAGTCTGCGCTCGGTCGCTGGGCGGCGGTCGCCAGTCTGCGCTCGGTCGCTGGGCGGGCGGTCGCTGTTCGGGCGGTCTCCAGTCTGCGCTCGGTCACTGGGCGGGCGGTCGCTGTTCCGGCGGTCTCCAGTCTGCACTCGGTTGCTGTTCGGGCGTTCTCCAGTCTGCGCTCAGTCGCTGGGCGGGCGGTCGCTGGGCGGGCGTTCTCCAGTCTCTGCTCGGTCGCTGGGCGGGCGGTCTCCAGTCTCCGCTCAGATGTTGGGCGGGCGGTCTCCAGTCTGCGCTCGGATGCTAGGCAGGCGGTCGCTGTTTGGGCGGTCTCCAGTCTGCGTTCGGTCGCTGTTTGGGTGGTCTCCAGTCTGCGCTCGGTCGTTGGGTGGCGGTCTCCAGTCTGCACTCGGTCGCTGGGTGGCGGTCCCCAGTCTGCGCTCGGTCGCTGGGTGGCGGTCTCCAGTCTGCGCTCAGTCGCTGGGCGGGCGTTCTCCAGTATCCGCTCAGTTGCTGAGCGGGCGGTCGCTGGGCGGGCGGTCTCCAGTCTGTGCTCGGATTCTAGGCGGGCGCTCGCTGTTCGGGTGGTCTCCAGACTGCACTCAGTCGTTGGGCAGGAGGTCGCTGTTTGGGCGGTCTCCAGTCTGCGTTCGGTCGCTGTTTGGGCGGTCTCCAGTCTGCGCTCGGTCGCTGGGCGCTCGGTCGCTGTTCAGGCGGTCTCCAGTCTGCGTTCGGTCGCTGTTTGGGCGGTCTCCAGTCTGCGTTCGGTCGCTCGGTGGTGGTCTCCAGTCTGCGCTCGGTCGCTGGGTGGCGGTCTCCAGTCTGCGTTCGGTCGCTGGGCGGTCGGTCGCTGTTCGGGTGGTCTCCAGTCTGCGCTCGGCCGCTGAGCGGGCGGTCGTTGTTCGGGCAGTCTCCAGTCTGCGCTCGGTCGCTGGGCGAGCGCTCGCTGTTCG
This sequence comes from Scyliorhinus torazame, assembly GCF_047496885.1. NCBI lineage: Eukaryota > Metazoa > Chordata > Chondrichthyes > Carcharhiniformes > Scyliorhinidae > Scyliorhinus > Scyliorhinus torazame. The sequence goes on from NC_092715.1 coordinate 228,950,915, forward strand.
GGCGGTCTCCAGTCTGCGATCGGTCGCTGGGCGGGCGGTCTCCAGTCTGCGCTCGGTCGCTGGGCGAGCGGTCGCTGTTTGGGCGGTCTCCAGTCTGCGCACAGTCGCTGGGCGAGCGCTCGCTGTTCGGGCGGTCTCCAGTCTGCGCTCGGTCGCTGGGCGGGCGGTCTCCAGTCTGCGCTCGGTCGCTGGGTGAGCCGTCGCTGTTCGGGCGGTCTCCAGTCTGCGCTCGGTCGCTGGGCGGGCAGTCTCCAGTCTGCGCTCGGTCGCTGGGCGAGCGGTCGCTGTTTGGGCGGTCTCCAGTCTGCGCACAGTCGCTGGGAGAGCGGTCTCCAGTCTGCGCTCGGTCGCTGGGCGAGCGGTCGCTGTTTGGGCGGTCTCCAGTCTGCGCACAGTCGCTGGGCGAGCGCTCGCTGTTCGGGCGGTCTCCAGTCTGCGCTCGGGCGCTGGGCGAGCGGTCGCTGTTCGGGCGGTCTCCAGTCTGCGCACAGTCGCTGGGCGAGCGCTCGCTGTTCGGGCGGTCTCCAGTCTGCGCTCGGGCGCTGGGCGAGCGGTCGCTGTTCGGGCGGTCTCCAGTCTGCGCTCGGTCGCTGGGCGGGCGGTCTCCAGTCTGCGCTCGGTCGCTGGGCGAGCGGTCGCTATTTGGGCTGTCTCCAGTCTGCGCTCAGTCGCTATGCGGGCGGTCGCTGTTATGGCGGTCTACAGTCTGCGCTGTTCGGGCGGTCTCCAGTCTGCGTTCGGTCGCTGTTTGGGTGGTCTCCAGTCTGCGCTCGGTCGCTGGGTGGCGGTCTCCAGTCTGCGCTCGGTCGCCTGGTGGCGGTCTCCAGTCTGTGCTCGGTCGCTGTTCGGGCGGACTCCAGTCTCCGCTCAGTCGCTGGGCGGGCGTTCTCCAGTCTCCGCTCAGTCGCTGGGCGGGCGGTCGCTGGGCGGGCGGTCTCCAGTCTGCACTCGGATGCTGTTTGGGCGGTCTCCAGTCTGCGCTCTGTCGCTATGCGGGCGGTCGCTGTTATGGCGGTCTACAGTCTGCGCTGTTCGGGCGGTCTCCAGTCTGCGTTCGGTCGCTGTTTGGGTGGTCTCCAGTCTGCGCTCGGTCGCTGGGTGGCGGTCTCCAGTCTGCGCTCGGTCGCCTGGTGGCGGTCTCCAGTCTGTGCTCGGTCGCCTGGTGGCGGTCTCCAGTCTGCGCTCAGTCGCTGGGCGGTCGGTCGCTGTTTGGGCGGTCGCTGTTCGGGCGGACTCCAGTCTCCGCTCAGTCGCTGGGCGGGCGTTCTCCAGTCTCCGCTCAGTCGCTGGGCGGGCGGTCGCTGGGCGGGCGGTCTCCAGTCTGCACTCGGATGCTGTTTGGGCGGTCTCCAGTCTGCGCTCTGTCGCTGGGCGCTCGGTCGCTGTTCGGGCGGTCTCCAGTCTGCGTTCGGTCGCTGTTTGGGCGGTCTCCAGTCTGCGCTCGGTCGCAGGGTGGCGGTCTCAAATCTGCGCTCGGTCGCTGGGTGGCGGTCTCCAGTCTGCGCTCGGTCGTTGGGTGGCGGTCTCCAGTCTGCGCTCAGTCGCTGGGCGGGCGGTCGCTGTTCCGGCGGTCTCCAGTCTGCGCTCGGTCGCTGGGCGGCGGTCGCAGTTCGGGCGGTCTCCAGTCTGCGCTCGGTCACTGTTCAGGCGGTCTCCAGTCTGCGCTCGGTCGTTTGGTGGCGGTCTCCAGTCTGCGCTCAGTCGCTGGGCGGGCGGTCGCTGTTCCGGCGGTCTCCAGTCTGCGCTCGGTCGCTGGGCGGCGGTCGCAGTTCGGGAGGTCTCCAGTCTGCGCTCGGTCACTGTTCAGGCGGTCTCCAGTCTGCGCTCGGTCGCTGGGCGGGCGGTAGCTGTTCGGGCATTCTCCAGTCAGCGCTCAGTCGCTGGGCGGGCGGTTGCTGGGCGGGCGGTCTCCAGTCTCCGCTCAGTCGCTGGGCGAGCGGTCCCTGGGCGGGTGTTCTCCAGTCTCCGCTCAGTCGCTGGGCGGGCGGTCGCTGGGCGGGCGGTCTCCAGTCTGCGCTCGGTCGCTGGGCGGGCGGTCGCTGTTTGGACGGTCTCCAGTCTGCACTCGGTCGCTGGGCGGGCGGTCTTCAGTCTGCGCTCTGTCGCTGGGCGGGCGGTCTCCAGTCTGCGCTCGGTCACTTTTCGGGCGGTCTCCAGTCTGCACTCGGTCGCTGGGCGGGCGGTCGCTGTTTGGGCAGTCTCCAGTCTGCGCTCGGTCGCTGGGCGGGCGGTCTCCAGTCTGCGTTCGGTCACTGTTTGGGCGGTCTCCAGTCTACGCTCAGTCACTGGGCGGGCGGTCGCTGTTCAGGCGGTCTCCAGTCTGCGCTCTGTCGCTGGGTGAGCGGTCGCTGTTCGGGCGGTCTTCAGTCTGCGCTCTGTCGCTGGGCGGGCGGTCTCCAGTCTGCGCTCGGTCGCTGGGCGGGCGGTCGCTGTTCGGACGGTCTCCAGTCTGCACTCGGTCGCTGGGCGGGCGGTCTTCAGTCAGCGCTCTGTCGCTGGGCGGGCGGTCTCTCGTCTGCGCTCGGTCGCTGGGCGAGCGGTCTCTGTTTGGGCGGTCTCCAGTCTGCGCTCGGTCACTTTTCGGGCTTTCTCCAGTCTGCACTCGGTCGCTGTTCGGGCGGTCTCCAGTCTGCACTCGGTCGCTGGGCGGGCGGTCGCTGTTTGGGCAGTCTCCAGTCTGCGCTCGGTCGCTGGGCGGGCGGTCTCTAGTCTGCGTTCGGTCACTGTTTGGGCGGTCTCCAGTCTACGCTCAGTCGCTGGGCGAGCGCTCGCTGTTCGGGCGGTCTCCAGTCTGCCCTCGGTCGCTGGGCGGGCGGTCTCCAGTCTGCGCTCGGTCGCTGGGCGAGCGGTCGCTGTTTGGGCGGTCTCCAGTCTGCGCACAGTCGCTGGGCGAGCGGACTCCAGTCTGCGCTCGGTCGCTGGACGAGCGGTCGCTGTTTGGGCGGTCTCCAGTCTGCGCACAGTCGCTGGGCGAGCGCTCGCTGTTCGGGCGGTCTCCAGTCTGCGCTCGGTCGCTGGGCGGGCGGTCTCCAGTCTGCGCTCGGTCGCTGGGTGAGCGGTCGTTGTTCGGGCGGTCTCCAGTCTGCGCTCGGTCGCTGGGCGAGCGGTCGCTGTTTGGGCGGTCTCCAGTCTGCGCACAGTCGCTGGGCGAGCGGTCTCCAGTCTGCGCTCGGTCGCTGGGCGAGCGGTCGCTGTTTGGGCGGTCTCCAGTCTGCGCTCGGTCACTGGGCGGGCGGTCGCTGTTCCGGCGGTCTCTAGTCTGCACTCGGTCACTGGGCGGGCGGTCGCTGTTCCGGCGGTCTCTCGTCTGCACTCGGTTGCTGTTCGGGCGGTCTCCAGTCTGCGTTCGGTCGCTGTTTGGGCGGTCTCCAGTCTGCGCTCGGTCGCTGTTTGGGCGGACTCCAGTCAGCGCACAGTCGCTGGGCGGGCGGTCGCTGTTCGGGCGGTCTCCAGTCTGCGCTCGGTCACTGGGCGGGCGGTCGCTGTTCCGGCGGTCTCTAGTCTGCACTCGGTTGCTGTTTGGGCGGTCTCCAGTCTGCGTTCGGTCGCTGTTTGGGCGGTCTCCAGTCTGCGCTCGGTCGCTGGGCGCTCGGTCGCTGTTCGGGCGGTCTCCAGTCTGCGTTCGGTCGCTGTTTGGGCGGTCTCCAGTCTGCGTTCGGTCGCTCGGTGGTGGTCTCCAGTCTGCGCTCGGTCGCTGGGTGGCGGTCTCCAGTCTGCGCTCGGTCGCTGGGCGAGCGGTCGCTGTTCGGGTGGTCTCCAGTCTGCGCTCGGCCGCTGAGCGGGCGGTCGTTGTTCGGGCAGTCTCCAGTCTGCGCTCGGTCGCTGGGCGAGCGCTCGCTGTTCGGGCGGTCTCCAGTCTGCGATCGGTCGCTGGGCGGGCGGTCTCCAGTCTGCGCTCGGTCGCTGGGCGGGCGGTCGCTGTTTGGGCGGTCTCCAGTCTGCGCACAGTCGCTGGGCGAGCGCTCGCTGTTTGGGCGGTCTCCAGTCTGCGCTCGGTCGCTGGGCGAGCGGTCGCTGTTTGGGCGGTCTCCAGTCTGCGCACAGTCGCTGGGCGAGCGCTCGCTGTTCGGGCGGTCTCCAGTCTGCGCACAGTCGCTGGGCGAGCGGTCTCCAGTCTGCGCTCGGTCGCTGGACGAGCGGTCGCTGTTTGGGCGGTCTCCAGTCTGCGCACAGTCGCTGGGCGAGCGCTCGTTGTTCGGGCGGTCTCCAGTCTGCGCTCGGTCGATGGGCGAGCGGTCGCTGTTTGGGCGGTCTCCAGTCTGCGCACAGTCGCTGGGCGAGCGCTCGCTGTTCGGGCGGTCTCCAGTCTGCGCTCGGTCGCTGGGCGGGCGGTCTCCAGTCTGCGCTCGGTCGCTGGGTGAGCCGTCGCTGTTCGGGCGGTCTCCAGTCTGCGCTCGGTCGCTGGGCGGGCAGTCTCCAGTCTGCGCTCGGTCGCTGGGCGAGCGGTCGCTGTTTGGGCGGTCTCCAGTCTGCGCACAGTCGCTGGGAGAGCGGTCTCCAGTCTGCGCTCGGTCGCTGGGCGAGCGGTCGCTGTTTGGGCGGTCTCCAGTCTGCGCACAGTCGCTGGGCGAGCGCTCGCTGTTCGGGCGGTCTCCAGTCTGCGCTCGGGCGCTGGGCGAGCGGTCGCTGTTCGGGCGGTCTCCAGTCTGCGCACAGTCGCTGGGCGAGCGCTCGCTGTTCGGGCGGTCTCCAGTCTGCGCTCGGGCGCTGGGCGAGTGGTCGCTGTTCGGGCGGTCTCCAGTCTGCGCTCGGTCGCTGGGCGGGCGGTCTCCAGTCTGCGCTCGGTCGCTGGGCGAGCGGTCGCTATTTGGGCTGTCTCCAGTCTGCGCTCAGTCGCTATGCGGGCGGTCGCTGTTATGGCGGTCTACAGTCTGCGCTGTTCGGGCGGTCTCCAGTCTGCGTTCGGTCGCTGTTTGGGTGGTCTCCAGTCTGCGCTCGGTCGCTGGGTGGCGGTCTCCAGTCTGCGCTCGGTCGCCTGGTGGCGGTCTCCAGTCTGTGCTCGGTCGCTGTTCGGGCGGACTCCAGTCTCCGCTCAGTCGCTGGGCGGGCGTTCTCCAGTCTCCGCTCAGTCGCTGGGCGGGCGGTCGCTGGGCGGGCGGTCTCTAGTCTGCACTCGGATGCTGTTTGGGCGGTCTCCAGTCTGCGCTCTGTCGCTATGCGGGCGGTCGCTGTTATGGCGGTCTACAGTCTGCGCTGTTCGGGCGGTCTCCAGTCTGCGTTCGGTCGCTGTTTGGGTGGTCTCCAGTCTGCGCTCGGTCGCTGGGTGGCGGTCTCCAGTCTGCGCTCGGTCGCCTGGTGGCGGTCTCCAGTCTGTGCTCGGTCGCCTGGTGGCGGTCTCCAGTCTGCGCTCAGTCGCTGGGCGGTCGGTCGCTGTTTGGGCGGTCGCTGTTCGGGCGGACTCCAGTCTCCGCTCAGTCGCTGGGCGGGCGTTCTCCAGTCTCCGCTCAGTCGCTGGGCGGGCGGTCGCTGGGCGGGCGGTCTCCAGTCTGCACTCGGATGCTGTTTGGGCGGTCTCCAGTCTGCGCTCTGTCGCTGGGCGCTCGGTCGCTGTTCGGGCGGTCTCCAGTCTGCGTTCGGTCGCTGTTTGGGCGGTCTCCAGTCTGCGCTCGGTCGCAGGGTGGCGGTCTCAAGTCTGCGCTCGGTCGCTGGGTGGCGGTCTCCAGTCTGCGCTCGGTCGTTGGGTGGCGGTCTCCAGTCTGCGCTCAGTCGCTGGGCGGGCGGTCGCTGTTCCGGCGGTCTCCAGTCTGCGCTCGGTCGCTGGGCGGCGGTCGCAGTTCGGGCGGTCTCCAGTCTGCGCTCGGTCACTGTTCAGGCGGTCTCCAGTCTGCGCTCGGTCGCTGGGCGGGCGGTAGCTGTTCGGGCATTCTCCAGTCAGCGCTCAGTCGCTGGGCGGGCGGTTGCTGGGCGGGCGGTCTCCAGTCTCCGCTCAGTCGCTGGGCGAGCGGTCCCTGGGCGGGTGTTCTCCAGTCTCCGCTCAGTCGCTGGGCGGGCGGTCGCTGGGCGGGCGGTCTCCAGTCTGCGCTCGGTCGCTGGGCGGGCGGTCGCTGTTTGGACGGTCTCCAGTCTGCACCCGGTCGCTGGGCGGGCGGTCTTCAGTCTGCGCTCTGTCGCTGGGCGGGCGGTCTCCAGTCTGCGCTCGGTCACTTTTCGGGCGGTCTCCAGTCTGCACTCGGTCGCTGTTCGGGTGGTCTCCAGTCTGCGCTCGGTCGCTGGGCGGGCGGTCTCTAGTCTGCGTTCGGTCACTGTTTGGGCGGTCTCCAGTCTACGCTCAGTCGCTGGGCGAGCGCTCGCTGTTCGGGCGGTCTCCAGTCTGCCCTCGGTCGCTGGGCGGGCGGTCTCCAGTCTGCGCTCGGTCGCTGGGCGAGCGGTCGCTGTTTGGGCGGTCTCCAGTCTGCGCACAGTCGCTGGGCGAGCGGTCTCCAGTCTGCGCTCGGTCGCTGGACGAGCGGTCGCTGTTTGGGCGGTCTCCAGTCTGCGCTCGGTCGCTGGGCGAGCGGTCGCTGTTTGGGCGGTCTACAGTCTGCGCTCGGTCGCTGGGCGAGCGGTCGCTGTTTGGGCGGTCTCCAGTCTGCGCACAGTCGCTGGGCGAGCGCTCGCTGTTCGGGCGGTCTCCAGTCTGCGCTCGGTCGCTGGGCGGGCGGTCTCCAGTCTGCGCTCGGTCGCTGGGTGAGCCGTCGCTGTTCGGGCGGTCTCCAGTCTGCGCTCGGTCGCTGGGCGGGCAGTCTCCAGTCTGCGCTCGGTCGCTGGGCGAGCGGTCGCTGTTTGGGCGGTCTCCAGTCTGCGCACAGTCGCTGGGAGAGCGGTCTCCAGTCTGCGCTCGGTCGCTGGGCGAGCGGTCGCTGTTTGGGCGGTCTCCAGTCTGCGCACAGTCGCTGGGCGAGCGCTCGCTGTTCGGGCGGTCTCCAGTCTGCGCTCGGGCGCTGGGCGAGCGGTCGCTGTTCGGGCGGTCTCCAGTCTGCGCACAGTCGCTGGGCGAGCGCTCGCTGTTCGGGCGGTCTCCAGTCTGCGCTCGGGCGCTGGGCGAGCGGTCGCTGTTCGGGCGGTCTCCAGTCTGCGCTCGGTCGCTGGGCGGGCGGTCTCCAGTCTGCGCTCGGTCGCTGGGCGAGCGGTCGCTATTTGGGCTGTCTCCAGTCTGCGCTCAGTCGCTATGCGGGCGGTCGCTGTTATGGCGGTCTACAGTCTGCGCTGTTCGGGCGGTCTCCAGTCTGCGTTCGGTCGCTGTTTGGGTGGTCTCCAGTCTGCGCTCGGTCGCTGGGTGGCGGTCTCCAGTCTGCGCTCGGTCGCCTGGTGGCGGTCTCCAGTCTGTGCTCGGTCGCTGTTCGGGCGGACTCCAGTCTCCGCTCAGTCGCTGGGCGGGCGTTCTCCAGTCTCCGCTCAGTCGCTGGGCGGGCGGTCGCTGGGCGGGCGGTCTCTAGTCTGCACTCGGATGCTGTTTGGGCGGTCTCCAGTCTGCGCTCTGTCGCTATGCGGGCGGTCGCTGTTATGGCGGTCTACAGTCTGCGCTGTTCGGGCGGTCTCCAGTCTGCGTTCGGTCGCTGTTTGGGTGGTCTCCAGTCTGCGCTCGGTCGCTGGGTGGCGGTCTCCAGTCTGCGCTCGGTCGCCTGGTGGCGGTCTCCAGTCTGTGCTCGGTCGCCTGGTGGCGGTCTCCAGTCTGCGCTCAGTCGCTGGGCGGTCGGTCGCTGTTTGGGCGGTCGCTGTTCGGGCGGACTCCAGTCTCCGCTCAGTCGCTGGGCGGGCGTTCTCCAGTCTCCGCTCAGTCGCTGGGCGGGCGGTCGCTGGGCGGGCGGTCTCCAGTCTGCACTCGGATGCTGTTTGGGCGGTCTCCAGTCTGCGCTCTGTCGCTGGGCGCTCGGTCGCTGTTCGGGCGGTCTCCAGTCTGCGTTCGGTCGCTGTTTGGGCGGTCTCCAGTCTGCGCTCGGTCGCAGGGTGGCGGTCTCAAGTCTGCGCTCGGTCGCTGGGTGGCGGTCTCCAGTCTGCGCTCGGTCGTTGGGTGGCGGTCTCCAGTCTGCGCTCAGTCGCTGGGCGGGCGGTCGCTGTTCCGGCGGTCTCCAGTCTGCGCTCGGTCGCTGGGCGGCGGTCGCAGTTCGGGCGGTCTCCAGTCTGCGCTCGGTCACTGTTCAGGCGGTCTCCAGTCTGCGCTCGGTCGCTGGGCGGGCGGTAGCTGTTCGGGCATTCTCCAGTCAGCGCTCAGTCGCTGGGCGGGCGGTTGCTGGGCGGGCGGTCTCCAGTCTCCGCTCAGTCGCTGGGCGAGCGGTCCCTGGGCGGGTGTTCTCCAGTCTCCGCTCAGTCGCTGGGCGGGCGGTCGCTGGGCGGGCGGTCTCCAGTCTGCGCTCGGTCGCTGGGCGGGCGGTCGCTGTTTGGACGGTCTCCAGTCTGCACCCGGTCGCTGGGCGGGCGGTCTTCAGTCTGCGCTCTGTCGCTGGGCGGGCGGTCTCCAGTCTGCGCTCGGTCACTTTTCGGGCGGTCTCCAGTCTGCACTCGGTCGCTGGGCGGGCGGTCGCTGTTTGGGCAGTCTCCAGTCTGCGCTCGGTCGCTGGGCGGGCGGTCTCCAGTCTGCGTTCGGTCACTGTTTGGGCGGTCTCCAGTCTACGCTCAGTCACTGGGCGGGCGGTCGCTGTTCAGGCGGTCTCCAGTCTGCGCTCTGTCGCTGGGTGAGCGGTCGCTGTTCGGGCGGTCTTCAGTCTGCGCTCTGTCGCTGGGCGGGCGGTCTCCAGTCTGCGCTCGGTCGCTGGGCGGGCGGTCGCTGTTCGGACGGTCTCCAGTCTGCACTCGGTCGCTGGGCGGGCGGTCTTCAGTCAGCGCTCTGTCGCTGGGCGGGCGGTCTCTCGTCTGCGCTCGGTCGCTGGGCGAGCGGTCTCTGTTTGGGCGGTCTCCAGTCTGCGCTCGGTCACTTTTCGGGCGTTCTCCAGTCTGCACTCGGTCGCTGTTCGGGTGGTCTCCAGTCTGCGCTCGGTCGCTGGGCGGGCGGTCTCTAGTCTGCGTTCGGTCACTGTTTGGGCGGTCTCCAGTCTACGCTCAGTCGCTGGGCGAGCGCTCGCTGTTCGGGCGGTCTCCAGTCTGCCCTCGGTCGCTGGGCGGGCGGTCTCCAGTCTGCGCTCGGTCGCTGGGCGAGCGGTCGCTGTTTGGGCGGTCTCCAGTCTGCGCACAGTCGCTGGGCGAGCGGTCTCCAGTCTGCGCTCGGTCGCTGGACGAGCGGTCGCTGTTTGGGCGGTCTCCAGTCTGCGCACAGTCGCTGGGCGAGCGCTCGCTGTTCGGGCGGTCTCCAGTCTGCGCTCGGTCGCTGGGCGGGCGGTCTCCAGTCTGCGCTCGGTCGCTGGGTGAGCGGTCGTTGTTCGGGCGGTCTCCAGTCTGCGCTCGGTCGCTGGGCGAGCGGTCGCTGTTTGGGCGGTCTCCAGTCTGCGCACAGTCGCTGGGCGAGCGGTCTCCAGTCTGCGCTCGGTCGCTGGGCGAGCGGTCGCTGTTTGGGCGGTCTCCAGTCTGCGCTCTGTCGCTGGGCGAGCGGTCGCTGTTTGGGCGATCTCCAGTCTGCGCACAGTCGCTGGGCGAGCGCTCGCTGTTCGGGCGGTCTCCAGTCTGCGCTCGGTCGCTGGGCGGGCGGTCTCCTGTCTGCGCTCGGTCGCTGGGTGAGCGGTCGCTGTTCGGGCGGTCTCCAGTCTGCGCTCGGTCGCTGGGCGGGCGGTCTCCAGTCTGCGCTCGGTCGCTGGGCGAGCGGTCGCTGTTTGGGCGGTCTCCAGTCTGCGCACAGTCGCTGGGCGAGCTCTCGCTGTTCGGGCGGTCTCCAGTCTGCGCTCGGTCGCTGGGCGGGCGGTCTCCAGTCTGCGCTCGGTCGCTGGGCGAGCGGTCGCTGTTTGGGCGGTCTCCAGTCTGCGCACAGTCGCTGGGCGAGCGGTCTCCAGTCTGCGCTCGGTCGCTGGACGAGCGGTCGCTGTTTGGGCGGTCTCCAGTCTGCGCTCGGTCGCTGGGCGAGCGGTCGCTGTTTGGGCGGTCTCCAGTCTGCGCACAGTCGCTGGGCGAGCTCTCGCTGTTCGGGCGGTCTCCAGTCTGCGCTCGGTCGCTGGGCGGGCGGTCTCCAGTCTGCGCTCGGTCGCTGGGCGAGCGGTCGCTGTTTGGGCGGTCTCCAGTCTGCGCACAGTCGCTGGGCGAGCGGTCTCCAGTCTGCGCTCGGTCGCTGGACGAGCGGTCGCTGTTTGGGCGGTCTCCAGTCTGCGCTCGGTCGCTGGGCGGGCGGTCTCCAGTCTGCGCTCGGTCGCTGGGCGAGCGGTCGCTGTTTGGGCGGTCTCCAGTCTGCGCACAGTCGCTGGGCGAGCGGTCTCCAGTCTGCGCTCGGTCGCTGGGCGAGCGGTCGCTGTTTGGGCGGTCTCCAGTCTGCGCACAGTCGCTGGGCGAGCGGTCTCCAGTCTGCGCTCGGTCGCTGGACGAGCGGTCGCTGTTTGGGCGGTCTCCAGTCTGCGCACAGTCGCTGGGCGAGCGCTCGCTGTTCGGGCGGTCTCCAGTCTGCGCTCGGTCGCTGGGCGGGCGGTCTCCAGTCTGCGCTCGGTCGCTGGGTGAGCGGTCGCTGTTCGGGCGGTCTCCAGTCTGCGCTCGGTCGCTGGGCGAGCGGTCGCTGTTTGGGCGGTCTCCAGTCTGCGCACAGTCGCTGGGCGAGCGGTCTCCAGTCTGCGCTCGGTCGCTGGGCGAGCGGTCGCTGTTTGGGCGGTCTCCAGTCTGCGCACAGTCGCTGGGCGAGCGCTCGCTGTTCGGGCGGTCTCCAGTCTGTGCTCGGGCGTTGGGCGAGCGGTCGCTGTTCGGGCGGTCTCCAGTCTGCGCTCGGTCGCTGGGCGGGCGGTCTCCAGTCTGCGCTCGGTCGCTGGGCGAGCGGTCGCTATTTGGGCGGTCTCCAGTCTGCGTTCAGTCGCTATGCGGGCGGTCGCTGTTATGGCGGTCTACAGTCTGCGCTGTTCGGGCGGTCTTCAGTCTGCGCTCTGTCGCTGGGCGGGCGGTCTCCAGTCTGCGCTCGGTCGCTGGGCGGGCGGTCGCTGTTCGGACGGTCTCCAGTCTGCACTCGGTCGCTGGGCGGGCGGTCTTCAGTCTGCGCTCTGTCGCTGGGCGGTCTCTGTTTGGGCGGTCTCTGTTTCGGCGGTCTCCAGTCTGCGCTCGGTCACTTTTCGGGCGTTCTCCAGTCTGCACTCGGTCGCTGTTCGGGCGGTCTCCAGTCTGCACTCGGTCGCTGGGCGGGCGGTCGCTGTTTGGGCAGTCTCCAGTCTGCGCTCGGTCGCTGGGCGGGCGGTCTCTAGTCTGCGTTCGGTCACTGTTTGGGCGGTCTCCAGTCTACGCTCAGTCGCTGGGCGAGCGCTCGCTGTTCGGGCGGTCTCCAGTCTGCCCTCGGTCGCTGGGCGGGCGGTCTCCAGTCTGCGCTCGGTCGCTGGGCGAGCGGTCGCTGTTTGGGCGGTCTCCAGTCTGCGCACAGTCGCTGGGCGAGCGGTCTCCAGTCTGCGCTCGGTCGCTGGACGAGCGGTCGCTGTTTGGGCGGTCTCCAGTCTGCGCACAGTCGCTGGGCGAGCGCTCGCTGTTCGGGCGGTCTCCAGTCTGCGCTCGGTCGCTGGGCGGGCGGTCTCCAGTCTGCGCTCGGTCGCTGGGTGAGCGGTCGCTGTTCGGGCGGTCTCCAGTCTGCGCTCGGTCGCTGGGCGAGCGCTCGCTGTTCGGGCGGTCTCCAGTCTGCGCTCGGTCGCTGGGCGGGCGGTCTCCAGTCTGCGCTCGGTCGCTGGGTGAGCGGTCGCTGTTCGGGCGGTCTCCAGTCTGCGCTCGGTCGCTGGGTGAGCGGTCGCTGTTTGGGCGGTCTCCAGTCTGCGCACAGTCGCTGGGCGAGCGGTCTCCAGTCTGCGCTCGGTCGCTGGGCGAGCGGTCGCTGTTTGGGCGGTCTCCAGTCTGCGCACAGTCGCTGGGCGAGCGCTCGCTGTTCAGGCGGTCTCCAGTCTGCGCTCTGTCGCTGGGCGAGCGGTCGCTGTTTGGGCGGTCTCCAGTCTGCGCACAGTCGCTGGGCGAGCGCTCGCTGTTCGGGCGGTCTCCAGACTGCGCTCGGTCGCTGGGCGGGCGGTCTCCAGTCTGCGCTCGGTCGCTGGGTGAGCGGTCGCTGTTCGGGCGGTCTCCAGTCTGCGCTCGGTCGCTGGGTGGGCGGTCTCCAGTCTGCGCTCGGTCGCTGGGCGAGCGGTCGCTGTTTGGGCGGTCTCCAGTCTGCGCACAGTCGCTGGGCGAGCGCTCGCTGTTCGGGAGGTCTCCAGTCTGCGCTCGGGCGCTGGGCGAGCGGTCGCTGTTTGGGCGGTCTCCAGTCTGCGCACAGTCGCTGGGCGAGCGCTCGCTGTTCGGGCGGTCTCCAGTCTGCGCTCGGTCGCTGGGCGGGCGGTCTCCAGTCTGCGCTCGGTCGCTGGGCGAGCGGTCGCTATTTGGGCGGTCTCCAGTCTGCACTCAGTCGCTATGCGGGCGGTCGCTGTTATGGCGGTCTACAGTCTGCTCTGTTCGGGCGGTCTCCAGTCTGCGTTCGGTCGCTGTTTGGGTGGTCTCCAGTCTGCGCTCGGTCGCTGGTTGGTGGTCTCCAGTCTGCGCTCGGTCGCCTGGTGGCGGTCTCCAGTCTGCGCTTAGTCGCTGGGCGGTCGGTCGCTGTTTGGGCGGTCGCTGTTCGGGCGGACTCCAGTCTCCGCTCAGTCGCTGGCGGGCGTTCTCCAGTCTCCGCTCAGTCGCTGGGCGGGCGGTCGCTGGGCGGGCGGTCTCCAGTCTGCACTCGGATGCTGGGCGGGCGGTTGCTGTTCGGGCGGTCTCCAGTCTGCGCTCGGTCACTGGGCGGGCGGTCGCTGTTCCGGCGGTCTCCAGTCTGCACTCGGTTGCTGTTCGGGCGTTCTCCAGACTGCGCTCAGTCGCTGGGCGGGCGGTCGCTGGGCGGGCGTTCTCCAGTCTCTGCTCAGTCGCTGGGCGGGCGGTCTCCAGTCTCCGCTCAGGTGTTGGGCGGGCGGTCTCCAGTCTGCGCTCGGATGCTAGGCAGGCGGTCGCTGTTTGGGCGGTCTCCAGTCTGCGTTCGGTCGCTGTTTGGGTGGTCTCCAGTCTGCGCTCGGTCGTTGGGTGGCGGTCTCCAGTCTGCACTCGGTCGCTGGGTGGCGGTCCCCAGTCTGCGCTCGGTCGCTGGGTGGCGGTCTCCAGTCTGCGCTCAGTCGCTGGGCGGGCGTTCTCCAGTATCCGCTCAGTTGCTGAGCGGGCGGTCGCTGGGCGGGCGGTCTCCAGTCTGCGCTCGGATGCTAGGCGGGCGCTCGCTGTTCGGGTGGTCTCCAGACTGCACTCAGTCGTTGGGCAGGAGGTCGCTGTTTGGGCGGTCTCCAGTCAGCGTTCGGTCGCTCGGTGGTGGTCTCCAGTCTACGCTCGGTCGCTGGGTGGCGGTCTCCAGTCTGCGCTCGGTCGCTGGGCGGTCGGTCGCTGTTCGGGTGGTCTCCAGTCTGCGCTCGGTCGCTGGGCGGTCGGTCGCTGGGCGGGCGGTCTCCAGTCTGCGCTCGGTCGCTGGGCGAGCGCTCGCTGTTCGGGCGGTCTCCAGTCTGCGATCGGTCGCTGGGCGGGCGGTCTCCAGTCTGCGCTCAGTCGCTGGGCGAGCGCTCGCTGTTCGGGCGGTCTCCAGTCTGCGCTCGGTCGCTGGGCGGGCGGTCTCCAGTCTGCGCTCGGTCGCTGGGCGAGCGGTCGCTGTTTGGGCGGTCTCCAGTCTGCGCACAGTCGCTGGGCGAGCGGTCTCCAGTCTGCGCTCGGTCGCTGGACGAGCGGTCGCTGTTTGGCCGGTCTCCAGTCTGCGCACAGTCGCTGGGCGAGCGCTCGCTGTTCGGGCGGTCTCCAGTCTGCGCTCGGTCGCTGGGCGAGCGGTCGCTGTTTGGGCGGTCTCCAGTCTGCGCACAGTCGCTGGGCGAGCGCTCGCTGTTCGGGCGGTCTCCAGTCTGCGCTCGGTCGCTGGGTGAGCCGTCGCTGTTCGGGCGGTCTCCAGTCTGCGCTCCGTCGCTGGGCGGGCGGTCTCCAGTCTGCGCTCGGTCGCTGGGCGAGCGGTCGCTGTTTCGGCGGTCTCCAGTCTGCGCACAGTCGCTGGGCGAGCGGTCTCCAGTCTGCGCTCGGTCGCTGGGCGAGCGGTCGCTGTTTGGGCGGTCTCCAGTCTGCGCACAGTCGCTGGGCGAGCGCTCGCTGTTCGGGCGGTCTCCAGTCTGCGCTCGGGCGCTGGGCGAGCGGTCGCTGTTCGGGCGGTCTCCAGTCTGCGCTCGGTCGCTGGGCGGGCGGTCTCCAGTCTGCGCTCGGTCGCTGGGCGAGCGGTCGCTATTTGGGCTGTCTCCAGTCTGCGCTCAGTCGCTATGCGGGCGGTCGCTGTTATGGCGGTCTACAGTCTGCGCTGTTCGGGCGGTCTCCAGTCTGCGTTCGGTCGCTGTTTGGGTGGTCTCCAGTCTGCGCTCGGTCGCTGGGTGGCGGTCTCCAGTCTGCGCTCGGTCGCCTGGTGGCGGTCTCCAGTCTGTGCTCGGTCGCCTGGTGGCGGTCTCCAGTCTGCGCTCAGTCGCTGGGCGGTCGGTCGCTGTTTGGGCGGTCGCTGTTCAGGCGGACTCCAGTCTCCGCTCAGTCGCTGGGCGGGCGTTCTCCAGTCTCCGCTCAGTCGCTGGGCGGGCGGTCGCTGGGCGGGCGGTCTCCAGTCTGCACTCGGATGCTGTTTGGGCGGTCTCCAGTCTGCGCTCTGTCGCTGGGCGCTCGGTCGCTGTTCGGGTGGTCTCCAGTCTGCGTTCGGTCGCTGTTTGGGCGGTCTCCAGTCTGCGCTCGGTCGCAGGGTGGCGGTCTCAAGTCTGCGCTCGGTCGCTGGGTGGCGGTCTCCAGTCTGCGCTCGGTCGTTTGGTGGCGGTCTCCAGTCTGCGCTCAGTCGCTGGGCGGGCGGTCGCTGTTCCGGCGGTCTCCAGTCTGCGCTCGGTCGCTGGGCGGCGGTCGCAGTTCGGGCGGTCTCCAGTCTGCGCTCGGTCACTGTTCAGGCGGTCTCCAGTCTGCGCTCGGTCGCTGGGCGGGCGGTAGCTGTTCGGGCATTCTCCAGTCAGCGCTCAGTCGCTGGGCGGGCGGTCTCCAGTCTCCGCTCAGTCGCTGGGCGAGCGGTCCCTGGGCGGGTGTTCTCCAGTCTCCGCTCAGTCGCTGGGCGGGCGGTCGCTGGGCGGGCGGTCTCCAGTCTGCGCTCGGTCGCTGGGCGGGCGGTCGCTGTTTGGACGGTCTCCAGTCTGCACTCGGTCGCTGGGCGGGCGGTCTTCAGTCTGCGCTCTGTCGCTGGGCGGGCGGTCTCCAGTCTGCGCTCGGTCACTTTTCGGGCGGTCTCCAGTCTGCACTCGGTCGCTGGGCGGGCGGTCGCTGTTTGGGCAGTCTCCAGTCTGCGCTCTGTCGCTGGGCGGGCGGTCTCCAGTCTGCGCTCGGTCGCTGGGCGGGCGGTCGCTGTTTGGGCGGTCTTCAGTCTGCGCTCTGTCGCTGGGCGGGCGGTCTCCAGTCTGCGCTCGGTCACTTTTCGGGCGGTCTCCAGTCTGCACTCGGTCGCTGGGCGGGCGGTCGCTGTTTGGGCAGTCTCCAGTCTGCGCTCGGTCGCTGGGCGGGCGGTCGCTGGGCGGGCGGTCTCCAGTCTGCACTCGGATGCTGTTTGGGCGGTCTCCAGTCTGCGCTCTGTCGCTGGGCGCTCGGTCGCTGTTCGGGTGGTCTCCAGTCTGCGTTCGGTCGCTGTTTGGGCGGTCTCCAGTCTGCGCTCGGTCGCAGGGTGGCGGTCTCAAGTCTGCGCTCGGTCGCTGGGTGGCGGTCTCCAGTCTGCGCTCGGTCGTTTGGTGGCGGTCTCCAGTCTGCGCTCAGTCGCTGGGCGGGCGGTCGCTGTTCCGGCGGTCTCCAGTCTGCGCTCGGTCGCTGGGCGGCGGTCGCAGTTCGGGCGGTCTCCAGTCTGCGCTCGGTCACTGTTCAGGCGGTCTCCAGTCTGCGCTCGGTCGCTGGGCGGGCGGTAGCTGTTCGGGCATTCTCCAGTCAGCGCTCAGTCGCTGGGCGGGCGGTCTCCAGTCTCCGCTCAGTCGCTGGGCGAGCGGTCCCTGGGCGGGTGTTCTCCAGTCTCCGCTCAGTCGCTGGGCGGGCGGTCGCTGGGCGGGCGGTCTCCAGTCTGCGCTCGGTCGCTGGGCGGGCGGTCGCTGTTTGGACGGTCTCCAGTCTGCACTCGGTCGCTGGGCGGGCGGTCTTCAGTCTGCGCTCTGTCGCTGGGCGGGCGGTCTCCAGTCTGCGCTCGGTCACTTTTCGGGCGGTCTCCAGTCTGCACTCGGTCGCTGGGCGGGCGGTCGCTGTTTGGGCAGTCTCCAGTCTGCGCTCTGTCGCTGGGCGGGCGGTCTCCAGTCTGCGCTCGGTCGCTGGGCGGGCGGTCGCTGTTTGGGCGGTCTTCAGTCTGCGCTCTGTCGCTGGGCGGGCGGTCTCCAGTCTGCGCTCGGTCACTTTTCGGGCGGTCTCCAGTCTGCACTCGGTCGCTGGGCGGGCGGTCGCTGTTTGGGCAGTCTCCAGTCTGCGCTCGGTCGCTGGGCGGGCGGTCTCCAGTCTGCGTTCGGTCACTGTTTGGGCGGTCTCCAGTCTACGCTCAGTCACTGGGCGGGCGGTCGCTGTTCAGGCGGTCTCCAGTCTGCGCTCTGTCGCTGGGTGAGCGGTCGCTGTTCGGGCGGTCTTCAGTCTCCGCTCAGTCGCTGGGCGGGCGTTCTCCAGTCTCCGCTCAGTCGCTGGGCGGGCGGTCTCCAGTCTGCACTCAGATGCTGTTTGGGCGGTCTCCAGTCTGCGCACAGTCGCTGGGCGAGCGGTCTCCAGTCTGCGCTCGGTCGCTGGACGAGCGGTCGCTGTTTGGGCGGTCTCCAGTCTGCGCACAGTCGCTGGGCGAGCGCTCGCTGTTCGGGCGGTCTCCAGTCTGCGCTCGGTCACTGGGCGAGCGGTCGCTGTTTGGGCTGTCTCCAGTCTGCGCATAGTCGCTGGGCGAGCGCTCGCTGTTCGGGCGGTCTCCAGTCTGCGCTCGGTCGCTGGGCGGGCGGTCTCCAGTCTGCGCTCGGTCGCTGGGTGAGCCGTCGCTGTTCGGGCGGTCTCCAGTCTGCGCTCGGTCGCTGGGCGGGCGGTCTCCAGTCTGCGCTCGGTCGCTGGGCGAGCGGTCGCTGTTTGGGCGGTCTCCAGTCTGCGCACAGTCGCTGGGCGAGCGGTCTCCAGTCTGCGCTCGGTCGCTGGGCGAGCGGTCGCTGTTTGGGCGGTCTCCAGTCTGCGCACAGTCGCTGGGCGAGCGCTCGCTGTTCGGGCGGTCTCCAGTCTGCACTCGGTCGCTGGGCGCTTGGTCGCTGTTCGGGCGGTCTCCAGTCAGCGATCGGTCGCTGGGCGGGCGGTCGCTGGGCGGGCGGTCTCCAGTCTGCGCTCGGTCGCTGGGCGGGCGGTCGCTGTTTGGACGGTCTCCAGTCTGCGCTCGGTCGTTTGGTGGCGGTCTCCAGTCTGCGCTCAGTCGCTGGGCGGGCGGTCGCTGTTCCGGCGGTCTCCAGTCTGCGCTCGGTCGCTGGGCGGCGGTCGCAGTTCGGGCGGTCTCCAGTCTGCGCTCGGTCACTGTTCAGGCGGTCTCCAGTCTGCGCTCGGTCACTGTTCAGGCGGTCTCCAGTCTGCGCTCGGTCGTTGGGTGGCGGTCTCCAGTCTGCGCTCAGTCGCTGGGCGGGCGGTCGCTGTTCCGGCGGTCTCCAGTCTGCGCTCGGTCGCTGGGCGGCGGTCGCAGTTCGGGCGGTCTCCAGTCTGCGCTCGGTCACTGTTCAGGCGGTCTCCAGTCTGCGCTCGGTCGCTGGGCGGGCGGTAGCTGTTCGGGCATTCTCCAGTCAGCGCTCAGTCGCTGGGCGGGCGGTCTCCAGTCTCCGCTCAGTCGCTGGGCGAGCGGTCCCTGGGCGGGTGTTCTCCAGTCTCCGCTCAGTCGCTGGGCGGGCGGTCGCTGGGCGGGCGGTCTCCAGTCTGCGCTCGGTCGCTGGGCGGGCGGTCGCTGTTTGGACGGTCTCCAGTCTGCACTCGGTCGCTGGGCGGGCGGTCTTCAGTCTGCGCTCTGTCGCTGGGCGGGCGGTCTCCAGTCTGCGCTCGGTCACTTTTCGGGCGGTCTCCAGTCTGCACTCGGTCGCTGGGCGGGCGGTCGCTGTTTGGGCAGTCTCCAGTCTGCGCTCTGTCGCTGGGCGGGCGGTCTCCAGTCTGCGCTCGGTCGCTGGGCGGGCGGTCGCTGTTTGGGCGGTCTCCAGTCTGCGCTCTGTCGCTGGGCGGGCGGTCTCCAGTCTGCGCTCGGTCGCTGGGCGGGCGGTCGCTGTTTGGGCGGTCTTCAGTCTGCGCTCTGTCGCTGGGCGGGCGGTCTCCAGTCTGCGCTCGGTCACTTTTCGGGCGGTCTCCAGTCTGCACTCGGTCGCTGGGCGGGCGGTCGCTGTTTGAGCAGTCTCCAGTCTGCGCTCGGTCGCTGGGCGGGCGGTCTCCAGTCTGCGTTCGGTCACTGTTTGGGCGGTCTCCAGTCTACGCTCAGTCACTGGGCGGGCGGTCGCTGTTCAGGCGGTCTCCAGTCTGCGCTCTGTCGCTGGGTGAGCGGTGGCTGTTCGGGCGGTCTTCAGTCTCCGCTCAGTCGCTGGGCGGGCGTTCTCCAGTCTCCGCTCAGTCGCTGGGCGGGCGGTCGCTGGGCGGGCGGTCTCCAGTCTGCACTCAGATGCTGTTTGGGCGGTCTCCAGTCTGCGCACAGTCGCTGGGCGAGCGGTCTCCAGTCTGCGTTCGGTCGCTGGACGAGCGGTCGCTGTTTGGGCGGTCTCCAGTCTGCGCACAGTCGCTGGGCGAGCGCTCGCTGTTCGGGCGGTCTCCAGTCTGCGCTCGGTCGCTGGGCGAGCGGTCGCTGTTTGGGCTGTCTCCAGTCTGCGCATAGTCGCTGGGCGAGCGCTCGCTGTTCGGGCGGTCTCCAGTCTGCGCTCGGTCGCTGGGCGGGCGGTCTCCAGTCTGCGCTCGGTCGCTGGGCGAGCGGTCGCTGTTTGGGCGGTCTCCAGTCTGCGCACAGTCGCTGGGCGAGCGGTCTCCAGTCTGCGCTCGGTCGCTGGGCGAGCGGTCGCTGTTTGGGCGGTCTCCAGTCTGCGCTCTGTCGCTGGGCGCTTGGTCGCTGTTCGGGCGGTCTCCAGTCAGCGCTCGGTCGCTGGGCGGGCGGTCGCTGGGCGGGCGGTCTCCAGTCTGCGCTCGGTCGCTGGGCGGGCGGTCGCTGTTTGGACGGTCTCCAGTCTGCACTCGGTCGCTGGGCGGGCGGTCTCCAGTCTGCGTTCGGTCACTGTTTGGGCGGTCTCCAGTCTACGCTCAGTCACTGGGCGGGCGGTCGCTGTTCAGGCGGTCTCCAGTCTGCGCTCTGTCGCTGGGCGGGCGGTCTCCCGTCTGCGCTCGGTCGCTGGGCGAGCGGTCTCTGTTTGGGCGGTCTCTGTTTGGGCGGTCTCCAGTCTGCGCTCGGTCACTTTTCGGGCGTTCTCCAGTCTGCACTCGGTCGCTGTTCGGGCGGTCTCCAGTCTGCACTCGGTCGCTGGGCGGGCGGTCGCTGTTTGGGCAGTCTCCAGTCTGCGCTCGGTCGCTGGGCGGGCGGTCTCTAGTCTGCGTTCGGTCACTGTTTGGGCGGTCTCCAGTCTACGCTCAGTCGCTGGGCGAGCGCTCGCTGTTCGGGCGGTCTCCAGTCTGCCCTCGGTCGTTGGCGGGCGGTCTCCAGTCTGCGCTCGGTCGCTGGGCGAGCGGTCGCTGTTTGGGCGGTCTCCAGTCTGCGCACAGTCGCTGGGCGAGCGGTCTCCAGTCTGCGCTCGGTCGCTGGGCGAGCCGTCGCTGTTTGGGCGGTCTCCAGTCTGCACTCGGTCGCTGGGCGGGCGGTCTTCAGTCTGCGCTCTGTCGCTGGGCGGGCGGTCTCCAGTCTGCGCTCGGTCACTTTTCGGGCGGTCTCCAGTCTGCACTCGGTCGCCGGGCGGGCGGTCGCTGTTTGGGCAGTCTCCAGTCTGCGCTCTGTCGCTGGGCGGGCGGTCTCCAGTCTGCGCTCGGTCGCTGGGCGGGCGGTCGCTGTTTGGGCGGTCTTCAGTCTGCGCTCTGTCGCTGGGCGGGCGGTCTCCAGTCTGCGCTCGGTCACTTTTCGGGCGGTCTCCAGTCTGCACTCGGTCGCTGGGCGGGCGGTCGCTGTTTGGGCAGTCTCCAGTCTGCGCTCGGTCGCTGGGCGGGCGGTCTCCAGTCTGCGTTCGGTCACTGTTTGGGCGGTCTCCAGTCTACGCTCAGTCACTGGGCGGGCGGTCGCTGTTCAGGCGGTCTCCAGTCTGCGCTCTGTCGCTGGGTGAGCGGTCGCTGTTCGGGCGGTCTTCAGTCTCCGCTCAGTCGCTGGGCGGGCGTTCTCCAGTCTCCGCTCAGTCGCTGGGCGGGCGGTCGCTGGGCGGGCGGTCTCCAGTCTGCACTCAGATGCTGTTTGGGCGGTCTCCAGTCTGCGCACAGTCGCTGGGCGAGCGGTCTCCAGTCTGCGCTCGGTCGCTGGACGAGCGGTCGCTGTTTGGGCGGTCTCCAGTCTGCGCACAGTCGCTGGGCGAGCGCTCGCTGTTCGGGCGGTCTCCAGTCTGCGCTCAGTCGCTGGGTGAGCCGTCGCTGTTCGGGCGGTCTCCAGTCTGCGCTCGGTCGCTGGGCGGGCGGTCTCCAGTCTGCGCTCGGTCGCTGGGCGAGCGGTCGCTGTTTGGGCGGTCTCCAGTCTGCGCACAGTCGCTGGGCGAGCGGTCTCCAGTCTGCGCTCGGTCGCTGGGCGAGCGGTCGCTGTTTGGGCGGTCTCCAGTCTGCGCTCTGTCGCTGGGCGCTTGGTCGCTGTTAGGGCGGTCTCCAGTCAGCGCTCGGTCGCTGGGCGGGCGGTCGCTGGGCGGGCGGTCTCCAGTCTGCGCTCGGTCGCTGGGCGGGCGGTCGCTGTTTGGACGGTCTCCAGTCTGCACTCGGTCGCTGGGCGGGCGGTCTTCAGTCTGCGCTCTGTCGCTGGGCGGGCGGTCTCCAGTCTGCGCTCAGTCACTTTTCGGGCGGTCTCCAGTCTGCACTCGGTCGCTGGGCGGGCGGTCGCTGTTTGGGCAGTCTCCAGTCTGCGCTCGGTCGCTGGGCGGGCGGTCTCCAGTCTGCGTTCGGTCACTGTTTGGGCGGTCTCCAGTCTACGCTCAGTCACTGGGCGGGCGGTCGCTGTTCAGGCGGTCTCCAGTCTGCGCTCTGTCGCTGGGCGGGCGGTCTCCAGTCTGCGCTCGGTCGCCGCGCGAGCGGTCTCTGTTTGGGCGGTCTCTGTTTGGGCGGTCTCCAGTCTGCGCTCGGTCACTTTTCGGGCGTTCTCCAGTCTGCACTCGGTCGCTGTTCGGGCGGTCTCCAGTCTGCACTCGGTCGCTGGGCGGGCGGTCGCTGTTTGGGCTGTCTCCAGTCTGCGCTCGGTCGCTGGGCGGGCGGTCTCTAGTCTGCGTTCGGTCACTGTTTGGGCGGTCTCCAGTCTACGCTCAGTCGCTGGGCGAGCGCTCGCTGTTCGGGCGGTCTCCAGTCTGCCCTCGGTCGCTGGGCGGGCGGTCTCCAGTCTGCGCTCGGTCGCTGGGCGAGCGGTCGCTGTTTGGGCGGTCTCCAGTCTGCGCACAGTCGCTGGGGGAGCAGTCTCCAGTCTGCGCTCGGTCGCTGGACGAGCGGTCGCTGTTTGGGCGGTCTCCAGTCTGCGCACAGTCGCTGGGCGAGCGCTCGCTGTTCGGGCGGTCTCCAGTCTGCGCTCGGTCGCTGGGCGGGCGGTCTCCAGTCTGCGCTCGGTCGCTGGGCGAGCGGTCGCTGTTTGGGCGGTCTCCAGTCTGCGCACAGTCGCTGGGCGAGCGGTCTCCAGTCTGCGCTCGGTTGCTGGGCGAGCGGTCGCTGTTTGGGCGGTCTCCAGTCTGCGCACAGTCGCTGGGCGAGCGCTCGCTGTTCGGGCGGTCTCCAGTCTGCGCTCGGGCGCTGGGCGAGCGCTCGCTGTTCGGGCGGTCTCCAGTCTGCGCTCGGTCGCTGGGCGCTCGGTCGCTGTTCGGGCGGTCTCCAGTCTGCGTTCGGTCGCTGTTTGGGCGGTCTCCAGTCTGCGTTCGGTCGCTTGGTGGTGGTCTCCAGTCTGCGCTCGGTCGCTGGGTGGCGGTCTCCAGTCTGCGCTCGGTCACTGGGCGGGCGGTCTCCAGTCTGCGCTCGGCCGCTGAGCGGGCGGTCTCCAGTCTGCGCTCGGTCGCTGGGCGAGCGCTCGCTGTTCGGGCGGTCTCCAGTCTGCGATCGGTCGCTGGGCGGGCGGTCTCCAGTCTGCGCTCAGTCGCTGGGCGAGCGCTCGCTGTTCGGGCGGTCTCCAGTCTGCGCTCGGTCGCTGGGCGGGCGGTCTCCAGTCTGCGCTCGGTCGCTGGGCGAGCGGTCGCTGTTTGGGCGGTCTCCAGTCTGCGCACAGTCGCTGGGCGAGCGGTCTCCAGTCTGCGCACAGTCGCTGGGCGAGCGCTCGCTGTTCGGGCGGTCTCCAGTCTGCGTTCGGTCGCTGTTTGGGCGGTCTCCAGTCTGCGCTCGGTCGCTGGGCGCTCGGTCGCTGTTCGGGCGGTCTCCAGTCTGCGTTCGGTCGCTCGGTGGTGGTCTCCAGTCTGCGCTCTGTCGCTGGGTGGCGGTCTCCAGTCTGCGCTCGGTCGCTGGGCGGTCGGTCGCTGTTCGGGTGGTCTCCAGTCTGCGCTCGGTCGCTGGGCGGTCGGTCGCTGTTCGGGTGGTCTCCAGTCTGCGCTCGGTCGCTGGGCGGTCGGTCGCTGTTCGGGTGGTCTCCAGTCTGCGCTCGGTCGCTGGGCGAGCGCTCGCTGTTCGGGCGGTCTCCAGTCTGCGCTCTGTCGCTGGGTGGCGGTCTCCAGTCTGCGCTCGGTCGCTGGGCGGTCGGTCGCTGTTCGGGTGGTCTCTAGTCTGCGCTCGGCCGCTGAGCGGGCGGTCGTTGTTCGGGCAGTTCCAGTCTGCGCTCGGTCGCTGGGCGAGCGCTCGCTGTTCGGGCGGTCTCCAGTCTGCACTCGGTCGCTGGGCGGGCGGTCTCCAGTCTGCGCTCGGTCGCTGGGTGAGCCGTCGCTGTTCGGGCGGTCTCCAGTCTGCGCTCGGTCGCTGGGCGGGCGGTCTCCAGTCTGCGCTCGGTCGCTGGGCGAGCGGTCGCTGTTTGGGCGGTCTCCAGTCTGCGCACAGTCGCTGGGCGAGCGGTCTCCAGTCTGCGCTCGGTCGCTGGGCGAGCGGTCGCTGTTTGGGCGGTCTCCAGTCTGCGCACAGTCGCTGGGCGAGCGCTCGCTGTTCGGGCGGTCTCCAGTCTGCGCTCGGGCGCTGGGCGAGCGGTCGCTGTTCGGGCGGTCTCCAGTCTGCGCTCGGTCGCTGGGCGGGCGGTCTCCAGTCTGCGCTCGGTCGCTGGGCGAGCGGTCGCTATTTGGGCTGTCTCCAGTCTGCGCTCAGTCGCTATGCGGGCGGTCGCTGTTATGGCGGTCTACAGTCTGCGCTGTTCGGGCGGTCTCCAGTCTGCGTTCGGTCGCTGTTTGGGTGGTCTCCAGTCTGCGCTCGGTCGCTGGGTGGCGGTCTCCAGTCTGCGCTCGGTCGCCTGGTGGCGGTCTCCAGTCTGTGCTCGGTCGCTGAGTGGCGGTCTCCAGTCTGCGCTCAGTCGCTGGGCGGTCGGTCGCTGTTTGGGCGGTCGCTGTTCGGGCGGACTCCAGTCTCCGCTCAGTCGCTGGGCGGGCGTTCTCCAGTCTCCGCTCAGTCGCTGGGCGGGCGGTCGCTGGGCGGGCGGTCTCCAGTCTGCACTCGGATGCTGTTTGGGCGGTCTCCAGTCTGCGCTCTGTCGCTATGCGGGCGGTCGCTGTTATGGCGGTCTACAGTCTGCGCTGTTCGGTCGGTCTCCAGTCTGCGTACGGTCGCTGTTTGGGTGGTCTCCAGTCTGCGCTCGGTCGCTGGGTGGCGGTCTCCAGTCTGCGCTCGGTCGCCTGGTGGCGGTCTCCAGTCTGTGCCCGGTCGCCTGGTGGCGGTCTCCAGTCTGCGCTCAGTCGCTGGGCGGTCGGTCGCTGTTTGGGCGGTCGCTGTTCGGGCGGACTCCAGTCTCCGCTCAGTCGCTGGGCGGGCGTTCTCCAGTCTCCGCTCAGTCGCTGGGCGGGCGGTCGCTGGGCGGGCGGTCTCCAGTCTGCGCTCTGTCGCTGGGCGCTCGGTCGCTGTTCGGGCTGTCTCCAGTCTGCGTTCGGTCGCTGTTTGGGCGGTCTCCAGTCTGCGCTCGGTCGCAGGGTGGCGGTCTCAAGTCTGCGCTCGGTCGCTGGGTGGCGGTCTCAAGTCTGCGCTCGGTCGCTGGGTGGCGGTCTCCAGTCTGCGTTCGGTCGTTTGGTGGCGGTCTCCAGTCTGCGCTCAGTCGCTGGGCGGGCGGTCGCTGTTCCGGCGGTCTCCAGTCTGCGCTCGGTCGCTGGGCGGCGGTCGCAGTTCGGGCAGTCTCCAGTCTGCGCTCGGTCACTGTTCAGGCGGTCTCCAGTCTGCGCTCGGTCGCTGGGCGGGCGGTAGCTGTTCGGGCATTCTCCAGTCAGCGCTCAGTCGCTGGGCGGGCGGTTGCTGGGCGGGCGGTCTCCAGTCTCCGCTCAGTCGCTGGGCGAGCGGTCCCTGGGCGGGTGTTCTCCAGTCTCCGCTCAGTCGCTGGGCGGGCGGTCGCTGGGCGGGCGGTCTCCAGTCTGCGCTCGGTCGCTGGGCGGGCGGTCGCTGGGCGGGCGGTCTCCAGTCTGCACTCGGTCGCTGGGCGGGCGGTCGCTGGGCGGGCGGTCTCCAGTCTCCAGTCTGCGCTCGGTCGCTGGGCGGGCGGTCGCTGTTTGGACGGTCTCCAGTCTGCACTCGGTCGCTGGGCGGGCGGTCTTCAGTCTGCGCTCTGTCGCTGGGCGGGCGGTCTCCAGTCTGCGCTCGGTCACTTTTCGGGTGGTCTCCAGTCTGCACTCGGTCGCTGGGCGGGCGGTCGCTGTTTGGGCGGTCTCCAGTCTGCGCTCTGTCGCTGGGTGAGCGGTCGCTGTTCCGGCGGTCTTCAGTCTGCGCTCTGTCGCTGGGCGGGCGGTCTCCAGTCTGCACTCGGTCGCTGGGCGTGCGGTCGCTGTTTGGGCAGTCTCCAGTCTGCGCTCGGTCGCTGGGCGGGCGGTCTTCAGTCTGCGCTCTGTCGCTGGGCGGGCGGTCTCCAGTCTGCGCTCGGTCACTTTTCGGGTGGACTCCAGTCTGCACTCGGTCGCTGGGCGGGCGGTCGCTGTTTGGGCAGTCTCCAGTCTGCGCTCGGTCGCTGGGCGGGCGGTCTCCAGTCTGCGTTCGGTCACTGTTTGGGCGGTCTCCAGTCTACGCTCAGTCACTGGGCGGGCGGTCGCTGTTCAGGCGGTCTCCAGTCTGCGCTCTGTCGCTGGGTGAGCGGTCGCTGTTCCGGCGGTCTTCAGTCTGCGCTCTGTCGCTGGGCGGGCGGTCTCCAGTCTGCGCTCGGTCGCTGGGCGGGCGGTCCCTGTTCGGACGGTCTCCAGTCTGCACTCGGTCGCTGGGCGGGCGGTCTCCAGTCTGCGCTCTGTCGCTGGGCGGGCGGTCTCCCGTCTGCGCTCGGTCGCTGGGCGAGCGGTCTCTGTTTGGGCGGTCTCCAGTCTGCGCTCGGTCACTTTTCGGGCGTTCTCCAGTCTGCACTCGGTCGCTGTTCGGGCGGTCTCCAGTCTGCACTCGGTCGCTGGGCGGGCGGTCGCTGTTTGGGCAGTCTCCAGTCTGCGCTCGGTCGCTGGTCGGGCGGTCTCTAGTCTGCGTTCGGTCACTGTTTGGGCGGTCTCCAGTCTACGCTCAGTCGCTGGGCGAGCGCTCGCTGTTCGGGCGGTCTCCAGTCTGCCCTCGGTCGCTGGGCGGGCGGTCTCCAGTCTGCGCTCGGTCGCTGGGCGAGCGGTCGCTGTTTGGGCGGTCTCCAGTCTGCGCTCGGTCGCTGGGCGAGCGCTCGCTGTTTGGGCGGTCTCCAGTCTGCGCACAGTCGCTGGGCGAGCGGTCTCCAGTCTGCGCTCAGTCGCTGGGCGGGCGGTCGCTGTTCCGGCGGTCTCCAGTCTGCGCTCGGTCGTTTGGTGGCGGTCTGCTGTCTGCGCTCAGTCGCTGGGCGGGCGGTCGCTGTTCCGGCGGTCTCCAGTCTGCGCTCGGTCGCTGGGCGGCGGTCGCAGTTCGGGCGGTCTCCAGTCTGCGCTCGGTCACTGTTCAGGCGGTCTCCAGTCTGCGCTCGGTCGCTGGGCGGGCGGTAGCTGTTCGGGCGGTCTCCAGTCAGCGCTCAGTCGCTGGGCGGGCGGTTGCTGGGCGGGCGGTCTCCAGTCTCCGCTCAGTCGCTGGGCGAGCGGTCCCTGGGCGGGTGTTCTCCAGTCTCCGCTCAGTCGCTGGGCGGGCGGTCGCTGGGCGGGCGGTCTCCAGTCTCCAGTCTGCGCTCGGTCGCTGGGCGGGCGGTCGCTGTTTGGACGGTCTCCAGTCTGCACTCGGTCGCTGGGCGGGCGGTCTTCAGTCTGCGCTCTGTCGCTGGGCGGGCGGCCTCCAGTCTGCGCTCGGTCACTTTTCGGGTGGTCTCCAGTCTGCACTCGGTCGCTGGGCGGGTGGTCGCTGTTTGGGCGGTCTCCAGTCTGCGCTCTGTCGCTGGGTGAGCGGTCGCTGTTCCGGCGGTCTTCAGTCTGCGCTCTGTCGCTGGGCGGGCGGTCTCCAGTCTGCACTCGGTCGCTGGGCGTGCGGTCGCTGTTTGGGCAGTCTCCAGTCTGCGCTCGGTCGCTGGGCGGGCGGTCTCCAGTCTGCGTTCGGTCACTGTTTGGGCGGTCTCCAGTCTACGCTCAGTCACTGGGCGGGCGGTCGCTGTTCAGGCGGTCTCCAGTCTGCGCTCTGTCGCTGGGTGAGCGGTCGCTGTTCGGGCGGTCTTCAGTCTGCGCTCTGTCGCTGGGCGGGCGGTCTCCAGTCTGCGCTCGGTCGCTGGGCGGGCGGTCGCTGTTCGGACGGTCTCCAGTCTGCACTCGGTCGCTGGGCGGGCGGTCTTCAGTCAGCGCTCTGTCGCTGGGCGGGCGGTCTCTCGTCTGCGCTCGGTCGCTGGGCGAGCGGTCTCTGTTTGGGCGGTCTCCAGTCTGCGCTCGGTCACTTTTCGGGCGTTCTCCAGTCTGCACTCGGTCGCTGTTCGGGCGGTCTCCAGTCTGCACTCGGTCGCTGGGCGGGCGGTCGCTGTTTGGGCAGTCTCCAGTCTGCGCTCGGTCGCTGGGCGGGCGGTCTCTAGTCTGCGTTCGGTCACTGTTTGGGCGGTCTCCAGTCTACGCTCAGTCGCTGGGCGAGCGCTCGCTGTTCGGGCGGTCTCCAGTCTGCCCTCGGTCGCTGGGCGGGCGGTCTCCAGTCTGCGCTCGGTCGCTGGGCGAGCGGTCGCTGTTTGGGCGGTCTCCAGTCTGCGCACAGTCGCTGGGCGAGCGGTCTCCAGTCTGCGCTCGGTCGCTGGACGAGCGGTCGCTGTTTGGGCGGTCTCCAGTCTGCGCACAGTCGCTGGGCGAGCGCTCGCTGTTCGGGCGGTCTCCAGTCTGCGCTCGTTCGCTGGGCGGGCGGTCTCCAGTCTGCGCTCGGTCGCTGGGTGAGCGGTCGTTGTTCGGGCGGTCTCCAGTCTGCGCTCGGTCGCTGGGCGAGCGGTCGCTGTTTGGGCGGTCTCCAGTCTGCGCACAGTCGCTGGGCGAGCGGTCTCCAGTCTGCGCTCGGTCGCTGGGCGAGCGGTCGCTGTTTGGGCGGTCTCCAGTCTGCGCTCTGTCGCTGGGCGAGCGGTCGCTGTTTGGGCGATCTCCAGTCTGCGCACAGTCGCTGGGCGAGCGCTCGCTGTTCGGGCGGTCTCCAGTCTGCGCTCGGTCGCTGGGCGGGCGGTCTCCAGTCTGCGCTCGGTCGCTGGGTGAGCGGTCGCTGTTCGGGCGGTCTCCAGTCTGCGCTCGGTCGCTGGGCGGGCGGTCTCCAGTCTGCGCTCGGTCGCTGTTTGGGCGGTCTCCAGTCTGCGCACAGTCGCTGGGCGAGCTCTCGCTGTTCGGGCGGTCTCCAGTCTGCGCTCGGTCGCTGGGCGGGCGGTCTCCAGTCTGCGCTCGGTCGCTGGACGAGCGGTCGCTGTTTGGGCGGTCTCCAGTCTGCGCACAGTCGCTGGGCGAGCGCTCGCTGTTCGGGCGGTCTCCAGTCTGCGCTCGGTCGCTGGGCGGGCGGTCTCCAGTCTGCGCTCGGTCGCTGGGTGAGCGGTCGCTGTTCGGGCGGTCTCCAGTCTGCGCTCGGTCGCTGGGCGAGCGGTCGCTGTTTGGGCGGTCTCCAGTCTGCGCACAGTCGCTGGGCGAGCGGTCTCCAGTCTGCGCTCGGTCGCTGGGCGAGCGGTCGCTGTTTGGGCGGTCTCCAGTCTGCGCACAGTCGCTGGGCGAGCGCTCGCTGTTCGGGCGGTCTCCAGTCTGTGCTCGGGCGCTGGGCGAGCGGTCGCTGTTCGGGCGGTCTCCAGTCTGCGCTCGGTCGCTGGGCGGGCGGTCTCCAGTCTGCGCTCGGTCGCTGGGCGAGCGGTCGCTATTTGGGCGGTCTCCAGTCTGCGTTCAGTCGCTATGCGGGCGGTCGCTGTTATGGCGGTCTACAGTCTGCGCTGTTCGGGCGGTCTTCAGTGTGCGCTCTGTCGCTGGGCGGGCGGTCTCCAGTCTGCGCTCGGTCGCTGGGCGGGCGGTCGCTGTTCGGACGGTCTCCAGTCTGCACTCGGTCGCTGGGCGGGCGGTCTCCAGTCTGCGCTCGGTCACTTTTCGGGTGGTCTCCAGTCTGCACTCGGTCGCTGGGCGGGCGGTCGCTGTTTGGGCGGTCTCCAGTCTGCGCTCTGTCGCTGGGTGAGCGGTCGCTGTTCCGGCGGTCTTCAGTCTGCGCTCTGTCGCTGGGCGGGCGGTCTCCAGTCTGCACTCGGTCGCTGGGCGTGCGGTCGCTGTTTGGGCAGTCTCCAGTCTGCGCTCGGTCGCTGGGCGGGCGGTCTTCAGTCTGCGCTCTGTCGCTGGGCGGGCGGTCTCCAGTCTGCGCTCGGTCACTTTTCGGGTGGACTCCAGTCTGCACTCGGTCGCTGGGCGGGCGGTCGCTGTTTGGGCAGTCTCCAGTCTGCGCTCGGTCGCTGGGCGGGCGGTCTCCAGTCTGCGTTCGGTCACTGTTTGGGCGGTCTCCAGTCTACGCTCAGTCACTGGGCGGGCGGTCGCTGTTCAGGCGGTCTCCAGTCTGCGCTCTGTCGCTGGGTGAGCGGTCGCTGTTCCGGCGGTCTTCAGTCTGCGCTCTGTCGCTGGGCGGGCGGTCTCCAGTCTGCGCTCGGTCGCTGGGCGGGCGGTCGCTGTTCGGACGGTCTCCAGTCTGCACTCGGTCGCTGGGCGGGCGGTCTCCAGTCTGCGCTCTGTCGCTGGGCGGGCGGTCTCCCGTCTGCGCTCGGTCGCTGGGCGAGCGGTCTCTGTTTGGGCGGTCTCCAGTCTGCGCTCGGTCACTTTTCGGGCGTTCTCCAGTCTGCACTCGGTCGCTGTTCGGGCGGTCTCCAGTCTGCACTCGGTCGCTGGGCGGGCGGTCGCTGTTTGGGCAGTCTCCAGTCTGCGCTCGGTCGCTGGGCGGGCGGTCTCCAGTCTGCGCTCGGTCACTTTTCGGGCGGTCTCCAGTCTGCACTCGGTCGCTGGGCGGGCGGTCGCTGTTTGGGCAGTCTCCAGTCTGCGCTCGGTCGCTGGTCGGGCGGTCTCTAGTCTGCGTTCGGTCACTGTTTGGGCGGTCTCCAGTCTACGCTCAGTCGCTGGGCGAGCGCTCGCTGTTCGGGCGGTCTCCAGTCTGCCCTCGGTCGCTGGGCGGGCGGTCTCCAGTCTGCGCTCGGTCGCTGGGCGAGCGGTCGCTGTTTGGGCGGTCTCCAGTCTGCGCTCGGTCGCTGGGCGAGCGCTCGCTGTTTGGGCGGTCTCCAGTCTGCGCACAGTCGCTGGGCGAGCGGTCTCCAGTCTGCGCTCAGTCGCTGGGCGGGCGGTCGCTGTTCCGGCGGTCTCCAGTCTGCGCTCGGTCGTTTGGTGGCGGTCTCCAGTCTGCGCTCAGTCGCTGGGCGGGCGGTCGCTGTTCCGGCGGTCTCCAGTCTGCGCTCGGTCGCTGGGCGGCGGTCGCAGTTCGGGCGGTCTCCAGTCTGCGCTCGGTCACTGTTCAGGCGGTCTCCAGTCTGCGCTCGGTCGCTGGGCGGGCGGTAGCTGTTCGGGCGGTCTCCAGTCAGCGCTCAGTCGCTGGGCGGGCGGTTGCTGGGCGGGCGGTCTCCAGTCTCCGCTCAGTCGCTGGGCGAGCGGTCCCTGGGCGGGTGTTCTCCAGTCTCCGCTCAGTCGCTGGGCGGGCGGTCGCTGGGCGGGCGGTCTCCAGTCTCCAGTCTGTGCTCGGTCGCTGGGCGGGCGGTCGCTGTTTGGACGGTCTCCAGTCTGCACTCGGTCGCTGGGCGGGCGGTCTTCAGTCTGCGCTCTGTCGCTGGGCGGGCGGTCTCCAGTCTGCGCTCGGTCACTTTTCGGGTGGTCTCCAGTCTGCACTCGGTCGCTGGGCGGGCGATCGCTGTTTGGGTGGTCTCCAGTCTGCGCTCTGTCGCTGGGTGAGCGGTCGCTGTTCCGGCGGTCTTCAGACTGCGCTCTGTCGCTGGGCGGGCGGTCTCCAGTCTGCACTCGGTCGCTGGGCGTGCGGTCGCTGTTTGGGCAGTCTCCAGTCTGCGCTCGGTCGCTGGGCGGGCGGTCTCCAGTCTGCGTTCGGTCACTGTTTGGGCGGTCTCCAGTCTACGCTCAGTCACTGGGCGGGCGGTCGCTGTTCAGGCGGTCTCCAGTCTGCGCTCTGTCGCTGGGTGAGCGGTCGCTGTTCGGGCGGTCTTCAGTCTGCGCTCTGTCGCTGGGCGGGCAGTCTCCAGTCTGCGCTCGGTCGCTGGGCGGGCGGTCGCTGTTCGGACGGTCTCCAGTCTGCACTCGGTCGCTGGGCGGGCGGTCTTCAGTCTGCGCTCTGTCGCTGGGCGGGCGGTCTCTGTTTGGGCGGTCTCCAGTCTGCGCTCGGTCACTTTTCGGGCGTTCTCCAGTCTGCACTCGGTCGCTGTTCGGGCGGTCTCCAGTCTGCACTCGGTCGCTGGGCGGGCGGTCGCTGTTTGGGCAGTCTCCAGTCTGCGCTCGGTCGCTGGGCGGGCGGTCTCTAGTCTGCGTTCGGTCACTGTTTGGGCGGTCTCCAGTCTACGCTCAGTCGCTGGGCGAGCGCTCGCTGTTCGGGCGGTCTCCAGTCTGCCCTCGGTCGCTGGGCGGGCGGTCTCCAGTCTGCGCTCGGTCGCTGGGCGAGCGGTCGCTGTTTGGGCGGTCTCCAGTCTGCGCACAGTCGCTGGGCGAGCGGTCTCCAGTCTGCGCTCGGTCGCTGGGCGGGCGGTCGCTGTTCGGACGGTCTCCAGTCTGCACTCGGTCGCTGGGCGGGCGGTCTTCAGTCTGCGCTCTGTCGCTGGGCGGGTGGTCTCCAGTCTGCGCTCTGTCGCTGGGCGAGCGGTCTCTGTTTGGGCGGTCTCCAGTCTGCGCTCGGTCACTTTTCGGGCGTTCTCCAGTCTGCACTCGGTCGCTGTTCGGGCGGTCTCCAGTCTGCACTCGGTCGCTGTTCGGGCGGTCTCCCGTCTGCGCTCGGTCGCTGGGCGAGCGGTCTCTGTTTGGGCGGTCTCCAGTCTGCGCTCGGTCACTTTTCGGGCGTTCTCCAGTCTGCACTCGGTCGCTGTTCGGGCGGTCTCCAGTCTGCACTCGGTCGCTGGGCGGGCGGTCGCTGTTTGGGCAGTCTCCAGTCTGCGCTCGGTCGCTGGTCGGGCGGTCTCTAGTCTGCGTTCGGTCACTGTTTGGGCGGTCTCCAGTCTACGCTCAGTCGCTGGGCGAGCGCTCGCTGTTCGGGCGGTCTCCAGTCTGCCCTCGGTCGCTGGGCGGGCGGTCTCCAGTCTGCGCTCGGTCGCTGGGCGAGCGGTCGCTGTTTGGGCGGTCTCCAGTCTGCGCTCGGTCGCTGGGTGAGCGCTCGCTGTTTGGGCGGTCTCCAGTCTGCGCACAGTCGCTGGGCGAGCGGTCTCCAGTCTGCGCTCGGTCGCTGGACGAGCGGTCGCTGTTTGGGCGGTCTCCAGTCTGCGCACAGTCGCTGGTCGAGCGCTCGCTGTTCGGGCGGTCTCCAGTCTGCGCTCGGTCGTTTGGTGGCGGTCTCCAGTCTGCGCTCAGTCGCTGGGCGGGCGGTCGCTGTTCCGGCGGTCTCCAGTCTGCGCTCGGTCGCTGGGCGGCGGTCGCAGTTCGGGCGGTCTCCAGTCTGCGCTCGGTCACTGTTCAGGCGGTCTCCAGTCTGCGCTCGGTCGCTGGGCGGGCGGTAGCTGTTCGGGCATTCTCCAGTCAGCGCTCAGTCGCTGGGCGGGCGGTTGCTGGGCGGGCGGTCTCCAGTCTCCGCTCAGTCGCTGGGCGAGCGGTCCCTGGGCGGGTGTTCTCCAGTCTCCGCTCAGTCGCTGGGCGGGCGGTCGCTGGGCGGGCGGTCTCCAGTCTCCAGTCTGCGCTCGGTCGCTGGGCGGGCGGTCGCTGTTTGGACGGTCTCCAGTCTGCACTCGGTCGCTGGGCGGGCGGTCTTCAGTCTGCGCTCTGTCGCTGGGCGGGCGGTCTCCAGTCTGCGCTCGGTCACTTTTCGGGTGGTCTCCAGTCTGCACTCGGTCGCTGGGCGGGCGGTCGCTGTTTGGGCGGTCTCCAGTCTGCGCTCTGTCGCTGGGTGAGCGGTCGCTGTTCCGGCGGTCTTCAGTCTGCGCTCTGTCGCTGGGCGGGCGGTCTCCAGTCTGCACTCGGTCGCTGGGCGTGCGGTCGCTGTTTGGGCAGTCTCCAGTCTGCGCTCGGTCGCTGGGCGGGCGGTCTTCAGTCTGCGCTCTGTCGCTGTGCGGGCGGTCTCCAGTCTGCGCTCGGTCACTTTTCGGGTGGACTCCAGTCTGCACTCGGTCGCTGGGCGGGCGGTCGCTGTTTGGGCAGTCTCCAGTCTGCGCTCGGTCGCTGGGCGGGCGGTCTCCAGTCTGCGTTCGGTCACTGTTTGGGCGGTCTCCAGTCTACGCTCAGTCACTGGGCGGGCGGTCGCTGTTCAGGCGGTCTCCAGTCTGCGCTCTGTCGCTGGGTGAGCGGTCGCTGTTCCGGCGGTCTTCAGTCTGCGCTCTGTCGCTGGGCGGGCGGTCTCCAGTCTGCGCTCGGTCGCTGGGCGGGCGGTCGCTGTTCGGACGGTCTCCAGTCTGCACTCGGTCGCTGGGCGAGCGGTCTCTGTTTGGGCGGTCTCCAGTCTGCGCTCGGTCACTTTTCGGGCGTTCTCCAGTCTGCACTCGGTCGCTGTTCGGGCGGTCTCCAGTCTGCACTCGGTCGCTGGGCGGGCGGTCGCTGTTTGGGCAGTCTCCAGTCTGCGCTCGGTCGCTGGTCGGGCGGTCTCTAGTCTGCGTTCGGTCGCTGGACGAGCGGTCGCTGTTTGGGCGGTCTCCAGTCTGCGCTCGGTCGCTGGGCGAGCGCTCGCTGTTTGGGCGGTCTCCAGTCTGCGCACAGTCGCTGGGCGAGCGGTCTCCAGTCTGCGCTCGGTCGCTGGACGAGCGGTCGCTGTTTGGGCGGTCTCCAGTCTGCGCACAGTCGCTGGGCGAGCGCTCGCTGTTCGGGCGGTCTCCAGTCTGCGCTCGGTCGCTGGGCGGGCGGTCTCCAGTCTGCGCTCGGTCGCTGGGTGAGCGGTCGCTGTTCGGGCGGTCTCCAGTCTGCGCTCGGTCGCTGGGCGAGCGGTCGCTGTTTGGGCGGTCTCCAGTCTGCGCACAGTCGCTGGGCGAGCGGTCTCCAGTCTGCGCTCGGTCGCTGGGCGAGCGGTCGCTGTTTGGGCGGTCTCCAGTCTGCGCACAGTCGCTGGGCGAGCGCTCGCTGTTCGGGCGGTCTCCAGTCTGCGCTCGGGTGCTGGGCGAGCGGTCGCTGTTCGGGCGGTCTCCAGTCTGCGCTCGGTCGCTGGGCGGGCGGTCTCCAGTCTGCGCTCGGTCGCTGGGCGAGCGGTCGCTATTTGGGCGGTCTCCAGTCTGCGCTCAGTCGCTATGCGGGCAGTCGCTGTTAGGGCGGTCTACAGTCTGCGCTGTTCGGGCGGTCTCCAGTCTGCGCTCGGGTGCTGGGCGAGCGGTCGCTGTTCGGGCGGTCTCCAGTCTGCGCTCGGTCGCTGGGCGAGCGGTCGCTGTTTGGGCGGTCTCCAGTCTGCGCACAGTCGCTGGGCGAGCGCTCGCTGTTCGGGCGGTCTCCAGTCTGCGCTCGGGTGCTGGGCGAGCGGTCGCTGTTCGGGCGGTCTCCAGTCTGCGCTCGGTCGCTGGGCGGGCGGTCTCCAGTCTGCGCTCGGTCGCTGGGCGAGCGGTCGCTATTTGGGCGGTCTCCAGTCTGCGCTCAGTCGCTATGCGGGCAGTCGCTGTTAGGGCGGTCTACAGTCTGCGCTGTTCGGGCGGTCTCCAGTCTGCGCTCGGGTGCTGGGCGAGCGGTCGCTGTTCGGGCGGTCTCCAGTCTGCGCTCGGTCGCTGTTCCGGCGGTCTCCAGTCTGCGCTCGGTCGCTGGGCGGCGGTCGCAGTTCGGGCGGTCTCCAGTCTGCGCTCGGTCACTGTTCAGGCGGTCTCCAGTCTGCGCTCGGTCGCTGGGCGGGCGGTAGCTGTTCGGGCATTCTCCAGTCAGCGCTCAGTCGCTGGGCGGGCGGTTGCTGGGCGGGCGGTCTCCAGTCTCCGCTCAGTCGCTGGGCGAGCGGTCCCTGGGCGGGTGTTCTCCAGTCTCCGCTCAGTCGCTGGGCGGGCGGTCGCTGGGCGGGCGGTCTCCAGTCTCCAGTCTGCGCTCGGTCGCTGGGCGGGCGGTCGCTGTTTGGACGGTCTCCAGTCTGCACTCGGTCGCTGGGCGGGCGGTCTTCAGTCTGCGCTCTGTCGCTGGGCGGGCGGTCTCCAGTCTGCGCTCGGTCACTTTTCGGGTGGTCTCCAGTCTGCACTCGGTCGCTGGGCGGGCGGTCGCTGTTTGGGCGGTCTCCAGTCTGCGCTCTGTCGCTGGGTGAGCGGTCGCTGTTCCGGCGGTCTTCAGTCTGCGCTCTGTCGCTGGGCGGGCGGTCTCCAGTCTGCACTCGGTCGCTGGGCGTGCGGTCGCTGTTTGGGCAGTCTCCAGTCTGCGCTCGGTCGCTGGGCGGGCGGTCTTCAGTCTGCGCTCTGTCGCTGTGCGGGCGGTCTCCAGTCTGCGCTCGGTCACTTTTCGGGTGGACTCCAGTCTGCACTCGGTCGCTGGGCGGGCGGTCGCTGTTTGGGCAGTCTCCAGTCTGCGCTCGGTCGCTGGGCGGGCGGTCTCCAGTCTGCGTTCGGTCACTGTTTGGGCGGTCTCCAGTCTGCGCTCAGTCACTGGGCGGGCGGTCGCTGTTCAGGCGGTCTCCAGTCTGCGCTCTGTCGCTGGGTGAGCGGTCGCTGTTCCGGCGGTCTTCAGTCTGCGCTCTGTCGCTGGGCGGGCGGTCTCCAGTCTGCGCTCGGTCGCTGGGCGGGCGGTCGCTGTTCGGACGGTCTCCAGTCTGCACTCGGTCGCTGGGCGGGCGGTCTCCAGTCTGCGCTCTGTCGCTGGGCGGGCGGTCTCCCGTCTGCGCTCGGTCGCTGGGCGAGCGGTCTCTGTTTGGGCGGTCTCCAGTCTGCGCTCGGTCACTTTTCGGGCGTTCTCCAGTCTGCACTCGGTCGCTGTTCGGGCGGTCTCCAGTCTGCACTCGGTCGCTGGGCGGGCGGTCGCTGTTTGGGCAGTCTCCAGTCTGCGCTCGGTCGCTGGTCGGGCGGTCTCTAGTCTGCGTTCGGTCACTGTTTGGGCGGTCTCCAGTCTACGCTCAGTCGCTGGGCGAGCGCTCGCTGTTCGGGCGGTCTCCAGTCTGCCCTCGGTCGCTGGGCGGGCGGTCTCCAGTCTGCGCTCGGTCGCTGGGCGAGCGGTCGCTGTTTGGGCGGTCTCCAGTCTGCGCTCGGTCGCTGGGCGAGCGCTCGCTGTTTGGGCGGTCTCCAGTCTGCGCACAGTCGCTGGGCGAGCGGTCTCCAGTCTGCGCTCGGTCGCTGGACGAGCGGTCGCTGTTTGGGCGGTCTCCAGTCTGCGCACAGTCGCTGGGCGAGCGCTCGCTGTTCGGGCGGTCTCCAGTCTGCGCTCGGTCGCTGGGCGGGCGGTCTCCAGTCTGCGCTCGGTCGCTGGGTGAGCGGTCGCTGTTCGGGCGGTCTCCAGTCTGCGCTCGGTCGCTGGGCGAGCGGTCGCTGTTTGGGCGGTCTCCAGTCTGCGCACAGTCGCTGGGCGAGCGGTCTCCAGTCTGCGCTCGGTCGCTGGGCGAGCGGTCGCTGTTTGGGCGGTCTCCAGTCTGCGCACAGTCGCTGGGCGAGCGCTCGCTGTTCGGGCGGTCTCCAGTCTGCGCTCGGGTGCTGGGCGAGCGGTCGCTGTTCGGGCGGTCTCCAGTCTGCGCTCGGTCGCTGGGCGGGCGGTCTCCAGTCTGCGCTCGGTCGCTGGGCGAGCGGTCGCTATTTGGGCGGTCTCCAGTCTGCGCTCAGTCGCTATGCGGGCAGTCGCTGTTAGGGCGGTCTACAGTCTGCGCTGTTCGGGCGGTCTCCAGTCTGCGTTCGGTCGCTGTTTGGGTGGTCTCCAGTCTGCGCTCGGTCGCTGGGTGGTGGTCTCCAGTCTGCGCTCAGTCGCTGGGCGGTCGGTCGCTGTTTGGGCGGTCGCTGTTTGGGCGGTCGCTGTTCGGGCGGACTCCAGTCTCCACTCAGTCGCTGGGCGGGCGTTCTCCAGTCTCCGCTCAGTCGCTGGGCGGGCGGTCGCTGGGCGGGCGGTCTCCAGTCTGCACTCGGATGTTGTTTGGGCGGTCTCCAGTCTGCGTTCGGTCGCTGTTCGGGCGGTCTCCAGTCTGCGTTCGGTCGCTGTTTGGGCGGTCTCCAGTCTGCGCTCGGTCGCAGGGTGGCGGTCTCAAGTCTGCGCTCGGTCGCTGGGTGGCGGTCTCCAGTCTGCGCTCGGTCGTTGGGTGGCGGTCTCCAGTCTGCGCTCAGTCGCTGGGCGGGCGGTCGCTGTTCCGGCGGTCTCCAGTCTGCGCTCGGTCGCTGGGCGGCGGTCGCAGTTCGGGCGGTCTCCAGTCTGCGCTCGGTCACTGTTCAGGCGGTCTCCAGTCTGCGCTCGGTCGCTGGGCGGGCGGTAGCTGTCCGGGCATTCTCCAGTCAGCGCTCAGTCGCTGGGCGGGCGGTTGCTGGGCGGGCGGTCTCCAGTCTGCGCTCGGTCGCTGGGCGGGCGGTCTCCAGTCTGCGCTCGGTCGCTGGGTGAGCGGTCGCTGTTCGGGCGGTCTCCAGTCTGCGCTCGGTCGCTGGGCGAGCGGTCGCTGTTCGGGCGGTCTCCAGTCTGCGCACAGTCGCTGGGCGAGCGGTCTCCAGTCTGCAGGCGGTCGCTGTTTGGGCGGTCTCCAGTCTGCGCTCGGTCGCTGGGTGGCGGGCGGTCTCCAGTCTGCGCTCGGTCGCTGGGTGGCGGTCTCCAGTCTGCGCTCAGTCGTTGGGCGGGCGGTCGTTGTTCTGGCGGTCTCCAGTCTGCGCTCGGTCGCTTTTCTGGCGGTCTCCAGTCTGCGCTCGGTCGCTGGGTTGCGGTCTTCAGTCTGCGCTCGGTCGCTGGGTGGCGGTCTACAGTCTGCGCTCAGTCGCTGGGCGGGCGGTCGCTGTTCTGGCGGTCTCCAGTCTGCGCTCGGTCGCTGTTCTGGCGGTCTCCAGTCTGCGCTCGGTCGCTGGGTTGCGGTCTTCAGTCTGCGCTCGGTCGCTGGGTGGCGGTCTCCAGTCTGCGCTCAGTCGCTGGGCGGGCGGTCGCTGTTCTGGCGGTCTCCAGTCTGCGCTCGGTCGCTGTTCGGGCGGTCTCCCGTCTGCGTTCGGTCGCTGTTTGGGTGGTCTCCAGTCTGCGCTCGGTCGTTGGGTGGCGGTCACCAGTCTGTGCTCGGTCGCTGGGTGGCGGTCGCTGTTTGGGCGGTCTCCAGTCCGCGCTCGGTCACTGTTCGGGCAGTCGCTGTTCGGGCGGTCTCCAGTCTCCGCTCAGTCGCTGGGCGGGCGGTCGCTGGGCGGGCGTTCTCCAGTCTCCGCTCAGTCGCTGGGTGAGCGGTCGCTGGGCGGGCGGTCTCCAGTCTGCGCTCGGATGCTAGGCGGGCGCTCGCTGTTCGGGTGGTCTCCAGTCTGCGTTCGGTCGCTGCGTGGCGGTCTCCAGTCTGCGCTCGGTCGCTGGGTGGCGGTCTCCGGTCAGCGCTCGGTCGTTGGCGGTCGGTCGCTGGGCGGGCGGTCTCCAGTCTGCACACGGTCGCTGGGCGAGCGGTCGTTGTTTGGGCGGTCTCCAGTCTGCGCTCGGTCAGTTTTCGGGCGTTCTCCAGTCTACGCTCGGTCGCTGTTCGGGCGTTCTCCAGTCTGCGCTCGGTCGCTGGGCGGGCGGTTGCTGTTTGGGCAGTCTCCCGCCTGCGCTCGGTCGCTGGGCGGGCAGTCTCCAGTCTGCGTTCGGTCACTGTTTGGGCGGTCTCCAGTCTACGCTCAGTCACTGGGCGGGCTGTTGCTGTTCAGGCGGTCTCCAGTCTGCACTCGGTCGCTGGGTGACGGTCGCTGTTCGGGCGGTCTCCAGTCTGTGCTCGGTCGCTGGGTGGCGGTCTCCAGTCTGCGCTCGGTCGCTGGGCGGGCGGTCGCTGTTCGGGCGGTCTCCAGTCTGCGCTCGGTCGCTGGGTGGCGGTCTCCAGTCTGCGCTCGGTCGCTGGGTGGCGGTCTCCAGTCTGCGCTCGGTCGTTGGGTGGCTTTCTCCAGTCTGCGCTCAGTCGCTGGGCGGGCGGTCGCTGTTCGGGTGGTCTCCAGTCTGCGCTCGGTCGCTGTGCAGGCGGTCGCTGTTCGGGCGGTCTCCAGTCTGCGCTCGGTCGCTGGCCGGGCGCTCGCTGCTCTGGTGGTCTCCAGTCTGCGCACAGTCGCTGGGCGGGCGCTCGCTGCTCAGGCGGTCTCCAGTCTGCGCTCGGTCGCTGGGTGGGCGGTCGCTGTTCAGGCGGTCTCCAGTCTGCGCACAGTCGCTGGGCGGGCGCTCGCTGTTCAGGCGGTCTCCAGTCTGCGCTCGGTCGCTGGGCGGGCTGTCGCTGTTTAGGCGGTCTCCAGTCTGCGCACAGTCGCTGGGCGGGCGGTCGCTGTTCGGGCGGTCTCCAGTCTGCGCACAGTCCCTGGGCGGGTGGTCGCTGTTCGGGCGGTCTCCAGTCTGCGCACAGTCGCTCGGCGGGCGCTCGCTGTTCAGGCGGTCTCCAGTCTGTGGGGTACTCATTGAATTATGGGATGCTGGAGGATGAGTTAAGAAACAGGATCAGCCATGATCCTGTTCAATGGTCAATCAGGCTTGAAGGACCAAATGGGTGACTCCTACTTCTATTTAGCATGTTCTTATATTCAAGGAACGGAGAAAAGTTGCATTTCCAGCTTGATTGGATTTTTATCCTCTTGTCCACCAGTTGGTTGCGTCAACATCTTCTCACAGGAAATTAATGAAGTGGAGGCAGTGTGAGGCAACAGCATTTTGTTATGAGCACCATAGACAATGAGGATCACCAGGAGGTAAATGGTGGCATACCCTGGGTATTGACAATAAAAGACTCACTGAAGGCCCTTTTGGGATGCGTGGTTTTTGTAAATGGTATTTCATCCTTTCTGACCCTTGACAATCATTGTCAGCTATTTGGTTCTTAGACTGTCTTGAATAAGTCTCAACCAGGATTGACATGGATAATGTTCATGAGAAGGAACCCCACCTGAGCCCAAATGTAGTGCACTGTCCTGGCTGATGTCTGCTAATCCAGCCTTTTGCTGTGAGCACCAGACCACAAATCCCAAACTAAACCTGGATTGGGACCTTTAGGGTTTGTTCCTATTACACGCCCTGGATGATATATTTATCAACTAGGCTCGGGGAACTGTGGCATTGTTTATTTGAAATAATTCAGTCACTGTCTATTAATATGCTTCCTGTTTTTGTTGTTGACAGGTTATCCCGTCACTAGGTTCTCACAGAGAGATCTCTTCAATGCTATGATATATTACCGTCACTTGGGAGGTGAAGTATTTGAAGATTCCTTTGAGTTTATCCTGTCTGATAGCCACGACCCACCGAACCTCTCGGAGACTCAGGTACTTGTTTGTGTCAAACATCATGGGCACGATCTATTGACCATTTTACACCTGAAAGGCAGCACTGCAACGTGACCGGTAGATGCTGGGAGATCTCTCTTCTGGGATCTGCGCAGATCGCCACGCCTCATGAGATCTAACGCTATCTCGCAAGATGTCGCAATGTGAATCCCGCCCATTGTGGGCAGATCATGTTTTGAGAAATCTGAATATTAGGGTGAGATAGCTCGGGATCTATCCCTTTTGTCTTGGCGATCTCAGGCCAGCGGTGTTCAGTGCTGGTCTCCACAAATGGGGACCAAG
The DNA here is from genome assembly GCF_047496885.1 of Scyliorhinus torazame. Lineage (NCBI taxonomy): Eukaryota > Metazoa > Chordata > Chondrichthyes > Carcharhiniformes > Scyliorhinidae > Scyliorhinus > Scyliorhinus torazame. The sequence goes on from NC_092715.1 coordinate 228,991,356, forward strand.
CGGAACGGCACTCATGGGGGTCTCCCAGAGGATTGGAGGCAGTATGGCACCCTGGCACTGCTCGTGTCACCTGGGCACCGGGCACTTTCAGGATGGCACGCTGGCAGTGCCAGCCTGATCCACCTCCCTTTCTGTTCCCTACATCCCTGTAACCTATTTTTTCCGGAAATATATCTTTCTCCTTCTTGAAACCATTTAACGACTCAGATTCCACAGCACTATGTGGAAACAAGTTCTGCAAGTTCCCCAGGAGAAATAATTCCTTCTCATCTCAGTTCTAAATCTACTGCCTCTCAATCAATTCTGGCCTCTCGTTCTAAAATCCCCTCTATATACTCTTGACTGCCATCCTTCCTAAAGTGTCTTGGACAGAATGCAGCACAATAGGGCAGCTGAAACCTCACCATAACCTACTAGCTTTTGTATTCTTTTGCTTCTATTTCCAAATCCAAAAAGACTGCACGTCTTTTTATCAGCCAGATCAACATGCCCTGTCACCTTCAAGAATTTCTCTATACATATATCCAGGGGTTGCATTTCACTTGCCATTAACGTACATGTTTTCGACTGGGGGCTTGTAAAATAGGGTGGGTGCCCATGGGTGCCCACTCCACCACCTTCCCACTCACCCATATGAATGCCAAAATCATCAGCCTGCCCATCATATTTAAACGAATAATCAACGGTCAATTAGGCTTGTAACCAAGTCAATTGACCGCAATAATACATTGCCCACACCATCAAATCTTTGGTATGGAAAGTGGAGAGCCCAATTTTCTTTTATAAATAAATTCCTCAGAACGGCAAAAAGGAAGTGGGGTCTGCCCTTTGTGGATCGAGGGCCTAAGTTAGAACTCCCACTTTCTTATTTTCCTGCTGCCTTACACGCACTAGCCCCAAAACACCTCCACCCAACTGCCCTCTATAACCTGTTCAAACGGTCCCTGCCCAACACTCCAGACTTACATGGTTCCAAGAATTCTTGGGCTTCCTTCTTCCCTGTTGCAGTCCCAGAAACATCCACTAACATGCGCTTAGTGATGCTGGGACTGTTGGAGCTGCTGGCGATTCTGATTGGCCAGCAGCTCCAAGGGTGGGACTTCCTCCCCACTGGGGGCAGAGTTCCCACAAACTGCCCATTGAACCCACCCACAGTGCTGTATGGCTGAGGGGTAGGCTGTTGTGGAATGGTTTAGCTTCACGATGACTTTGTTGCCTGGAGGGCTGTGGGACCTCTGCCCCAATTAAATATTGGGAGGATTGATGTCCGTGTCTTCAGTCTCCACCCCAAACTCTGCCCCCTAGCTTGTGTGACTCCATGCGTCTTCCGGCAATAGTTTGTGATTAAACCAGGCTGTTCACAACCATGGTGTCTGATATGAGCTCCTGAACATAAAAGAATGCCCTCACTAAGACTGACTCTTTCCACCTCTATAATATCACCTGACTTTGCCCGCCTCATCTCGTCTCCTCCTGAAAACTCGCTGCCTATGCTGGAAATAGCGACAATGAATGATTTCAAACGTATATTGGATAGGTATTTAAATAAAATAGACATTTAGTGCTACAAGGGAAAGGGACTGATTGATTGGTCTACAGAGATGGCCTGGATGTGATGGGCCAAAACATCTGCAGTGTTTAAATGGCTTAATGTTGAATACTTAAATTTATTGTGTGCCGTGATTAACATGTTATCTGTATGATTTTATTTTTTAATGCTACAAAATTCTGCCAGTCTATTTTCACAAAATTAATTTTATTGCAGACAGTAATTGTCCATATTACACCAGTGGATGATCAGCTTCCCAAAGAAGCACCGGGGGTTGTCCGCCACCTTGTTGTCAAGGAGACTGAGATAGCGTATCTGACAAAGAATCAGTTGCATTTCACAGATGCAGAGTCACCAGATAGAGAGATCGTATATACAATAACAACTCTGCCATTCTTTACTTCAATACTTGGGTAGGTTTCTGTGGACCAATCTCCTTTGCGTATTATAACTACACCAAACTATGATAAATGTTGATGTTCTCATACACAGCAAAATACATTGTGGTTTATTTTGGTTTGGTTCGCTATATGATTGAGTAATGTATCAGGGAAGAACCATCTGAGCCACAATGTGGGGTAATACCGTAAATTTAAATCCATTATGTTCTGCACTGAACTTCAGTATCCATCACCAAGAGTTGCTCGGTTTCATGACTGACTAAACTGCCTAAGTCCCGAGGACCAGACTGGACCTATGGCAGGTGGTGAGCAGCCTAACATGAGAGATGAATGTCCTCACCAATCAACCTGATGCAAAGGGGAGAAGGTGGATTCACGATAATGTTGCCAGACTAGCCAGTCCTCCTGAGAGACCGATTCAAATCCCACCATGACACCTGGTGAAATTTAAGGTTGATTAATGAGTAAAAATCTGGAACTAAAAGCTTGTCTCAAGAACAGTGACCATGAAACCAGTGTCATTGGTTTCCTTAAGAACCCATATGATTAACCAATGCCCTTCTGGAAGGACATTTGACACTCTTACCTGGTCTGGCCTGGAAAGCCACTTAGTTTAACCAATCTGTCACAGAAAAATTGAAAAGGAATAAAACCGGACATGCCACCTGGCATGAACTGACAACAGAAAGAATTTTAGCAAATCTGTCATGTTGCTAACACTCAGTCCTCTGGTTTTCCTGGAGAAGGCTCACCTCTTTGCATCGTCAGACTGTGAAGAGCACAGCAAACTGCGATCATGCGGGAAACCCTCTCCGGTGGGTATTGTAGATAGCCACCTGAGCGGTCCAGGCATCTGATTTGCAGCTTCAGACTCGCCGATGTAAGATGTGATTTGAGCCTCTTGCAAGATTTTCTGCTGCTGTCGCCAAACCCGCCTGAAAAGAACAGGAGCGGAAATTCCCAGCCTGGGGCATTGTGCGCAGTTTTGGTCGTCTTATCTAAGAAAGGATCTACTTTCCAGAGAGGGAGTGCACTGAAGGTTTATCAGACTCATTCCTGAAATGGCAGGAGTGTCGTATGAGGAGAGATTGGGTCAACTGGGCCTGTATTCAATGGAATATGGAAGAATGAGTGGGGATGTTATTGAAAGATAAAAACTCTGATGGGCTGGACAGATTGGATGCTGAAATGTTGTTTCCACTGGTTGGGTGGGGGGGAATCTAGAACAAGGAGTCAGAGTCTCAGGACATGTGATAGGTCATTTATTGCTGAGAGGAGGAGAAACATCTTCACTGAGAGGGTGGTGAATCTATAGAATTCTCTGCCACAGAAAGCTGTGGGGAGGCGAGGTTACTCAATATATGTAAGAAGGAAATAGATAGGCTACTTGATTGTAAAGTTGTCAAGGAGTATGGGAGAGCATGGAAGTAAGGTGTTGAGATAGAAGATAGGCATGATCATGTTGAATGGTGGAGCAGGCTCAAAGGGCTGAATAGCTTACTCCTGCTCCTGTGTTCTGTTTCTATGTGATGGAATACTCTCCACTTGCCTGCATCGGTACCACTCCAACAACACTCAAAAAGCTTGTGGTCGTATGCATTAGGTGTCATGTGGGACTGTGAAGCCGTGATGTCATTGGCTGACAGATCCCGGGTCCTGGTTGGCCGTTGACCTCTAGCTCCGCCCTGAAGGCGGAGTATAAGAACCAGGAGTCCTCCCCCGCAGGCAGTCTACTACTGAACTGCGGGGGAACAGTCACGCTTAATAAAGCCTCATCGACTTCACTCTATTCGTCTCTCGGAGTCTTTGTGCGCTACAATTTATTAAGCGTGACTAAAGGACTATGGAGCTCAGGATCATCCCGGAATGCCTGAGGATCAGCCCCCACGCAGTGAACACAGCAGCAGCTTTCAAGCACTGGCAGACTTGTTTCGAGGCCTACCTCAGAACGGCCCTCGGCCGGGTCACAGAAGACCAAAAACTACAGGTCCTGCACTCGAGGTTAAGCACGGAGATTTTCTCTCTCATCGAAGACGCAGAGGATTTCCAGACGGCGTTCGCAGCACTAAAAAGTCTCTATGTTCGCCCAGTAAACCAGATCTACGCTCGCTATCAACTCGCAACGAGACGGCAAAGTCCCGGAGAATCGATAGATGAATTCTACGCCACGCTACTAATTTTGGGATGGGCCTGCAGCTGCCCGCCGGTGAACGCAAATGAACACACGGACATGTTAATGCGCGAGGCTTTTGTGGCAGGTATGAACTCCTCCCAAATCCGCCAAAGACTTTTAGAAAAAGAGTCGCTAGGACTCTCAGAGGCACGGGCCCTAGCAGCCTCCCAAGACGTGGCCGCGCGAAACACCCGCGCCTACGGCCCTGACTGCGCGGCAGCCCATTGGGCTCCGTACGCACCCGTCGCGCCAAACCCACCCCCCCCCCCCCCCCCCCCGGACACCCCACAGGCTTGCGCGGTTCAAACGCCAAGTCGCACCGGGGAGCCCGCTGCTATTTCTGCGGCCAGGCGAAACACCCCCGGCAGCGCTGCCCGGCCCGCGCAGCGATCTGTAAGGGCTGCGGGAAAAAGGGCCATTTTGCGGCTGTGTGACGGTCCCGGGAGGTCGCCGCGGTCCCAGGAGAACAGGGAGCCCTGCACGCCTTTTACGCTCCCCAACCCCCCCAGCACCCCATGTACGACCCGCAGGCGCAACCACCTTGGGTCCCGACCACCGCTCTCCCCGGAGAACAGGGAGCCCTGCACGCCTTTTACGCTCCCCAACCCCCCCCCCCCCCCCCCCCCCGCGCCCCATGTGTGACCCGCCGGCGCTACCACTTTGGGTCCCGGCCACCGCTGTCCCCAGAGAAGAGGGAGTCCTGCGTGTTCCTAACGCTCCCCAACCCTCCCAGCGCCCCATGTGCGACCCGCAGGCGCCGCCATTTTGGGTCCCGGCCACCACGAGGGGAGGAGGGGTGCCGCCATCTTGGACCACCCCAGACCTGTACGACGCATGGGGGCGGCCATTTTGTCCACCCCCGCCGCCATCTTGTGACCCCCCAGCCATGTGCGATGCATGGGGGCAGCCATCTTGTTCACCCCCGACGCCATCTTGGACGGCAACAACGGACCCCAGCGTCGACGGCTCCACGGGGTTCGAAGAAGACGCTCAACCATTACAACCACGGCTGGCTAACTTGACGCTGGACCAAGCACGGCCCCGGACGCTCCAGACGACGACGACAACGGTGCTGATAAACGGGCACGAGACACCATGCCTGGTCGACTCCGGGAGCACGGAGAGCTTTATCCACCCCGACACGGTAAGACGGTGTTCTTTGACCATCTGTCCCAGCGCACAAAAGACTTCCCTCGTTGCAGGATCCCACTCCGTACAGATCAAAGGCTTCTGCATAGTTACCCTAACGGTGCAAGGGAGGGAGTTCAAAAACTACAGGCTCTACGTCCTTCCCCAACTCTGCGCCCCCACATTACTGGGATTAGACTTCCAGTGCAATCTACAGAGCCTAACCTTCAAATTCGGCGGCCCAATACCCCCACTCACTATCTGCGGCCTCGCAACCCTCAAGGTTCAGCCCCCATCCTTGTTTGCAAACCTCACCCCGGATTGCAAACCCGTCGCCACTAGGAGCAGACGGTACAGCGCCCAGGACCGGACCTTCATTCGGTCCGAAGTCCAGCGGCTACTGAAGGAAGGCATAATCCAGGCCAGCAACAGTCCCTGGAGAGCACAGGTGGTAGTAGTAAAGACAGGGAAGAAGCAAAGGATAGTCATAGACTATAGCCAGACCATCAACAGGTACACACAACGAGACGCGTACCCTCTCCCCCGCATATCCGACATGGTCAATCGGATTGCCCAATATAAGGTCTTCTCCACCGTGGACCTCAAGTCCGCCTACCATCAGCTCCCCATCCGCCCAAGTGACCGCAAGTACACAGCCTTCGAGGCAGACGGGCGATTATACCATTTCCTAAGGGTCCCATTTGGCGTCACAAACGGGGTCTCGGTCTTCCAACGAGAGATGGACCGAATGGTTGATCAACACGGGTTGCGGGCCACGTTCCCGTATCCCGACAATGTAACCATCTGCGGCCACGATCAGCAGGACCACGACGCCAATCTCCAAAAATTCCTCCAGACCGCTAAAGCCTTGAACCTCACGTACAATGAGGACAAGTGCATTTTTAGCACCAACCGGCTAGCCATCCTGGGCTACGTAGTGCGCAATGGGATAATAGGCCCCGACCCCGAACGTATGCGCTCCCTCATGGAATTTCCCCTCCCGCACTGCTCAAAAGCCCTAAAACGCTGCATGGGGTTCTTTTCATACTACGCCCAGTGGGTCCCCCAGTATGCAGACAAGGCACGCCCCCTAATACAGTCCACTACCTTCCCCCTGTCGACAGAGGCTTGCCAGGCCTTCAGCCGCATCAAAGCGGATATCGCAAAGGCCACGATGCGCGCCATCGACGAGTCCCTCCCCTTCCAGGTCGAGAGCGACGCCCTTAACCAAGCGGGCAGACCTGTGGCCTTTTTCTCCCGAACCCTCCACGCTTCAGAAATCCGCCACTCCTCAGTGGAAAAGGAAGCCCAAGCCATAGTGGAAGCGGTGCGACATTGGAGGCATTACCTGGCCGGCAGGAGATTCACTCTCCTTACGGACCAACGGTCGGTAGACTTCATGTTCGATAATGCACAGCGGGGCAAAATCAAAAACGACAAGATCTTAAGGTGGAGGATCGAGCTCTCCACCTTCAACTACGAGATCTTGTATCGTCCCGGAAAGCTGAACGAGCCGTCCGATGCCCTATCCCGCGGCACATGTGCCAACGCACAAATTAACCGCCTCCAAACCCTCCACGAGGACCTCTGCCACCCGGGGGTCACTCGGTTCTACCACTTTATTAAGTCCCGCAACCTCACATACTCTTTGGAGGAGGTCCGTACAGTCACAAGGAACTGCCACATCTGCGCAGAGTGCAAACCGCATTTTTTCAGGCCGGATGTTGCGCACCTGATTAAGGCTTCCCGCCCCTTTGAACGCCTAAGTCTGGATTTCAAAGGACCCCTCCCCTCCACCGACCGCAACACATACTTCCTTAATGAGGTGGACGAGTACTCCCGCTTCCCATTCGCCATCCCCTGCCCTGACATGACCGCGGCCACAGTCATTAAAGCCCTGAACACCATATTCACACTGTTCGGTTGCCCCGCATACGTCCACAGCGACAGGGGGTCCTCCTTCATGAGTGACGAGCTGCGCCAGTTCCTGCTCAGCAGCGGTATAGCCTCGAGCAGGACGACCAGCTACAACCCCCGGGGGAACGGGCAAGTAGAGAGGGAGAACGGCACGGTCTGGAAGACCGTCCTACTGGCCCTACGGTCCAGGGACCTCCCGGTTTCATGGTGGCAGGAGGTCCTCCCGGACGCCCTCCACTCCATCCGGTCACTACTGTGTACTAGCACTAACCAAACGCCTCATGAGCGCCTCCTTGTCTTCCCCAGGAAGTCCTCCTCTGGAATGTCGCTGCCGACCTGGCTGGCGGCCCCAGGACCCATCTTGCTCCGAAAACATGTGCGGGCGCACAAGTCGGACGCGTTGGTCGAAAGGGTTCACCTCCTTCACGCGAACCCGCAGTACGCTTACGTGGAGTACCCCGACGGCCGACAGGACACGGTCTCCCTGCGAGATCTGGCGCCCGCCGGCAACACACACACCCCCCCCCCCCCTGACACCAATCACCCCCTTCCTGCCACCGCCGCACCCCGCGACCGCCCCCTTCCCAGGGGGATCGGTCCTCCTCCCAGGCCCGACCAGGAGTGAAGCCCAAGCTGAAACCGTAAGGCTCCCGGAGACGACAACACCGGAACAAGCACCACCACCACCACCGGGGCCGAGGCGATCGACACGGACGACCAGACCGCCCGACCGACTCGTGGCATCGATCTAACACTACAATATGTGGACTTTTAACAAGAACATTTTGTCTTTTTCTCCTGACGATTACTGTAAATAGTTCGAAAAAAAAACCTTGTACATACTGTAATAACATGCGAAAGTTTTCCTCCCAGGACCAGCCTTGTAAACCCTTACCACCATGCGAAGCATCACCCCGCCGGGTTCATTTTTAACAAGGGGTGAATGTGGTAGTACGCATTAGGGGTCATGTGGGACTGTGAAGCCGTGATGTCATTGGCTGACAGATCCCGGGTCCTGGTTGGCCGTTGACCTCTAGCTCCGCCCTGAAGGCGGAGTATAAGAACCAGGAGTCCTCCCCCGCAGGCAGTCTACTACTGAACTGCGGGGGAACAGTCACGCTTAATAAAGCCTCATCGACTTCACTCTATTCGTCTCTCGGAGTCTTTGTGCGCTACAAAGCTCAACAGGACAAAGCAGCCCATTTGGTTGGCACCCCATCCATCTCATTCAATGTCCACCACCGACACGCAGTATGTACAATCTAGAAGAGGTACTGCAGCAATTCACCAAGGCTCCTTCGATGGCGCTCTCCAAACCTATTACCTCTACCACCTAAAAGGACAAGGGTAGCAGATGCATCTACATACCGCCACCTCCAAAACTGGAACTATTTCACCATCCCTCTCTGTTGCTGGGTCAAAATCCTAGAAATCTTTTTCTACTCCACATGGACTGTAGCAGTTCAAGAAGGCACCTTCTCAAGGGCAATTAGGGCTGCGCAATAAATGCTGGCCATCCAAGGATGCCGACATCCCATGAACAAAATAAATTAAAAAAAAATATATGATTGACCACTGGACAGTTCTTGTGCAGGCCTAGTCACATTTTCACACAGAGCACATCCTCTTTTGTATTGAATGACGCTGCCTCGATGCTAAATGGAACAGATCTAGGAGGTATTGTAGGCCATCATTAGCAGCAGCAGCATTGTACCCCTCCAAAATCCCTAACCTCATGGGACAACATATCACCATCAAGCCCAGGTTCAATGAAGAATGCAGGAAGGTGTACCAGGAGCAGCATCAGGCTTTCCTGAAAATACAACACTATCCTCAGAGAACCTCATACTTTGGGTCTCTGGAATACTAGTCCAGCAACAATGCCATGACTCTGCCACTTTCCCAAATTGATGAAACAGCTGAAGATGATTGGACTTGGGACACTACCCTGAGGAACTCCTGCAGTGATGTCCTCGAACTGAGATGATTGACCTTCAACAAACACACACATCTTTCTTTGTGCTGGGTATGACTCCAACCAGCAGAGAACTTTCCCTCTGATTCCCATTGACTCCAGCTTTGCTCGGGTTCGTTGATGTCACATGTGATCAAATACTGCCTCGGTGTCAAGTGCAAGCACTCTCACCAAGGCTGTAATGGGAACTGGAGCTGAGCGACCCAGGCAGAACCTGAACTGTGTGTCTGTGAACAGGTTATTGCTAAGTGTTGGTTGATTGCCCTGTTGATGACCTCTTCCATCATTTTACTGATGATCGAGAGCAGACTGATGGAGTGGTAATTGGCCCAATTGGATTTGTCAGGTTTCTTGTGTATAGGTCATACCTGGACAATTTTCTGCATTGCCGGATGGAAGATTGTTGCGAATGCTTCAGGCTTATTTATTCTATTGATGTGCTGGACACGTCCATCATAGAATCCCTACATGCAGAAGAAGGCCTTTCAGTCCATCGAGTCTGCACTGACGCTTGGAAAGAGCAACCTAACCCTTTTGGACACTTAAGGGGCAATTTAGAATGGCTAATCCGCCTAACCTGCAATTCTTTGGATTGTGGGAGGAAACCGGATCATCTGGAAAAACCCACACAGACGCGGAGAGAAAGTGCAAACTCAACAGGACAGTTGCATGATGCCGGAATCGAACGCGGGTCCCTGGAGTTGTGAAGGGGATATTTATAGAGCCTCCTCCTCCAGTGACTTGCTCAATTCTTTATCATCATTCATGACTGGATGGGACAAGGCTGCAGAATTTGGAATTGTTTAGCTCTCTCTATCACTTGCAGTTTATGTTGTTTGGCATGCAGGTAGTCCCATGTCACAGCTTCACCAGGTTGACACCTTGTTTTCAGTATGCCTAGTGCTGCTCCTGGCATGACCTTTTGCACTCATCATTGAACAAATAGGGGATAAACCCATCTATGTCAATATTACAAAATGAACTCTCAGTAAATCAACACCTCTGTCATTGACTTCAATGTCATAGAAAGTCACGTGTGGTGTACAAAGGGCAGCTGAGAAGATTTTGCGTTAACATACAGACCACTTCACCTCCATATATAGCTGCAGTACAGCACATTAGCAATAGATATTTTAGATCTTTACTCCAAGCTGTACCATCTCACAGGTTGTATTCGTCTGTTTAGAAACGGCAGCACTCAATAGGATTTTAAAGAATTCTTTCTTGGGCTATCATAGAATTTACAGTGCAGAAGGAGGCCATTTGGCCCATCGAGTCTGCACCGGCCCTTGGAAAGAGCACCCCACCCAAGCCCACACCTCCACCCTATCCCCGAAACCCCACCTAATATTGTTTGAACACTAAGGGCAATTTAGCATAGTCAATCCACCAAACCTGCACACCTTTGGACTGTGGAAGGAAACCGGAGCACCCGGAGGAAACCCACGCGCACACTGGGAGAACGTGCAGACTCCGCACAGACAGTGACCCAAGCCGGGAATCGAACCTGGGACCCTGGAGCTGTGAAGCAACTGTGCTAACCACGGTGCTACCCCGCTGCCCCATACGGGCTGGGATATGGGCTGGCATAACCCACACGGTTCCCACATGGGGCCTGGCCAATTAGGCTCCCCATGAGTCATGTGGAGTATGAGCTTCCCCCCCCTGTGGAGTGGATTATCAGCACGAGAGGAAACCAGAGTATACAAACCCGGCCCGAGTGTGAGCCAGCGTGGGAGTGCCATCTGGAATCTGTGTACATAGTCTTTTTGTATCTCTGTAAATCAACCTTTCATTCCTAACGCTGCTCATGCGGCTGCTTCTGTGAACTCAATACTGGCAATGGAGCTGCAGACAGCACCGTTTTTGCTGTGCCTGGCCACCTCTGCGCGGACCTCTGGAGGATGGTTCGCCTTTACGATGCTGCACTTTGGGAAGCTAGACTCATTCATTGCAGGTATAGAAGATTGGTCCCAATATGGCAAGCAGATACGCTATTTGTTTCTGGCCAACGCCATTGTCGGGGATAAGTGCCAAACTGCGGTCCTCTTGTCGGCCTGTTGGGTGCCCACTTTTAGTGTGGTCAAGAGCCTGACATAGCCCACCGCCCTGGATTTGAAATTCTTCACAGATCTGGCTGCACTAGTGACAGACCATTACAACTTCAAGACGTGGCCATCGTCCAGCGCTCCATTTCAATACGGCCAAGAAGACCCATGGGGAGTCGTAACTGAATTCTTGGCGTACCTTAGGAAGCTTGCAAAATTCTGCGAACATGGCGCTGCCCCCTCCGAAATGTTGCGAGATAGATTGTTCTGTGGCGTGAGTAGCACGGCGACGCAGTGGAAGTTGCTCGCCGAGCCACAGCTGGACCTCAAATGGGCTGTGGAAAACGGACTGTGGAAATCACCCTGTCATGAGAGAGCGCAGAGCAGGGCATATAAGAATTATAAGAGATGAAAGTCCTTAGCTTGGGGCACGCCCCTCCCAGGAGCACGGTGCCCAATCGGCAGGGTAACCCCGGTTCTCTGCCCAGGACAGTGGCCCTCTGGGGATCGGCCCATTGGCCTAGGATGCTGATGGCCAGGCAGAGCTGCTCCCCCATTGCGGAAGAGGAAGACTCCGGGTGTTTTGTGATGTGCCGTTGGAGAGGCCGCAGAGAGCGGCGACCGCAGGATGGTTCATCACCTGCTGCTCTGCCAGAACTGGCTACCTGCCCCGGTCTTGCACCTTTTTTGTGGAAGAGCCCAATGATAATTGTTTGCAGTTGAACTACGTTGCCCAAATTCACCCTCATTGGGGTCACTGTTCGGGTCAATGGCCACCTGTTGCTAGTGGAGTTAGACAAAGGCACTGCTATCTCAGTTGATGGAAGGCACACCTTTGAGAGGCTCAGGATGGGTGTGCCACTCTTGCCATTATGGGGCACTGAGGCTTGGTTGGCTACGGACACTGGAGACCTGCTGGCCATAGCAGAGACCATGGTAACCATGGCGATCTATGGTCAGCAGTCCCGCTTGTTTGCCTTTGATCGTGGTGCATGGCAGCCCCAGTTTGCTAGTCCATGGCTGGTTAAATTGTCTCAGCATTGATTGGCGGAAGGATTTCCGAATGGGCTGGGAAGGGTTCAATGTGTTGTTGGCAAAGTACCCCTGTGGTTTTCCAGACCGGGCTGGAAATGATCTGCGGTGCCATGGCAAAGTTCAACGTGTATCCTCCGGCGCAATCGAGATATTTTCGTGTTCGTCCAGTTCCCTAAGCGTTGCTGACTAAGGTGGAGGGGGAGCTCAGTCAGCCCGAAGACCTAGGGATCATCTGGGGCCGGTAAAGTTTGTGGACTGGGCAGTGCGAATTGTCCCCTCCATGAAGCCCGATGGCATGGTTTGGCCCTCCGGCGATTATAAATTGAAGGTGAATAGGGCCTCGAGGCTGGACCAGTATCCAGGGGATAGAGCACCAAAATGCCAAGTTGGGTAGGGGTCACTCATTCACCAATAAGAACATAAGAACTAGGAGCAGGAGCATGCCATCTGGCCCTTCGAGCCTGCTCCGCCATTCAATGAGATCATGGCTGATCTTTTGTGGACTCCGCTCCACTTTCCGGCCTGAACACCATAACCCTTAATCCCTTTATTCTTCAAAAAACTATCTATCTTTATCTTAAAAACATTTAATGAAGGAGCTTCAACTGCGTCACTGGGCAGGGAATTCCATAGATTCACAACCCTTTGGTTGAAGAAGTTCCTCCTAAACTGTCCTAAATCTACATCCCCTTATTTTGAGGCTAGCCCCCTAGTTCTGCGTTCACCCGCCAGTGGAAACAACCTGCCCGCATCTATCCTATCTATTCCCTTCATAATTTTATATGTTTCTATAAGATCCCCCCTGCATCCTTCTAAATTCCAATGAGTACAAGCCCAGTCTACTCAACCTCTCCTCGTAATCCAACCCCCCCCTTCAGGTCTGGGATTAACCTAGTGAATCTCCTCTGCACGCCCTCGAGCGCCAGTACACCCTTTCTCAGGTAAAGAGACCAAAACTGAACACAATACTCCAGGTGTGGCCTCACTAACACCTTATACAGTTGCAGCATAACCTCTCTAGTCTTAAACTCCATCCCTCCAGCAATGAAGGACACAACTCCATTCACCTTCTTAATCACCTGTTGCACCTGTAAACCAACTTTTTTTTTCAGGTTTCATGTTTATTTATTTTTTTTAAAAAATATGTTTATTCAGAAATTTTCAACAAAAATTTTCAACCATTCAAACCCCCCCACCCCGTAACAAAAAACGAAAAGAAAAGTAACAGAACAAGACATAAACATATCAATCCAACATAATACAGAACATGTACAATGGGTTCCTCCCGCACATATTGACTTTCCCATATGTTTATGTTTGTCCTTTCACAAGTGCCCCTAGGAAAACCCCTTTCCCCGCCCACCCATATACCCCCCCGAAGGAGACACCCCCCCTCCCACCCTGCGTTGCTACTGCTGCTGACTGACCCCCATCTAACGGGGGTCAGTCATAGTCTAGGAACGGTTGCCACCGCCTGAAGAACCCCTGCGCAGACCCTCTCAAGGCAAACTTTATCCTCTCCAGCTTGATGAACCCTGCCATGTCATTTATCCAGGCTTCCACACTGGGGGGCTCCACGTCTTTCCACAATAGCAAGATCCTGCGCCGGGCTACCAGGGACGCAAAGGCCAGGATACCGGCCTCTTTCGCCTCCTGCGCTCCCGGCTCATCCGTCACCCCAAATAGTGCTAGCCCCAACTTGTCTTGACCTGGACTTTCACCACCTTAGACATAGTCCTCGCAACACCCCTCCAGAACCCATCCAGTGCCGGGCACGACCAGAACATATGGGCGTGATTCGCCGGGCTTCCTGAGCACCTCCCACATCTGTCCTCCACCCCAAAGAACCTACTCTACCTCGCCCCTGTCATATGCGCTTTGTGAATAACCTTAAACTGTATCAGGCTAAGCCTGGCACACGAGGAAGAGGAATTAACCCTACTTAGGGCATCAGCCCTCAGACCCTCTTCAATCTCCTCCAACTCCTTCTCCCATTTGCCCTTCAGCTCCTCTCCCAAAGCCTCCTCCTCTTCTTTCATCTCCAGTTATATCGCCGACACCTTGCCCTCTCCGACCCATACTTCCAAAATCACCCTGTCCTGAATCCCCTGTGCCGGGAGCAACGGGAATTCCCTCACCTGTCGCCTCACAAATGCCCTCACTTGCATGTACCTGAAAGCGTTTCCCGGGGGGTAGCCCAAACTTCTCCTCCAGCGCCCCTAGGCTCGCAAACGTCCCATCGATGAATAGGTCCCCCATTCTTCGAATCCCTGCCCGATATGAGCTCTGAAACCTCCCGGCCATCCTTCCTGGGACAAACCGATGGTTACCTCTGATCAGGGACAACACTGAGGCTCCCATCGCACCCCTGTGTCGTCTCCACTGCCCCCAGATCTTTAGCGTTGCCGCCACCACCGGACTCGTGGTGTACCTTGTCGGCGAGAGCGTCAGCGGTGCCGTCACCAGCGCCCCCAGGCTCATTCCTTTGCAGGACGCCATCTCAAACCTCTTCCATGCCGCCCCCTCTCCCTCCATCACCCACCTACGGATCATCGCCACGTTGGCTGCCCAAATGTAGCCACACAGATTCGGCAACGCCAGCCCTCCTCTGTCCCTAGTACGCTCCAGAAACCCCCTCCTTACCCTCGGGGTCTTGTTTGCCCATACAAAACCCATGATGCTCCTGCCTACCCTCTTAAAAAAGGCCTTGGTGATCATAATAGGAAGGCACTGGAACACAAAAAGAAACCTCGGGAGGACCATCATTTTAATCGACTGTACCCTGCCCGCTAGCGAGAGTGGCAACATATCCCATCGTTTGAAGTCCTCCTCCATCTGCTCCACCAGCCGCGTCAAATTAAGTTTATGCAGGGCCCCCCAACTCCTAGGTACTTGGATCCCCAAGTACCGAAAGCTCCTTTCCGCCCTCCTCAACGGTAGGTCGTCTATCCCTCTTCCCTGGTCCCCTGGATGCACCACGAAGAGCTCACTTTTCCCTACATTGAACTTATAGCCCGAGAAGTCCCCAAACTCCCTTAGGATCCGCATGACCTCCACCATCCCCTCCACTGGATCCGCCACATACAGCAACAGGTCGTCTGCATACAGCGACACTCGATGCTCCTCTCCCCCTCGGACCACCCCCCTCCATTTCCTGGACTCCCTTAATGCCATGGCCAAAGGTTCAATTGCTAATGCAATCAACAGGGGGGGCAGGGGGCACCCCTGCCTCGTCCCTCGATACAGCCGAAAATACTCCGACCTCCGCCGATTCGTAACCACACTCGCCATCGGGGCTCTATATAGGAGCTTAACCCAACTGATAAACCCCTCCCCAAACCCAAACCTCCGCAACACTTCCCAGAGATACTCCCACTCTACTCGGTCAAAGGCCTTCTCTGCGTCCATAGCTGCCACTATCTCCGCCTCTCCCTCCACCGATGGCATCATAATCACATTTAGGAGCCTCCGCACATTGGTGTTTGGCTGCCTGCCCTTTACAAATCCCGTCTGGTCCTCGTGAATCACCCCCGGGACACAGTCCTCGATCCTCGTGGCCAGCACTTTTGCCAGCAACTTAGCACCCACATTAAGGAGCGAAATCGGCCTATACGACCCACATTGCAGTGGGTCCTTATCCCGCTTCAGAATCAAAGAGATCATCGCCCCGGACATTGTCGGGGGCAGGGTCCCCCCTCCCTTGCCTCATTGAAAGTCCTCACCAGCTGGGGGCTGAGATCTATACAGCTCCTCATAGAAGGCCTTAAATGCCTCATTTACTTTCACCCCACTCCGCATCATAGTTCCCCAGCCATCCTTGATTCCACCTATCTCCCTCGCTGCCATCCTCTTATGGAGCTGATGTGCCAGCATCCGGCTCGCCTTCTCCCCATACTCATACGTCGCCCCCTGTGCTTTCCTCCACTGTGCCTCTGCCTTCCCTGTGGTCAACAGGTCAAATTCCGTCTGGAGACTTCGCCCCTCCCTGAGTAGGCCCTCTTCAGGGGCCTCTGCATATCTCCCGTCCACCCGTAAAATTTCCCCCACTAACCTCTCCCTTTCCCTGCCCTCTCTCTTCTCCCTGTGAGCCCTGATGGAGATTAACTCTCCCCTGACCACCGCCTTCAGCGCCTCCCATGCTACCCCCACCTGCACCTCCCCGTTGTCGTTGGCCTCCAAATACCTTTCAATGCACCCCCGTACCCTCCCGCACACCACCTCATCTGCCAGTAATCCCACATCCAAACGCCACAGCGGGCGTTGGTCTCTCTCCTCTCCCAACTCCAGTTCCACCCAGTGCGGGGAGTGGTCTGAGATGTCTATGGCCGAATACTCCGCTCCCTCCACCTTCGGGATCAGCGCCCTGCTCAGAACAAAAAAGTCTATCCGGGAGTAGGCTTTGTGTACATGGGAGAAAAAAGAAAATTCCCTGGCCAGCTGCCTGGCAAATCGCCATGGATCCACTCCCCCCATCTGGTCCATAAACCCCCGAAGCACCTTGGCCGCAGCCGGCCTCTTCCCCGTCCTAGATCTGGAACGATCTAATGCTGGGTCCAACACCGTGTTGAAATCCCCCCCCTCCCCCCATTATCAAGCTTCCTACCTCCAGGTCCGGAATGCGCCCCAACATGCGCTTCATAAATCCAGCATCGTCCCAGTTTGGGGCGTATACGTTTACCAATACCACCCACTCACCCTGCAGCCTACCGCTCACCATCACGTATCGACCTCCATTGTCCACTACTATATTCTTGGCCTCAAACGACACCCGCTTCCCCACCAGTATTGCCACCCCTCTATTCTTCGCATCCAGCCCCGAATGGAATACCTGTCCTACCGATCCCTTTCTTAGCCTGACCTGGTCTGCCAGCTTCAAATGTGTCTCCTGAAGCATGACCACGTCTGCCTTCAGTCCCTTTAAGTGCGCGAACACCCGGGCCCTCTTAACCGGCCCATTCAGGCCCCTCACATTCCACGTTATCAGCCGGATTGGGGGGGCCCCCGCCCCCACCCCCCCGCCGACTAGCCATCTCCTGTTTTAGGCCAGTCCCGTGCCCGCGCCTCCCGCACCCTCCAGTCCCCCAGACGGGGGACCCCCGCCCCGACCACCTCTTCTGTTTTCAGTTCCCCGTCGGCCAATGCAGCAGCAACCCTGTTTCCCCCCCCTCTCCCCCCCTCCCCCCTTCCCCCTCCCCCCGCTAGATCCATATCTAGCTCTTTTGCTCCCCCCATAACACTTCCGTAAATCAGCTGACACCTGCTGACCCCGGCTTCCCCCGCCTTCCCGTTGACCCCCCCCCCGTGTGGAAATCCCCCCTCCTCCTCCTCCCCAGCAATCGGTGTGCGCTCCTCTATCCCCCCCCTCCGTCCTTCCCTAACGCGGGAAAAAGTCCGCGCTTTCCTGAGCCAGCCCCGCCCCCTCTGGCGCAGCTCCTGTTGCGGCCTTATCCCAATTCCCCCATCCCCGGGCCTCCCCTCCCTACAGCACCGGCGCCCACATTCCCCACAGTTTCCCCATCAGATCTCTTCCCCCATCCCCATCCATCGCCCCACCCGTGGAACATTCCTTACGCATAGTTTAAACCCTGTAAACAACCGACTTCCCCCCCCACAACCATAGACCCTCAGTTTGAGTCCAACTTTTCAGTTTGTATAAAGGTCCAAGCCTCTTCAGGCGTTTCAAAGTAGTGGTGTCAATCCTGAAATGTGACCCACAATCGCGCTGGCTGCAGCATTCCGAATCTCACCCCCTTCCTGTGTAGCACCACCTTGGCCCGATTAAAACCAGCTTTCTTTTTTGCCACCTCTGCACTCCAGTCCTGATAGATTCGGATCTCCGTATTCTCCCACCTGCTGCTCCGTTCCTTCTTGTCCCATCTCAAGACACATTCTCTGTCCACGAAACGATGCAACCTCACCACTACCGCCCTTGGCGGCTCGTTGGCCTCGGGTCTCCTCGCCAGGACCCGATGAGCCCCATCTAGCTCCAGGGGACTCTGAGAGGTCTCCGCACCCATCAGCGAATGGAGCATCGTGCTCACATATGCCCCGGCATCGGCCCCCTCCACCCCTTCAGGGAGACCCAGAATCCGAAGATTCTTCCTCCTCAACCTGTTCTCCAGGTCGTCGAATCTTTCGGCCCACCTCTTGTGCAGCGCCTCGTGCGCCTCCATCTTCACTGCCAGGCCCAAGATCACATCCTCGTTCTCGGTGGCTTTTTCCCGCACCTCTCGGATCTCTACCCCTTGGGCCTTCTGGGTCTCCTTCAGCCCCTCGATCGCCGTCAGCAGTGGCGCCAGCACCTCTTTCTTAAGCTCCTCCACCCAGCACCTGAGAAACTCCTGCTGCTCCGGCCCCCATGCTGCTCGATCTCTGCCCTCCGCCATCTTGTTTTTGCTCCCTCGTTTCTTTCGCTGCTCCAAAGCCCCTTTTTTTACCGCTCCACTTCTGGTCCACTCCATATACTATGGAAGGGGGACCTTGCTCTCACCTTCCCACACGGGAAGTTGTCGAAAAATTTCCATTGGGGCTCCTCTGGAGAGCCCAAATGTCCGTTCTAGAGGGAGCCGCCGAAATGTGCGGCTTAGATCCGCATCGCCGCAATCGGAAGTCTAAACCAACTTTTTGTGATTCATGCACTAGCACACCCAGGTCTCTCTGCACAGCAGCATGTTTTAATATTTTATCATTTAAATAATCATCCCTTTTGCTGTTATTCCTACCAAAATGGATAACCTCACATTTGTCAACATTGTATTCCATCTGCCAGACCCTAGCCCATTCACTTAAGCTATCCAGATCTCTCTGCAGACTTCCAGTATCAAACAAAGAACAAAAAGAACAAAGAAAAGTACAGCACAGGAACAGGCCCTTCGGCCCTCCAAGCCCCTGCCGACCATGCTGCCCGTCTAAACTAAAATCTTCTACACTCCCTAGGTCCATATCCCTCTATTCCCATCCTATTCATGTATTTGTCAAGATGCCCCTTAAATGTCACGATCGTCCCTGCTTCCACCACCCCCTCCGGCAGCGAGTTCCAGGCACCCACTACCCTCTGTGTAAAAAAACTTGCCTCGTTCATCTCCTCTAAACCTTGCCCCTCGTACCTTAAAACTATGCCCCCTAGTAATTGACCCCTCTACCCTGGGGAAAAGCCTCTGACTATCCACTCTGTCTATGCCCCTCATAATTTTGTAGACCTCTATCAGGTCACCCCTCAAATATCCTCTGCACTTTTTGCGTTACCACTCATCTTAATGTCGTCTGCAAAATTGGACACATTGCCCTTGGTCCCCAACTCCAAATCATCTATGAAAATTGTGAACAATTGTGGTCCTAACACTGATCCCTGAGGGACACCACTAGCTACTGATTGCCAACCAGAGAAACACCAATTAATCCCCACTCTTTGCTTTCTATTAATTAACCAATCCTCCATCCATGTTACTACTTTACCCTTAACACCATGCATCTTTATCTTATGCAGCAACCTTTTGTGTGGCACCTTGTCAAAAGCTTTCTGGAAATCCAGATATACCACATCCATTGGCTCCCTGTTGTCTACCGCACTGGTAATGTCGTCAAAAAATTCCACTAAATTAGTTAGGCACGACCTGCCCTTTATGAACATTGCTGCATCTGTCCAATGGGACAATTTCCATCCAGATGCCTCGCTATTTCTTCCTTGATGATAGATTCCAGCATCTTCCCTCCTACCGCAGTTAAACTAACTGGCCTATAATTACCCACTTGCTGCCTACCTCCTTTTTTAACCATGGTGTCATGTTTACTAATTTCCAATCCGTCAGGACCACCTCAGAGCCTAGTGAATTTTGGTAAATTATCACGAGTGGATTTGCAATTTCCCTAGCCATCTCTTTTAGTACCCTGGAATGCATTCCATCAGGGCCAGGAGACTTGACTACCTTTAGCCCCATGGCTTGCCCATTGCGACCTCCTTAGTGACAACAATCGTCTCAAGAATTTCCGGTTGCGGCTATGCTGAGCTAAGTCGCACGTTCGGCAGCTCCCGTCAGAAACTGACTTTTGGGCTCTTTTTAGGGGCCCCAGCGGCATTTGTTTGACGGTTCCCAGTGTGGGAAGACGACAATACGATTCCTCCAGCACTGTATGGATTGGACCAGGAGTGGAGCGGTGAAAAAAGTGATTTTGGTGCAGCGGAAAGTGCGAGTGACGAGAACCAAGATGGCGGCGGGTGGAGACCAGGCAGCGTGGGCGCTATGGTCGCAAGACCAGCAGGAGTTCCTCAAGCGCTGTTTTGCAGACCTGAAGGCATCGATCGATAAGCTGGTCGAGACACAGAAGGCCCAAGGGGCAGTGATCCGTGAGGTGTGGCAAAATACCTCGGAGAACGAGATCTTGGGCCTGGCGGTGAAGGTGGAGGCGCACGAGGCACTGCACAAGAAGTGGCAAGGAACGTTTGAAGACATGCAGAATCGGTCGAGGATGAAGAACCTTCGGATTCTGGGTCTCCCGGAGGGAGTGGAGGGGTTGGATGCTGGAGCATACGTGGTTACTATGCTGAACACGCTGATGGGCGCGGGAGCTTTCCTGAGACCCCTGGAGCTGGATGGGGCTCACCGGGTCCTGGCGAGGAGGCCCGAGGCCAACGAGCCGCCGCGAGCGGTAATGGTGCAGTTCCACCGCTTTGTGAACAGGGAGTGTGTCCTGAGATGGGCTAAAAAGGAGCGGAGCAGCAGGTGGGAGAACGCAGAGATCCGTATATATCAGGACTGGAGTGCGGAGGTGGCCAAGAAGAGGGCCGGGTACAACCAGGCTAAGGCGGTTCTGCATCGGAAGGGGTGAAATTCGGGATGCTGCAGCCGGCGCGATTGTGGGTCACCTTTAAGGACCGACACCATTACTTTGAGACGCCGGAGGAGGCGTGGACCTTTATACAGGCCAAAAAGTTGGACACGGACTGAGGGTTTGTTGGGAGGGGTGTCGAGGGGGGTTATTGTGTTTTGGGGGATATTCTGTTTTCTTTGGTGCTGGGTGGGGTTGGGTAAATGGTTCGAAGTGGGGGTTGTGTGAGAGTGTGGGCATCAGTGATTGGAAGGACGGGGCCCCTCCGGCGGGGAGGGGGAAGGGGAGGCCGGAGGTGGGGAAGCTGAGAAAAGGCCTCAAAAGGGAGCTGCGCCAGAGAGGGTTGGTGGAAAGCGTGGGCTTTTTCCCGCACTACGGAAGGAAGGGGGCGGGGCCGGTGGGGAAGGGCGGTGGTGGAGAGGAGCGCACGCTGACTGCCAGGAGGGGGAGAAGAGATTCTCACACTGGGGGGGTCGATGGAGTGGCGGGAGAGGCCGGGGTCAGCAGGTGTCAGTTGACTTACGGGAGTGCCATGGGGGGAGCAAATACAGGTAGAGGGGGACCTAGCTGGGGGGTGCGAAACTGGGTTGCTGCTGTATTGGCCAAAGGGGAGCTGGAGTTCGGAGAGCGAGTCGGGGCGGGGGTCCGCTGCCTGGGGGAATGGAGGGTGCGGGAGGTGCGGGCATGTGGCTGGCCTAGAAAGGGAGATGGCTAGTCGGCCGGGGGGGGCGGGTCGGTGGGGGGGGCCGGGGGGGGGGCGGGGGGGGAAAGCCCCCTGATCCGGCTGATAACTTGGAATGTGAGAGGCCTGAACGGGCCGGTCAAGAGGGCCCGTGTATTTGCGCACCTGAATGGACTGAAGGCAGATATGGTTATGCTCCAGGAGACACATTTGAGGGTGGCAGATCAGGTTAGGGTGGGTAGGGCAGGTTTTCCACTCTGGGTTGGACGCGAAGAATCGAGGTGTGGCGATTTTGGTGGGGAAGGGGGTGTTGTTTGAGGTGCTGAACATCGTGGCAGATAATGGAGGTCGGTACGTGATGGTGAGTGGTAAGCTGCAGGGGGTGCAGGTGGTACTAGTGAATGTATACGCCCTGAATTGGGATGATGCTGGATTCATGAGGCGCATGTCGGATTCCGGACCTGGAGTCAGGGAGCTTGATATGGGAGGGGACTTCAACACGGTGTTGGACCCAGCATTGGACCGCTCCAGGTCCAGGACGGGTAAGAGGCCGGCGACGGCCAAGGTGCTTTGGGGTTTATGGACCAGATGGGGGGAGTGGACCAATGGAGGTTTGCCAGGCCAGTGGCCAGGGAATTTTCCTCTTTTTCCTACGTCCATAAAGCCTACTCCCGGATAGATTTCTTCATTATGAGTAGGGCACTAATCCCGAGAGTGAAGGGCACGGAATATTCGGCCATAGCTATCTCAGATCATGCCCTCCATTGGATGGAGCTGGAGTTGGGGGAGGAGAGGGACCAGTGCCCGCTGTGACGCCTCGATGTGGGACTGTTGGCGGATGAGGAGGTGAGCGGCCGGATCCGGGGGTGCATTGAAAGATATTTAGAGGCTAACGACAATGGGGAGGTGCAGGTGGGGGTGGTCTGGGAGGCGCTCAAGGCGGTGGTCAGGGGAGAGCTAATCTCCACTAGGGCCCATAAGGAGAGGAAGGAGAGGAGAGAGAGGGAGAGATTGGTGGGGGGAGATATTAAGGGTGGATAGGAGGTATGCAGAGGTCCCCAAGGAGGGATTACTCAATTAGCGACGAAGCCTCCAGGCCGAATTCGACCTGTTGACTACCAGGAAGGCAGAGGTGCAGTGGAGGAAAGCGCAAGGGGCGGCGTACGAATATGGGGAGAAGGCGAGCCGGATGTTGGCACATCAACTTCGGAAGCGGGGGGCAGCGAGGGAGATTGGGGGAGTTAGGGATAGAGGGGGGAACACGGTGCGGAGTGTGGTGGGAATAAATGGGGTATTCAGCGACTTTTATGAGGAATGTGAGAGGCCTGAGCCCCCGACGGGGGAGGGGGGGATGCTCCGATTTTTGGATCGGCTATGGTTCCCAAGGGTGGAGGAGGAGCAGGTGGTTGGGCCAGGGGCACCGATTGGGCTGGAGGAGCTAGTTAGGGGCTTGGTGAGCATGCAGGCAGGAAGGCCCTGGGGCCGGATGGGTTCTCGGTGGAATTCTATCGGAAGTATATGGACCTGTTGTGCCCACTACGAGTGAGGACTTTCAATGAGGCGAGGGGGGGGGGGGGGGGGGGTGGGGGGGGTGGGTGGGGGGGGGGGGGGGGGGGGGGGGTGGGGGGGGTGGGTGGGGGGGGGGGTGGGGGGGGGGGGTGGGGGGGGGGTGGGGGGTGGGGGGGGGGGCCCTGCCCCCGACAATGTCCAAGGCGCTGATCTCGCTGATCCTGAAGCGGGACAAGGACCCATTCCAGTGTGGGTCATACAGGCCGATCTCGCTCCTCAACTTCGACGCGAACTTGTTGGTAAAGGTGCTGGCTACCAGAATTGAGGACTGTGCCCCGGGGGTGATTCACAAGGACCAGACGGGATTTGTGAAGGGTAGGCAGCTGAACACTAATATCGAGAGGCTCCTCAACGTAATTATGATGCTTGCAATGGAGGGGGAAGCGGAGGTAGTGGCGGCTATGGACGCGGAGAAGGTCTTCGATAGGGAGGAGAGGGAGTATCTTTGGGAAGTGCTGAGGATGTTTGGGTTCAGGGAGGGGGTTCATCAGTTGGGTTAGGCTACTTTATGATGCCCCGGTGGCGGGTGTGGCAATGAGCCTGCGGAGGTCGGAATACTTTTGGCTGTACCGGGGGACGAGGCAGGGGTGTCCCCTATCCCCCTTGTTGTTCGCATTGGCAATTGAGCCTTTGGCCATGGCACTGAGGGAGTCCAGGAACTGGAGGAAGTGGAGGGAAATGCAAAGGGCGGTGTACGAATATGGGGAGAAGGCGAGCCGGATGTTGGCACATCAGCTTCGGAAGCGGGAGGCAGCGAGGGAGATTGGGGGAGTTAGGGATAGAGGGGGGAACACGGTGCGGAGTGTGGTGGGAATAAATGGGGTATTCAGCGACTTTTATGAGGAACTTTATAGGTCTGAGCCCCCGACAGGGAGGGGGGGATGCGCCGATTTTTGGATCGGCTAATGTTACCGAGGGTGGAGGAGGAGCAGGTGGTTGGGTAGGGGCACCGATTGGGTTTGAGGAGCTAGTTCAGGGGTTGGGGAGCATGCAGGCAGGGAACGCCCCGGGGCCGGATGGGTTCTCGGTGGAATTCTGTCGGAAGTACATGGACCTGTTGGGCCCACTACTAGTGAGGACTTTCAATGAGACGAGGGAGGGGGGGCCCTGCCCCCGACAATGTCCAGGGCGTTGATATCGCTGATCCTGAAGCGGAACAAGGACCCATTACAGTGTGGGTCGTACAGGCCGATCTCGCTCTTCAACGTCGACGCAGAGTTGTTGGCAAAGGTGTTGGCTACCAGAATTGAGGACTGTGTTCCGGGGGTGATTCACGAGGACCAGATGGGATTTGTGAAGGGTAGGCAGCTGAACACCAATATGCAGAGGCTCCTCAACGTAATTATGACGTCTGCAATGGATGGGGAAGCAAAGGTAGTGGTGGCTATGGACGCGGAGAAGGCCTTCGATAGGGTGGAATGGGAGTATCTTTGGGAAGTGCTGAGGAGGTTTGGGTTCAGGCAGGGGTTCATCAGTTGGGTTCGGCTACTTTATGAAGCCCCGGTGGTGGGAGTGGCCATGAACCGGCGGAAGTCGGAATACTTTCGGCTGTACCGGGGGAACGAGGCAGGGGTGTCCCCTATCCCCCTTGTTGTTCGCATTTGTAATTGAGCCTTTGGCCATGGCACTGAGGAAGTCCAGGAACTGGAGGGGACTGGCTCGGTGGGGGAGAGGAACACCGGGTGTCACTGTATGCCGATGACCTGTTATTGTATGTGGTGGACCCAGTGGAGGGGATGCCAGAGGTTATGCGGAACCTCAGGGAGTTCAGGGATTTTTCCGGATATAAGCTTAACGT
Organism: Scyliorhinus torazame; assembly: GCF_047496885.1. NCBI lineage: Eukaryota > Metazoa > Chordata > Chondrichthyes > Carcharhiniformes > Scyliorhinidae > Scyliorhinus > Scyliorhinus torazame. The sequence goes on from NC_092715.1 coordinate 229,016,457, forward strand.
AGGGAAGAGTGAGCTCTTTGTGATACACCCAGAGGACCAAGGAAGGGAGATAGACGAGCTTCCGCTGAAGAGGGCGGAAAGGAGCTTTCGGTACCTGGGGATCCAGGTGGCTAGGAGTTGGGGGGCCCCGCACAAGCTCAATTTGACGCGGCTGGTGGAGCAGATGGAGGAGTTTAAAAGGTGGGATATCTTGCCACTGTCGTTGGCGGGTAGAGTGCAGTCGGTGAAAATGACGGTCCTTCCGAGGTTCCTCTTTATGCCTTCCCATCCTGATGCCTAAGGCCTTTTTTAAACGGGTGAGCAGGAGCATCATGGGATTTGTGTGGACGAATAAGACCCTGAGGATAAAAAGGGTGTTTCTGGAGCGTAGCAGGGACAAAGGAGGGCTAGCATTGCCCAATCTATGTGGGTACTACTGGGCTGCCAATGTGGCGATGATCCGTAAGTGGGTAATGGAGGTGGAGGGGGCGGCGTGGAAGAGGCTGGAGATGGCGTCCTGTGTGGGCACGAGTCTGAGAGCGCTGGTGACGGTACAGCTGCCGCTCCCGCCGGCAAGGTACACCATGAGCCCAGTGGTGGCGGCGACTCTGAAAATTTGGGGGCAGTGGAGACGCCACAGGGGTGAGGTACAGGCCTCGGTTTGGTCCCCGATCCGGGAGAACCATCGGTTTGTCCCAGGGAGAATGGATGTGGGGTTTCTGAGCTGGCATCGGGCAGGAATTAAAAGAATGGGGGACCTGTTTATAGATGGGACGTTTGAGAGTCTTGGGGCGCTGGAGGAGAAATTTGGGCTGCACCCCGGAAACGCCTTCAGGTTCACGCAGGTGAGGGCGTTCGTGAGATGACAGGTGAGGGAATTTCCGCTGCTTCCAGCACGTAAGATTCAAGATAGGGTGCTCTCGGGGGTGTGGGTTTGAGAAGGCAAGGTCTCGGCGGTCTATCGGGAAATGCAGGAAGAGGTGGAGACCTCGGTGGAGGAGCCAAAGGGTAAATGAGAGGAGGAGCTTGGGGAGGAGATAGATGAGGGTCTGTGGGCTGATGCCCTGGGTAGCGTTAATTCTTCTTCCTCTTGCGCCTGATACAATTTAAGGTTCTTCACAGAGCGCATATGACAGGGGCGAGGTTGAATAGGTTTTTTGGGGTAGAGGACAGGTGTGTGAGGTGCTCGGGGAGCCCAGCAAACCACGCCCATATGTTCTGGGCGTGTCCGGCGCTGGATGGGTTTTGGAGGGGCTTTGCGAGGACGGTGTCTAAGGAGGTGAATACCCGGGTCAAGCTGAGCTGGGGCTTAGCATTATTTGGCGTATCGGATGAGCCGGGAGTGCAGGAGGCGAAAGAGGCCGGTATTCTGGCCTTTGCGTCCCTGGTAGCCCGGCGGAGGATTCTGCTACAGTGGAAGGATGCAAAGCCCCCAATCGTAGAAGCCTGGATCAGCGACATGGCAGGGTTCATTAAATTGGAGAGGGTAAAGTTTGCCTTGCGAGGATCTGTGCAAGGGTTCTTCAGGCGGTGGCAACTGTTCCAAGACTTTCTAGCGGAACGTCAGGAGGTGGTCAGCAGCAGCAGCAACCCAGAGGGGGATAGGGGGTGGAGAGGAGGGGGAGGGGGGTGGGGGTATCGGGTATGTGTTTATTATTGTTTCATGGGGGGGGTTGTACATTGGGAGAATTCGCGATATAAGTGTACGATATTGACCTGTGTGTTTTATGCTTTTTTTCTGAAAATCTGCTAAAATTGAATAAAAATATTTTTTTTAAAAACAATCGTCTCAAGGTCCTCACCTGTCATAGCCTCATTTCCATCAGTCACTGGCATGTTATTTGTGTCTTCCACTGTGAAGACCGACCCAAAAAACCTGTTCAGTTCCTCAGCCATTTCCTCATCTCCCATTACTAAATCTCCCTTCTCATCCTCTAAAGGACCAATATTTACCTTAGCCACTCTTTTTTGTTTTATATATTTGTAGAAACTTTTACTATCTGTTTTGAATTCTGAGCAAGTTTATTCTCATAATCTAGCTTACTCTTCTTTAGCTTTCTGTTGCCCCCTAAAGATTTCCCAATCCTCTAGTCTCCCACTAATCTTTGCCACTTTATATGCTTTTTCCTTCAATTCGACACTCTCCCTTATTTCCTTAGATATCCATGGTCAATTTTCCCTCTTTCTACCGTCCTTCCTTTTTGTTGGTATAAACTTTTGCTGACCACAGAAAAATCGCTTGGAAGGTTCTCCACTGTTCCTCGACAGTTTCACCATAAAGTCTTTGCTCCCAGTCTACCTTAGCTAGCTCTTCTTTCGTCCCATTGTAACCTCCTTTGTTTAAAAACAAAACACTAGTGTTAGATTTTACCTTCTCACCCTCCATCTGTATTTTAAATTCCACCATCTTGTGATTGCTCCTTCCGAGAGGATTCCGAACTATAACAAAACACTAGTGTTAGATTTTACCTTCTCACCCTCCATCTGTATTTTAAATTCCACCATCTTGTGATTGCTCCTTCCGAGAGGATTCCGAACTATGAGATCATTAATCAATCCTGTCTCATTACACAGGACCAGATCTAGGATCGCTTGTTCCCTTGTAGGTTCCATTACATACTGTTCTTGGAAACTATCGCAGATACATTCTATAAACTCCTCGAGGCTGCCTTGACCAACCTGATTAAAACAATCGACATGTAGATTAGAATCCCCCATGATAACTGCTGTATCATTTCTACATGCATCAGTTATTTATTTGTATATTGCCCACCCCACCATAATGTTACTATTTGATGGTCTATAGACTACTCCTATCAATGACTTTTTTGCCTTACTATTCCTGATTTCCACCCAAATAGATTCAACCTTATCCTCCAAAGCACCAATGTCATCCCTCACTACACAGCCCAGATGTCATCCTTAAATAACAGAGCGACACCACCTCCTTTACCATCCACTCTGTCCTTCCGAACAGTTTGATGCCCTTGGATATTTAACTCAGTCTTGTTCATCCTTTAACCATGTTTCAGTAATGGCCACTAACTCATAGTCATTCACGATGATTTGCGCCATCAACTCATTTACCTTATTCCAAATACTACGAGCATTCAGGTAAAGTACCCTTATGTTAGCTTTTATACCTCTGTTTTGAATCTTAACACCTCTATCAGTAACTTCTCCTAAGTTATGTTTCCTTTTAACCTGTCTCCTAATTTTCCTTATCGTAGAACCCATATCTTCATGTAACAACCTGCTGCCTCGCTTTCCATTTATGTTTTTGCTTCCCGTTTTATTGCTTTCAGTATTACTGGGCCTATTCACTGAGCTTCCCTCAGTCACTGTACTTTGTACTGTCGCCCTTTTTGATTTTTCACTATGGCTTCTCTGCCTTACATTTTCCCCCTTACTGCCTTTTGTTTCTGTCCCCGTTTTACTTCCCTCCGACTTGCTGCATCAGTTCCCATCCCCCTGCCACATTAGTTTAAACCCTCCCCAACAGCACTAGCAAACCACCCCCCACCCCCCACCCCCCCCCCCCCCCCACCCCCACCACCACCCCCTGTCCAGGACATTGGTTCCAGTCCTGCCCAGATGCAGACCGTCCGGTTTGTACTGGTCCCACCTCCCCCAGAACCGGTTCCAATGCCTCAGGAATTTGAAACCCTCCCTCTTGCACCATCTCTCGAGCCACACATTCATCCTATCTATCCAGAGTATCCTACTCTGACTAGCTCGTTGCACTAGTAACAATCCTGAGATTGCTACCTTTAAGGTCCTACTTTGTCAAGCTTGATATGAGCCACGCGTACTTCCAGTTGGAGCTGGACCCGGAGCCTCGTCGGTACCTGATGGTGAACACACATAATGGACTGTATGAGTATACGAGGTTGCCTTTTGGTATGTCGTCGGCCCGCGCAATTTTCCAGCACGTGACTGAGAATATTCTACAGCGGGTGCCGTGTGTAGCAGTCTATCTGGACGACGTCTTGGCCACAGGAAGGACTAAGCGGGACCACCTGAATAACCTGGACAAGGTGCTCTGTCGCTTTGCGGAGTCAGGTGTTCACCTCTGCAGAGAAAAATGCATTTTTCATGCTCGAGAAGTGACCTATCTGGGTTATCACGTAGACCGGGAGGGCCTCCACCCAGTTGAAGAAATAGCGGGCATCAAGAGGCGCGATAGAGCTTCGTTTCGTACCTGGGGCTCGTAAATTCCAATGGGAAGTTTATTTCGGACCATGCAATTATATTGGCCCCCTGCACAGTTTACTCAAAAAGAGCCAGGAGTTGGCGCGGTGGGTGCCAAAGGCTGCTGTGTTCACTGAGATAAACAGGCAGCAACTTATTCTCGGATGCTATTCCACTTTGATCCCGCTAAACTGCTCTTGGTCACCTGTGACGTCTCGTCATCCAGCATCGGCATTGCGTTGTCTCATTGGTAAGGAGCATCCGATCACTTTCGCCAGTTCGTCCGAACACTGGCTACTACTGAGCACAATTATGCTCAGATAGCGAAGAAGGGTATGACCATGGTTTTCGCCATAAAGAGGTTTTACCAATATGTCTACGGCCGTTGTTAAATGGTATTGACTGATCGCAAGCTGCTGTTGGGGTATTCAAAGAGGAGCTATCCCACCTATAGCATTGGCCAGAATTCAATGATGGGCACTTCATTGGCGGCGTACAAATATGTGTTGGAACACCAGCCTGGGATGGAGATCCCGAACGTTGACGCATTGTGTTGGCTCCCACTGCCGACAAGGCCTCAGACACCCCCAGAGCTGATGAGATCATCGCTACTATGCATTTTATGGCTACATTGCCGGTTACCGCGACATGCATGAATGCAGAGTGACCCCCTGTTGTCCAAGGTTCATCATATTGTATTGTATGGGGCCCAGCATTGCCCCCTTCCCAGTGAGCTGAAAGCTTTTATCTCGAAGTTTGCTGAGTTTAGCATGGGGGACGGTTTACTCCTTTGGGGACACACAAGGAGCAAGGCCCCATTTTGACTGATCTCCATAATGGAGACCCCAGCACGTCTAAGATGAAGATGCTCGCCCGAAGTTATGTATGGTGGCCATGGTTGAACGCACAGATTAAATGGCTTGCCCAACAGTGCAAAGAATGCCAGGTGCAGCAGAGCTCCCACCTGCAGCACCACTTCATCCCTGGGAGTGGCTGGGTAGGCTGTGTGTATGTCTCTACGCCAATTCTGCAGGCCATTTTCAGGGGTCCATGTTTCTCCTTCTCATCGACGCGCACTGCAAATGGTTGGATGTCCACAGGATGTCGTCAACGACCTTGAGAGCAACGATCAAAAAACTCAGTCCCTCTTTTAGGACCCATGGCAACCTTGGATTAGTGGACTCTGACATAGGAACACCATTTACTGGTTCGGAGTTCGTGAATTTCTTGCATATGAACTGAGTGTGCCACATACTACTGCCCCATATCACCCTGCTTTGAATGGGTTGGGCGAAAGAGCGGCCAGATGTTCAAGCATGGCATGAACAAGCAGACTGTGGGATCCCTTGACACCCGTTTGGCACGCTTCCTTCTCTATTACCACTCCGAACCGCATGGCGCAACCGGTATGGCACCAGCGGAACCTTTCATGGGACGTCGTTTTTTAACTCACCTGAGCCTGCCACTGTCCAACCTTGGTGGGAAGATGCAGGAGTAGCGGGTGTGTTGCCCTCGCAAGCATATCCCACCTGGACAATTTATAGCAGGTGGTCCATATGCGCAACCTCGCAGACCGCGGCACGTGTGTTCCTGACACTATCATTCAGCAGACCGCGCCTGTATGCAGGACCGTGAGTCAAAAAGGCACCTCTAACATCTCCATGGTGATTTGTGATTTGCAATCCCCGTTTGGATGAACCAGGCGCCGACACTGAGATGCAGGATGCTGAAGATCCTGACTCTGCAACGAAGGTTCCATTGCCCAACATTTCCGATGGGGAGCCTCCCGACAACCAACTGCTGACAGTGGTGCTGCCGCGATGTTCGATGAGGAAGCAGCAGTTGCCAGTTCGCTACATTCCGCCTTGCCCTGCTCTGCCGGCTACCGAGAGACATCCATGAGCTAAGAGGTGCAAATATCCTCCTCCTTGATCGGATGCGTTTTCGGACTTTTTGGGGGGGGGGGGCGGGGGGGAGGAGTGTTGTAACCCACACAGTACCTATGGGGTCTGCCAATTAGCCTCCCCGTGTGTCTTGTGGAATATGAGCTTCCCGGCTGAGGGGTGGAGCCCCTTATCAGCGGGAGATGAAACCAGAGTATCTATATCCGGCCCAAGTGTGGGCTGGAGCGGTAGTCTCATCTGAAATCTGTGTACATAGTCTTTTCATATCTCTGTAAATAAACCTTTCGTTCCCAACGCTTCCTGTGTGGCTGCTTCTGTGAACTCAGTGTGAGCATTACTGGCAAAGTCAGTATTTATTGCCTATCTCTGTTCGTCCTTGAGTAGGCGGTGATGAACTTTCTTCTTGAACGACAGCAATCCATGCAGTGCAAATGCTCCCATAATACTATTAGGTGAAGAGTGCCAGGGTTTATTGAAGATGGAGGAGCGATATATATCCAGGTAGGAATGGTATATGACTTAGTGGGAAACTTGGAGGTGATAGTGTTCACATGCTGCACACATCAGGTCAATAGACACTGTTCCACCATATTCCTCCCTCGTGGGTTATAGGTGAAGGAGGGGGTTTGGGAATTCCTGATGTTAACTGCAGAATACATAACCTCTGACCTGGTGGATAGCCTTGACACTTATGTAGTTATGTCAATTGAGTTTCTGTCATTGAAAATAAAATGTTGGTTGTGCAACTTTTCAGAGTGAATTGTAACTCTTTCTTTCCCCTAGTTTTGCTTTTGAGAAGAACAACATTTGCTGTTTGTATAAACAGAAACAAATGAGCTTGAAACTTGTTGAATGATGTATAATGTCTCATGCTAGGAATTCTTCAAGTCTAATTATCTGTCTCCTTCCCTATTGAGCCTGTCTGATGCTGGGAAACTGTTTCTGACAGACAGCATGAAGAAATTGATGAAAGAATCCAGTGTTCCGATGCTCAGATCATTCACACAGGTATTTACAATTTATGACTCTCGGAAAAACGTATTTCATCCATTCAGATCAGTTTGATACAAATGTAGGATCAATCTATTCAAAGAACTAGTGGTTGGTCTTTAATGCAAGGAATATTACAAACAAGGTTAAGAACACGGGAAGACACATGGCAGCAGGGTGTCATTGCTATAACGGAAACCTGGCTAAAGGAGGGGCAAACTTGGCAGCTGGTGATAGAATGTTCATGCAGGACAGAGGCCTTAGACAGAGAACTCAGCACGGCAGATAGCCCAGATGAGTATAGAAAGTGCAGAGCCAAAGTCACAAATGCCCTGCAATAGGAAACCCCATTGATCATCTGGCGAAACGGGGAATCCCGACATTGTGCCATAGCAAAAATCTGTTGCGGCGGGACGGAGAAACCCGTCCATTATACTTATATTTGTGACAGTAATGTTATTAAAAACCTGGTTTAAAATATATACAGACAGTATGTCTACTAACAATGTAATTAAGGAGTCATAAAAGGTTTTATGATGATTGATTTTAATTATTTACTTGTTTACAGAGAGATGGCTAATGAGATATTGCATTGATTGCTGGAGATTCCTTGGAGAGTAGATAATTTATGAGGTGCTGTACTTAGTCCTAGCTAAGCAGGTGATTGGACACCTTAGTGCAGGGTTTTTAAAAGTGAGGGTCACAACCCTCGCGGGCGGGTGTCGGGATGGTCATGGAGCAATCGCTTGTGACATTCCCACGGTGGTTCCAATTGTGGGAGAAGTATCTAACGGCAGCTACCGGTATTTTTAGTGAGAATGGCGGCTGTGGCTGTGTGCCAGAAATGGCAGCAGTAAGCAGGTCATGCACCCTGCACATACACTTGATGTCAGGCGCCCTCCATGTACGTATGTTTGACGCCAAATCACGGAGGAGAGCTTCTTCCATTTTTAGATGTTGACAAGCAAGGCAAGAGGACCGTGAAGATGAATAATTTTGTACAAGTATGAGACGGCCAGGGACACCAATAGGCAGTGTACCTACTGGACAAGATCTCACAACTGAATCTACTGGAGAGAGCTGCTCAGTAAAATCCAGGACAGAGCACTGCTAGTGTTAGCTCTGTGTAGAGCTCCAGAGCCCATGGTTAACAGCCTACAAAGAAGAAACCTAATTCGGGAACAAGCAGTATAAAGGTGATTTCTTGGGTTATGGTTTTGCCAAATGTACCTGAAGTTTGGCCCATTGGCAAATGTGGGACCTGGGTAAAAAGTTTGAAAAGCACTGCCTTAGTGGTGTGCAGATTATGTAACTAATGGGAGGAGCCAGATCTCTTTGCTGTTTTGCCAAATGCTGTTCACATGAGCAGAAGAGCCTGACAAAACAGAGGGATTTTCAGGCAGTTCTGAAAAGGGTCTCCTCTCTCTTTAAAGGTCTGCACAGATAAGCAAGTAACCTTTTTTGTTAACTTTATTTATAAGGAGTGATGCATGATCAATGACCACTAAAGCGAGGTTGTAGTCCAACTGAAGGCTTTAATAAGGTAGATGTTTCCCCCAGCAGCTCCAGTACAGAATGAAGGCTGCTGGGGCGGCACGGGCTCTTATACCCCGCCTAGCAGGGCGGAGCTACCATACAGCTTGACCAATAAGAAGCATACAATATCTACCAATGGTGTTCCAGCATTACCAGGTACCGTAATACCTCTACACAGACTACCACATTCACCCCCTGTTAAAAAAGAGTCCGGCGGGGGTGGTGGCCTGATACTACAACATGGTAACGTGGTAGAATTATAGTTATGGAGGTACCGTTATACCTCCATACAGCGTTTTATAACTATTTATAATTCTATTGAACATTTACAATTTATAATTCATAATTAGCTATACACTTTAAAATGAAGCAATCAGTCGTCCTCTGTGATCGTCAAAGCTTCGGAGGTGACTCCGGTGGAGGCTCGGGCGTCTGTGACTCCGGGAGCGTGGCCTCGATCTCTGTGGCAGCTTCGACACCCCTAGACGGCGCTGATGGGGAAAACGGTTGACCTGGGAAGGGAGCGTCTGCGGGGTGCGTCGGTGGGTGGGGGGGGGCCTAGATGGGGCCGGCGGGAGGAGTGATCTTCCTGTAAGGTGCACTGGTGGAAGGGAGGGTGGGACTGGTGGCTGGGGTGTGCTTGGGGCTCCGGCGGGTGCCAGGTCTCGTAGGGAGACCGTATCTTGTCAGCCGTCGGGGTACGCCACGTAAGCGTACTGGGGGTTAGCGTGGAGAAGATGGACCCTCTCGACCAACGGGTCCAACTTGTGCGCCCGCACGTGTTTTCGCAACAGGATGGGTCCGGGAGCTGCCAGCCAGGTCGGGAGCGAGGTCCCAGAGGAGGACTTCATGGGGAAGACAAGGAGACGTTCGTGAGGTGTCCGATTGGTTGTGGTACAAAGCAGTGACCGGATGGAGTGGAGGGCATCTGGGAGGGCTTCCTGCCAGCGGGAGACTGGGAGATTCCTGGACCGTAGGGCCAGTAGGACGGTCTTCCAGACCGTTCCGTTCTCCCTCTCTATCTGTCCGTTACCCCGGGGGTTGTAACTGGTCATCCTGCTCGAGGCGATGCCCTTGCTGAGCAGGAATTGACGCAGTTCGTCGCTCATAAAGGTGGACCCCCTATCACTATGTATATAAGCGGGGAACCCGAACAGTGCAAAGATGCTATGGAGGGCCTTGATGATGGTGGTTGCAGTCATGTCGGGGCAGGGGATGGCGAATGGGAACCGGGAGTACTCGTCAATCACGTTCAGGAAGTAGGTGTGCGGTTGGTGGAGGGGAGGGGGCCTTTGAAGTCCATGCTGAGGCGTTCAAAGGGACGAGAAGCTTTTATCAGGTGTGCTTTCTCTGGCCAGTAGAAGTGCGGTTTGCACTCCGCACTGATTTGGCAGTCCCTGGTGGCTGGCCTGAACTCCTCGATGGAGTAGGGCAGGTTGCGGGTCTTGATAAAGTGGAAAAAGCAAGTGACCCCCAGGTGGCAGAGGTCCTCGTGGAGGGCCCGGAGGGGGTCCACTTGTGCGGTGGCACATGTGCCACGGGAAAGGGCATCAGGAGGCTCGTTTAGCTTCCCGGGACGATACAAGCTCTCGTAGATGTAGGTGGAGAGTTCGATCCTCCAGCGCAAGATCTTATCGTTTTTTACCTTGCCCCGCTGTGCATTATCGAACATGAAAGCAACCGACCGTTGGTCAGCGAGGAGAGTGAATCTCCTGCCGGCCAGGTAATGCCTCCAATGTCGCACAGCTTCTACTATGGCCTGGGCCTCCTTTTCGACTGAGGAGTGGCGGATTTCGGAAGCATGGAGGGTACGTGAGAAGAAGGCCACGGGTCTGCCGCTTGGTTGAGGGTGGCCGCCAGAGCTACGTCAGACGTGTTGCTCTCGACCTGGAAGGGGAGGGACTCGTCGACGGTGTGCATCGTGGCCTTTGCAAAGTCCGATTTGATGCGGCTGAAGGCCTGGCGGGCCTCTATCGACAGGGGAAAAGCTGTGGATTGGATCAGGGGACGGGCCTTGTCCGCAAAGTTGGGGACCCACTGGGCATAGTAACGGTAGACAGCACTTCAGGGCCTTGGAGCAGTGAGGGAGGAGGAACTCCATAAAGAGGCGCATGCGTTCAGGGTCAGGGCCTATAACTCCATTTCGCACAACGTAGCCAAGGATGGCTACGCGGTCGGTGCTAAACACGCATTTGTCCTTGTTTGTAAGGTTAAGGATCTTCACGGTCTGGAGGAATTTTCGGAGGTTGGTGTCGTGGTCCTGCTGGTCGTGGCCGCAGATAGTGACATTATCGAGATACGGGAATGTTGCCCGTAAACCGTACCGGTCAACCATTCAGTCCATCTCGCGCTGGAAGACCGAGACCCCATTGGTGACACCGAAGGGAACACTAAAGAAGTGATAGAGCTGCCCATCTGCCTCGAAGGCAGTGTATTTGCGGTCACTAATGCAGATGGGGAGCTGGTGGTAGGAGGACTTAAGATGCACTGTGGAGAAGACCTTGTAATGCGCGATCCTGTTTACCATATCGGATATGCGGGGGAGAGGGTACGCGTCCAGCTGCGTAAACCTGTTGATGGTCTGACTGTAGTCGATGACCATCCTATGCTTCTCCCCGGTCTTTACCACCACCACTTGAGCTCTTCAGGGACTGTTCCTAACTTCAATGACTCCTTCCCTCAGTAGCCTTTGGACCTCTGACGTAATAAAGATCCGATCCTGGGCACTGTACTGTCTGCTCCTGGTGGCGACGGGTTTGCAATCCGGGGTGAGGTTCGCAAACAGGGAAGGTGGATCGAACTTGAGGGTCGCGAGGCCGCAGACAGTGAGGGGGGTATAGGGCCACCGAATTTGAAAGTTAGACTTTGGAGATTATACCGGAAGTCTAACCCTAGGAGTGTGGCCACGCAGAGGTGGGGAAGGACGTAGAGCCGGTAATTTTTAAACTCCCTTCCCTGGGCTGTGAGGTTTGCTACACAAAACCCCTTTATCTCTACTGAGTGGGAACCGGAGGCCAGGGAGATTTTTTGATTCACGGGGTGGACGAGGAGAGAACAGCGCCTTATCGTGTTGGGGCGTACGAAGCTCTCCGTGCTCCCAGAGTCGATTAAGCAGGACGTCTCATGCCCGTTGATTAGCACTGTCGTTGTAGCAGTTGAGAGTGTTCGAGGCCGGGACTGATCCAGAGTCAACGAGGCTAATCTCAGCAGTTGAGTGTTCTCTTTGGGCGGTGTGTGGTCAGCCGAGCTGGGGTCCTGGGAGTCCATCCAAGATGGCGGCTCCCATTGGTCGCACATGGCTGGGGGTGCACAAAATGGCAGCGCCCATCCATCGAACTTGGCATCCGCGGGACAAGGTGGCGGCGCCCGGCGGCCGCATGTGGCCCTGGAGTAGGAAGATGGCGGCGCCCGCAGGCCCATGGGGACCATGGAGAGGTTTGTGGTGGCAGTCCGCATTCACCGCCGGAGACCGCGGTGACCGCAGGGGCCTGGCATACCACCACAAAATGGCCCTTTTTACCGCATCCCTTGAAGGTGGATGCGTGGGCAGGTCAGCGCTGGTGGGGGTGCTTGGCCTGCCCGCAAAAGTAGCAGCGGGGCCCCCTGGGGTTGCCAGGCCACCTTGCAGCACAAGCTTGTGGGGGATGTCTCGGGGTCGGCTGCGGAAGTGTTCCACGCTGCCCAGGGGGCTGCCGCGCGGTCGGGAACGTAAGCGCAGGCGTTTCTGGAGGCCACGTCCAGGGAGCCAGCAAGGGTCCATGCCTCCTTGAGGCCTAGGGTGTCTTTTTCCTGCAATCGCTGGCAGATCTGGGAGGACAGCATACCTGCCACGAAAGCATCCCGGATCAAGAGTTCTGTGTGGTCGCTCGCCGAAACCTGCGGGCAGCTGTAGTTTCTCCCCAACACCAGGAGCGCACGGTAGAATTCTTCCAGCGATTCCCCAGGGATTTTTCGCCTCATTGCCAGCAGATGTCGGGCGTAGACCTGGTTTACTGGGCGGATATAATGTCCTTTTAGCAGCTCTATTGCCGCATCGAAGTCTTCCGCGTCCTCGATGAGGGTGTAAATTTCCGGGCTCACCCTCGAGTGCAGGACTTGCATTTTCTGTTCTCCTGTGGGTGTGTTTTCGGCCTTACCGAGATATCCTTTAAAACACGCCAGCCGGTGCTTGAAGATTGCCGCGTGGGGGCTGAGTTGCAGGCACTCCGGCTTGATTCGGAGCTCCATCCTTTTAAATCTAGCTTATTAAATTGATGCACGATCAATGACCACTAAAGAAGGCTGCTGGGGTGGCACGGGCTCTTATACCCCGCCTAGCAGGGCGGAGCTACCACACAGCTTGACCAATAGGAAGCATACAATATCTACCAATGGTGTTCCAGCATTACCAGGTACCGTAATACCTCTACTCAGACTACCACAAGGAGTATTTGAACTGTATTGGGTTGATTCATTGGAATTAGTGGCAGGTGTAGATAGTAAAAGTTTCTCATTTTATTTAAGAACTGTTTAACTGTTAATTGTAAACATGATGTGGACATGCTGTAAACATGACCGCTTGGACTGGGGTGGGCACAGTAAGAAGTCTTACAACACCAGGTTAAAGTCCAAGAGGTTTATTTGGAATCATTAGTTTTCAGAGCGTAGTTCCTTCATCAGGTGAGCCTGCTGAAGGAGCTATGCTCTGAAAGCTAGTGATTCCGAATAAACCGGTTAATTGTAAAGATATTTCTTTGATGTTAATGTGGTTAAATCTATGTTTAAATTAATGTTTGTTTTAACATAAAACATTGGTCAGAGTCATCACTCCTGGGTGATGTATCCTTTCCTCACAATTTTACAAATTAAAAAAGTGTTTACGGTTCACGTCTGGTATCCTAACAAAAGTTGTAGTCTGGTCTGGTATCCTAACAAAGGATGAACCCAAAAATGAGGACCAGTCAGTTAAACTTTGGTGTTAGGGAAACTTCTAGAAGCTCTAATTCAGGATAAAATTAATAGTTCCATGGTCAAATTCAGGTTAGTTGAGGAGGGTTGAGGAAAACCGTGTTTAACCAATTTTCTGGAGTTTTTAGAAGAGGTAACATAGGGGGTTGATGAGGATAATGCAGTTGATGTGGTGTGCATAGACTTTCAAAGGCACTTAATACAGTGCCTCACATTAGACGTATGAGTAAAATTATATTTACTGGAATAAGAGGGACAGTAGCGGCATGGATACAAAATTGGCTGGCCTGTCTGCAGAGTTTGCAGTGGAGTTCCCCAGGGGTTAGGATTGGGACCTGTGTTTTTCCTGATACATGTTAATGATCTAGACCTTGGTGTACAGGGAATAATTTCAAAATTTGCAGACAAAACAAAACTTGGAAGCATTGTAAACAGAAGAGGACAGTGTTGAACATCCAAAGGACATAGACAAGTTGTCGGAACGGGCAAACTGGTGGCAGATGAAGTTCAATATGGAGAGATTTGAGGTGATACACTTTGGTAGGAATAACATGGAGAGACAGTATAAAATCAGACTCTAAACGAGGTGAAGGAGCAGAGGGAATTGGATGTATATGTACATAATTCATTAAAACTGGAAAGCCAGGTTGAGAGAGCAGTTAATAAAACACATTGGCCAGACATTTCTGCTGGGTTCCCGGCGGTGATCGGTGAATTCAACGGGGAACTCTGTTGACAAGGTGGAACCAGAAGATTCCGCCATCAGCCAATGGCGGCCCACCCCCGCCACTGCAAAACACGTGTCCGGTTGCGCGGAAAATCTTACCTACAATATCTTAGGCTTTATTAATTGTGGTATAAAAGAGCAAGGAGGTTATGTTGACCTTGTATAAAATAAGAGTTAGGCGTCCAGTGAAGTACTGTTTACAATTCTGGGCACTGATTTTATGATTTGTTCAGGCATTGGGGAGAGTGCAGAAGAGATGTATGAGAATGGTTCCAGGAATAGAAACTTAAGTTATGAAGTAAGATTGGAACTCTTTTCCTCAGAGAAAAAACTGGGAGGAGATTAGAGGTATCCAAAATCATGAGGGGCTTGGACAGAGTAGAGGTGAAACTTTCCATTTGTGAAAGGATCGAGAACGGGAGGGCACAGATTTAATTTGCAGAAGAAGTGGAAGTAATATGAAAAATAACTTTTTCACACAGCGAGTGCTTAGGGTCTGCAAGTGTTCGAGAGTGTGGTGAAGGCTGGTTCAATCAAGGCATTCAAGAGGGAATGAGATGGTTATTTGAAAATAAACAATGTGCAGGTTTACAGGGAGAAGCCAGGAGATTGGCAGTAGGTAAAATGTGCATTTAGAGCCAGTGCTGACACGACAGGCAGACTGGCTGCCTCTTGCGCTGAAACAATTCTGTGATTTTGTAAATGCCTCAACTTCTGTATCAAAGACAAATGAACCTCCCACTCCAATTCTCTTGGAGTGAGGGAACATTTACTGATGAGTTTCACCCAGATCCCTATAATATGAGGAAATTCCAATCTCTTTAAGAACTAGTTTTGAAACGTTTATCATAGAGAAGGTAATAACTTGGTTGATTTCAATACTTCATTCAGAGGTCGGTAGGATTCATAACCCTGTTGCATGTCCTTGGGTTTAGCTCCCTCTGACTGATTCTGAGGAGAATCAAACAGAGGGTACATCTGACCTTGATTAAATATGATGTGGCGATGCCGGCGTTGGACTGGGGTGAGCACAGTAAGAAGTCGTATAACACCAGGTTAAAGTCCAACAGGTTTGTTTCAAATCACTAGGTTTCGGAGCACTGCTCCTTCCTCAGGTGAATGACGAGGTAGGTTCCAGAAACATATACATATAGACAAAGTCAAAGATGTAAGGCGATACTTTGAATGCAAGTCTTTGCAGGTAATTAAGTCTTTAAAGATCCAGAGAGAGGGATAATCACAGGTTAAAAAGGTGTGAATTGTCTCAAGCCAGGACAGTGGTAGGATTTTGCAAGCCCAGGCCAGATGGTGGAGGGTGAACGTAATGCGACATGAATCCAAGGTCCCGGTTGAGACCGTACTCATGTGAGTGGAACTTGGCTATAAGTTTCTGCTCAGCAGATTCTGCATTGTCGCACGTTCTGAAGGCTGCCTTGGAGAATGCTTACCTGAAGATCAGAGGCTGAATGCCCTTGACCGCTGAAGTGTTCCCGACTGGAAGGGAACATTCCTGCCTGGCGATTGTCGCGCGATGTCCATTCATCCGTTGTCGCAGCGTCTGCATGGTCTCGCCAATGTACCACGTTTCGGGACATCCTTTCCTGCAGCGTACAGGGTAGACAAAGTTGGCCAAGACGCACGAGTATGTACCACGTATCTGGTGGGTGGTATTCTCACGTGTAATGGTGGTACCAACGTCGATGATCTGGCATGTCTTGCAGAGATTGCCATGGCAGGGTTGTGTGGTGTGGTCGCTATTCTGAAGGCTGGGTAGTTTGCTGTCTGATGGTGGGTCCGTGGGTTTGCGGTAAAGCGAAGTGCTGAGGTGTCCGTCCTTGATGACGATGAATGTGTCCAAGAATGCAACTGATTCTGGGGAATCAGACTCACCATAGACTACTCTCCAGAACTGGTTGCATTCTTGGACACACTCATCTCCATCAAGGACAGTCACCTCAGCACTTCGCTTTACTTCAACCCACAAATTACCTCACGATGCTCCACTTCTCCAGTTTCCACCCTAAACATATTAAAGAAGCCATCCCCTATGGACAAGCCCTCCATATAGACAGGATCTTCCCAGTTGAGGAGGAGCGTAAGAGACATCTACAGACGCTGAAAGATGCCCTTGTACGAACAGGATTATGGCGCTCGACTCATTGATCGACAGTTCCAACGCACCACAGCAAAAAACCGCACCGACCTCCTCAGAAGACATACACGGGACACAACCGACAGAATACCCTTCGTCGTACAGTACTTCCCCGGAGCAGAGAAACTACGACATCTTCTTTGCAGTCTTCAACACGTCATCGATGAAGACGAACATCTTGCCAAGGTCACCCCCACACCCCCACGACATGCCTTCAGACAACCGCGCAACCTCAAACAAACCATTGTTTGCAGCAAACTACCCAGCCTTCAGAACAGCGACCACAACGACACACAACCCTGCCATGGCAATCTATGCAAGACTTGCCAGATCATCGACATGGGTACCACCATTACACGTGAGAAAACCACCCACCAGTTATGTGGTACATATTCGTGTGACTCGGCTAATGTTGTCTACCTCATACGCTGCAGGAAAGGATGTCCCGAATCGTGGTACATTGGCGAGACCATGCAGACGCTGCGACAACGGATGAACGGACATCGCGCGACAATCGCCAGGCAGGAATGTTCCCTTCCAGTCGGGGAACACTTCAGTAGTCAAGGGCATTCAGCCTCTGATCTTCGGGTATGCGTTCTCTAAGTCAGTCTTCAGGACGTAGCAAATCGCCGAGCAGAGACTCATAGCCAAGTTCCACACACGTGAGTGCGGCCTCAACCGGGACCTTGGATTCATGTCGCATTACATTCAGCCCCCACCATCTGGCCTGGGCTTGCAAAATCCTACCAACTGCCCTGGCTTGTGGCAATTCACACCTCTTTAACCTGTGATTATCCCTCTCTCTGGATCTGTAAAAACGTAATTACCTGCAAATACTAGAATTCAAAGTATCGCCTTGCATCTTTGACTTTGTCTATATATATGTTTCTGGAACCTACTTCTTCATTCACCTGAGGAAGGAGCAGCGCTCCAAAAGTTAGTGACATTGAAACAAACCTGTTGGACTTTAACCTGGTGTTGTAAGACTTCTTACTGTGCTCACCCCAGTCCAACGCCGGCATCTCCACATCTTGATTAAATATGTTCAGTTATAATAATCAGGTATTAATATAAGTGGTAGACCACAGCATGTGGTGCGTAGAGTGGAGGCAGCCCTGTGTCTACCATACACTTTGATGGCTTTCATTTGTTGTCATCATCTAATAAGAAAGCTTCCACTGGCAGTTCTAGCTTGCTCGTTGTTTCATGACTAGAAGGTAGGTGTTGCTTTTCACCGCGAGCAATAGTTCCGTGTTACCATGGTTTGGTTTAGCCTACCCATTGATGCGGTTTCTGAGATGTGTGCTGTGCTCTCCACTCATTTCCTTAGAACTACAAGTAGAGTTGACTGTAGCGCTGCGATCACGACCAATATCACCACAAATCTATCACAAGGACAAATACCACAGAATCCAGGTTTTAGTTCGGCACAGAAATATTAAAGTAGGCTAGTTGTGGGTGGCACGGTAGCACAGTGGTTAGCACTGCTGCCTCACAGCTCCAGGGTCCCAGGTTCAATTCCAGCCTTGGGTCACTGTGTGTGTGGAGTTTGCACTTTCTCTCCATGTCTCCTCCCACAGTCCAATGATGTGCAGGTTAGGTGGATTGGCCATGATCTAAATTGCCCCTTAGTGTCCAAGGATGGGCGCGGTTACTGGGATAGGGTAGGAGAGTGGGCCGAGGTAGTGTGCTCATTCGAAGGATCAGTGTAGACTCGGTGGGCCAAATGGTCTCCTTCTGCACCAGAGGGATTCTAGGATTCTGTGAACGGTTGGATGGTATATCTCGTAAAATTTGTTTGTTAGTAATTATGTGATTTTTATTTAGAGTTATGACTACTACATAATCTGCAGATTATGCCCTGCAGCGTGTCATGTTTCAGACTGTTCTGAATTTGGAAATTTGAAAATGATTTGAAAGTAGAAATTGTGTTCCTTGAGAGATATTTTTATTGAAAATAGTAAATAACATCATAATTGTTGGTTTCTATACTCACCTAAAGTGAAATAAAGCTGTTTATCAATTTGTATCAAGCCTTGACTCTCCAAGCTTTCACTTGGTTTGTCTTTGAATAGACAAACACATGCAAAATAGATGGATATGTATTTCATATCAGAAGGTGGTGCTACTGTCCCATCCACGTGCTGCTGTCATGCATGTAGTTGCAGATCAGTGGAACAACTCCCATAAAGTTGGATGCTGCAAGCATGGGGAGACAGTGGCATATTGGTGTTATTACTGTGATAGCAGTCCAGAGACCCAGGATCATGCTCAAGGGACTGGGTTCGAAACCCATCACAACAGATAACAAAATTTGAATTCAAAAAAAATCTGGAATTCATGTGTAATGATAACCATGAAACCTTGTCCGAAATAGCCACATGGCTCACTAACATCCTTTACTGTGAAATGGCTGAGCAAGACACTCAGTCAAAGGGCAATTAGAGATGGGCAACAAATAACGGTCCAGTGACGCTCACATCTCAAGAATGAATAACAAAAGCTTATGTACTTACTGCCATCTTTCAACCTGAGAAGGTATTTGCAGCCAGTCCAAATCCTTAACGTAGGATTATGTTTTCTGATCGCATTTTTCTTCTCTCACTGACATTATCCTCACTATTGTGACACATGTTCCATTTTGTTTCAGCATGCTGTGAACTACCTGAAAGTGGCCTACATGCCTCCTATAGAAGAAATAGGGCCAGACCCACAGCACCTTCAATTTCTCTTTTCAGTCAGCAATCAACATGGTGGAACTTTAATTGGTTTCTGCTTCAATATTACAATTCTCCCTGTTGACAATCAAGCTCCAGAGGTAGGCAATTTCAAGCTAAGGTTCAATGATAGTAATTCGGAATCGATTTTGACATTGGAACAAAGCAGGAGCAGCAAAGCAGAAAGGGCGTCATGGTGGCACAGTGGTTAGCACTGCTCCCTCGCAGCACCAGACCCGGGTTCAATTCCGACCTTGTGTAGCCGTGGGATAGCAAACAGACAACTCACTGCAGCTTGCCAGTTGAGGTTTCCAATATTGGGCTGACTTGGACATTAATAAATAGCTGTGTGGATCACAATTATGGAGCCTTTGGGAGCAAGGCAGCCATGGACTATTTTTGTTGTCCTTAGTGGCTCACTCCTCTGGACCCCGCAGAAAATAATTTCAAACATAACTTGAATGGGCCCCTTAACTACATTGCCCAGGCCTAAGACTAAGACTCCAGCCAATTCCAACTAAAATGGCAATTCAGGGTCTGAGGAGTTTAGGTTTGAGACAGATTGGTGTTTGGGATGCCCTGTGATAGGACTCTTTCAAACGGTCACCTCTGCATTGGTATCAACATCCGTTGAAGCCACAACAGCATTCTAAAACCATTACCACCTGGTCAATGTCATTCAATGGCAGTCACAATTGATGCATGATCATTGCTGGTTTGAAGAGACATGAACTACTTGAGACCAGGCACACAAGTCTCCCTGGAGCATAAAGATATTTTCCTTTGCTGTCCTTATAAAAAGTATTTGTGCACCCGCTAAAGAGAGATATGTGGTGGGATTCTCTGATAAGCCAGCCCCGTTTTCCGGTGCGGTGCACCGTGTCTCCGTTCCCACAGGGTGGCATGGTGGCACAGTGGTTAGCACTGCTCCCTCACAGCACCAGACCCGGGTTCAATTCCGACCTTGTGTAACCGTGGGGTTTCCCATTGTGGCCACCCCACGGTTTCAGGAAACCCACAGGCATGGGTGTGCTGCTGGCGGACCGAAGGATCCAGCCGATGGAGAATTCCGCTGATGATTATTGGATCTCCTCACGAATCAGCCACCAACTAGTCGAGACACAAAATATTAACAGATACATGTTTGTACTCACCACATAAAAGAATAAGATTGCAGATGCAAATGGGTTGAATGCAATAATCAGAGCTTTATTAGATAGATGGTCACTGTACAAAGACTGGCACTAGACTAAGGGCAAAAGCCCGCAAAGACGCCTATGATGATCACGTGACTTGGCTCTTAAAGAGACATTGCACACAACTGTAATATCGCACATGTATAACAATACATTGCTACTATGATGTTGGGATTTGGTCAAGCTTGCCACATACATAGAACATAGAACAATACAGCGCAGTACAGGCCCTTCGGCCCACGATGTTGCACCGAAACAAAAGCCATCTAACCTACACTATGCCATTATCATCCATATATTTATCCAATAAACTTTTAAATGCCCTCAATGCTGGCGAGTTCACTACTGTAGCAGGTAGGGCATTCCACGGCCTCACTACTCTTTGCGTAAAGAACCTACCTCTGACCTCTGTCCTATATCTATTACCCCTCAGTTTAAAGTTATGTCCCCTCGTGCCAGCCATATCCATCCGCGGGAGAAGGCTCTCACTGTCCACCCTATCCAACCCCCTGATCATTTTGTATGCCTCTATTAAGTCTCCTCTTAACCTTCTTCTCTCCAACGAAAACAACCTCAAGTCCTTCAGCCTTTCCTCATCAGATTTTCCCTCCATACCAGGCAACATCCTGGTAAATCTCCTCTGCACCCGCTCCAAAGCCTCCACGTCCTTCCTATAATGCGGTGACCAGAACTGTACGCAATACTCCAAATGCGGCCGTACCAGAGTTCTGTACAGCTGCAACATGACCTCCCGACTCCGGAACTCAATCCCTCTACCAATAAAGGCCAACACTCCATAGGCCTTCTTCACAACCCTATCAACCTGGGTGGCAACTTTCAGGGATCTATGTACATGGACACCTAGATCCCTCTGCTCATCCACACTTTCAAGAACTTTACCATTAGCCAAATATTCCGCATTCCTGTTATTCCTTCCAAAGTGAATCACCTCACACTTCTCTACATTAAACTCCATTTGCCACCTCTCAGCCCAGCTCTGCAGCTTATCTATATCCCTCTGTAACCTGCTACATCCTTCCACACTATCGACAACACCACCGACTTTAGTATCGTCTGCAAATTTACTCACCCACCCTTCTGCGCCTTCCTCTAGGTCATTGATAAAAATGACAAACAGCAACGGCCCCAGAACAGATCCTTGTGGTACTCCACTTGTGACTGTACTCCATTCTGAACATTTCCCATCAACCACCACCCTCTGTCTTCTTTCAGCTAGCCAATTTCTGATCCACATCTCTAAATCACCCTCAATCCCCAGCCTCCGTATTTTTTGCAATAGCCTACCGTGGGGAACCTTATCAAACGCTTTGCTGAAATCCATATACACCACATCAACTGCTCTATCCTCGTCTACCTGTTCAGTCACCTTCTCAAAGAACTCAATAAGGTTTGTGAGGCATGACCTACCCTTCACAAAGCCATGCTGACTATCCCTGATCATATTATTCCTATCTAGATGATTATAAATCAAAATACATTTTGTTTCAGTGAATAATTGAATGTACGGTGCAAATTATCCATGACAGCCATATGGACTTGAAATATTAGCTCTGATTCTCTCTCCAGCTGAGTTTTCCAACCTTTTCTGTTTTTATTTCAGATTTCCATCATCCATAGTCTTTTTCATTCATTTTCATTTCTTTTATTATCCACCTTTTCTTTCTGTTGATTTAATTTTACAGAAAAGATAGTTTCAATGGTGATCTGCCCTCATGGTGATTATGTTACCTAGACAATAACAAGGTATAAATGAAAAATGAAAACCTTGATCTTGTATACATACATATTCATAAAAGTTTAACTAATCTAAACCTAAGATGAATCCAGCTTATAGAATTGTAATGATTATGGGTATGGACAAATTCTCAATCCAGTATCCTCCTGTGTTCACTGACATGATGTGGAGATGCCGGCGTTGGACTGGGGTGAGCACAGTACAGATCTGTAAAGATTTAATCACCTGCTAATGCTCGCATTCCTAGCATTGTTTGGCATCTTTGAATTTGTCTATATATGTGTTTCTGGAACAGACCTCTTCATTCACCTGAGGAAGGAGCAGCGCTCCGAAAGCTAGTGACATCGAAACAAACCTGTTGGACTTTAACCTGGTGTTGTAAGACTTTGTACTATAGTAGTATAAACACACACTAAGATAACAGGTTAATTTTTACAAAATATAATAATGATTCATCCACATTTGTTTCAATTGTCTCCAGCAATAAGAACATAAGAACTAGGAGCAGGAGTAGGCCATCTGGCCCCTTGAGCCTGCTCCACCATTCAATGAGATCATGGCTGATCTTTTGTGGACTCAGCTCCACTTTCCGGCCCGAACACCAGAACCCTTAATCCCTTTATTCTTCAAAAAACTATCTATCTTTATCTTAAAAACATTTAATGAAGGAGCCTCTACTGCTTCACTGGGCAAGGAATTCCATAGATTCACAACCCTTTGGGTGAAGAAGTTCCTCCTAAACTCAGTCCTAAATCTACTTCCCCTTATTTTGAGGCTATGCCCCCTAGTTCTGCTTTCACCCGCCAGTGGAAACAACCTGCCCGCATCTATCCTATCTATTCCCTTCATTATCTTATATGTTTCTATAAGATCCCCCCCTCATCCTTCTAAATTCCAACGAGTACAGTCCCAGTCTACTCAACCTCTCCTCGTAATCCAACCCCTTCAGCTCTGGGATTAACCTAGTCAATCTCCTCTGCACACCCTCCAGTGTCAGTACGTCCTTTCTCAAGTAAGGAGACCAAAACTGAACACAATACTCCAGGTGTGGCCTCACTAACACCTTATACAATTACAGCAGAACCTCCCTAGTCTTAAACTCCATCCCTCTAGCAATGAAGTTCAAAATTCCATTTGCCTTCTTAATCACCTGTTGCACCTGAAAACCAACTTTTTGCGACTCATGCACTAGCACACCCAGGTCTCATAGAGTCATAGAATTTACAGTGCAGAAGGAGGCCATTCGGCCCATCAAGTCTGCACCGGCTCTTGGAAAGAGCACCCCGCCCAAGGTCCACACCTCCACCCTATCCCCATAACCCAGTAACCCCACGCAACACTAAGGGCAATTTTGGACACTATGGGCAATTTAGCATGGCCAATCCACCTAACCCGCACATCTTTGGACTGTGGGAGGAAACCGGAGCACCCGGAGGAAACCCACGCACACACGGGGAGGATGTGCAGACTCCGCACAGACAGTGACCCAAGCCGGAATCGAACCTGGGACCCTGGAGCTGTGAAGTATTTGTGCTATCCACAATGCTACCGTGCTGCCCGTGCTGTCTCTCTGCACAGCAGCATGTTTTAATATGTTATCATTTAAATAATCCCTTTTGCTGTTATTCCTACCAAACTGGATAACCTCACATTTGTCAACATTGTATTCCATCTGCCCATTCACTTAGCATATCCAAATCCCTCTGTAGACTTCCAGTATCCTCTGCACTTTTTGCTTTACCACTTATCTTAGTGTCGTCTGCAAACTTGGACACATTGCCCTTGGTCCCCAACTCCAAATCATCTATGTAAATTGTGAACAGTTGTGGGCCCAACACTGATCCCTGAGGGACACCACTAGCTACTGATTGCCAACCAGAGAAACACCCATGAATCCCCACTCTTTGCTTTCTATTAATTAACCAATCCTCTATCCATGCTACTACTTTACCCTTAATGCCATGCATCATTATCTTATGCAACAACCTTTTGTGTGGCACCTTGTCAAAGGCTTTCTGGAAATCCAGATATACCACATCCATTGGCTCCCCGTTATCTACCGCACTGTTAATGTCCTCAAAAAATTCCACTAAATTAGTTAGGCACGACCTGCCCTTTATGAACCCATGCTGCGTCTGTGCAATGGGAAAATTTCCATCCAGATGCCTCGCTATTTCTTCCTTGATGATAGATTCCAGCATCTTCCCTACTACCGAAGTTAAGTTCACTGGCCTATAATTACCTGCTTTCTGCCTACCTCCTTTTTTAAACAGTGGTGTCACGTTTGCAAATTTCCAATCCGCCGGGACCACCCCAGAGTCTAGTGAATTTTGGTAAATTATCACTAGTGCATTTGCAATTTCCCTAGCCATCTCTTTTAGCACTCTGGGATGCATTCCATCAGGTCCGGGAGACTTGTCTACCTTTAGCCCCATTAGCTTGCCCATCACTACCTCCTTGGTAATAACAATCCTCTCAAGGTCCTCACCTGTCATAGCCTCATTTCCATCAGTCACTGGCATGTTATTTGTGTCTTCCACTGTGAAGACCGACCCCAAAAAACCTGTACAGTTCCTCAGCCATTTCCTCATCTCCCATTATTAAATCTCCCTTCTCATCCTCTAAAGGACCAATATTTACCTTAGCCACTCTTTTTTGTTTTATGTATTTGTAGAAACTTTTACTATCTGTTTTTATATTCTGAGCAAGTTTACTCTCATAATCTATCTTACTCTTCTTTATAGCTTTTTTAGTGGCTTTCTTTTCTGTTGCCCCCTATAGATTTCCCAGTCCTCTAGCCTCCCACTAATCTTTGCTACTTTGTATGTTTTTTCCTTCAATTTGATACTCTCCCTTATTTCCTTAGGTATCCACGGTCGATTTTCCCTCTTTTTACCGTCCTTCCTTTTTGTTGGTATAAACCTTTGCCGAGCACTGTGAAAAATCACTTGGAAGGTTCTCCACTGTTCCTCAACTGTTTCACTATAAAGTCTTTGCTCCCAGTCTACCTTAGCTAGTTCTTCTCTCATCCCATTGTAATCTCCTTTGTTTAAGCACAAAACACTAGTGCTTGATTTTACCTTCTCACCCTCCATCTGTATTTTAAATTCCACCATATTGTGATCGCTCCTTCCGAGAGGATCCCTAACTATGAGATCCTGAATCAATCCTGTCTCATTACACAGGACCAGTTCTAGGACCGCTTGTTCCCTCGTAGGTTCCATTACATACTGTTCTAGGAAACTATCGCGGATACATTCTATAAACTCCTCCTCAAGGCTGCCTTGACCGACCTGGTTAAACCAATCAACATGTAGATTAAAATCCCCCATGTTAACTGCTGTACCATTTCTACATGCATCTGTTATATCTTTGTTTATTGCCTGCCCCACCATAATGTTACTATTTGGTGGCCTATAGATTAATCCTATCAGTGACTTTTTCGCCTTACTATTCCTGATTTCCACCCAAATGGATTCAACCTTATCCTCCATAGCACCGATGTCATCCCTTACTGTTGCCCGGATGTCATCCTTAAATAACAGAGCTACAGCACCTCCCCTACCATCCACTCTGTCCTTCCGAAAAGTTTGATACCCTCGGATATTTAACTCCCAGTCGTGACCATCCTTTAACCATGTTTCAGTAATGGCCACTAAATCATAGTCATTCACGATGATTTGCGCCATCAACTCATTTACCTTATTCCGAATACTACGAGCATTCAGGTAAAGTACACTTATGTTGGCTTTTTTAACCTCTGTTCTGAATCTTAACACCTCAATCAGTAACCTCTCCTAAGTTATATTTCCTCTTAACCTTTCTCCTAATTTTCCTTGTCGTCGAACCCGTATCTTCCTGTAACAACCTGCCGCGTCGCTTACCATTAATGTTTTCACTTCCCGTTTTATTTATTTTAGTATTCCTGGTCCTATTCACTGAGCCGCCCTCAGTCACTGTACCTTGTACTGTCGCCCTTTTTGATTTTTGACTATGGCTTCTCTGCCTTACATTTTCCCCCTTACTGCCTCTTATTTCTGTCCCTGTTTTACTACCTTCCAACTTCCTGCATCGGTTCCCATCCCCCTGCCACATTAGTTTAAGCTCTCCCCAACAGCTCTAGCAAACACCCCCCTAGGACATTGGTTCCAGTCCTGCCCAGGTGCAGACCGTCCGGTTTGTACTGGTCCCATCTCCCCCAGAACCGGTTCCAATGTCCCAGGAATTTGAATCCCTCCCTCTTGCACCATCTCTCGAGCCACGTATTCATCCTCTCTATCCTGACATTCCTACTCTGACTAGCTCGTGGCACTGGTAGCAATCCTGAGATTACTACCTTTGAGGTCCTACTTTTTAGTTTAACTCCTAGCTCCCTAGATTCAGCTTGTAGGACCTCATCCCGTTTTTTACCTATATCGTTGGTGCCTATGTGCACCACGACAGCTGGCTGGTCACCCTCCCCCCCCCCCCCCCCCAGAATGTCCTGCAGCCGCTCTGAGACATCCTTGACCCTTGCACCAGGGAGGCAACATACCATCCTGGAGTCTCTATTGCGTCCGCAGAACCGCCTGTCTATTCCCCTTACAATTGAGTCCCCTATCACTATAGCCCTGCCATTCTTCTTCCTGCCCAGCTGCGCAACAGAGCCAGCCACGGTGCCACAAACCTGGCTGCTGCTGCCTTCCCCTGGTGAGCCATCTCCCTCAACAGTATCCAAAGCGGTATATCTGTTTTGCAGGGAGATGACCGCAGAGGACACCTGCATTGCCTTCCTACTCTTGCTCTGTCTTTTCGTCACCCATTTACTATCTCCCTCAGTACCTTTCACCTGCGGTGTGACCAACTCGTTAAACGTGCTATCCACGACGTCCTCAGCATCGCGGATGCTCCAAAGTGAGTCCATCCGCAGCTCCAGAGCCGTCAAGCGGTCTAACAGGAGCTGCAACTGGACACACGTCTTGCACGTGAAGGAGCCAGGGACAGTGGATGTGTCCCTGAGCTCCCACATCGCACACGAGGAGCATGACACGGGTCTGAGATCTCCTGCCATGTCTTAAACCTTCGGTTAATTTCAACAATTTCAATTTCCCCCCCAAAAAAATTTAAATAAATAAATAAACAATGAAGAAAAAAAATATATATACACCAATGAAAAGGAACAGAAAAACAGAAACCCTACTTACCAGTCACAAAAAGCACTTCCTCCCCACCCAGCTTTGAATTCCCACCTCGATTCAAATTCCCAAACTCACTCTTTGCTGTCTCACTCCTGGCTGTCTTCTCTCTGGCTCACTGGTAGAACTTGCCTTCCTTCTGACATGAATGCAACTTAACTGAGGAACATTGTTGAAGGACAAAACAAAATGAACTAATATTGAAAATGTGTTTTTTAAGAATTGCCCCAAGTAACCAACTTGCATCAGTTGAGGCTTTCACTTGACTCGTTGCTGCCAAGAATTATCATGAGAAGTGGTTATGACATTGTAACATGCAATTGATAATAATGTATTAAAAATGTGACATAATCTAATACTGGGTTATGTAAAGTGTAGCACTTGCCAGTACCATTATATTTCACTGTATTACTGGCCCTTTTTGTTTGAAACTTTGTTATAAATGATATAAGCAATGCCATCCGGAAAAGATCCTTACTATTTACACTGTTGAACTGCACGGTCACAGTTGACTTTTGAGCACAGTACATAAATGATATTATTATGACCACCCTTGGGTGTCCACATCAGGTTGCTGGATAAACAATGAGTTTATTGGTGTTCCATACAGAGGCTTCAAGTGAACATCGCTGCAAGTTAGTCCCGGCCGGTTGTGAGCCGGCCTTGGAGGCCCTTCCCCCCCTTTCACCAGGGGAGTGAGTGTCCTCCGAGGTGTCAGGGCCCCGATATGACAGATATAACCACTAAATATTTTGTAAAGCTGGAAGATAAATTGAGATCTGCGGGTTGTAACACAACCTCCAGGTTAAAATATAACCAGCTTCTTTATCCTCATTGGATAACTTGGAAACTTTCCACTCTGTTTTCTTGTTGACCCTGAATCTCTTCCAATCACCTGCTGTAACTTTGACAAGAGATTACCAACATCCCTTGCCCCAACAAATAGTTGTTTTTAGAAACATTTTAGTTATTCTGCCACTCTCCCTCCTGGAAGAATCCAACGATGCTTCCCTCTCCCGAGACAGCAGAGTCTCTTTGCTCCTGAAACAATTGATGAACATGAAAAAACATGATTTTCTCTTTCAGATGCTTACAAAGCAATTGAAAGTTGAGGAAGGGGGAATGGGTCGCATTACTGTGGACCACCTGCTGGTGACAGATGTTGATACCAAGGAGTACTATATCAGGATTCTGCTACAAAGGAAACCCGTGCATGGAGTTGTAGCAATGGATGGAGTACCTATGACTGAAGGAAATATGATCACCCTGGAAGATCTCAGACAACTCAAAGTCAGGTGAGGATCTTTGCTGGCTGATTATGTGCATTCTCAATTTTACTGGGCAACATTTATCAGAAATACTTCTGGCAGAAATATTGTGAGACAAGCTGATCGGTGAAGTGGGTTTCAAATTCCTTTCACATTTGGAAACCAGAGTTTGAATCTAGCCCAGACTGGGACTTCCAGTGGTGACATGTAGGAGGAGGTCTCACTTTGGGTAGCTCCCGGTAGAATCCTGAGATTTTGGTCCTTTCCACCCATTTTCTGGGAGGGACATTTTCATAAAATTTGTCCCGGAGAGACTTAGTTAGCAAAGACTGTCTAAGAGCCAGCAAAAGAATACTGGGAAGATGAATGCCAGTCCACTGGCAGGGTCGAACACAGCAAAAGGTGCATAGGTAGTAAAGATGGCAGCGGCAAGCTGGCCGGGTTCGGCTGCCTATATAATGGTAGAGACACTGTCGGAGGCGATGGCAGCAGAATATGAACAACAGTTCAACAGGCATTTCGAGAGGCATGGGAGGGAGATGCTGGAATCGCAGAAGCAGTAGGTGGAAGGTCCGCTGACCCCGATCAAGGAGATACTTGGAAGAACATTGGAGGTGGTGCAGGAGCAGTGTGAGGTTTTGAGTTCATTGCAATGATGCTGAGGAAGCTGATGGGGGAGGGGGATGACGTCCACCTGTGGAGTTCAATCGGGCCACCGGTCGCTTTGGCCACAACCACTGACGAATGAGCCACTGAGGGCGGTGATACTCTGCTTCCATAGGTATCAGTGAAGGGGTAGGTGCTGAGGTGGGCCATGTAGACACGAGAGGTGATATGGGAAGGCACTGGCATTCGCATTTACCAGGATCTTGCGGTGGACCTGGCGAAGAGGCCTTTAACGGTGGAATTGAACAATGCTTCGGAGTGATCTAATAATAATAATCTATATTAGTGTCACAAGTAGGCTTACATTAACACTGCAATGAAGTTACTGTGAAAATCTCCTAGGCGCCACATTCCGGCACCTGCTTGGGTACACTGAGGGAGAAGTCAGAATGTCCAATTCACCTAACAAGCACGTCTTTCAGAACTTGTGGGCGGAAACTGGAGCACCCGGAAGAAACCCACGCAGACACGGGGAGAGCATGTAGACTCTACACACACACTGACCTGAGCTGGGAATCGAACCCAGGTCCCTGGCGCTGTGAAGCAATAGTGCTAAACAATGTGCTACCATGCAACGCATCCAGCAAAACTAAGGGTTTCGCAGAACTCGATGGAGCATTTCTTTGGGACAGCAGAGGAGGCAGAGGCATTTGCAAAGGCAGAAGGACTGGGGCTAGATTAAGTATGGTGGAAGAGAGACTTAGTTGCTGTTGGGGGATTGGGCAAATGATTGACAGTTGTATTTTCCTGTTTTTTTTCTGTTAGTCTAGGTGTTTTGATGCCCTTGTGCTGAATATGGGTAGTTGGTGGGGACGGAGGATTTTGGGGCTTGTGTTTTGATGGGGCGCTTCATGGCGACAGGGTGGTTGGGTGAGGTGGAAAGGTTTTGATTTTTTTTGTTCGAGTGGGGTAAGGGGACTCAGTCGGAGGGGCTCCTTCGCGCGCAAGTGCAGTTCACTAGTGAACGGAAGTGAGGTGTGGGGTGGGGCTGTGGCTCGCGGAACCTGTTTAGGCATTTTTGGTGTGCCATGGAGGTGGGAGGGGGATTGTGGGGAATGAGGTGGTTTCAAGGTGAAGTGGATAAGAGGTTTCTGGGAAGTGGAGGGGGCAGTGGGTTGATGATGAATGGGGACGAGCAATGGGTCCACCCGTTGGGGGGGGGGGGGGGGCAAGGCGCCATCTTGTGTGGCCTTCAGGTTGTGGAATTTGGGTGGGGGGTTGGGGAGGTGAACATCCCCCAGAGGAGCGATGGCTGAGAACAGGAGCAGGGGTGCTGAGAGCCCCTGATCCGGCTGGTACGTGGCATGTCCGAGGGTTGGGAGGCCCAGTAAAACAGGCAAGAGTTTTTTGCGCATTTTAAGAATCTGAGGGCTGATGTGATGCATTGCAGGAGACCCACTTGCAAGTGAAGGACCAGGTAAAGATTTGTAAAGGTTGGGTGACTCAGGTGTTCCACTCGGGATTTGATAGTAGGGCCTGGGGGTTGGGGGCGGGGTTGGGGCAGGGTAGCAGTCTTGATTAATAAGAGAATTTGTTTCTAGGTGGAAACGGTGGTGGCAGATCTGGGGAGTGGTGTGTATGTTATGGTTAAGCGGGGTTGGAGGATAAATCAGTGGCTTTGGCGAGCATTATGCCCCAGATTGGGATGACCTAGATTTTATGAAGGGGATGGTGGTGGCTATCCAGAGTATGGACACACATCAGTTGATTTTGGGGGGGACCTGAATAAGGTCTTGAACCCAAAAGTGGACCGTTCATAGCCAAAGCCGTTGACAACTAATGCGGTGTGTGGTGGGGTCGGTGGTGGGGTTGTGAGTATTGGTGGCCTTTTTGACAGAGCGGATCCATGATGATTTTTGCGCCCCTGGAGGAGGGAGTTCACCTTTTTCCCGCCGATGCACAAGGTCTACTCTCGGATCGATTTTTTTAATAATCAGGACGTCATTGTTGGCGGAGATGAGCAAAACAGAGTATTCCGTGATTGTGATTTCCAATCATGCTCCGCACCAGGTAGATGTGGTGCTGGAGAGGAGGCTGAACCAACAGCTGGGGCTGCCAGTGGATCTGAATTTTTGTGTACAGATGGCCAAGATGGTGGATGAGTGCACAGGGTTTAACAAGGGAGGCTTCACCCTCGGTAGTATGGGAGGCTCTGAAGACAGTGGTGAGGGGTGAGAATTGCATACAAGTCTCAGGTGGATAGGGAAGCAAGGGAGGATCATGAGCGGTTGGTAAATAAGACTTGGAGGTGGATGGGAAGTATTTGAAGGATCCTACTCCAGAGCTTTTGGCCAGTAGGAAGCTGTTGTAGTCACAGTTTGATCTGGTGTCCACGGATAAGGCCATGCGGCAGTTGAGATGGGCGAAGGGGGCTGTGTATGAGTATGGGGAAGTGTGTCATCTGCTGGTGAGCCAGTGGAGGTGGCAAGCAGCCCAAGTTTGCGTGGGCGGGGGGGGAGCTGGTGTCGGCACTGGAGAAGGTGCACAGAAGCATTTTATAAAAAGTTGTACAGCTCGGAGCCGCCGGAGGATGATTCGGACATGGTCAAGATTTTGGAGGTATTGGAGTGTCCCAGGCTGGTGGAGGAGGATCGAAAAGAGTTAGAGGAACCGTTGGGGTGGAGGAGATCAGGAAGGTGATAAGGAGTATGCAGTCGGGGAAGGCATCGGGCAGGCTGGATTTCCAGTGGAATTTTATTTTAAAACTTGCTGACCGATTGGTGCCGCTCCTGGTGGAGGTGCCCGATGTCTCGGTTGCCCAAGGGTCGCTCCCAGAGACGATGAGTCAGGCATCCATTTCACTTTTATTGGAAAAGGACAAGAACCCAGTGGAGTGTGGGTCATACCGGGCAATTTCATTGTGAAATGTGGGTGCAAAGATTCTGGCGAAGGTGCCGACACTCAGGTTGGAGGGGTGACTCCCGCAGGTGGTCAGGGAGGATCAAACCGGTTTTGTGAAGGGTAGGCGATTAACTTCCAATGTGAGGTGTCTACTGAATGTTGGTGACAGCGCATGAATGTTAATCTTAAAATGGGCACTCTTGAGTGTGAGGAAGATTGAACCTCAGAGTAAGAGGATTGCAAAGATCCAAAACAAAATGCTTTTATCCAACTATTACATTAACATACGCATAGAATACTTTTCAAAAAGTGCGATTTATTCACAGTGACCCTGAGGTGACATCAAATGTTTGTAACTTTCCTAACCCTACCCCTGCGCCTTGGTGCAGGCCGAAATCCGCAGCAGGGGTGGAAGCAGCCTGCTGACTGTTACGTCCTGAAGCCCGTGATGCATCCTCTGGAGGCTTGGTCTCTGGGAGGGCCCATGCCTGATAAAGGACTTCTTCTGAGGGCAGAAGCTTACATAGCTGGGGCTGCCGGCTGCTGGCATAGGGACTCTGTGCGGCTGCACACCCTTGGAGCATCCTAAGTAGAGGCCCCCGGTATGTCAGACCGATGCTCATCCTGCCTGTGGGTGTCTGAGGGCCCTGGCATGACTCCAGCACGAGATGTCTCCCACAGAGAGAGGTTAAGGTGCCTGGTCCCCATGTGGCCTACATCCTGATGGTGCCCACCAGAGGATGTGGCAATGGAGGGCAGGGCTAAGCGTAAATACATAGAAACATGCATAGAAAATCGAAGCAGGAAGAGGCCATCCGGCAAGACCTGATGGACCAAGGTCTTCATGGTGGATGCCAATCTTCCCATGGTGGCCTCATGGTGCTCGCATATCGGGGCCATGGCATCATACTGTTTGTATCTGCAAAAGACAGGCAGTTTTAGTCAATGAGCTGAAGCTTAAGTGCATGTCACTCAGTGGGAATTGCAGGATTGTGTGAAGTGGTGAAGCTGAGATCCGTACTAGGTTGTTGGGGGAAGCCATGCTCTATGTTGTCACAGGAGTGATCTCGATCCTGGCCTGTGCATTCTGCATCAGCCACCCCAACTCGGTGAGGTCGATGATCCCTGCTGTCCCTCCCCCAGTCTGGGCTCACTCACATTTGTTGTGCACAAGTTATATGGAGACAAAAGACAGAGATATGATCAGAGGGGATGAATGAAATGCATGCCCCCTGTGTGTGGTGAGCCCTACCAGAAGGGACAAAGGTTGGAGTTTGAGCAACAAGACAGATGGGATGGTGATGTTGTGAAAGTCTTGTTGAGAAAGTGTTGATATGTGTCTCTCTCATATGTGTGAAATCCGTGAAGAGAGGAGGCATTTGAGCGCATGATGCCCTGTTGAGAGTTTAATCATGGAAGGAGCTGGGAGAGGAATGGATGAGATCATTCATCTGCTTCCTGTACTGGATGGAACTCGTGGGCAGGTGGCAGCTGTGCTGATCTCCTGGGGAAGGGTCTCCCTGGTCGGGGAGGTGACGTTGATGTGCTTCTTTGAGCTGTCCCTGGGTAGAAGACATGTCAATGGGCCTGGCATCCCTGAATAAGGGCCTACAGGGGCTTGGCAGTGAAAGCTGGTGCTGACTCCTTCTTAAGGCTGCTAGCCTTTTTCCTCTGGGTTACTGACATCCTGTGCGGTCCGGTGAGGACAGGTGAGATGGAGAGAGTGATATAAGTGTGTTGGACTGGTATTTAAGTATGGCTCCGTGACCTTTGAACTTGCCAGCTGAGGGAGGGTGGCCAAATTAGCTGCAGCCCACCAGGAGAGTCAAGGGGAACTCACCTGTGCATAACTAGTGAGTTACAATCACTGAATCTAGTGCGGGATCCCATCATTCTGGTCGGCAGAACAGAGCCGCTGGAGCCGCCCGCCACTGCACTTAGTCTCAAAATGGAAGAATTAATCCTATTTGTTACAAATGAGGTGGCCTGATCCTTCATCATCAAGAGCGTGTATCATGCATGTTTTGTCTTCTGGGGATTTTTAATTAAACACCATTCCTTTTTTCCCTTAATTTCATTTATAATTTTAATGTTCACCAAGTTACTTGGTAATTTCAAAGGAAGTACAGCTTGTGAGTGGAGAGATCTGTTTCACCCAGTCAAATTCCTTTTCTTAATCAAGGAAGAGTACTGGTCTATGTTTGTCTGATTGCAATGTTCAAAAATCAGTTACAGAATGGAAATAGACTAGCTGGAATATTAATGGTGTGATGATTGACTGGAGAGTGCTCTTGGCTATGGTGGAATGTTAATGAGTATGAGAAGTGAACGAACACTGAGCTCAAATGAAGTTGGGATGTTGAAAGCTTTCAGTAGTGAATTGTTTAGTAGGACTGGCCTATCTGAGACAATTAAGCAGTTGCTGAGTAATTGAAAGGCTGGAATTCAAGTACCTTGGATATTAAAATATACAAGGACTCAGCAGAAGGGTGGTATTGAAGTAACTGGGACATTGGGTTTTGGAGAGTGAGTGGGATTAGACTAAATCGGATGTCAAAGGTCAGGAAATGGTTGTTTGAGTGAGAGTGAACGAGCTGGGATATTAAAAATGTATGAATGTTTGATGTTAGAGCATGAAGAATGAGTTGGAGAATGGGATTAGATTAGATGGAAAATTATGACATGGAGAAACTGAATTGGAAAATGTTATTAGATTAGGTGGGATGCCAAAGGGTATATATAGTGAGTAAGCAGAACTGTTTGCATAGACTAGATGGGACATTAAGCAGTTTGGGAGAATAAGGTTGGATTAGGTAGGATTTATTTCTCGACAATATTAACCATGGGTAAAAATGTCTGTTGACAGGTACAACCATGATGACTCTGAGACAGTGCACGATGAAGTCACCTTTTCAGCTACAGATGGCTCAAATTCAGCTGAATGCATTCTAGAAATCAAGGTGAGTGGGATGTTATGATAATAGTCAAGAGGCAGTGGGAGCAAAACAAAAACTCCCAAGTACTTACATTACAAAAGCTTTTTCCCATGTTGTATACCATCGGAGCTTCTGGCAACTGCTGTTTAAGATACAAGTTTATTTGTTGAATTTCAGAGTTACTCATCTTTGGTGTATAATTACCTCCAAGGTACTGAATTCCCTGAATTATCACATTGGACAATTTGCTTTCTTAGCACATGAACAAAATGCTCTGCTGGCTCACCTTTGGCATGCTCAATTTTCTTTTTTTTTCTTCACTTTCATGCTTTGAGGAAATCAATTTCTTCCACTGCTTTGCATCAAAATGGTTGTGCTTTGGTATGCTTCCATGATGAAGATTGGTTGTCAACTTGACTTACAAATCCCTATAGGAGAACTGACAAAATGGGATGGGATGGGAAGCTTTTATGAGAGTCAAATACCTTGTTAAATGTGAATTCTGAGACTGGAACGCTTGTCTCCCCTTGTCAGGGCAGTGTGGTTAATGGTGGTTGCTAATGGTTACTTTATTGCCCATATTTTTAATTTCGACTCATAATGCTTCTTCCTTTGTGCTTTGTTTGCTGAAAATACATTTTTGACAAAGCTTTTCATCTTGCTCTCATCAGGAGATTTGCAAGAATGCAATGCAAGGGAAATCAACACATTTATACTGTACGAGAAGAGAGTGCTGATTTGTTGGGAAGTGGACTCTGCTAAAGGCTTTGCAATGAAGAATGTGGCAGTTGATGGTGACCGACAGTTAACTACCAAGCATTATTTGCAATTTAAATCCGGCAGCTTGACTGATTGGTCAAGCCATTGCCCTGAGACACGAATCAGCGAATGACTTGTTATTTACTTTGCCTGGCTGAAATAGATACAGTGTGCAGAATATCAACAATAGCTAAGATTTAAAAGGCTGGATTGCATATTCATACATCAGACTCCTATTTATTGACTACAGCTCCCCTTCTACACCATAATGCCAGCCTATCTCATATCAAAGCTCCAGAACTTAGGACTTGGCTCCTCACTCTGCAACTGGATCTTCGATTTTCTGACCCATAGACCAACAATAAGAATGAACAACAACATCTCCTCCACGATAGTCCTCGATACCGGGGCGCCACAAAGCTGCGTACTTAGCCTCCTACTATACTCCCTATACACACACGACTGCGTGACAAAATCTGGCTCCAACTCCATCTACACGTTTGCTGACGACACGGCCGTAGTGGGTCGGATCTCGAACAACGACGAGTCTGAATACAGGAGGGAGATAGAGAACCTAGTGAAGTGGTGCAACAACAACAGTCTATCCCTCAATGCCAGCAATACTAAAGAGCTGTTCATTGTCTTCAGGAAGCAAAGTACTGTACACACCCCTGTCAGCATCAACGGGGCCGAGGAGGAGATGGTTAGCAGCTTCAAATTCCTAGGGCTACACATTTCCAAAAATATGTCCTGGCCCACCCACGTCGACACTACCACCAAGAAAGCACAACAGCGCCTATACTCCCTCAGGAAACCAAGGAAATTCGCCATGTCCACATTAACTCTGACAAACTTTTACAGATGCGCCATAGAAAGCATCCTATCTGGCTGCATCACAGCCTGGTATGGCAACTGCTCGGCCCAAGACCGCAAGAAACTACAGAGAGTCGTGAACACCGCCCAGTCCATCACAGGTACCCGCCTCCCATCCATTGACTCGATCTACACCTTGTGGTAGTCACCACTGTTTGTATATATGACATATATGAGAAGTAATACGGTAAGGCTCCTGTGCTACAGGTACGGGGGTAGATCCCTGCCTGCTGGCTCCGCCCAGTAGGCGGAGTATAAATGTGTGTGCTCACCGAGCTGCAGCCATTTCGGCAGCAGCTGTAGGAGGCAACACATCTCTGCTTAATAAAGCCTCGATTACTCTCTGCTATCGTCTCGTCGTAATTGATAGTGCATCAATTTATTTAGCAGAGATTTTACAGCGATGGACCTACGCATTAACGCCAATGCCACGTCGGCCTTCGACCACTGGCTAGCTTGCTTTGAAGCCTACATCGGATCACCGACAGAACAACTCTCAGAAGCACAGAAACTCCAGATCCTGTACTCACGGTTGAGTTCCGATATTTTTCCCCTTATCCGGGATGTGCCCAACTACACTGAGGCCATGGCGCTTCTGAAAGAGAACTACACCCGGCCGATCAAGAAACTATGCCACGCATGTCCTGTCCACGCGGCAACAACTCCCCGGTGAGTCATTGGAAGATTAATGCCGTGCCCTGCAAGTCCTAGGTTCTGGAGCTTTGATATGAGATAGGCTGGCATTATGCACGCCCTGGCGAGGAACTGCAATTGCCAGGCAGTTTCGGCCGTCGAACATTCCAAACTCCTAATCAGGGCCGCTTTCGTTACGGGCATAGGGTCGGCGTACATCCGCCAGCGCCTCTTAAAAGGGGGTACGCTCAACCTCGTGGCGATCAAGAAACCCGTGACCCCACTAACGGGAGCCTCCCGTAATGTACAAGCGTACGCCCCCGACCACACGGCGCCCCCCTCCTGGACATCATGGACCCCACCAGCGACCGCTCACAGCCAACCCCAAGCCTGCGCTGCGCAGCAGCCAAACACCCCTGGGGGGCCCAAATGCTATTTCTGCGGGCAGACAAAGCACGCCCGGCAGCGGTGCCCAGCGTGGAGCGCAATCTGCAATGCCTGCGGGAAGAAAGGATATTTCGCTGCGGTGTGCCAGGCCCGGTTGATCGCCGGTGTAACCGGCCCCATTGTTCCTGCACCCCCCACGTGCGACCCGTGGGCGCTGCCATTTTCGTCCCCGTAACCCACGTGCGGCCCGTGGGCGCCGCCATCTTCCTCGCATCAGAACACATGCGGCCCGTGGGCGCCGCCATCTTCCCCCCCATCAGACCTCACGCGGCCCGTGGGCACCGCCATCTTTAACGCCATTTTGGACGGCGCCTCAGGACCCCTGCTCATCGGGCCTCTCATCGCCCGCAACCGCCGCCGACCAGCCCGGGGCCCACCAACACCAGCTGCAGCTCGCCTCCATCACCCTCAACCAGTGCCGGCCACACAACCTCGCAACCGCGACAACAACGGTGAAGGTCGATGGCCTCAAGACACCTGGCCTTCTCGACTCCGGGAGCATTGAGAGCTTCATCCACCCCGATACGGTAAGGCGCTGCTCCCTCGCGGTGCATCCCATTACCCAACGAATCTCCCTGGCCTCCGGATCCCACTCGGTGGAGATCCGGGGGTACTGCACCGCCACCCTCACCGTCCAGGGTGTAGAGTTTTCAGCAACTTCCAGCACTACGTCCTCCCAAACCTCTGCGCTGCCTTGCTACTCAGCCTGGATTTCCAGTGCAACCTCCAAAGTCTAACTCTGAAATTCGGCGGGCCCCTACCACCCCTTACTGTATGCGGCCTCACGACCCTTAAGGTCAACCTACCTTCCCTGTTTGAAATCCTCACCCCGGATTGCAAACCCGTCGCCACCAGGAGCAGATGGTACAGCGCCCAGGACTGAACCTTCATCAGGTCGGAGGTCCAGCGGCTACTGCGTGTCATGTTGGGTGTTCCGATACACAAACGAACCAACACGGTTGTAGATGGTACAACTCTGTTTTATTATTCTGTACAATAATAACTATTAACTTCTGGCTGTGGTTCGTACTTCACCAGTTAACCTGTGGACCCAGCCCTCGCACTATCTTAGGGGTGAGGCACTCAGCACATAGTGTATGTCTGAGTGGCACGCAGTGAGCTCTGTGCTCTGAGCTGTCTCCTGGTAGAATGAGCGGGAACTGTGGTGTTCCCTGTTTTATAGTGTGTGTGCTCTCACTGGTGATTGGCTGCGATGTTGTGTGTGTTGGTTGGTCCATCTACCTGTCCATCAGTGTGTGTGTGTGATTGCACCATGATATGTTAATATGGATATCATGACACTGCGGGAAGGCATCATTGAGGCCAGCAACAGCCCCTGGAGAGCCCAAGTGGTAGTTGTGAAGACTGGGGAGAAACACAGGATGGTCATTGACGATAGTCAGACCATCAATCGGTACACGCAGCTCGACGCGTACCCCCTCCGACGCATATCTGATATGGTCAATCAGATTGCACAGTACCGGGTCTTCTCTACAGTGGACCTGAAATCTGCTTACCACCAGCTCCCCATCCGCAAGGCAGACCGCCAATACACTGCGTTCGAAGCAGATGGCTGCCTTTACCACTTCCTTTGGGTTCCCTTCGGCGTCACCAACGGGGTCTCGGTTTTCCAACGGGAGATGGACCGAATGGTCGACTGGTACGGACTGCGGGCCACCTTCCCATACCTCGATAACATCACCATCTGCGGCCACGACCAGCAGGACCACGACGCTAACCTTTCCAAATTTCTCCACACCGCCAAACTCCTGAACCTAACGTACAACAAGGAGAAGTGCATGTTCAGCACCAATCGCTTAGCCATGCTTGGCTATATCGTGCAAAATGGAGTTCTAGGGCCCGACCCCGACCGCATGCGCCCCCTCATGGAACTCCCCCCTCCCCCACTGCCCCAAGGCCCTCAAATGATGACCTGGGGTTCTTCTCATACTCTGCCCAGTGGGTCCCTAACTATGCGGACAAGGCCCGCCCACTCATTCATTCAACAGTTTTCCCCCTGACGGCCAAGGCTCACCAGGCCTTCAACCGTATCAAGGCTGACATCGCCAAGGCCGCGATGCACGCAGTCGACGAGACCCTCCCCTTTCAAGTCGAGAGCAATGCACCAGACGTCGCTCTGGCCGCCACCCTCAACCAGGCAGGCAGACCCGTGGCATTCTTTTCCCGCACCCTCCATGCCTCCGAAATTCGGCACTCCTCTGTCGAAAACGAGGCCCAAGCCATTGTTGAAGCTGTGCGGCATTGGAGGCATTACCTGGCCGGCAGGAGATTCACTCTCCTCACTGACCAACGGTCGGTTGCCTTCATGTTCAATAATACACAGCGGGGCAAGATCAAAAATGATAAAAACTTGAGGTGGAGAATCGAGCTCTCCACCTACAATTACGAGATTTTGTATCGCCCCGGTAAGCTCAACGAGCCCCCCGATGTCCTATCCCAAGGTACATGTGCCAGCGTACAAGTGGACCGACTCCGGGCCCCACACAATGGTCTCTGTCACCAAGGGGTCACCCGGTTCTTTCACTTCATAAAGGCCCGCAACCTACCCTACTCCATTGTGGAATTCAGGGCGGTCACCAAAGACTGCCAGGTCTGCGCGGAGTGCAAACCGCACTTCTAGCGGCCAGACCGAGCACACCTGGTGAAGGCCTCCCGTCCCTTTGAACGCCTCAGCATGAATTTCAAAGGGGCCCTCCCCTCCTCCGACCGAAACACGTACTTCCTTAAAGTGGTCGACAAATACTCCAGTTCCCCTTCGCCATTCCATGCCCCGATATGACGTCTGCCACAGTCATCAAGGCCCTCAATAGCATCTTCACATTGTTCGGTTTCCCCGCTTATGTCCACAGCGACCGGAGATCCACCTTTATGAGTGTTGAGCTGCGTCAATTCCTGCTCAGCAAGGGCATTGCCTCGAGCAGGACGATCAGCTACAACCCCTGGGGAAACGGGCAGGTGGAGAGAGAGAACGGGACGGTCTGGAAGGCCGTCCTGCTGGCCCTACAGTCTAAAAATCTCCCGGTCTCCCGCTGGCAGGAGGTCCACCCGACGCCCTCCACTCCATCCGATCGCTACTATGCACTGCGACTAAAGCAACCCCCCCCCCCCCATGAACGCCTCCTTGCCTTCCCTAGGAAGTCCACCTCCGGGGTTTCGCTCCCAACGTGGCTGGCAGCTCCAGGACCCGTTCACCTCCGCAAGCACGTGCGGCTACACAAGGCAGACCCGTTGGTCGAGAGGGTACAGCTACTCCATGCGAACCCGCAGTACACCTACGTGGCATACCCCGACAGCCGCCAAGACACAGTCTCCCTCAGGGACCTGGCACAGCTGCCCCCCCCCCCCCCCCACCCCCCCACTGCCCCAGCGCCACCCATCCTCCCCCCAGCGTCACCTCTCCATGACGATCAGTCCTCCTATTAGTTCCACCCGGGGATGAAGATGAGGACTCCACGCTCCCGGAGTCACCGGCGACCAAGCCGGCGCCTGCATCGCCACCGGGACTGCGGCGCTCACAACGGAGGATCAAGGCACCCGACCGGCTAAATTTGTGAACTTTTCCCCAAACTGTACACTTTAAAAATGCTCACATACATGTAAATAGCTTTCCACCACCCCCGCTAGATTCTTTTTTAACAGGGGGTGAATATGGTAGTCACCACTGTTTGTATATATGACGTATATGAGAAGTAATGCGGTAAGGCTCCTGTACTACAGGTACGGGGGTAGATCCTGCCTGCTGGCTCCGCCCAGTAGGCGGAGTATAAATGTGTGTGCTCACCGAGCTGCAGCCATTTCGGCAGCAGCTGTAGGAGGCTACACATCTCTGCTTAATAAAGCCTCGATTACTCTCTACTATCGTCTCTTTGTAATTGATAGTGCATCACACCTCCCACTGCTTGGGGAAAGCAGGAAGCATTATCAAAGACCCCTCCCACCCGGCTTACTCACTCTTCCAACTTCTTCCATCGGGCAAAAGTCTGAGAACACGCACAAACAGATTCAAAAACAGCTTCTTCCCCACTGTTACCAGACTCCTAAATGATCCCGTTATGGACTGACCCATCCATATTTATTTTTACCGTAAGCACAATCAAAATATATATGACCGATAGTATCAGATTAATTACACATTAAAAACAATGTTCTCTTAACACCAACATAAGTGTAACAGAAATATTGGGCGAGTTTCTCTGATTTCCCCATGCTTATTTCTCGGTGGCGGGAGGCTGCTCGTCATTGGCTGGCAGGAGGATCTTCTGGAGCCGCCGCTGTCGATGGGATTTCCCATTGATTCCACCCCACGCTCCCAGGAAACACACGGTGGGGGTGCACCGTCGGCAGGACTGGAAGATCCCGCCTACATGAACAACTGGATGGTTTCACCCACCGTTAATTGACATGAAGTAAAAATTACTTTTTTTCCCCCTACTTTACTACATTCTTTTCTTTTTTTTTAATGGAGTGTGGATGTTGCTGGCCAGTCCAGCATTTTGTTGTCCATCCCTAATTGCCTTTGAGAAGTGGGTGATGATGCGCTTTCTTGAATCATTGAGTCCATCTGGTGCAAGTGAACCCACAGTGTTGTTAGAAAGAGAATTCCAGAGAGCCAGTGACTGAATAAACAATGATATAGTTCTAGGTAAGGGCATTCTAACCAGCCTGCCTCATCACTAAGCCATTCCTCTGTCCTCTAGCATCTACTTCTGGAATGCAGAAGAAAGTTCCTAACTGAGGGAATGGGAGGAAGTGGGTAGGATGTAGAAATTATTTATTCATGGAAAGAAGGGGTAGATATTGAATCATATCACAGAATAGTGGCCCATTCAACCCATCCTGCCTCTTCCAACTCTTTGAAAGAGCTGCCGAATTAGCTTCACTTCCCTGTGCTTCCGCATTGCCCTGCAATTTTCTCCCCTATAAATTTATATCCTATTCCCCTTTGTGAGTTCCTATTGAATCTGCTTCCACCAGCACTATCTAGATCATGACAGCTCTCGACATGAAATAAATTCTCCGCCTTTCTCCTTAGCCTTTTTTTTTTGCCAATTGTACCTTCCATGATATTGTTTTCAATAAGTACACAGCCCCTGTAAACCAATAGGCCACCGTGGTCAGACACATCACACTCTGAAATCAAGTATCAGATGTCCCCAATTCAACTTTTGTGGATTTCTCATCAAATCCCCCCAGATGCTTCTCACACTGTGAGTCAACTTGTGCGGCTGGAACTCTGATTTCTAAACGAGTGTTTCCAAACTCCACTCTTGAAAAGACAATTCTTAGAATCTTCTCCCAAACAATGCTTTCTCTCAGATGCTTCACCACGGATCCACTTCTAAGGTTTCAATGTCTCCTCTCAGTATCCCTTTGTCTTGAATTGCCGCATGTATTCAAGCTCCCACACAATTTCTCAGGTATCCAGACATGTCAACAGAACACCATTGCTTCACAGGCTGTACTAAGGTCATCAACCTTAGGACTACTTCAGCAGTCTGGTTTCCCTCTAGTCAACCTAACCGGGTCTTTACCTTTTGGCTCTACCTTTAACTGGAAGCCTCTCTCTGCCCCTTTCTTTAACTTCAGTGAACAGTGTGATGATCTCTGTAGGTGCGTGCACCTACAGGTGCGTGCGTTTACAGGGGCTGTTGGTGGGTGGATGGTAGCGCCGCATGATCACCGGAGG
Source organism: Scyliorhinus torazame (assembly GCF_047496885.1). NCBI lineage: Eukaryota > Metazoa > Chordata > Chondrichthyes > Carcharhiniformes > Scyliorhinidae > Scyliorhinus > Scyliorhinus torazame. Next base: position 229,059,856 of record NC_092715.1, read on the forward strand.
GCTGGACCAACAGGGGTATAAAGGGCCGCCACACGGGGTCTCTGACTCTCTCTCGGGTGTGCTGTGAACAGGGAAACATCAGAATCACATAGATAGTTATTGGAGTTACATTTAGTTACAATTGTTAAATCTTGTTATCCAATTCCTAGTTCCCATGTTAAGGTAAAGAACTCAATGCATTAATAGTTATAGTTACTCAATAAATCTTTGTTGTTGCTGGACAAGTTCAAGTCTTCTTCAACAAGATTTAGAGGACCTCACCGTCAGCCAAGGATTGAGTAACACGTGTTATCGACCACGAAGGTAACACTACAAACAGTACCTTGTTCAATTTCCAGTTTTTTTTGTCTCTTTGACTTCAGCCTTCCAGGGACTGGAACTATCTGATCTTTAACTTCTGGGACTTGCTTTCTTCCTATTACTCCATTGTTCTGCCTCTCTACCTTGCGTAGTTTCGATGAGTGCTGCTTGCTCTCCAGCTACCAAGTTCCAACTGCAACGGGGTCCAGCTTAAAACTACACTCAAAAAGTATTTATAACCTAACGTGGCCCCTGGTTGCTAAGCAACGGTCTAGTCTTGTTTTCATGCCGTAAACCCTTTAATCACAATGCAGGCACAGCTTTAAATGAAACCAAATCCACATTACATGCAAGCACCTTCTTTTTTAAAACATAAATCTAACTAAAACTTTAATCCTTTCTTACACAAAACCCCAAATTAAACTCACTTGTCTCTAACATCCAAAAATACAAATGCAGATTTGTATCTGCATACAAATGCCAATCCAAACTACCTGTTTCCTGACACAATGGGCACAATTTAATGGAAACATTTTTAAGTGTGGTAGTGAGTGGGAACTGCTCCGATCTTCCCGTCACTCGACCCGGCAAGGCTGTCACTGTATCAAACGTTAATTGGACCACTTCAAGGGGGCTCACGGGCTTCACGCCGCAAATGATGGTCCCTCCAGCTGATTCGCCGGGACCGGGCACGCAGGCTCCCTGCCAACAAGGGGGAGCAACACTTAAACCAATCCTGCAGAGCAAACTCCACACAGCTTGCAGCCAAGCCACCAAGGAGACCAGACCCATGATTGGGAGATGTGGACCTGGCCAGATTGTGGACACAGTCAAGTACAGACGGGATGCCCTGTTTCCCCGAGAGGTTTGCAAGATCAGCCACAGGGCAGCCATTGTCACCTGGGAGGAGGTGGCAGCGACTGCCAACTCGGGGAGCATCACCAAGAGGACCAGCATCCAGTGCCGTAAGAAGATCAAAGACCTCCAGCGGGTCGCATGGGTGAGTTGGCAATGGCCCTACCCTCTACATAGCCCCCACGACCATGTACCTGTCACCGACCCCGCACAGCACCAACTGTGCTCCGGCCCACCCATGTTCAGCAGAGCCACGAATGCCGGCCCCCAACCCCCGCCACCCACGATGAATAAAACGTGCGGCTCACTAGACCCCTCTGTGTCCCCACAGGAGTCATTGGCCCACAACAGACGGAGAGGACCCAGACGGGCCGCGGGAGTGCTGGACATCAAACTCACCCTCTATGACGAAAGGTCACGGGGTGGCCGAGGACAGACTGGTCACTGAAGTAGAGGTTGGTGTACTGCACAGCGGTGAGGATCCACCATTCCCCCACCCATATGACCTATCACACCTGAGCTGTTAATGTCATACAGACTGACCCATCCCTCCCATTGACCACATGTCCATTATCCCGCATCCATCCATCTGATGGTGCTGGCCCAACCAGGGTGGTCCCCCCCGCTTCCCATGAGAATACCTCCGAGGGGAGCTTCGAGGAGACCACCATTTCCGTTGCACAGCTGTCATCGCCCCCCATCCTCTCCACCAGCGCAGAGACATTCATCGGTCAGGCCTCTGGGGCACATTCTGCTAAGCACCTCACAATTGCTGATGCACATCAGGCTGAGGCAGGAACCCCCAGCGAGACAGCAGTTGGCGGTCTGCTGGATCACAGGACCCAGCTGGGTCCCAGTCAGATGCTGAGCCTCCAGACCAGGTTTACCCACAGCTGGTGCAGTCGATAGGGTGCGGCCGCGTTATTCAGAGGGGGATGTCAGCGAAACTCCAGCAGGCCCATAGCTGATTGGAGGACTCCCAAAGGCTACGGGCGTAGGCAATGTGTGGCACCGAGGCCAACACTGCTTGGGTCGCAACCACAGTGGAGAGCTTGGTGCACGACGTCGGCAGCATGAGTGGAAGTGTCCAAGGCTCAGTCAGAGATGACCATGCTGAGCACCTCGGCAGTATGTTCGACTCGCTGGGGGACATTTCCCCGTCCCAGGTGGACCAGTATGAGGTGCTGCGGAGCACGTCCCAGTTTCAGGTGGGCATTGCCAGGGCACTCCAGAGTATGTCCCAGTCACTGATGAGCATCGCCAAGGGCATTGACATTGTGCTGCAGACATTGGGGAGCCAGATGAAGCGGGGATGCCAGGGCTCGACCCATCTGCCGCTGCCCCTCTACACCGAGGTGACCGCCAGGGCCCTATTGGCATCAACCGGGAGGAGGAGGTGCTTGGTTCCAACCCGGAGCCACCCTATGGAGTGGCAATGGTGGCCACTAGCTTACCCGAGTTCCACCCCCTTGCAACGGTGCGCCTCGGAGTCAGCACCAGAACAGGGTGGCATGGCAAGGCACTTGCCACCGGCAAGTGGGCCAGGGCCCTCTGGCCTCAAGGCCCACAGAGGACGCCGGTCAGGGGCATCGAAGGCCACTGGATGCGGTAGCAGCTGTCTTCCTCCACCTCTGACATGCATCCTGGGACACAGTTAGATGTAATGGTAGAGCTCAGAAGACTAAACTGGTCGAGGATCACTGAGAGAGAACTGGGTGGGAACGGGGTTGGGGAGTGAGGGGGAAAAAGGGGGCCGGGCAGGGTGAGGGGGCAAGGCGAGAGGGTGGGGAAGGGGTTGGGATGGGTGGGGAACGGCGGGCAACACCATCGGGAGCTGGGGCTAGTTGGGGACACGTGTACAGCATTAAAAATTGTTGCACCCGATAAATACGGCACCTCTGGCACTTTCTTCCGCAACGCTAGCCAACCACCAATCCCCTGCCCCAGTCCTCCGGGCATGGTGGTCCTGGATTCTCCCCCAGGCACACCATGTGCACGTGGTGGGTGTGGGCGAGCACTCAGCAGACAGGCAGAAATCAGACTTTGGCATTGATTGAGGAGCACCAGTGCTCAGCTCTCAGCATGTTATCATCACCTCCCTGCCTTCAACAGCGACCCGTTGACGGTGTCAACACAGTCCTGCAACCCTGGGGTGACTTTGGGAGGATGGAACAGGGTGGTGGTGGGGGGAGGGCAGAATGGGTGGGGAGGGAGAGGGGCGGGGTGGGATGACGGACGAAGCTACATCCAATGCGAAGCGGGTGAGAATGAGAGCCTTCCTGACTGCTGCCGCCTGTCCTCCATCCTCCGCTGGTCCTGCAGGTCCTCCCCAGGCTCGTCCTCCAGCCCCTCCTAGTTCGCACCTCCTTGTCCTCCTCCTCTTCGGACATGGCCGTATGTTCCTCCCCCTCTACCTCCAGCACATTGCCCCACTCCTGTGCCAGCTTGTGGAGGGCACAGCAGACTACCACAAAGCGGGTGACCCTCTGGGGGTTGTACTGCAGTGCACCACAGCAGTTGAGGCATCAGAACCGCATTTTGAGAGGGTAGCACGGTGGCACAGTGGTTAGCATTGCTGCCTATGGTGCTGAGGACCCGGGTTCGAATCCCGGCCCTGGGTCACTGGGTGTTTGCACGTTCTTCCCGTGTCTGCGTGGGTTTCACCCCCACAACCCAATGATGTGCAAGTTAGGTGGATTGGCCACGCTAAATAGCCGCTTAATTGGAAAAAATAATTGGGTACTCTAAATTTTTTTTTTTTTTTTTAAAGAAACGCATTTTGAGGAGTCCGAGGCATTGCCGAATGACAACCCCGGTGGCCGCATGGGCCTCATTGTATCAGGTCTCTGCATCGGTCATTGGTCTCCGTGCTGGCATCAAGAGCCACGTCCTCAGTGGGTACCCCTTATCCCCCAAGAGCCAACCGGCCATCCTAGTGTGTCTATCGAAGAGGCTGGTGTCTTGTGACTGCCCCAGCTGTAACTCGTGCACTTTCCCTGAATAGCGTGCACACATGTGCATGATCTTCATGTGGTGGTCGTGCTCATGCTAGACGTTCAGGGAGTGGAACCCCTTCCTGTTAATGTAGGACAATCCCTGACAACCCAATGTGCGCAAGGCGACTTTTGTGCCATCTATTACCTATACCTGGGGCATCCTGGCAATGACGGAGAATCCTGCAGCCCAGGCATCTTGTTGGGCCTGGTCCAGATCAAAGTTGATATAGTTTGCTGCCCGGGCAAACAGGGCATCCATGACATGACAGATGTATTTGTGGGCTGTAGCTTGTGAAATGCCACGCAAGCCCCGCTCAACCCTGGAATGACCCGGCGGCGTAGAAGTTCAGGGCTACAGTGACCTTGACAGCCAGCGGGAGCGGGGATCCTCCTCCTCCACAGGGCTGCTAAGTCCGTGAGGACATGGCACAGGTGCCGCACCGTCTCTTGTTGAGGAGGAGTTTCCTGCGGCACACTCTATCCATATCTGTTCCAAAGACCAGCCACGCCTGTACACCTTGGACCGACGCCGGCCTCCCCAGCTCCTCCTTGGCATGATGGGCGGCTGGGTCCTCAGGGTGTTAGGCGAGCCCCAGCACATGAGTCGTTGCCTCGAGCTTCTGCTGGCGCCGCCTCTGGCGTCTTGCCGCCTGGCCTGCCAGCAGCACCGCAAGGGTAGCTTCTGTGGAGTCCAAGATATTATCCATCTCGTGTAATACCTGTAAGGAATTGGAGAGGGTGAGAGACTGGCGGCCAGCAGTGTCTTCCACTCCGGGCCCCTTCAGTCCCCCATTGCATCCCCCTCTTTCCCCCCACCGCCCCACATCCCCTGCCATCCAACGCGCAGCGGGAGCCCCTGGTCACTGGACCCATTGTGTCCTGGGCACCCACACGTAACGTTACCTGGACGGGCACCAAACTCATTCCTGCACACACACCCTCTGGTCACAGAAATGTCCCTGCTGCTGGGACACTGTCACTGGGTATTCTGATGTGGGCTGCTGCAACCGTGGTGTTGCTTCTTGCAGTGTTCAGGAACAGTGTCCAGCAATCACGGTCTGATTGGGATGCTAGGCAATAACTCCCACATACTACATGGCACGCCTTCCCACGGGAATCCACTTGGGAGCTCACTTAACTGCGAGTAGCTTTCAGAGTTATGGATGGTCGGTGGTACAGACAGGCAGGGGCTGGGTCTGCCTTATAACAGGTACTCATGATCCAGGGGTGACATGGCCCACCCGCGGGTGCTGAGGCGCCCATCTCCCCCTCCCGGAGCACTGGGGCAACAACCCCAGTGCCCCCAGGCCTCATTGCTCGGGAGCGAAGATGACTACTCACCTCCTCAGATTCCCACAGCATCCATTCTGCCAGCTTCACGTTTTTAAAAAGGTGTACTAATCGCCTGTGTGACCACTTGCTGGGAAGGCGGTTAGATCACGGGAGGCTGTTCGATAGGCTTTGTTCCATTAATTGTATGGAGATTGGCATGGTGATTATTGGTTTCTGCCACACCATGCCGTGATCCTGATTATGCCAACGGGAACAGGCCAGTTAGATCGCAAACTGATTGGCGTCCGGCGCAGTTCTCAATTTTGGCCTCGCCCTCAATCTAACGGTGCATTGAGTTCTCGCTCAAGCGCGACACAGCCGTAAAATTTGTGTCCTCTCCTGTCAATGGAAACATTTTCTCTCTGTTTACGCATTGAAAATCCCTCACCATTTGTAACACCTTTATTCAATTTCTCCTGAACTTTCTCTGTTCTCGGGGGAAGAATCCTTATAACATTGATGCTATTTTGGCAAATATAATTAGGACCACAGCATAGTAAAGTGGCATAACTACTGCAGCCATATCCTGGAGAAGAAGTAAAACATAGTTATATGACTAAAACAAACACAAAGAGCTCTACTCCAGAGGATTGAGGGATCTTCTGTGGCATGTACAAGGGATTTCCACAGTTCATATCGATAAAATAGGGTGCATATGCCTTGTAGACAGGAAACATTCTCAACAATGTTTCCCCATTATTACAACAAAGTATTCGATGAGTCCTATTCTCCAGAGAATCCTTTTCCTCTAATGACACAGTTTGCAGATGCCTGCCCCAGACTAATGGATTTGAATGAAGATCTCATAATGCATGGAAGTCCCAGTGTCATTCAGTTTAAGGCTGAAAATAATTATCCAGCAGACTAGAATTTATTGAGTCAATGGGAATGAAAATAATTTTGCATAATAGTATAAAGCAATTGAATTTAATACTTTGAAGTTAATTCAAACAAAAATTGGAAATGTGTGAAATGATCTGCCAATTTTACAATAAAGTCAAGCAGCAGTATTCTCCGTCGGTGGTATCCTCTGCCCCACCGGCAGCGCACCCACGCCCGCGCATTTCCTGACAGTGTAGGGTGACCCACCCATTGGCTGACTGTAGGAACAGAGAATCCCATTGTCAGCCGGGGGTGCGCCACGCTGGAAAACGGGGCTGGTGGGAGGGAGAATCCAACCTAAGATCCACACCAAAGTGTTTAACACAGCATTTTGGTCAATTTGTTAGCTGCAATAGCATTTGATATTTAGTGATTGACATTATTTTGACAACTTAGCAGGAAATGGGAAACATTGGCTCCCTGTGAGCTTTAATCCTGTTGTCAACGTCACGCACAAGAGATTAGTAATTAGACATTTCTATTATGGTCCACGTGTTCTTAGTGTTGTGTGTTTCCACTCTAGGTATCGCCAGTGAATGATGAACCTCCAGCAATGAAGCCTGGTCTGAACCCCATGTTGCATTGCCTTGAAGGGAAAGAAGTCACTATTACAACTGAAAATCTCTATGCCACTGACATTGACAGCAACAATGATAAGCTGATGTTTATGATTGCACGGCAACCATTTCATGGGAAGGTACAGAAGGGCAGCCAGATTGTTGATCACTTTTCTCAGGCAGATATTATTGCTGGAACAGTGATGTACATTCACACTGGTAAGCAGTCCATCCTTAATTAATGTTGCTGTCATCTTAACACATGGCTACACCTGTTAATGCCTTTCAGATGATTCATTATACCAAGGCCCATTTGCTCTTTCTGGTGGATATAAAAGGCCCCTTGGGCTGAGAGCCCCTAGTGTTCTGGCTAATATTTATTCCTCAACCAAAGTTACCTCATTGCTGTTTGTTGGACTTTACCGTTCACACATTGGTTGCAGTATTTCGCCAACACATAGTGACTATACTTGAAAAGTAATTCATTAGCCATAAAATGTTTTGAGACATCCTGAGGTCATGAAAAGGACAAGAGGCAAAGCAAAATTCAACAGGTGCTATTGTGACTGGAAAGGGATTTCCAATGGATTCCTGCAGAGCTCAGCACAAAGTCCTTACGGGGAGAGAAACAAAGTTCAGGGGCTGGATTCTTGTACAGTCGTGGAGATTCCATGGTCATTTAAAATTGGCAGACAGGACGAGGATTCAGAAGCCCTTACCCATTTCTGACAGGTCCCATTTTCACCAGTAAAAAGGGGTAGAGTGTGACTCATGATGGAAACCTAAACTCAGCCAGGCCACTTGAACTTTCCTCTGAGTTTTAACAGGTTTTAGTAAGGGCTTTATCCTGCAGTGGGTAGTCATGTATTTATGGAGGAGATGTGAAATCTCGTGAAGGGTTCTTAAGGTAAGCAGAAGTATCAAGCTGTCATGTTATTTAAATACCCAACTTTTTCAAAATAAAAAAAACAGCCTCCCTATGTCTGAGAATTGGAAAAATCTATTCTCACAATTACAACAGCTGTTTGTTCACAGTACCCCAAGGACTCAGTTGACATTAGTTCATTACCCCATACCCTGTTAGTGGTTCACTGGTTTCCACAACTATAAAACTAAGGAGACCTGAGAAGGTAAATCCAAACATATTTTATTTTTAGCCAAATGAAAAGGTCGCAACGCTCCATACAACTCAAAAGTCCCAACTGGGACAACCGATCATCATGGCCCCAATCAGGGACCCAATCAGCTTTTAAGAGATGATTCTATGAGCCCTAGCTTATGGGCCTCCTCGCAGGACCCCCACCCGTCACCGCCCAGAGGCACCTACTTACCTTCCCTGCACTTCCCCACCCTTCAAACCCCCCTCCACCCTCATTTCATGAGCATGCCCCCCCTTGCCCCTGGCCCATGGCAGTGCCACCCTGGCACTTGGGTACCCTTGCACTGGCACCCAGGCAGTACTCGTGGCTTGACAGTGCCATCTGGGCACCTTGGCAGTACTCCTGCTGACTTGGCAGTGCCAGCTGGGGAGTTCCATGGTGCTCATGTTCCAGGGGAAGGGCTAGGGAGCCACCTTGCACTTACCCTGACCTCCCAGAGGTCTCTAATGGCCCGGGAGAGCCCCGGGGTGCCATTCCACCTGGTCCACGTTTGTGTGGACCAGCACTGATCAATGCCCGGCTGCAGGCTCCCTGGGGAGGCTAGAGAATCGATGGACGCCGGTGGATCCCGGGTGAGTAGGTCGTAAGTAGGTTTACAACCTACTTCCAGGAGTAGCGCTGGGTCACGCCCATTTGGGGTGGAGTTCCGACTCCAACGCCTTGCGGGACTTCAGTGAATTCCGAAAGGTGCTGAGGCTATTGGAAGGCTCGCTGCAGGCCTCCAATATTCTCTGGCTGCGTTGTGCTTTCGCGAGAGCGCAATGCGGCTGGAGAATCGCGCCCATTTAATGCGACCTCTCGTTCTAGATTTCCTCACAAGGGGGAACATTTGGTCTTTGTTTACTTTATCAATCCCATTTAGTATTTTATACACCTCGATCAGACCCCCAATCATCCTTCTAAACTCCAATGAGTATAAGCCCAAACTGTTTATTTGTCTCCAATATGTCAACCCTTTCATCTCCAGAATCAATGTGGTTACCCTCCCCTGAACTGCCTCCAGTTCCACTACATCCTCCCTCAAATGGAGACCAAAACTAGACACAATACTTCAGATGTGGTCTCACCAAGATCCTATACAATTGCAACAACACTTCTCTACATTTATACTCCAGTCCTTTTGCAATAAACACCAACATTCCATTTGTCTTATTTAACTGGGGAAATTGAGGTGAGGTGAATATCAGCCATTGTCTAATTAAATGGTGTAGCAGATTTGGGGGTTTAACCTGCTTCTAATGTTCCTTCTTGCCAGGACCAGAGAATTTGCTCATGTTTGATTGTTACAGTCTTGTATTTACAAATTCATTTATATCAGTTGAGGAGCAGACAAGAGCCAACTCTAAGCTATGTGTCAAGGTACTTGTAAGGAACTGTATATTACTGACAAGTAAATGGAACATTGGGGAAACCGTGACAGATAGATTTAATATGACCTGTCACATTTTGGAAATTGGAACTGCTCCAAATGACTTCCTGTTCACATTATTTTTTGGGTGGGCTTTTTGCAGACTCTTGTACAATGCTAATTGCAAACAAAAAGCTTTCATATCAGGAACATATTGAGACTATTTTTATGTTGATGAGCTGGAAAATCTGACAGCTCTGATAAAGATAAAAATAGAGGCCATTTGCACCTTGGAGGCAGCCAGTATTAATTGAAAAGGACTCTGGACTTGTCTCAGGTCCTCTTTCAGCTACAAGTCTCCCCCCCCCCCCCCCCCCCCCCCCCCCACCCATTTACCTTCTTCCCTGTAAGTTATTTTCAATAATCTCCTCTTCCTTCTCCTCCCTGAGTTTTATTCCTTCAGGTTTCTTCTGAAGTCATGTTCCTCCTTTGGCCAATTTTCTTGTCGATCCCTTTTGTTAGGTTAGATATGTGAAGACAAAATTGAACAGAAACCTTATATTGTTGTAATAAAATCTTTGATGCTAAGACAAAGAAAAGGATGAAAGAAAAGGTGAAGTAAAATAGACCAGGAGGCATGCTACTTTCTACTGGCTTAATCAGTCTCCACCAGGGAGTAGGAGGGAGGCTTCAACTGAACTCAGCACCCATTGATATTTGGTAAAATAACACAGGTTTTCAGCTCCCGATCACTATCCGTGCAGAAAAATGTTGGGTAAGAATAGGATTGGGTGATACCTCCAAGGTGAACAAGGTAATTTAAAATATTGGGAAGCATTCAATTTTCATGGAATTGCAGCCCAGCACAAATGAATCCCTTCTCAAGGCACCAACTGATAAAAGATGAAGGAAAATAGAATACCCACATTGACTAGCATTCAATTTTGGCCGCTTGTGATTTGAATTCCTGTTGTTAATTTAAGACTGAGGACTAAGAAGAAAATCCTGATGAATTATTTTATTTGAATAATGATTCTCGCTGTTTAATTTCTCCCTCTACTCAGGTGGTGAGCTGGGCTTAGCACCCAGTTTTGACACCATTACTTTTGTTATCTCGGATTGGGATGGAGGTACAGTGGAAGGCTGCTGTTATGAGGAACCACTTCCCCCTCCATTACCTATGCATGAGGATCTCCCTGTTTATGATCTCAACATTACCGTTATGCCCATCAACAATCAGCCGCCGAGAATTATCATTGGTAAGAAAACAACAAATAAAGTGCTGATTTTATATTGATCTATAATCTGAATACTGCAGACTCGATGGTTCCAGTGGGCAAGAGGTATGGAGTGGGCGGCAGCAATAGTCCCTGCCCTTAAACAAAATTGTTCGAAAAGAGTTTGTGGGGGACTATAAACTAACCATAAATCGGGTTGCTCAGGTTAATCGATATCCAATTCCCAGAATTGATGACCTCTACACTAAGCTGGTGGGGGGGAGTTACCTATTCAAGATTGGACCTTAGTCATGCCTTTGTGCAACGAGAATTGGACGAAGAGTCTCAGACGTTTTCCACAATAAATGCTCACAAAGGCCTCTTCAATATACTAGACTACCATTCAGTTTTGCGTCAGCCTGTGCTATTTTAGTGTACATTGGAAAACCTTCCAGGGAATTCCCAAGATGATGGTTCGCCTTAATTTAATTAAATTAATTTAATCTTTATTATTGTCACAGGTAGGCTTACATTAACACTGCAATGAAGTTACTGTGAAAATCCCTTAGTCGCTACACTCCGGCGCTTGCTCAGGTACAATGAGGGAGAATTCAGAATGTCCAATTCATATCATAGAATCATAGAAATTACAGTGCAGAGGAAGGTCATTCGGCCCATCGAGTCTGCACCGGCCCTTGGAAAGCACATCCCACTTAAGCCCACACCTCCATCCTATCCCCGTAACCCAGTGACCCTACCTGACCTTTTTGGACACTAAGGGCAATTTAGTATGGCCAATCCACCTAACCTGCACATCTTTGAACTGTGGGAAGAAACCGGAGCACCTGGTGGAAACCCACGCAGACACAGAACGTGCTGGCTATGCACAGTGACCCAAGCCGGGAATCTAACCTGGGACCCTTGAGCTGTGAAGCAACCGGCTAACCACTGTGCTACCGTGCCGCCCATGCCATGTTAGTCACTGGTGCTGATATGTGATGCATCTCCTTACGGTATAGGGGCAGTTTTATCCCACAAAGTGGGAGATTCTTCGGAGCGCCTTATCGTCATTGCCTTGAGAACCCTTTCAGAAGCAGAATGCAACTATGCCCATTGAGAAGGAAGGCTTAGTAATTCCATTCGGTGTGAAAACATTCCACCAATATGTATATGGTCCGCGGTTTGACCTAGTAACCGACCATAAGCCATTATTGGACCATTTCAAGGAGGTCAAGCCCATACTGCCCATACAACGTTGGGCTTTGATGTTGGTGGGCTACAATTTTGCTTTCCAGCATTGGGTTGGCACAAAAATTCCAAATGTGGATGCATTAAGATGCCTGCCACGACCAAACAGCATTCTACCACCACCTGTACCTCAGGAATTCATTCTGGCTTTGAATTTCCTGGACACTCTGCTCGTGTCCACTGGACATATCTGAAGCTCAACACAAAGAGACTCGATACTTTGAAAAATGAAAAGTATGATACAGACTTGGTGGCGCTATGAGAAAATCTGAGCAACTGAGGCCCTACGTCACTCGTCAGGACGCGTTGACCAGTGTGGATGGCGTGATTCTGTGGGGATCACGAGTGGTTGTCCCAACTCCAGCGAGGGGGCTCCTCCTACAGGAGGTACTTAGCGCCCACCTTGGGAAGACAAAGATGAAGATGCTGGTACACAGCTACATCTGGTGACCAGACGTAGATAAAACCATCATAGAATTGATTCAACAGTGCCATTCATGCCAAATGCAGCAGTCCTTACCGCCATCTGCCACCCTTCACCCTGGCGAATGACCACGTTGCCCGTGGACCCAGATCCACATTGACTACACATGTCCTTTAATGGGCAAGATTTTTTCAGTCCTGGTGGATGCCCACTCTAAGTGGCAATCGGTTCAAGAGATAGGGACGACTCTCTCAGCGGCCACAGTGGATGCCTTGCACCAAGTGTTTGCCATTCATGGGTTTCCCAAACCAATTGTTTTGGAAAATGGCACCCCTTTTACTGGCAATGATTTCCAGGTTTTTGTACGGGAAAATCGTATACGACGCACAATGACAGCCCCATACCAGCCAGCGGATTGGCTGAGAGGGCCATTCCGACCTTCAAGAATGCAAAAGCAATCGGATAAACCTCTTTGCCAGCGGTTGGCTACGTTTTTTTGTTGTACAACTGAAACACCATTCCACCACGGCAGTCACATCTGCTGACCTGCTCACAGGCTGTCGGTTAAGAACAAGGTTGGATCTTGTGTTCCCAAATTTGACGAAGAGTGGGGAGGCATGTTAGGCCTCATTGGTCAGAGCAGAGGGGCGACAGGTTGTTCCAAGTGGGAGACCCAATTTTGGTCTGTAATTTTGCTTCAGGTCAATCTTGGTTAGCAGGACGAGTTGTGGCCCAGTCGGGGCCAGTGTTTTATGTGATCAATATCAATGGGAGGACCATCAGGAAACACGTCAACCACTTGTGGACTCAAGCGGTGCTGCCCCCAGCTTTGACCCCACAAGACCCACAACATCATGAACACTCCTGTAACTCCGTCTGGCCAAGGGAAGCCAGGAGGTTCTGAATCTACTCCACCATGTGCTCCCGTCGAGGCGGTGAGGCCAATTCGTCTGTCATTGAGGTGGTACCTCCTGAGGTGATGTCCACTGTTGACAATTTGATTTCTCAGAAGAGTGCTGAGCCTCAGGCAGTGCAACGGATATCCAGGAAGACCCGGAGGTCTCTGGACCAATTTAGTTTATTTTTTTAAAAAAATAATTTTTATTAAAGGTTTTCATAAAATATCAATAACAAAATGAGAAAGAAAAAAGAACCCAACAGGGTTAAGTACAAAACACAATCTAAAAAAGCAACCCCCCAAACCCCTCCCCCCCCCCCCCCTAAATAATAAATTAACATTAACACCCCGACTTAAGACAACAGGTGTATACACCCCCTCAGACCCTTCCAGTGTAAATAACATAAACAAAAAGGCCTCCTCCTCCTCCTGCATCACCTGGTAAGTTTCCGAGATCTTCCCCACTCCCACCCACCCCCCCCGAGAGCACCCTGTCATGTACTGTGTGTGGCAGTAGCCGTGGGAATTCCACCACCTGCCGGCTGGCAAACGCCCTTACCTGTAAGTACCTGAAGGTGTTCCCCGGGGGGAGCCCGTACTTCTCCTCCAGCTCACCCAAGCTCGCGAACTTCCCGTCCACAAACAGGTCCCCCAACTTTCGTATGCCTGCCCTGTGCCACCCCGAAAACCCTCCACCTGTTCTTCCTGGGGCGAACCGCTGGTTCCCCCATGATGGGGCCCACGCCGAGGCCCTAACTTCCCCCCCTATGCCGCCTCCACTGCCCCCAAATTTTGAGGGCCGCCACCACCACCGGGCTCGTGGTATACCTCCTTGAAGGGAGTGGCAGCGGTGCCGTTGCCAGCGCCCCCAGACTCGAACCCACACAGGACGCCGTCTCCAGCCTCTTCCATGCAGCCCCCTCAATCACCCACTTGCGCACCATTGTCGCATTGGCGGCCCAGTAGTACCCACAGAGGTTGGGCAGCGCCAGCCCCCCCCCCTATCTCTACTCCGCTCCAGGAACACCCTTCTCACCCTCGGAGTCCCTCGCGCCCACACAAACCCCATTATACTCCTGTTAACCCGCCTGAAAAAAGCCTTCGGGATAAACACGGCGAGGCACTGGAACAGGAACAAAAACCTTGGGAGCACCGTCATTTTGATTTTGATTGCCGCCGAAATCCCTTTGGATTTCGGCGGCAGCGGTGCGCAGGGGCCTTCTTGGAGGTGAGTAGTGTATTTAAAAGCCTTACCTTTACAGGAGCAGCCCTTTGGATTTCGGCGGCAGCGGTGCGCAGGGGCCTTCTGGGAGGTGAGTACTTACTTTAAAAAGCCTTGCCTTTACAGGAGCAGCCCTTTGGATTTCGGTGGCAGCGGTGCGCAGGGGCCTTCTTGGGGGTGAGTAGTGTATTTAAAAGCCTTGCCTTTACAGGAGCAGCCCTTTGGATTTCGGCGGCAGCGGTGCGCAGGGGCCTTCTGGGAGGTGAGTACTTACTTTAAAAAGCCTTGCCTTTACAGGAGCAGCCCTTTGGATTTCGGCGGCAGCGGTGTGCAGGGGCCTTCTGGGAGGTGAGTACTTACTTTAAAAAGCCTTGCCTTTACAGGAGCAGCCCTTTGGATTTCGGCGGCAGCGGTGCGCAGGGGCCTTCTTGGAGGTGAGTAGTGTATTTAAAAGCCTTACCTTTACAGGAGCAGCCCTTTGGATTTCGGCGGCAGCGGTGCGCAGGGGCCTTCTGGGAGGTGAGTACTTACTTTAAAAAGCCTTGCCTTTACAGGAGCAGCCCTTTGGATTTCGGTGGCAGCGGTGCGCAGGGGCCTTCTTGGGGGTGAGTAGTGTATTTAAAAGCCTTGCCTTTACAGGAGCAGCCCTTTGGATTTCGGCGGCAGCGGTGCGCAGGGGCCTTCTGGGAGGTGAGTACTTACTTTAAAAAGCCTTGCCTTTACAGGAGCAGCCCTTTGGATTTCGGCGGCAGCGGTGTGCAGGGGCCTTCTGGGAGGTGAGTACTTACTTTAAAAAGCCTTGCCTTTACAGGAGCAGCCCTTTGGATTTCGGCGGCAGCGGTGCGCAGGGGCCTTCTTGGAGGTGAGTAGTGTATTTAAAAGCCTTACCTTTACAGGAGCAGCCCTTTGGATTTCGGCGGCAGCGGTGCGCAGGGGCCTTCTGGGAGGTGAGTACTTACTTTAAAAAGCCTTGCCTTTACAGGAGCAGCCCTTTGGATTTCGGTGGCAGCGGTGCGCAGGGGCCTTCTTGGGGGTGAGTAGTGTATTTAAAAGCCTTGCCTTTACAGGAGCAGCCCTTTGGATTTCGGCGGCAGCGGTGCGCAGGGGCCTTCTGGGAGGTGAGTACTTACTTTAAAAAGCCTTGCCTTTACAGGAGCAGCCCTTTGGATTTCGGCGGCAGCGGTGCGCAGGGGCCTTCTTGGAGGTGAGTAGTGTATTTAAAAGCCTTACCTTTACAGGAGCAGCCCTTTGGATTTCGGCGGCAGCGGTGCGCAGGGGCCTTCTGGGAGGTGAGTACTTACTTGAAAAAGCCTTGCCTTTACAGGAGCAGCCCTTTGGATTTCGGCGGCAGCGGTGCGCAGGGGCCTTCTTGGAGGTGAGTAGTGTATTTAAAAGCCTTACCTTTACAGGAGCAGCCCTTTGGATTTCGGCGGCAGCGGTGCGCAGGGGCCTTCTTGGGGGTGAGTAGTGTATTTAAAAGCCTTGCCTTTACAGGAGCAGCCCTTTGGATTTCGGCGGCAGCGGTGCGCAGGGGCCTTCTGGGAGGTGAGTACTTACTTTAAAAAGCCTTGCCTTTACAGGAGCAGCCCTTTGGATTTCGGCGGCAGCGGTGCGCAGGGGCCTTCTGGGAGGTGAGTACTTACTTTAAAAAGCCTTGCCTTTACAGGAGCAGCCCTTTGGATTTCGGCGGCAGCGGTGTGCAGGGGCCTTCTGGGAGGTGAGTACTTACTTTAAAAAGCCTTGCCTTTACAGGAGCAGCCCTTTGGATTTCGGCGGCAGCGGTGCGCAGGGGCCTTCTTGGAGGTGAGTAGTGTATTTAAAAGCCTTACCTTTACAGGAGCAGCCCTTTGGATTTCGGCGGCAGCGGTGCGCAGGGGCCTTCTTGGAGGTGAGTAGTGTATTTAAAAGCCTTACCTTTACAGGAGCAGCCCTTTGGATTTCGGCGGCAGCGGTGCGCAGGGGCCTTCTGGGAGGTGAGTACTTACTTTAAAAAGCCTTGCCTTTACAGGAGCAGCCCTTTGGATTTCGGCGGCAGCGGTGCGCAGGGGCCTTCTTGGAGGTGAGTAGTGTATTTAAAAGCCTTACCTTTACAGGAGCAGCCCTTTGGATTTCGGCGACAGCGGTGCGCAGGGGCCTTCTTGGAGGTGAGTAGTGTATTTAAAAGCCTTACCTTTACAGGAGCAGCCCTTTGGATTTCGGCGGCAGCGGTGCGCAGGGGCCTTCTGGGAGGTGAGTACTTACTTTAAAAAGCCTTGCCTTTACAGGAGCAGCCCTTTGGATTGCGGCGGCAGCGGTGCGCAGGGGCCTTCTTGGAGGTGAGTAGTGTATTTAAAAGCCTTACCTTTACAGGAGCAGCCCTTTGGATTTCGGCGGCAGCGGTGCGCAGGGGCCTTCTTGGAGGTGAGTAGTGTATTTAAAAGCCTGACCTTTACAGGAGCAGCCCTTTGGATTTCGGAGGCAGCGGTGCGCAGGGGCCTTCTTGGAGGTGAGTAGTGTATTTAAAAGCCTTACCTTTACAGGAGCAGCCCTTTGGATTTCGGCGGCAGCGGTGCGCAGGGGCCTTCTGGGAGGTGAGTACTTACTTTAAAAAGCCTTGCCTTTACAGGAGCAGCCCTTTGGATTTCGGCGGCAGCGGTGCGCAGGGGCCTTCTTGGAGGTGAGTAGTGTATTTAAAAGCCTTACCTTTACAGGAGCAGCCCTTTGGATTTCGGCGGCAGCGGTGCGCAGGGGCCTTCTTGGAGGTGAGTAGTGTATTTAAAAGCCTTACCTTTACAGGAGCAGCCCTTTGGATTTCGGCGGCAGCGGTGCGCAGGGGCCTTCTGGGAGGTGAGTACTTACTTTAAAAAGCCTTGCCTTTACAGGAGCAGCCCTTTGGATTTCGGCGGCAGCGGTGCGTAGGGGCCTTCTTGGAGGTGAGTAGTGTATTTAAAAGCCTTGCCTGGTCCCGTGTCTGTTCTTCTTTTCTGTTTTATTTGTTTTTATATAAGGCGGGAACCGGAAGTTCGACCCACGGACCTCTGGCAAGTCCCCCCCCCAACCAATAAATTCTGGTGGAGAGGAAACCCGAGACACTACACGTGTAGTGTCTCCCACCCGCCCTCCTCCTCTAACCTAATAATAAGACCCATTGGTGTAAGGTAAGTGCCATATTATATTATTATTATGTTATTAGCATTGTGCAGGTCAAGGTTCGGAGGTGGAGGAGCAGTCTCTGTCAGCGAGAGAACCTGAGAACATCTAAGACACTCAGAAGGTAAGTAAGTTATTTTTACTTTTATACCTTTTTTCAAATTGTGTGTGTCGGGGGGAAACTAAAGTGACATCACAGAAAAGCTGTGGCCAGAGTGGCTGGTTGGGATTCTAACCTAAATTTAAAAAAAATTTGAGTATTTGGGAACTAATTAAACATAATAACTTAATTATAATTTAGAGGATATCTAAGCCAGAGATCGGAGAGTATTATAGTTAGCTATCGCATTTCTATTAGAAATCTAGTGCGAGGAAACAGATAGTTGACAGTAACTTTGAAATTAAAAAAAAAAGTATTTTAAAAAAAAAAGACAAATTTTAATTAATTGACGCAATGTCAGTTAGAGGGGTGCTGTGCTCTGACTGTGAGATGTGGCAGGTCCAGGAGGCTTCCAGCGTCCCGGATGGCTTCATCTGCAGAAAGTGCACCCAACTGGAGCTCCTCACAGACCGCATGGTTCGGTTGGAGCAGCAATTGGATGCACTTAGGAGCATGCAGGTGGCGGAAAGCGTCATAGATCGCAGTTATGTAAATGTGGTCACACCCAAGGTGCAGGCAGAGAAATGGGTGACCACCAGAAAGGACAGGCAGTCAGTGCAGGAATCCCCTGTGGTTGTCCCCCTCTCGAACAGATATACCCCTTTGGATACTGTCGGGGGGGATAGCCTATCAGGGGAAAACAGCAGCAGCCAGAGCAGTGGCACCACGGCTGGCTCTGATGTTCAGAAGGGAGGGTCAAAGCGCAGAAGAGTAATGGTAATAGGGGACTCGATAGTCAGGGGCACAGATAGGCGCTTCTGTGGACGTGAAAGAGACTCCAGGATGGTATGTTGCCTCCCTGGTGCCAGGGTCCAGGATGTCTCCGAACGGGTAGAGGGAATCCTGAAGGGGGAGGGCAAACAGGCAGAGGTCGTTGTACATATTGGTACTAACGACATAGGCAGGAAGGGGCATGAGGTCCTGCAGCAGGAGTTCAGGGAGCTAGGCAGAAAGTTAAAAGACAGGACCTCGAGGGTTGTAATCTCGGGATTACTCCCTGTGCCACGTGCCAGTGAGGCTAGAAATAGGAAGATAGAGCAGATAAACACGTGGCTAAACAGCTGGTGTAGGAGGGAGGGTTTCCATTATCTGGACCACTGGGAGCTCTTCCGGGGCAGGTGTGACCTGTATAAGAAGGACGGGTTGCATCTAAACCGGAGAGGCATAAATATCCTGGCCGCGAGGTTTGCTAGTGTCACACGGGAGGGTTTAAACTAGTATGGCAGGGGGGTGGGCACGGGAGCAATAGGTCAGAAGGTGAGAGCATTGAGGGAGAACTAGGGAATAGGGACAGTGTGGCTCTGAGGCAGAGCAGACGGGGAGAAGTTCCTGAACACAGCGGGTCTGGTGGCCTGAAGTGCATATGTTTTAATGCAAGGAGCATTACGGGTAAGGCAGATGAACTTAGAGCTTGGATTACTACTTGGAACTATGATGTTGTTGCCATTACAGAGACCTGGTTGAGGGAAGGGCAGGATTGGCAGCTAAACGTTCCAGGATTTAGATGTTTCAGGCGGGATAGAGGGGGATGTAAAAGGGGAGGTGGAGTTGCGCTACTTGTTCGGGAGAATATCACAGCTATACTGCGAGAGGACACCTCAGAGGGCAGTGAGGCTATATGGGTAGAGAGCAGGAATAAGAAGGGTGCAGTCACAAAGTTGGGGGTATACTACAGGCCTCCCAACAGCCAGCGGGAGATAGAGGAGCAGATAGGTAGACAGATTTTGGAAAAGAGTAAAAACAACAGGGTTGTGGTGATGGGAGACTTCAACTTCCCCAATATTGACTGGGACTCACTTAGTGCCAGGGGCTTAGACGGGGCGGAGTTTGTAAGGAGCATCCAGGAGGGCTTCTTAAAACAATATGTAAACAGTCCAACTAGGGAAGGGGCGGTACTGGACCTGGTATTGGGGAATGAGCCCGGCCAGGTGGTAGATGTTTCAGTAGGGGAGCATTTCGGTAACAGTGACCACAATTCAGTAAGTTTTAAAGTACTGGTGGACAAGGATAAGAGTGGTCCGAGGATGAATGTGCTAAATTGGGGGAAGGCTAATTATAACAATATTAGGCGGGAACTGAAGAACATAGATTGGGGGCGGATGTTTGAGGGCAAATCAACATCTGACATGTGGGAGGCTTTCAAGTGTCAGTTGAAAGGAATACAGGACCGGCATGTTCCTGTGAGGAAGAAAGATAAATACGGCAATTTTCGGGAACCTTGGATGACGAGTGATATTGTAGGCCTCGTCAAAAAGAAAAAGGAGGCATTTGTCAGGGCTAAAAGGCTGGGAACAGACAAAGCCTGTGTGGCATATAAGGAAAGTAGGAAGGAACTTAAGCAAGGAGTCAGGAGGGCTAGAAGGGGTCACGAAAAGGCATTAGCAAATAGGGTTAAGGAAGATCCCAAGGCTTTTTACACGTACATAAAAAGCAAGAGGGTAGCCAGGGAAAGGGTTGGCCCACTGAAGGATAGGCAAGGGAATCTATGTGTGGAGCCAGAGGAAATGGGCGAGGTACTAAATGAATACTTTGCATCAGTATTCACCAAAGAGAAGGAATTGGTAGATGTTGAGTCTGGAGAAGGGGGTGTAGATAGCCTGGGTCACATTGTGATCCAAAAAGACGAGGTGTTGGGTGTCTTAAAAAATATTAAGGTAGATAAGTCCCCAGGGCCTGATGGGATCTACCCCAGAATACTGAAGGAGGCTGGAGAGGAAATTGCTGAGGCCTTGACAGAAATCTTTGGATCCTCGCTGTCTTCAGGGGATGTCCCGGAGGACTGGAGAATAGCCAATGTTGTTCCCCTGTTTAAGAAGGGTAGCAAGGATAATCCCGGGAACTACAGGCCGGTGAGCCTTACTTCAGTGGTAGGGAAATTACTGGAGCGAATTCTTAGAGACAGGATCTACTCCCATTTGGAAGCAAATGGACGTATTAGTGAGAGGCAGCATGGTTTTGTGAAGGGGAGGTCGTGTCTCACTAACCTGATAGAGTTTTTCGAGGAGGTCACTAAGATGATTGATGCAGGTTGGGCAGTAGATTTTGTCATATGGACTTCAGTAAGGCCTTTGACAAGGTCCCTCATGGTAGACTAGTACAAAAGGTGAAGTCACACGGGATCAGGGGTGAACTGGCAAGGTGGGTACAGAACTGGCTAGGCCATAGAAGGCAGAGGGTAGCAATGGAGGGATGCTTTTCTAATTGGAGGGCTGTGACCAGTGGTGTTCCACAGGGATCAGTGCTGGGACCTTTGCTCTTTGTAGTATATATAAATGATTTGGAGGAAAATGTAACTGGTCTGATTAGTAAGTTTGCAGACGACACAAAGGTTGGTGGAATTGCGGATAGCGATGAGGACTGTCTGAGGATACAGCAGGATTTAGATTGACTGGAGACTTGGGCGGAGAGATGGCAGATGGAGTTTAATCCGGACAAATGTGAGGTAATGCATTTTGGAAGGTCTAATGCAGGTAGGGAATATACAGTGAATGGTAGAACCCTCAAGAGTATTGAAAGTCAAAGAGATCTAGGAATACAGGTCCACAGATCATTGAAAGGGGCAACACAGGTGGAGAAGGTAGTCAAGAAGGCATACGGCATGCTTGCCTTCATTGGCCGGGGCATTGAGTATAAGAATTGGCAAGTCATGTTGCAGCTGTATAGAACCTTAGTTAGGCCACACTTGGAGTATAGTGTTCAATTCTGGTCGCCACACTACCAGAAGGATGTGGAGGCTTTAGAGAGGGTGCAGAAGAGATTTACCAGAATGTTGCCTGGTATGGAGGGCATAAGCTATGAGGAGCGATTGAATAAACTCGGTTTGTTCTCACTGGAACGAAGGAGGTTGAGGGGCGACCTGATAGAGGTATACAAAATTATGAGGGGCATAGACAGAGTGGATAGTCAGAGGCTTTTCCCCAGGGTAGAGGGGTCAATTACTAGGGGGCATAGGTTTAAGGTGAGAGGGGCAAGGTTTAGAGTAGATGTATGAGGCAAGTTTTTTACGCAGAGGGTAGTGGGTACCTGGAACTCGCTACCGGAGGAGGTAGTGGAAGCAGGGACGATAGGGACATTTAAGGGGCATCTTGACAAATATATGAATAGGATGGGAATAGAAGGATACGGACCCAGGAAGTGTAGAAGATTGTAGTTTAGTCGGGAAGTATGGTCGGCACGGGCTTGGAGGGCCGAAGGGCCTGTTCCTGTGCTGTACATTTCTTTGTTCTTTGTTCTTTGACTGCACCCTACCCGCCAGGGACAGCGGCAACGCGTCCCACCTCTTGAACCCCTCCTCCATTTGCTCCACCAGCCTTGTAAAGTTAAGCCTATGCAGGGCCCCCAGCTCCTGGCCAACTGGACCCCCAAATACCTGAAGCTCCTCTCCGCCCTTTTTAGTGGGAGCTCGCCAATCCCCCTCTCCTGGTCCCCTAGCTGAACTACGAACAGCTCGCTCTTCCCCATATTGAGCTTGTACCCCGAAAAGTCCCCGAATTCCCTAAGCATCCTCATTACCTCTGGCATTCCTGCCACCGGGTCCGCCACATATAGCAGCAGGTCGTCCGCATAAAGCGACACCCTATGCTCCTCCCCACCCCGCACCAACCCCCTCCAGTTCCTCGACTCTCTCAGTGCCATA
Source organism: Scyliorhinus torazame (assembly GCF_047496885.1). Taxonomy (NCBI): domain Eukaryota; kingdom Metazoa; phylum Chordata; class Chondrichthyes; order Carcharhiniformes; family Scyliorhinidae; genus Scyliorhinus; species Scyliorhinus torazame. The sequence goes on from NC_092715.1 coordinate 229,082,220, forward strand.
GCCAGGGGTTCAATCGCCAGTGCGAAGAGCAGGGGGGACAGGGGACACCCCTGTCTCGTCCCTCGGTGCAACCGAAAGTACTCGGACCTCCTCCTATTTGTGGCCATCGGGACCTCGTACAACAGCCTAACCCACCTGACAAACCCCTCCCCAAACCCGAACCTCTTCAACACCTCCCACAGGTACCCCCACTCTACCCTATCGAAGGCTTTCTCAGCGTCCATCGCCACCACTATCTCCGCCTCCCCCTCCCTCGCCGGCATCATGATAACGTTCAAAAGCCTCCGCACATTCACGTTCAACTGTCTCCCCTTCACAAACCCCGTCTGGTCTTCATGGATGATCTGCGGCACACAATCCTCAATCCTCGTGGCTAAGACCTTCGCCAGCACCTTGGCATCTACATTTAGCAAGGAAATCGGTCTGTAAGACCCACATTGCAGGGGATCCTTGTCCCGCTTCAGGATCAAGGAGATCAGTGCCCGGGACATCGTCGGGGGTAAAGCCCCCCCTCCCTTGCCTCATTAAAGGTCCTAACTAACAGCGGGCCCAACAGGTCCATATATTTTTTATAGAACTCGACCGGGAAACCGTCCGGCCCCGGTGCCTTCCCCGCCTGCATGCTTCCTATCCCTTTGATCAGCTCCTCCAGCCCAATCGGGGCCCCCAGTCCCGCCACCAGTCCCTCTTCCACCTTTGGAAACCTCAATTGGTCCAGGAAACGGCCCATCCCTCCCTCCTCCCGTGGGGGCTCGGATCGGTACAATTCCTTGTAGAAGTCCCTGAAGACCCCATTGATGCCAACCCCACTCCGCACCACGCTCCCTCACCTGTCCTTAACTCCCCCGATCTCCCTAGCTGCGTCCCGCTTCCGAAGCTGATGCGGCAGCATCCGGCTTGCCTTTTCCCCATACTCGTAGACCGCCCCCTGGGCCTTCCTCCACTGCACCTCCGCCTTCCTGGTGGTCACCAGGTCGAATTCGGCCTGGAGGCTGCGCCTCTTCCTCAACAATCCTTCCTCAGGTTCTTCCGCATACCTCCTGTCTACCCTCACCATCTCCCCCACCAGCCTCTCCCTCTCCCCCCGCTCCCTCCGCTCCTTGTGGGCCCTGATGGAGATCAGCTCTCCCCTCACCACCGCCTTCAGTGCCTCCCATACCATCCCCACTCGGACCTCCCCGTTGTCATTGGTCTCCAAGTACCTCTCTATACTTCCTCGGACCCGCTCGCTCACCTCCTCGTCCGCCAACAGCCCCACCTCCAAGCGCCACAGCGGGCTCTGGTCCCTCTCCTCCCCCATCTCCAAGTCCACCCAATGCGGGGCGTGGTCCGAAATGGCTATTGCCGAATACTCGGTATCCTCTACTTTCGCTATCAGCGCCCTACTCAAAATGAAAAAGTCGATTCGAGAATAAGCCTTATGGACATGTGAGAAGAATGAAAATTCCCTAGCCCCCGGCCTTGCAAATCTCCAAGGGTCCACCCCTCCCATTTGGTCCATAAATCCCCTCAACACTCTAGCCGCCGCCAGCTTCCTACCCATCCTAGACCTGGAGCGATCCAGTGCAGGATCCAACACCGTGTTAAAGTCTCCCCCCATTATCAGGCCCCCCACTTCCAAGTCTGGGATCCGACCCAACATACGCCGCATAAAACCCGCATCGTCCCAGTTCGGAGCATACACATTGACCAGTACCACCCTCTCTCCCTGCAACTTACCACTTACCATTACGTACCTACCGCCATTATCTGCCACAATGCTCGACGCCTCGAATAACACCTTCTTTCCCACCAAGATCGCCACCCCTCGATTTTTGGCATCTAGCCCCGAGTGAAACACCTGACCTACCCACCCTTTCCTCAGTCTTACCTGGTCTGCCACCTTCAGGTGTGTCTCCTGGAGCATAACCACATCCGCCTTGAGCCCCTTCAGGAGCGCGAACATGCGGGCCCGCTTAACCGGCCCATTCAGTCCCCTTACATTCCAGGTTATCAGTCGGATTAGGGGGCTACCCGCCCCCCTCCCCCGCCGACTAGCCATGACCCCTCCTCGGCCAGCCACGCGCCAGCACCCCACACCCGGCCCGTTCCCCACAGCGGCATACCCCCGTCTTGACCCACCCCACTCGCTCCAGCTCCTCCTTGATCTTAGCAGCAGCAACTCGATTCCCCCCCCCCCCCCCCCCCCGGGCTAGGACCCATCCTAGCTGGTTTACTCCCCTCATTGCACTTCCCAGCTGACTCCTGCTGACCCCGGCCACTCCCGCCTCCCCTTCGACTCCTCCCATTGTGTGGCACACCCTCCTCTCCCGCTCCCCATTCACAGGCTCTCCCCCTCCGTTCTAAACGCGGGATACAATCCTCGCTTCCCCCCCCCGGTCCCCCCCCCCCCCCCCCCCGCCCGCCCCCCAGTCTTCGGTGCGGGAAAAAAATCCCGCGCTCTCCACATACCAGGCACCGCCACCAACCAAAACAGTGCCCAACCCGAAAGAGAAAAACACAGAGAAAAAGAAACCCAAAACAATGCAAAGCCCCCCCCCCCCCCCAACCAAAAATAGGCATAACATATCCACCGCAGTCTCCAATCGCCCATCCCGACCCTCAGCCTGTGTCCAGCTTCTCGGCCTGAACAAAGGCCCATGCCTCCTCCGGAGACTCAAAATAATGGTGCCGGTCCTTGTACGTAACCCACAATCGCGCCGGCTGCAACATGCCAAACTTCACCCACTTCCTGTGCAGCACCACCTTCGCTCGATTGTACCCGGCCCTCCTCTTCGCCACCTCCGCACTCTAGTCCTGATATATCCGAACCTCCACGTTCTCCCACCTGCTGCTCCTCTCCTTCTTGGCCCACCTGAGCACACACTCCCGATCGACGAACCGATGGAACCGCACCAGCACCGCCCGCGGAGGCTCGTTAGCCTTGGGCTTCCTCGCCAACACTCTATGGGTCCCTTCCAGCTCCAGGGGCCCTTGGAAGGACCCCGCTCCCATCAGCGAGTTTAACATGGTGACCACATAGGCCCCCACGTCCAGCCCCTCCGGGAGGCCCAGAATCCGCAGATTCTTCCGCCTCGACCGATTCTCCATCTCCTCGAACCGCTCCTGCCATTTCTTGTGGAGCGCCTCGTGCGCCTCCACCTTTACCGCCAGGGCTAAGATCTCGTCCTCATTGTCAGAGATCTTTTGTTGAGCCTCTCGGATCGCCACCCCCTGGGCCGTCTGTGTCTCCAGCAGCTTATCAATAGAAGCCTTCATCGGCTCTAGCAGGTCCTTTTTAATCTCTCTGAGGCAGCGCTGGATACCCTCCTGTTGCTACTCCGCCCACTGCCTCCACGCTGCCTGGTCTCCGCCCGCCGCCATTTTGTCCTCCTTCCCTCCCTTCTTCTGGTCCACCACCATGATTTTTGTCACCCTGCTCCTAGTTAAAGCCATATACTGACGGGGAACTACTATTACCTCCTTCCCACACCGGGAAACGTCGAAAAAGTGCCCTTGGGGGCCCTGAAAAGAGCCCAAAAGTCTCGAGAGGGAATCCTTTTGGCAGTGTTCTCTTCATCAATCTGCCCCAAAATGTCCGTGGAAACTCCTGAAAAAGGTCTAAGTGTCCGTTCCAGACGGGAGCTGCCGAATGCGTGACCTACTCCTCCATGGCCGCCACCGGTAGCCTCGTCCCCGCTTCTTCAGTGGCCCTGGTGAGATCTTCTCACAGTTGTTCCCTCTGCTGTTCGAATTCACTTTTGATAAAGGTCCTCAGGTCAGTTTGCAGCTTTAAGCTTGCCCTTCCCCCACTTGCATGCTGGAAGGGGCCCTGTTTATCCTGTTGCAGCCAAATCTTCCACTGCTTCTGCCGGACCTGGCAGCCAAAAGACACAACACTCCTGGGGGACACCGTCAGGGGAGTGTTGCAGTCCTCTTGCCACACCGGGAAATGTCAAACAAATGCCGTGGGGGCCCTGTAAAAGAGCCCAAAAGTCCGTTCCAAGCGGGAGCTACCGAATATGTGACCTAGCTTTGCATAGCCGCACCCGGAAGTCGACCAATTTACTTTTTGATAGACTGTCTTTCTCCTGCTGTCTCTTCTAACATTTGTAACTTCTGTATATAGTTTCTTAGGCAGTTGTATAAGGGAACTTAACGGGTGAGGGATGTGGTGGCATGGCCCGTTCAAGGGGCCCTCTCCACAGTCCACGTGACTGGCTCAGAGCCAATCATGCAAGTGTGCACAAACCCTGTCAATAGGGAGTTTGCACAGGTCCCTGGGAGCAGGACCCTGGGAAGTGTGGACCCTGGAGCAGAAGTGTTCAGATCTGTTATATTGTGTTCTGTGCCTGTTACTTTACTGCCTTTGTTTTTCATCAACAAACCCCCTAGTTAACTACTGGAATCCTCTAATGTCTGTCTCGATCCACCACAAAACTCTAGTCTCCTCTGTTGATTTTCTGTAAGATCTGAACTCTCTATGCCTTCTTATCATGTCTGTTTTTCATTTGCCATCATAATACCTTTCTATTTTGCCTTGTCTCTGCCTTTTGATTTACCACATCTTCCCAAATTTGAACTCTTATTTGACTATTTTGTTAACAACCCTCCCTACTTCCCTAGTTACACAGTTTGCAAGAATACTAATCCCAGCATACTTTGCGTGTAGACCGACCCAAGGGTTCAGAAACCACTTCCCCAGCAATGGTGCCAATTCCCCATGAACCGGAACCCACTTCTCCCACACCCGTCTTTGAGCCACACATTCATCTCTGTAATCTGATTTGTCCTCTGCCAATTTGCACATGGCTCAGGTGATTATGACCTTTGAGGTTCGGCTTCTTAATTTGGTGCTCATACTGACTATGCAGAACCTCCTTCTTAGTAGTCCTGCATATGTCGTTGGTACCTACATGGAACATGATGACTGGATCCTCCCCTCCCACTGCAGGTTCCTCTCCAGCCCTAAGCAGTGTTATGGGCCAGGGTTTAGAGAACCCCAAAGTGTATCATGGAGTTCACTTGACCCACAACTTTTAATAGATTGTGGTTATGGGGAGCACATGGGCTTACTTTACAGATGTGCTGCAACAGAGATCTAAAGTACTTTTATATTAAAACAATGTTTATTTGTGAAACCAGTTAACACTTTATAAACCCACAGTAAACATCTTAACAACTATGAACACCAATCATCCCCACAGATACAATATTCTATAAGTAACCCTTAATCTTTCCCTGCAAAATCCATAAGACAAATACCCTCTTCAGCACAGACATCAGGTTTAAATTCTCTACTGAGAGAAGTTATCACTTTTAAATTAGCAAGTGATTTGAAGACATTCCTTTCATGCAGTAGAAATCAGAATTACACCTTGTTTTGCTGGATGCAGCTCCCCAATCTGCAAAACAAAACTAAACACGCCCTGTAGCTGCCTGCTCAAAAACCAAAAGTGAAAGACAGACAGCCCAGCTCCACCCACACTCTGACATCACTGCAGCCATCCGATAAACACCCATTTCTTAAAGGTACACTCACTACAGCTATTTGATAAACACCCATTTCTTAAAGGTGCTCACACATGACAGCAGATGTCTTCAACCCTGGCACGTACTGGGCAGGCAACACTGGATTCCCGTTCTTTGCTACAGTGTCAATTGCTCTGACTATACTATTCCCTACTACCACTACATTCCTTTTTGTTCCTTCCACTTGAATGGCCTTCTGTGTCACTGTGCTCATCCACCACTTTGCAGCCCCCAATCTCTTGCAAACAAACTGAAAAACCTTCAAACCTGTTCGAACATTTTAAAGGCCAAGACTCCTGTGCTCCTGCCCTCTGCCTCAGTCGCAGTCATACCCTCCTATCCCTGACCTCTTGTAACAGAACCATGACTAAGATGGAAATCAGCATGTAGGAGTTGCAGATGGAACTAGTGTCTGAACATTCGGCGTGTCAGCATGTTGCAGAGACTGTGCTGTACCATTTGCATTACCACATCCTTCACTTTCCTCAGCATGTGTCAGTTTGTCACCAGCAAATTTTGAAACTTGCTAATCTATCACAAATTCACTTTTGGACTGCCAACCCCAGTTCTAAAGTTTAATGATGTAAACAGTCAAGCTGTTTAAAAACAGCTGCCAACGTATTCAACTGAGAACAAGAATCCATCTCCCACACATGTCCTTTCAGGCTGGAGAAGGGGAGAGAACTTTGAATAATTTTGCTCAAATGTCAATAAGACATGATTTGAATCTTATTGGCCTACTGCAGTGTTTCCCATATGTCCCCCCCATTGGAACTGTGATTCATGTGAAGTCTGTCTTCCAGTAGCTGAAAAGGACTAGACTATCCAATCAAAGGGGTTTGGAAAAGTACTGTTTCGCAACCTATGAACGAATATCTTTGTTAAATAGATAAAAAAGGAATCATGGCCGGAATTCTCCATCTAATTGTTGGGGGCGGGATTCTCTGGCTCCGCCAGTAGCACACTCCTGCTTGCGGGTTTCACGGGGGAATGGCATGGCTCCAATGGGAAACCCCATTGACAGCGCCAGGAACAAAGGATCCCACCGCCTCCCGCTACTGAGAAACACGCAGCTGGGAGGCCAGAGAATCCCACAAGTCACGTGAGTCTGCATATCACAGAGAAACACGTCAATGCATTCATTGTCTTATAAAATATGGAGTAAACAATGGCAGTATTTATCATAGAGCCAGAGAATGTTCCTGCTATGCTAAATGGCTATGGTAGTTGGTAATCTGGAGTTGTAAGATAGAACATGTATTCAAATCCTATCATGACACTGGAGAATTAAAATTTCACAGCCTAGTTAGTTTAGGTGGTAGGCAATTGGATTCTAATTGTCATGGTTCTGTGCTGGAGGTCGACATGGACGTTTAATGGGCTGGATGGGCCACATGGCCTATTTCTATGCTGTATATCCTATGTAATGTGGTTATCATAATTTAAGCCTTTTAGTTTCATTGCCATCCATGTCAATCCACACTGCACTCCATCAAAGGCCAATATATCCTGGTTGGTGTCCAGAATTGAATGAAGCATTCTAATTAGGATCTACCCAGAATAGTACATAATTGCAGCATAACTTGCAAGTCAGATAAAGGTCAACAATCCTTGGGGAATTCCAATCTCATTTGCACGCGTTCACAAGCTTTTCATGATTTTTGTATTTAAATCCTCAAACACCTCTGCTGCTGCAGTAGCTTCTGACATTTTAGAAAATATTCAGGTTTATCTTTCTTAAATCTAAAACAGATAGTTTCAAACTTCACCAAATTGAACTGCATCTGCCACAGTTTTGCTGACTCACTCCTTTTATCATCGCCTATTTGCATATTTCTGCACTTAGCCAGTCTGTTGTCTGTGTTCCCTAATTTAGTGATTTTATCAACTCAGATATGACTTTCTATATTCCTTAAATCAAATAATTTACAGTGAAAAGCTGAGACCCCACTATGGAGCTCTGGGTTATTTAATGCCAATTTGAGGGCAGCACGGTAGCATTGTGGATAGCACAATTGCTTCACAGCTCCAGGATCCCAGGTTCGATTCCGGCTTGGGTCACTGTCTGTGCGGAGTCTGCACATCCTCCCCGTGTGTGCGTGGGTTTCCTCCTGGTGCTCCGGTTTCCTCCCACAGTCCAAAGATGTGCAGGTTAGGTGGATTGGCCATGATAAATTGCCCTTAGTGTCCAAAAGTGCCCTTGGTATTGGGTGGAGTTGCTGGGTTATGGGGATAGGGTGGAGGTGTTGACCTTGGGTAGGGTGCTCTTTCTAAGAGCCGGTGCAGACTTGATGGGCCGAATGGCCTCTTTCTGCACTGTAAATTCTATGATAATCTATGATAATCCATTGTTCCTGTCTCCTGACCTTCAAGTCGCTCACCCCTTCAGCACCATGGAGATGAGTGTAGAGAGGGAACTCACCTCCTTCTTCCCCACTCAAGATACCACGATGCCTGGTTCCCACTTGTCAGGACCGGCACCAAATCATGCACACGTGAGGGGCGTGGGAGCATGTCAGGGGACTGTTGAATCGGGCTTCCTGCCCGATAATGACATTCAAATGAATGAAAATGAGTAGTGAGCATGTTCTCACCTGCTCTGGGAGATGACCTGATTTGGACCAGCGGAGCAGGCTGGGAAGACCCAAAGTGGCTTTAAAGCCCAGTGAGCATCCTGCTTTGGCCTTCACGCATGATTCAATGGGCTATCGTAATTCACACCTGGGGCTCACGGCCCCAGTGAATAGCCCCCCAAAATGTTTATGTTCACCTGCTCCAAACTGCCAGACGTCTGTCCCCAGTGTGCTTCATATCATTATCCTCCTTGAGCAGCCCTTACCCTCCCCGGTAAGCTTGCTATGTCTCTGGTCCAAAGGACTGTTCTGCATAATTATCCTCAAAAGTAAATATTCAAGTTAAATCTTTATTCTTCCTCTCATCCTTGTTCAAACCCAGCTAAACCTCTTCACTGAACCTGCTTGATTATGCCGAGACGTTCCAATCTCTTTAGGTCTGCTTCAACCTTCTGATGCAGTGTGTATGATTGGTCTAGCTCTGAATATATTGGGCATTGTTCTCGAACATAGCAAGTAGAACATTACAGCGCAGTACAGGCCCTTCGGCCCTCGATGTTGCGCCGACCTGTGAAACCACTCTAAAGCCCATCTACACTATTCCCTTATTGTCCATATGTCTATCCAATGACCATTTGAATGTCCTTCGTGTTGGCGAGTCCACTACTGTTGCAGGCAGGGCATTCCACGCCCTTACTACTCTCTGAGTAAAGAACCTACCTCTGACATCTGTCTTATATCTATCTCCCCTCAATTTAAAGGTATGTCCCCTCGTGCTAGACATCACCATCCGAGGAAAAAGCTCTCACTGTCCACCCTATCCAATCCTCTGATCATCTTGTATGCCTCAATTAAGTCACCTCTTAACCTTCTTCTCTCTTAACGAAAACAGCCTCAAGTCCCTCAGCCTTTCCTCATAAGATCTTCCCTCCATACCAGGCAACATTCTGGTAAATATCCTCTGCACCCTTTCCAATGCTTCCACATCCTTCCTATAATGCGGCGACCAGAATTGCACGCTATACTCCAAATGCGGCCGCACCAGAGTGTTGTATAGCTGCAACATGACCTCATGGCTCCTAATCTCAATCCCTCTACCAATAAAAGCCTTCTTAACAACCCTCTCAAACTGGGTGGCAACTTTCAGGGATCTATGTACATGGACATCGAGATCTCTCTGCTCAGCCACACTACCAAGAATCTTACTTTTAGCCCAGTACTCTGTATTCCTGTTACTCCTTCCAAAATGAATCACCTCACACTTTTCTGCATTAAAGTCCATTTGCAACCTCTCAGCCCAGCGATGCAGCTTATCTATGTCCCTCTGTAACTTGTAACATCCTTCCACACTGTCCACAACTCCACCGACTTAAGTGTCATCTGCAAATTTTCTCACCCATCCTTCTACGCCCTCCTCCAGGTCATTTATAAAAAATGACAAACAGCAGTGGCCTCCAGGTCATTTATAAAAAATGACAAACAGCAGTGGCCCCAAAATAGATCCTTGTGGCACACCACTAGTAACTGGACTCCAGTCTGAACATTTCCCATCAACCACCACCCTTTGTCTTCTTCCAGCTAGCCAATTTCTGATCCAAACTGCTAAATCACCCTGAATCCCATGCCTCCGTATTTTCTGCAGTAGCCTACCATGGGGAACCTTATCAAATGCTTTACTGCAATCCATATACACCACATCAACTGCTTTACCCTCATCCACCTATTTGGTCACCTTCTGAAAGAACTCTATAAGGTCTGTGAGGCACGACCTACCCTTCACAAAACCGTGTTGACTATCTCTAATCAAATTCCTTTCCAGATGATTATACATCCTATCTCTTATAAACCTTTCCAAGATTTTTCCCACAACAGAAGTAAGGCTCACTGGTCTATAGTTACCGGGGTTATCTCTATTCCCCTTCTTGAACAAGGGGACAACATTTGCTATCCTCCAGTCTCCTGGCACTATTCCTGTAGACAAAGATGACTTAAAGATCAAGGCCAATCTCCTCCCTAGCTTCCCAGAGAATCCTCGGATAAATCTCATTCGGCCCAGGTGACGTATCTATTTTCACACTTTCCAGAATTGCTAACACCTCCTCCTTATGAACCTCAAGCCCTTCTAGTCTAGTAGCCTGAATCTCAGTATTCTCCTCGACAACATTGTCTTTTTCCTGTGTGAATACTGACAAAAAATATTCATTTAGCACCTCTTCTATCTCCTCGGACTCCAAGCACAACTTCCCACTACTGTCCTTGACTGGCCCTACTCTTACCCTAGTCATTCTTTTATTCCTGACATATCTATAGAAAGCTTTAGGGTTATCCTGGATCCTGCCTGCCAAAGACTTCTCATGTCCCCTCCTGGCTCTTCTTGGCTCTCTCTTTAGGTCCTTCCTAGCTAACTTGTAACTCTCGAGCGCCCTAACCGAACCTTCATGTCTCATTTTTACATAAGTTTCCTTCTTCCTCTTGACAAGTGTTTCGACTGCTTTAGTAAACCACGGTTCCCTCACTCGACCACTTCCTCCCTGCCTGACAGGTACATACTTATCAAGGACATGCAGTAGCTGTTCCTTGAACAAGCTCCACATTTCCATTGTGCCCATCCCCTGCAGTTTTCCTCTCCATCCGATGTATCCTAAGTCTTGCCTCATCGCATCATAATTGCCTTTCCCCCAGATATAACTGAAGAAGTGTTTCGGGTTTAAGTGTCACTTGACAAGAGCTCCTCCACAAACCACCTCCAAGTTAGGGTGAGCACACGGACGTATGCAAATTTCCCCTGCAACGGCCAATCAGCAGCTCCGCTCTACTGCCCTCTGCTGGATTTTGGGCGCCTGGTCAGCTCTCAACAGTGGCAAAGAGACTGGAGAGATGCCTTAAATTTTTAAAGTTTTAAAGCAGTGCGAAAAGATCACTTCATTCTGGGTCTGATAATATAAGAAATAGGGCTTGGTTATTTTTTAAGCACACATTGTTGCAACGAAGGAAAAGAAAACAAATACTTTTACTTTAGCTCTAACACTAAAAGATTAGATGCTATTTCTTAACCTTAACACACTCGTTCCCATTAAACATCACTTTAAATTATGTTCCCATTAAACATCACCTTAAGAGGCATGACAGCAGTATGGTTACACTGCTGTCATGCCTCGTACGTAGTCAGGCCAAGGCAATACTTGTATTTACAAAGCAATTTTCCTTCTGTTGGGAACATTGGTTCAGAACTCGTTTCCAAAGTCTGCCTTGGTGGAAACTTTTCATGACCTCCCTGGTTGATATCCACAGCCTTCTGCCCATAACTGTTCAAAACAGCGCTCACTCGTTCCCACCTCCCTCCTTCCCGTGCTCCCGCTCCCTCGCTCTCCTGCTCTCTCTCGCTTGCGCACTATCTAGCTAGGTTTCCTGGGGATGGTCTCCCCCACAACAAGAGCAGTCCACCTCTGACTTGGATTGGCACCCTATCTTTTCCTGGTACTTTGACTCCGGTCCAGTCCAGAGGACTTTATCTGCTTCTGCATTGTGCCTGTTGATCTTGCTCGGCGCCCCACGGCCATATCGTCCCATACTTGGTTAACCTCCCTTCACCAACACTTTGAAGCTCAGTGGCGCTTTGTTAGGTGCACTCCATCACCAAAGCTATCTTTTCTTAAAAAAATACTTTCAATCTCCTTTTTCACATTTTCTCCCACATTTGCACCGCCAACAATAATCAGTAACGAATATAATGTCAATCCCCATATCAACAACAACAATCCCATCCTCCCACCAACTCCTAAACAACTGTCCGCATGTTAACATAAACAAATAACAAAAGGGAATCAGGAATCACTCATAGCCACCATTCACACATACAGTCTCCCTCCCCTCAACCATCCCAAACCCCTCCCAACTAATGTTCGATGTTATCCAATTCTTGAAAGTGCATAATGATAATCCCCCTGAATTGTAGAACCCCTCCATCCTTCCCCTCAGTTCAAACTTAATCTTTTCAAGAGTCAGGAATTCCAACAGGTCCCCCCCGCCATGCCAGGACACAGGGTGGAGAGGTTGCTCTCCATCCCAACAGGATCCGCCTTCGGGCGCGCAACAAGGCGAAGGCTACATCATCTGCCTGCGCACCCGATTCCAACCCCCGCAAGTCCGACGCACCGAATATTGCCTCTCGAGGGTCCGGGTCCAGTTTCACGTGCACCACTTTGGAGATTACCCTAAAAACCTCCTTCCAGTAATCCTCCAGCTTTGGACAGGACCAAAACATATGAACATGGTTTGCGGGCCCCCCCCCCCCGCAACAGTCACACCCATTTTCTATCCCCCTCAAAGAGCCGGCTCTTGTGAGGTGTGCTCTATGTACCACCTTCAGCTATATCAGCCCCAACCTTGCGCACGAGGTGGAGGCGTTCACTCTCCAGAGCACCTCATACCAGAACCCCTCCTCCATACCCTCTGCCAACTCTCCCTCCCACTTTGATTTGATCCGTTCCTGTGGTGCCTTCTCCTCTTCCAAAATAGCTCCCTAAACCGCCGACACTACCCCTTCTCCAGTCCTCCTGTCGTCGTCAGCACCTCCTCCAGCAATGTGGAGGCCGGCTCCACCGGGAAATTCTGTATCTCCTTCCTGGCAAAATATCAAACGTACATGTATCTAAACATTTCCCCCTGCTCCATCCCATACTTCGCTCGCAGCTCATTCAATCCTGCAAACCGACCCCCAAGAAACACATTTTTTAGTGTCTTAGTCCCCTTCTCTCCCCATTTCTGAAAATTTCCATCCCACTTCCCTGGCTCAAATCTGTGGTTCCCCCGAATCGGCATTTCCATTGACACTGCCTCCAACCCGAAGTGTTGGCGAAACTGACTCCAAATTCTCAGTGAAGCTATTATGACCGGACTCCCTGAGAATTTCCCCAGGGTCATCGGATGCGGCACTGTTGCTAGCGCCTTCAATCCCAACCCCCTACATAAAATCTCCTCTATTCTGACCCACTGGGAATCAACCCCTCTGACCCAGCTCAGCACCTTCTTCACATTCGCCGCCCAGTAATAATACATCAGGCTCGGAAGGCCCAAACCGCCTGCCTGCCTTTCCCTCTGTAGCAGCACCTTTCTAACTCTGGCCACCTTCCCTCCCCATACGAACAAGGTAATCATTCCTTCAATCTCTCTGAAAAATGCCTTTGGCAGGAAAATCGGCAGGCATTGGAAAATAAACAGAAATCGCGGCAACACGTTCATTTTAACCTCCTGTACCTGACCCGCCAATGACAGAGGGAGACCATCCCACCTTGCCAGATCAGCTTTCACTCTCCCCACCAAACTAGAAATGTTGTGCCTGCGGAGCCCCCCCCCCCCCCCCCCCCACTCCCTGCACCCCCAGGTATTTACACTCCCCAGGCCCTACGGAATGGCAGTCCCCCCACACCTGCCCCCACCCCCAGCCGAGACACCACAAAATATTCACTCCTGTCCCGATTTAATTTGTACCCCGAGAAAGACCCAAACACCCGAAGCAGCTCCAATATTCCCCCCGTTGACACACTCGGCTCCGACATGTATAACAAGTCATCGGCATATAAGAACACCCTATGCTCTATCTCCCCCCACACTGTCCCTTTCCATGCCCTCGAACTTCTTAACTTGATGGCCAACGGCTCAATCGTGAGTGCAAACAGAAGGGGGGACATCCCTGCCTAGTCCCATGGTGAAGAGAAAGGTATCTCGAGCTGATGTTATTTGTGCGAACACTCACCTCGGCTCCTTATATAGTAGCTTTACCCAGTTCACAAATCTTGGTCCAATCCCAAACCGCTCCAGAACCACCATCAAGTACCCCCATTCTACTCGGTCGGTGTCATAACCACGTTCAATACCCTTCTAATGTTCGAAAAGAGCTGCCTCCCTCTCACAAACCCCGTCTGATCTTCCCCTATCACCTTCGGGAGGCACTTCTCCAGCCTACCAACCAGTACCTTCGCCAATACTTTTGCGTCCACGTTTAAAAGTAATATGAGCGTATATGACCCACACTCCATCGGATGCTTATCTTTTTTAAGCAACAGGGAAATCGCTGCCTGCCCCAAAGTTTGTGGCAACACCCCCTTTCCTATCGCCTCCTCAAACATCCCCACCATCAGTGGTGTCAATTTATCCTTGAACTTTTTATAATATTCCACCGGAAACCCATCTGGCCCTGCCACCTTCCCTGACTGCATTCTCCCAATCGCATCTTTTATCTCCCGCTCCACTATCGCTCCTTCTCATGTAGCCCTGTCCCCCTCCCCTAAACTCGGGTACTTCAGCCCATCCAGAACTTCCTGCATCTCGCGGTCTCCCCCAGGTGGCTCTGACCTGTTCAACCTCTCGTAGAATTCCTCAAAGAACTTGCTAATGAGATGCGGAGCCAACACCAACTTCCCTGCCCTGTCCCTCACCTGAACAATTTCCCTTACTGCTGCCTCCCTCCGGAGCTGACCCGCTAACATTTGCCTTCTCTCCATGCTCGGAAACTGCATCTCTTGCTCGCCTCATTGGCGCACCGCCTTCCTGGTAGATAGTCGGTCAAAGCTCGCCTGTAATTCTTTCCTCTTTTCCAACTTCGCTGGGTCCCCATCTTCTGCATAGCTCCTATCTACCTCCAACATCTCATCTATTACCCTCTGCCGCTCCAACCTCTCCTCTTTGTCCACCCTGGCCTTAAACGAGATCACCTCACCACCGCCTTTAGAGCCTCCCAGATAACTGCCTTCGACACCTCACTGGTACAGTTGAAACCTACTATTCCTCAATTACCTTTTCAATTTTGTCACAGAACCCTCGGTCCCCCAACAGTCCCACATCTGACTTCCGGTGATGGCGGGCGGGAGACAGCCGCACATTGGAGGGCTCCCATTCGGGAACGGCATTTTCGGGGAGTAACTCCCGGTCCTAGGGCCAGCGATGGCAGTAAAAGTCGCGAGACAGCGCAAGGAGAAGAAGGATGTCGAAAAACACCAAAAAACGGCCGGGAAAAAAGCGGCTGAAAGTCCGTTGGAGAGTGGAAAGGTCACCGTGGGGTCAACAAAGAAAATGGAGGCTGGAGCACCAGGGGAGGCCGCAGTGCTTACGGCTGAAGAAATAACTAAGGTGATGGCTGCGGAATTCCAAAAGCAGTTGGTGCAGATTGGAGATGGTGAGGAAGGAGATGAGGGAGGTTTTGAGTGTGCTGGTGGAGGAGGCGGTTTCCCCGCTGAGGACGGAGGTGGCGAGCGCAGTGGCGGAGGTGCGAGAGCAAGGGGAGGCGCTGAAGGAAGTGGAGGAGATGGTATTGCAGCACGGTGATCAACTTGCCTTGATGGGGAAGGAGATGCGGAAGGTGATGGACATGAACAAGAATCTGCGAAGAAAAGTGGAAGATCTGGAAAACAGATCCAGGCGACAGAATTTGAGGGTCGTGGGGCTGCCCGAAGGAGTTGAAGGACCGAAGCCGACTGAGTATTTTGCCGCAATGCTGGCAAAACTATTGGGGGAGGGGGAGGACCCATCCCGATATGAACTGGATCGGGCTCATCGGTCGTGGAGGCCTGTACCAAAGACGAGTGAGCCGCCAAGGGCAGTGACTCTGTGCTTCCGTAGGTACAGTGTGAAGGAGAAGGTCCTGAGCTGAGCCAAGCAGAAGCAGGTGGTGCAGTGGGCTGGGGCTGGTATACGTGTATACCAGGACTTTACGGTGGAGCTGGCGAGGAGGCGGGCTGTCTTCACCCGGGTGAAGAGGGCACTGTACATTGGCAAGGTGCAGTGCGGCATTGTATATCCAGCGAAGCTGAGGGTGACTTATAAGCTCAGGGACTTTTATTTTGGAACGGCGGAAGCAGCGGAGGAGTTTGCGAAGGCAGAAGGACTGTGGCAGAACTGACAAATTGAGGAATGGTCATGTGCCGATGTAATCTCATGACTGTATTTTCTTCTTTTTTTGTATCACTGCACGCGGGTGTAGAGGCTAAAGGAGCCAATGTTGCATATAGGAAAGGGTACTGAAGGATAGGATTTCTGAGCATCTGGAAAGACACTGCTTGATTAGGGATAGCACGGATTTGTGAGGGGTAGGTCTTGCCTTACAAGTCTTATTGAATTCTTTGAGGAGGTGACCAAGCATGTGGATGAAGGTAAAGCAGTGGATGTAGTGTACATGGATTTTAGTAAGGCATTTGATAAGGTTCCCCATGGTAGGCTTCTGCAGAAAGTAAGGAGGCATGGGATAGTGGGAAATTTGGCCAGTTGGATAACGAACTGGCTAACCGATAGAAGTCAGAGAGTGGTGGTGGATGGCAAATATTCAGCCTGGATCCCAGTTACCAGTGGCGTACCGCAGGGATCAGTTCTGGGTCCTCTGCTGTTTGTGATTTTCATTAATGACTTGGATGAGGGAGTTGAAGGGTGGGTCAGTAAATTTGCAGACGATATGAGAAGATTGGTGGAGTTGTGGATAGTAAGGAGGGTTGTTGTCGGCTGCAAAGAGACATAGATAGGATGCAGAGCTGGGCTGAGAAGTGGCAGATGGAGTTTAACCCTGAAAAGTGTGAGGTTGTCCATTTTGGAAGGACAAATATGAATGCGGAATACACGGTTAACGGTAGAGTTCTTGGCAATGTGGAGGAGCAGAGAGATCTTGGGGTCTATGTTCATTCATCTTTGAAAGTTGCCACTCAAGTGGATAGAGCTGTGAAGAAGGCCTATGGTGTGCTCGCGTTCATTAACAGAGGGATTGAATTTAAGAGCCGTGAGGTGATGATGCAGCTGTACAAAACTTTGGTAAGGCCACATTTGGAGTAGTGTACAGTTCTGGTCGCCTCATTTTAGGAAGGATGTGGAAGCTTTGGAAAAGGTGCAAAGGAGATTTAACAGGATGTTGCCTGGAATGGAGAGTAGGTCTTACAAGGAAAGGTTGAGGGTGCTCGGCCTTTTCTCATTAGAATGGAGAAGGATGAGGGGCGACTTGATAGAGGTTTATAAGATGATCAGGGGAATAGATAGAGTAGACAGTCAGAGACTTTTTCCCCAGGTGGAACAAACCATTACGAGGGGACATAAATTTAAGGTGAAAGGTGGAAGATATAGGAGGGATATCAGAGGTAGGTTCTTTACCCAGAGAGTAGTGGGGGCATGGAATGCACTGCCTGTGGAAGTAGTTGAGCCAGAAACATTCGGGACCTTCAAGTAGCTATTGGATAGGTACATGGATTACGGTAAAATGATATAGTGTAGATTTATTTGTTCTTAAGGGCAGCACGGTAGCATTGTGGATAGCACAATTGCTTCACAGCTCCAGGGTCCCAGGTTCGATTCCGGCTTGGATCACTGTCTGTCTGCACATCCTCCCCGTGTCTGCGTGGGTTTCCTCCGGGTGCTCCGGTTTCCTCCCACAGTCCAAAGATGTGCAGGTTAGGTGGATTGGCCATGATAAATTGCCCTTAGTGTCCAAAATTGCCCTTGGTGTTGGGTGGAGGTGTTGAGTTTGGGTAGGGGGCTCTTTCCAAGAGCCGGTGCAGACTCAAAGGGCCAAATGGCCTCCTTCAGCACTGTAAATTCAATGATAATCTATGATTAATCTGGGACAAAGGTTCGGCACAAGACCGTGGGCCGAAGGGCCTGTTCTGTGCTGTATTTTCTATGTTCTATGTTCTATATTTGGACAAGGGAAGGGACGGGACTTTCACTCGAAAGGAGGGCTCTTTGGGGTGTAGGTGGATATGCAGGCTTTGTGTGCTAAAAGGGGATCTTTGGGCTTTCCTAGGGCCAGGCAAGGGGGAAAGGGACTCGGGCGGGGCCTCCACGCTGGCCGGTTTAAGCCGGCCAGTGAACGGGAGTGAGGTGGGGGGAGGGGCTGCGGCCATCGGAGCCTGGCAGAACAGGGTCCGAGTGGTCTAGCCGGGGTGGAAAGTTGGGGGGAGGGAACAGAGGTTGGGAGGAGGAGTCTTACAAGAGGCAGTGGGCGGGAGGAACTGGAGACTTGTGGGGCGGGTACAACTTTGGGGTATCATGTACGGTACTCTCTTAGAGGCTGGGTGGCGTTGGTTGGGGGGGTGGGAAGGGGGGGGGAGCTGTGCAGATTAAGGGTGACTACGGGTAATCCCTGATTCCTTTTTGTCATTTGTTTATGTAAACATGCGGGTTGAGGTTTGGGGGTTGGTGGGCGGATGGGATCGTTGTTATTATGGGGATTGACATATCTTGTTGATTATTGTTTATTGTTGATGGGTGTAAATGTGGGAGAAAATGTGAAAAAGGAGGAGAATAAAAAAAATGTTTTTTTAAAAAAAAAACAGTCCCACATCTGGGGTGAAATTCTATCCCAACGGCGCGATGTCCGCCGACTGGCGCCCAAAACGGCGCCAATCAGACGGGCATCGCGCCGGCCCAAAGGTGTGGAATGCTCCGCATCTTTGGGGGCCGAGCCCCAACACTGAGGGGCTAGGCCGACGCCGGAGAGATTTCCGCCCCGCCAGCTTGCGGAAATGACGTTTGGTGCCCCGCCAGCTGGCGCGGAAATGCGGCGCATGGGCGGGAGCATCAGCGGCCGCCGACAGTTTCCCGCGCATGCGCAGTGGGGAGAGTCTCTTCCGCCTCCGCCATGGTGGAGGCCGTGGCGGAGGCGGAAGGGAAAGAGTGCCCCCACGGCACAGGCCCGCCCGCGGATCGGTGGGCCCCGATCGCGGGCCAGGCCACCGTGGCGGCACCCCCTGGGGTCAGATCTCCCCGCGCCCCCCCCCAGGACCCCGGAGCCCGCCCACGCCGCCTGGTCCCGCCGGTAAATACCAGCTTTGATTTACGCCGGCGGGACAGGCAATTTCTGGGCGGGACTTCGGCCCATCCGGGCCAGAGAATTGAGCAGGGGGCCCCGCCAACTGGCGCGGCCTGATTCCCGCCCCCGCCCAATCTCCGGTACCGGAGACTTCGGCGGGGGCGGGGGCGGGATTCACAGCGGCCAATGGCCATTCTCCGACCCGGCGGGGGGTCGGAGAATGACGCCCCTAATTTCCACCCCGGCCTCTGTACTACCCCCTTCTCCAGTACCATATCCACCCAGTGCGGAACATGATCTGATACTGCAATTTCTGAATATTCCGACCCTTTAACCCCAGCCAGCAAAGCCTTCTTCACCACAAAAAAGTCAATCCGCGAGTATACCTTATGGACTGCCGAGAAAAAAAGAGTACTCCCACTCCCTCTGGTGCAGAAACTTCCAAGGGTTCACCCCTCCCATTTCCACCATTAGCCCAGCCAGCGCCTTCGCCCTCCTGATGGGACCAGCGAGCGTGGCCGTAACCTGTCCATCCTTAGCACCTGGACCAAGAACCAGTCCCCTCCCCCCACTATCAGTTTGTGTGTGTCCAAATCGGGGATGACCCCAAGCACCTTCTTTGTGAATCCCACATCGTCCCAATTGGGACCATATACACTTACCAGCGTCACTAATCTCCTCTTCAGCGCCCCTGTCACAATCACATATCTACTCCCTGATCTGCAAACACATTCTCCATCTGGAACTGTACTCTTTTGCTGACCATTGCTGTGTACCTCGAGCCCTTCCGTCAAATCCAGAGTGAAACACCTGACTAGCCCAGCCCTTTTTAAGTTTCACTTGGTCCTTCACCCTCAAGTGAGTCTCCTGCAGCATTGTTACATGGGCTTTCAATCTTTAAAGATGCGCAAGCACCCTTGACCTCCTGATCTGATCTCCTAATCCCTTCACATTCCACGTGACTATCCTAACTGGGGGTCTCTCACCCCTCCCCCCCTTCTTATCCACTATCATCATACCACCGGACCCTCCCCCATGAGCCTGGCCCGCCCCATCGAGGGCCTTGAGTTAAAATGTTCTTTAACAAATTTCACTGTCTGGCCAAAGATCTTCAAGTCAGGTGAGGTTCCCAATCAAATTATACGTTTGGGGCTTGCAAACTGTCTGAAATTAAAAAGGCATTACAATCATCATGGGGGTCTTCAATATGCAGGTGGACTGGGAAAATCAGGTTGGTAGTAGATCCCAAAAAAAGGAATTTGTGGAGTATCGAAGAGATTTTTTTGAGAGCAGCTTGTGACAGAGCTTACTGGGGAACAGGCAATTCTGGATTTGGTGATGTGTAATGAGGCAGATTTGATTAGGGAACTTAAGGTGAAGGAACCCTGAGGGAGCAGTGACCACAATATGATAGAATTTATCCTGCAGTTTGAGAGGGAGAAGCTGCAATCAAATGTAACCGTAATACAATTAAATAAGGGTAACTACAAAGACATGAGGGAGGAGTTGGCCAGAGTTGATTGGAAAAAGAGCCTAGCAGGGAAGACAGTGGAACAACAATGGCAGGAGTTTTTGGAGGTTATTCGGAAGGCACAACAGAAATTCATCCCAAGGAAGAGGAAACATGCTAAGGGGAGAACAAGGCATCCATGGCTGACGAGGGAAATCAAGGACAGCATAAATAGTCAGAATAGTCAGGCTCATGGGGGAGGGTCCGGTGGTATGATGATGGTGGATAAGAAGGGGGGGAGGGGTGAGAGATCCCCAGTTAGGATAGTCACGTGGAATGTGAAAGGATTAGGAGGTCCAGTCAGGAGGTCAAGGGTGCTTGCGCATCTTTAAAGTTTGAAAGCCCATGTAACAATGCTGCAGGAGACTCACTTGAGGGTGAAGGACCAAGTGAGACTTAAAAAGGGCTGGGCTAGTCAGGTGTTTCCCTCTGGATTTGACAGAAGGGCTCGAGCTTTGCGGTAAAAAGCATGCAAAGTGGGAAACCAGAGGATTGGGAAGTCTTTAAAAGCGAGCGGAAGTCAACTAAAAAGGCAATAAGGGGGGAGAAGATGAAATAGGAGTGCTAGCTAGCTAGTAATATAAAGGAAGATCTCCTGGACCTGATGGAATGCATCCCAGAGTGCTAAAAGAGATGGCTAGGGAAATTGCAAATGCACTAGTGATAATTTACCAAAATTCACTAGACTCTGGGGTGGTCCCGGTGGATTGGAAATTAGCAAACGTGACACCACTGTTTAAAAAAGGAGGTAGGCAGAAAGTGGGTAATTATAGGCCAGTGAGCTTAACTTCGGTAGTAGGGAAGATGCTGGAATCTATCATCAAGGAAGAAATAGCGAGGCATCTGGATGGAAATTGTCCCATTGGACAGACGCAGCATGGGTTCATAAAGGGCAGGTCGTGCCTAACTAATTTAGTGGAATTTTTTGAGGACATTAACAGTGTGGTAGATAACGGGGAGCCAATGGATGTGGTATATCTGGATTTCCAGAAAGCCTTTGACAAGGTGCCACACAAAAGGTTGTTGCATAAGATAAAGATGCATGGCATTAAGGGGAAAGTAGTAGCATGGATAGAGGATTGGTTAATTAATAGAAAGCAAAGAGTGGGGATTAATGGGTGTTTCTCTGGTTGGCAATCAGTAGCTAGTGGTGTCCCTCAGGGATCAGTGTTGGGCCCACAACTGTTCACAATTTATATAGATGATTTGGAGTTGGGGACCAAGGGCAATGTGTCCAAGTTTGCAGACGACACTAAGATAAGTGGTAAAGCAAAAAGTGCAGAGGATACTGGAAGTCTGCAGAGGGATTTGGATAGGCTAAGTGAATGGGCTAGGGTCTGGCAGATGGAATACAATGTTGACAAATATGAGGTTATCCATTTTGGTAGGAATAACAGCAAAAGGGATTACTATTTAAGTGATAAAATATTAAAACATGCTGCTGTGCAGAGAGACCTGGGTGTGCTAGTGCATGAGTCGCAAAAAGTTGGTTTTCAGGTGCAACAGGGATTAAGAAGGCAAATGGAATTTTGTCCTTCATTGCTAGAGGGATGGGGTTTAAGACTAGGGAGGTTCTGCTGCAATTGTATAAGGTGTTAGTGAGGCCACACCTGGAGTATTGTGTTCAGGTTTGGTCTCCTTACTTGAGAAAGGACGTACTGGCACTGGAGGGTGTGCAGAGGAGATTCACTAGGTTAATCCCAGAGCTGAAGGGGTTGGATTACGAGGAGAGGTTGAGTAGACTGGGACTGTACTCGTTGGAATATAGAAGGATGAGGGGGGATCTTATAGACACATGTAAGATTATGAAGGGAATAGAAAAGATAGATGCGGGCAGGTTGTTTCCACTGGCGGGTGAAAGCAGAACTAGGGGGCATAGCCTCAAAATAAGGGGAAGTAGATTTAGGACTGAGTTTAGGAGGAACATCTTCACCCAAAGGGTTGTGAATCTATGGAATTCCTTGCCCAGTGAAGCAGTAGAGGCTCCTTCATTAAATGTTTTTAAGATAAAGATAGATCGTTTTTTGAAGAATAAAGGGATTAAGGGTTATGGTGTTCGGGCCGGAAAGTGGAGCTGAGTCCACAAAAGATCAGCCATGATCTCATTGAATGGTGGAGCAGGCTCGAGGGGCCAGATGGCCTGCTCCTAGTTCTTATGTTCTTATGTAAGATAGGAAGAGTTTCTTTCAATATATAAAAAGTAAGAGAGAGGCAAAAATAGACATTGGACCAGTGGAAAATGTGGCTGTAGAAGTAATAATAGGAAACAAAGAGATGGCAGAGGGACTGAATAGTTACTTTGCATCAGTCTTCCCAGTGGAAGACACCAATGGGATGCCAGAGCTCCAGGAGAATCGAGGGGCAGAGGTGAGTGCAGTGGCCATCACTAAGGAGAAGGTTCTGGGGAAACTAAAAGGTGTGAAGATGATAAATCACCTGGACCGGGTGGACTGCACCCCAGGGTTCTAAACAAGATAGCTGAGGAGATTGTGGAGGCATTGGTGGTGATCCTTCAGGAATCACTGGAGACAGGAAGGATCCCAGAGGACTGCAAGGTGGCTAATGTAACATCACGGATTAAGAAAGGAGGGAGGCAGAAGACGGGAGATTATAGACCGGTTAGCCTGACTTCGGTCATTGGTAGGATTTTAGAGTCCATGATTAAAGATGTGATTATTAAAGTCAGCATGGCTTTGTCAAGGGGAGGTCATGTCTGACAAACTTGTTAGAGTTCTTTGAGGAAGTAACAAGGAAGTTAGATGATGGAAAATCAGTGGACGTGATTTATTTAGATTTCCAGAAGGCATTTGACAAGGTGCCGCAAGGAGACTGTTAAATCAGTTATGATTCAGCCCATGGTGTTCAGGGTAAGATCCTGTCATGGATAGTGGAATGGCCGACTGTCAGAAGGCAGAGAGTGGGGATAAAGGGTCTTTTTCAGGATGGCAGCCGGTTACTAGCGGTGTGCCTCAGGACCACAACTTGTCACAATGTACATTAATGATCTGGAAGAAGGAGCTGAAGGCACTGCTGCTAACTTTGCAGATGATACAAAGATCTGTAGAGGGACAGGTAGTATTGAGGAAGCAGGTGGGCTGCAGAAGGACTTGAACAGGCTAGGAGAGTGGACAATGAAGTGGCAGATGGAATACAATGTGGAAAAGTGTGAGGTTACGCACTTTGGAAGGAGAAATGGAGGCATGGACTATTTTTTAAATGGCGAAATGCTTAGGAAATCAGAAGCACAAAGGGACTTGGGAGTCTTTGTTTACAATTCTCTTCAGGTTAACGTGCCGGTTCAGTCAGCAGTTCGGAAGTCAAATGCAATGTTAGAATTCATGTCAAGAGGGCTAGAATACAAGAGCAGGGATGTTCAGTAAAGCGTTTGATAAGGTTCCCCACGGTAGGCTATTGCAGAAAATACGGAGGCTGGGGATTGAGGGTGATTTAGAGATGTGGATCAGAAATTGGCTAGCTGAAAGAAGACAGAGGGTGGTGGTTGATGGGAAATGTTCAGAATGGAGTTCAGTTACAAGTGGCGTACCACAAGGATCTGTTCTGGGGCCGTTGCTGTTTGTCATTTTTATCAATGACCTAGAGGAAGGCGCAGAAGGGTGGGTGAGTAAATTTGCAGACGACACTAAAGTCGGTGGTGTTGTCGACAGTGTGGAAGGATGTAGCAGGTTACAGAGGGACATAGATAAGCTGCAGAGCTGGGCTGAGAGGTGGCAAATGGAGTTTAATGTAGAGAAGTGTGAGGTGATTCACTTTGGAAGGAATAACAAGAATGCAGAATATTTGGCTAATGGTAAAGTTCTTGGAAGTGTGGATGAGCAGAGGGATCTAGGTGTCCATGTACATAGATCCCTGAAAGTTGCCACCCAGGTTGATAGGGTTGTGAAGAAGGCCTATGGAGTGTTGGCCTTTATTGGTAGAGGGATTGAGTTCCGGAGTCGGGAGGTCATGTTGCAGCTGTACAAAATTCTGGTACGGCCGCATTTGGAGTATTGCGTACAGTTCTGGTCACCGCGTTATAGGAAGGACGTGGAAGCTTTGGAGCGGGTGCAGAGGAGATTTACTAGGATGTTGCCTGGTATGGAGGGAAAATCGTATGAGGAAAGGCTGATGGACTTGAGGTTGTTTTCGTTGGAGAGAAGAAGGTTAAGAGGAGACTTAATAGAGGCATACAAAATGATCAGGGGGTTAGATAGGGTGGACAGTGAGAGCCTTCTCCCGCGGATGGAAATGGCTGGCTCGAGGGGACATAGCTTTAAACTGAGGGGTAATAGATATAGGACAGAGGTCAGAGGTAGTTTCTTTACGCAAAGAGTGGTGAGGCCGTGGAATGCCCTACCTGCAACAGTAGTTAACTCGCCAACATTGAGGGCATTTAAAAGTTTATTGGATAAGCATATGGATGATAATGGTATAGTGTAGGTTAGATGGCTTTTGTTTTGGTGCAACATCATGGGCCGAAGGGCCTGTACTGTGCTGTATCGTTCTATGTACTTCTGGGGCTGTATAAGGCACTGGTCAGACCCTATTTGGAATATTGTGAGCAGTTTTGGGCCCCGTATCTAAGGAAGCATATGCTGGCCTTGGAAAGGGTCCAGAGGAGGTTTGCAAGAATGATCCCTGGAATGAAGAGCTTGTCATATGAGGAACGATTGAGGACTCTGGGACTCTA
Source organism: Scyliorhinus torazame (assembly GCF_047496885.1). Taxonomy (NCBI): domain Eukaryota; kingdom Metazoa; phylum Chordata; class Chondrichthyes; order Carcharhiniformes; family Scyliorhinidae; genus Scyliorhinus; species Scyliorhinus torazame. The sequence continues at coordinate 229,107,284 of NC_092715.1, forward strand.
CTCATTGGAGTTTAAAAGGATGAGGGGATTTTATTGAAACTTACAGGATACTGTGAGGCCTGGAGAGGATGTTTCCACTTGTAGGAAAAACTAGAAGCAGAGGACACAATCTCAGAGTAAAGGAACAATCCTTTAAACAGAGATGAGGAGGAATTTCTTCAGCCAGAGGGTGATGAATCTGTAGAACTCTATGCCGCAGGAGCTGTGGAGGCACAAACACAGTGTCTTTAAGACAGAGATAGATAGGTTCTTGATTAATAAGGAGATCAGGTGTTATGGGGAGGCGGCAGGACAATGTGGATGAGAAAAATATCAGCCATGATTGAATGGCGGAGCAGACTCGATGGGCCGAGTGGCCTAATTCTGCCCCTAGATCTTATGATCTTATGGAAGTATCACTTTTTGCTTGACCTCGCCTGTGATCTTGTTCACGGTAAAAAAGAAATGGAATTGTTTGATATACTGACTCCATAACTCAACCCCTGGGTCAAATGGGTCTTGTTTTTCAATTCTAAGCATTTCCACTCCCGATTTAAATGATTTTGACTCTTGCTGGAGCTTCTCTTTTTTTTCTCAATGGTTTCTCCGATTCATGATGACTGTCGGCTGTGATCAAACACATTTACCCCTTTGCCAATGCGGTGGCTCGAGACATGCACTGGAGGCTTCTAATTGGTAACAAAGGGGTTTATTGATGATAGGCAAAGGCAGTTACATAACAGGCATAGAACACGATACAACCAGTCTTGACAGTTCTGCTCTGATGGATCTCTGTGTCTATTCAGAACCCTGGATATCCGTTATCAAGTTCCCAAATAACAGAAGTCAAATCTGTGCTTTTTGGCAAAGTCCACTTGTACTTTATTTGTCAGCTGTGCCACTGGTAAACTTATTTTCAACACAAAATTTAGAAAGTTTCCAACTAGCCCTGCAGCAAGCTAGTCAGATTGATTGCCTTCAGCGAATACAGTAGTTGAGTTTTCATTTAATTACATAATCATAGTAATTCTTCAAATCATAATACACAGGATAAAATAACTAAGTAATTTAAATAAAAGAAAGATGGCGATTATCAAAAGCAAGCAGCAAAGGAAAAAGGTTTCAGAAATATAGATGGGGTGATCCCGGGATGAGTTTTCCATCCCGGTAAGTGATTCTTAAGGAGATTATTATCTTAAGGTCCAGCCTTCTTTTTACTTCTGATTGGCTTTAACTAATTTATAATCTACTCAATTCAACCAAAATGTCTGTCCATCAATTTAAGAGATATATGTATTTGAATGTATTGGTGCAAATTTACCATTCCATCACTTGCCAATTTTCCAAATTTCCACACCTGCATCTAACATTAATTAGAAAAACACAGTTTTCATTAAGACATTATCACCCGAGACTGGCTCTTACCATAGAAACGGGACTACCCGTTGTTAGAACAGCAGCACCAGTTCTTACCATATAATGGGGCCTTTTAGCTAGTTGACTTCACTGACCTTGCAGTCTCAAGCAACTTGCAAAAAGAAAGAAATTAAATCTATGACCTGGATTAATCCTTTGTGCATTCCCAACTAGGATTCCCAGCTATTGTTGCACTCAAGTAATGCTTAATATGATTACAGCTAATTATTCTTAATGAATCTCATTTAACCCTTTTACCTCTGTCATCTTCCCTTACTCTCATGGTTATAGCTGACTAGAAAAGTCAATTTCTATCAAACTCCCTTGTCCACCCTGTCTGGGGTCCTGCTCCTAGGGCCCTGCACAAACATACTATTGGTAGGGGTTCATGCACTCCCAGGAGATTGGCCCCGAGCCAATCACGTGATCTGTGGACCCCACCCCTTTAAAAGGGCCACACTAATAGAAGGACTAATAGAAAACAGTGCAGAAGGAGGCCATTCAGCCCATCGAGTCGGCATCAACCCATTTAACCCCTCACTCCCACCCTATCCCCGTAATCCAATAACCCCTCCTCACCGTTTTGGACACTAAGGGCAATTTATCATGGCCAATCCACCTAACCTGCACGTCTTTGGACTGGGAGGAAACCGGAGCACCCGGAGGAAACCCACGCAGACACGGGGAGAATGTGCAGATGCCTCACAGACAGTGACCCGGCAGGAAATCGAACCTGGGACCCTGGCGCTGTGAAACCACAGTGCTATCCACTTGTGCTATCGATCTGCCCTGAATAGAATGTCATTATTTATTGCAAGGGGAATTGAATCCAGAAGTTTGGAGGTTAGGTTTCAGATGTAGAGGGCATGACTGAGACCACATTTTGAGGGTTGTGTGCAGTATTGATCACCTTACATAAGGAAGCATGTCAATGCTTTGGAAGCAGTTCAGATACTAATACCTGGAATGGGCAAGTTGTCTTATGAGGAAATGTGGGACAGTTTAGAAGAGTTATTTTGTGGTCAATTTCACAATGTTTATTTACGCAAGGTTAAGTCAGGGTTTCTGGCCTCAGTTATTGATACTTCAAAGGGCCTGGATGATTGACACATTTGTTGTACTGTGGTCAAATGTTTTTTTAACATAGAAAAAAAAAATGTCTTTTCTAAAGTTTATTCTGCACGTCCAACTAGCACAATATGAATTGTTGATTCTGTACAGCCATGAGCATGGAAGTTCCATAGACTGTCATAATGTGCTTGAAGAGCCTGGGAGTGTAAGCTGAGTGGAATGGAAGAGTTTGTCATAGGGGTCATGAATGGCTATTGGGGGTTGGGTGGGAGGCATAGCCTGACACAGGGACATGAGATGCCATGGGGAATTTGTGAGGGTTGAGGGGATGTAAGGGCTGGAGGGTCTTTGAGTTTTTATTTCAACTGGGACAAAATCTAACAGCACCTGGCAGCCCAGTGTGCAACTGAACGTCTTCCCATGTTGGCTGGCCTGACTCCAGCCTACAGCTGCCCCCTGGCAATGAAGATCTTGCCATTGCGGTCACTTTCCCCTGAGGCAGGTGGGTCAATAAGGGAATCTTCCTGACTCCCACTACCTGCCTCAAGGATTGTCAGGACACAGATGGCGGAAACGAGTAAGATATCAAAGTGACTTATGGCATGGCGTCACTTGTGTGGAATGGAAATGAAATTCTGCAAGGCTTGCCTGACTGCTATTTTCCTCAAAACAATAACAACTTGGTTTTTAATAAAATTATTTAATGTAATTTGCCATTATGATGAGTAGACCGTTTTTTTGTGTAGATTTTTTATGCATTGACTTTGCTTTTGTGACAATGTCATTATCTATAGGCCTGTAATTTAACCAGACACACATTAGAGAACAGAGGTATTTGGTTTGCACAAGCAAATCTTAATTATTTGGCTTTCTTTGCGAGTCACTTTTCTTTAATTCTGAAAAAGAGAAACATACTGAACTCAGCAGTAAACATTTTTCGGATTTTAAAATTAAACGTAAAAGATTTATTAACAAGAAGAAAATAAAACTTATGCACACAAGGGGCGAAATTCTCCGGTATCGGCGCGATGTCCGCCGACCGGCGCCAAAAACGGCGCAAATCAGTCCGGCATCGCGCCGCCCCAAAGGTGCGGAATCCTTCGCCCCTTGACCGGCCGAGTCCTAACCTTGAGGGGCTAGGCCTGCGCCGGACTGATTTCCGCCCCGCCAGCTGGCGCGGAAATGACATTGCCGGGCGGCGCATACGCGGGAGCGTTGGGGGCCACTCACGGCATCCCCGCAAATGCGCTGTGGAAGGAGTCTCTTCCGCCTCTGCCATGGTGGAGACCGTGGCGAAGGCGGAAGGAAAAGAGTGCCCCCACGGCACAGGCCCGCCCGTGGATCGGTGGGCCCCGATCGCGGGCCAGGCCACCGTGGGGGCTCCCCCCGGGGCCAGATCGCCCCGCGCCCCCCCCCCCCAGGACCCCGGAGCCCGCCCGCGCCACCTTGTCCCGCCGGTAAGAGAGGTGGTTTAATCCACGCCGGCGGGACAGGCATTCTAGCAGCGGGACTTCGGCCCATCCGGGCCAGAGAATCGCTGGAGGGGGGGGGGCCCGCCAACCTGCGCGGCGCGATTCCCGCCCCCGCCGAATCTCCGGTGCCGGAGAATTTGGCAACAGGCGGGATTCACGCCAGCCCCCGGCGATTCTCCAACCCGGCGGGGGGTCGGAGAATCTCGCCCAAGATTACAATTAAAATTAGTCTTACAAAACAATCCCCCATAAAGACTCCCTACTTGGTCAGACTCCCAAGTAAACACCTCTTGGCAACAATCCTTTATAGATGGTTCCTAACATCAATAGTAGGGAAAATGCTAGAGTCTATTATGAGGGATGTGACAACAGGACACCTAGAAAATATCAACAGGATTAGACAGAGTCAACATGCATTTACGAAAAGTAAATCATATTTGACATAAGAAGATAAGAACTAGGAGCAGGAGTAGGTCATCTGGCCCCTCGAGCCTGCTCCGCCATTCAATAAGATCATGGCTGATTTTTTTGTGGACCCGGCTCCACTTCCCCGCCCGCTCACCATAACCCTTAATTCCTTTACTGTTCAAAAATCTATCTATCTTTGCCTTAAAAACATTCAACGAGGTAGCCTCAACTGCTTCACTGGGCAGGGAATTCCACAGATTTACAACCCTTTGGGTGAAGAAGTTCATCCTCCGTCCTGAATCAGTCCTAAATCTGATCCCCCTTATTTTGAGGCTCTGTCCCCTAGTTCTAGTTTCGCCCTCCAGTGGAAACAACCTCCCTCCTTCTATATTAACTGTTCCCTTCATAATTTTATATGTTTCTATTAGACCCCCCCTCATTCTTCTAAATTCCAATGAGTATAGTCCCAGTCCACTCAGTATAGTCCCAGTCCCCATAAGCCTCTCAACTTCGGAAACAATCTAGTGAATCTCCTCTGCACTTCTGCAGAAGAGATTGATAAACCTACTGGAGTTTTTCAAGGATGTACCAAATAGAATAGATAAGGAAGAACCAGTTGATATAGTGTATTTAGATAAAACTTTCAATAAAGTCTTATGTAAGAGGCTTATGTGCAAAATTAAAGCACATGGGATTGGAGGTAATATATTGGCATGGATTGAGAATCGGTTAACAGACAGGAAACAGAGAGTAGGAATAAATGTTTTTTCGACGTGGCAAACAGTGACTGGTTTGGCTCCACAGGGATCAGTGCTTGGGCAACAGCTATTCACAATATACATATATAATTTGGATAAGGGAACCAAATGTAATGGCCAGGATTTTCCAAAATAAAGGACAAGTCTCCCCAGAGAAACAGACAGGTTTCCTGACGAGATCATCCCATACTTTGCCATTTTATTGAAGGTGACATGTATTGCGCCATCATTGTGAGGCGCCTAAACGCCATCAAGCCTGGCTTTACAGAGATCAGGCTGCCGTTTTTCAGGCACCCCAAACTCAAAGTGAAATGAATGGCCCCCCACCTCTCCCCCACCCTGGTCATTGATGGCATGCCCCCCTCCCACCCCGAACATAGATCTCCGACGTCGGGGCCCTCCCAGTGGATTGCCCTTTATGTGCTGTCATTTCAGGTCCTGCCACTTCATGCCCTGCCCTCTGACAGTACCAGTGCACTGCCCTGCCATATCCCTGACCACCCGGGGGCTACAATGGCCTCTGCGCACCTCGGCACGGTCATCACGTCTGGTCTCCATTTGTGGAGACCAGTAGTGATTCCCGCCTGTGCCACCTTGTGCTGGTGGGTGGGAACATAGCACGTTCCCTGAAGATTCAGCATTAAGCCAATTTTGAACGTTAAAATATATTTAAATGAATGGCAATCAGGGGCGGGATTCTCCCCTACCCGGCGGGGCGGGGGGACTCAGCGTGATGGAGTGGCGGGAACCACTCCGACGTCGGCCGCCCCTAAAGGTGCGGAAGTCTCCACATCTTTAGGGGCCAAGCCCTCACTTTGAGGGGCTAGGCCCACGCTGCAGCGGTTTCCGCTCCACCGGCTGGCGGGAAAGGCCTTTGGCGCCACGCCAGCCGGGGCCAAAATGTCTTCGCCAGGCGACGCGGGTCCGCGCGGGAGCATCAGCGGCTGCTGATGTCATCCCCGCGCATGCGCAGAGGAGGGGGTTTCCTCCGCCTCCGCCAGAGTGAAGACCATGGCGAAGGCGGAAGAAAAAGAGTGCCCCCACGGCGCAGGCCTGCCCGCCAATCGGTGGGCACCGATTGCGGGCCAGGCCACCGTGGGGGCAACCCCCGCAGCCAAATCGCCCCGCGCACCCCCCCCCCCCCAGGACCCCGGAGCCCGCCCGCGCCGCCTTGTCCCACCCTTCAAAAGGTGGTTTAATCCACGCTGGCGGGACAGGCATTCCAGCAGCGGGACTTTGGCTCATCGCAGGCCGGAGAATCAGCGGGGGTGGGCCCGCCGACCGGCGCGATTCCCGCCCCCACCGAATCTCTGGTGGCGGAGACTTCGGGACATGGCGAGGGCAAGATTCATGCCAGCCCCCGGCGATTCTTGCCCTGGGTGTGAATCTGATTACATCTGTTGGGATGATCCGTGAACATCGTGAACTGTTTTGCACCAGCGCAAATCCCGTTTCAGACCTCTCACGGAATTTTCTAGACATAGCGGGATTTGCGCTGGGCGCAATGTGGCCGGGAAATCACCCCCAATAGTTCCAAGTTTGCAAATGACATGAAATCTGGAGGGGATGTGATTGGTGAGGAGGATGTTAATAGGCTTCAAGATGTTTTAGACAGGTTTAGTGAGTGGACAAATACTTGTGGATAAATTAGTTATCCAGTTCTTATGGAGTAGCAGAATGGAAGAGTGTTATTTAAATGGTGTTATATTGGACGTGGGTTTTATTCCAGCACCAGCTGAGGTTATTCATGAAGGCTTCACCTTGTCACCCTTGCCCCTCGCCTGAGATGTGGTGATCCTCAGGTTAAATCACCACCAGTTAACTCACCCCCTCAAGGGGAGAACAGCCTGGGTCACTTGGGAATATGGAAATTTTATATTGGGAATTGTTGATGCACAAAGGAACCTGGGTGTCCTTGCACACCAGTAACTAAAAGCAAGCATGCAGATTGGAAGGCAAATAGTATGTCAGCCTTCATTGAAAGAGGACTTGAGTACAGGAGCAAAGATGTTTTATTGCAGCTATACAGGTCTTAGTGCAGCCACACCTGGAGTATTGTGTGCAGTTTTGCTCCTTGCCTACAAAAGGATATAGTTACCATGGAGGGAGTGAAACAAAAGTTCACCAAGCTGATTTCTGGGATGGCAGAATTGTTCTGAGAGAGGAGATTGGGTCGACTAAGCCTGTATTCATTGGAGTTTAGAAGAATGAGACGGATCTCATTGATGAAACCTACAAAATTCTGACAGAGCTGGAAAGATTGGGTGCAGGGATGTTGTTTTCTCTGGCTGGGGGGCGGGGTCTAGAACAAGGGGTCACAGTCTCAGGATACGGGGTGGGCAATTTAGGGCTGAGTTGAGGAGAAACCTCTTCATTCGGAGGTTGGTGAAACTGGAATTCTCGAAAGGCTGTGAGACATAGTCACTGAATATATTTCAAAAGAAAATTGATAGATTTCTGGACTCTAAAATCATCAAGGGGTCTGAGGTGAGCGTTGGAGTGTACGCTGAGATAAAAGATCAACCATGATAATGAATGGCAGAGCAGGCTCGAAGAGCTGAATGACCTACTCCTGTTCCTATTTTCTATGTTTCTAAGTTTAACTATTAAAATACAGTAATATTTTCCCCAAGGCAAGGCTATTGTCACTTTGTGAGGCATACCACAAGACCTCTCACTCCTCACAGCCACTTTGCTGTGGAAATCCAAACCATCAGACACACGACAGCTTTTTGTAGCCTCAAGATCTTCTGGCTTAACTGGGTAGCTGATTTAACTGTTGCTAGCAAGTCTTTCTCACCCAGCCCACCACTAAGCTCTTAACGTCTCTCCTTAAATCTTGTGTCCTTTCATCAACAATTCCATTGTTTTCAGTACTTCTTTGAACTTAACTTTTCCAAAATATAAAAATCTTTAATGTTTTCCAATGGCCTCCAACTTTCAGCTCAAATTAAATTTAATAAGCTTCCTAGTTTACTTGTGAAACGTTTGCAGGCTTTTTACTTCACTTTGAAATTTCCCAAACTCTCAAATTATCTAAAAGAAAATCCAAATGTTAGGTCCGAACTATTTACTTGTACCTCAAACTAACCATAACATCTGATTACAAATACACAAACCTCTATCCTTTAATGTCTTAAACGTCCATAGAGTCATAAGGTGGCACAGTGGTTAGCACTACTGCCTCACAGCGTCATGGACCTGGTTTCAATTCCGGATTTGGGCGACTGTGTGGAATTTGCGTGTTCTCTCCGTGTCTGCATGGGTTTCCTCCGGGTGCTCCAGTTTCCTCCCACAGTCCAAAGATGTACAGGTTAGGTGGATTGGCCATGATAAACTACCCCTTAGCATCCAAGGATGTATAGTTTAGATGGGTTTCCAGGGATGGGGTGGGGAAGTGGGCCTAAATGGGGTTCTCTTTCAGAGGGTCAGTGCAGACTCGATTGGCAGAATGGCCTCTTTCTGAGCTGTAGGAACTCTATGGTTTTAGATTTACAGCACAGAAAGGTCTCTTGGCCCATTGTACCTTTGCCAGTCAAAAACAATCAACTATGTATTCTAATTCCATTTTCCAGCACTTGGCTCATAGCCTTGTATGCTTTGGCATCGCAAGTGAACATCTAAATACTTCTTCAATGTTATGAGGGTCTCTGCCTCCACCACCCTTCCGGGCAGAGATTTCCAGACTCCCACCACCCTCTGGATGAAAAGGTTTTTCCTCACATCCCATCTAAACCTCCTGCCCCTTATCTTAAATCTATGCCCTGGTCATTGATCCATTCATCAAGGGAAAAAGTTTCTTCCTGTCTACTCTATCTGTGGCCTTCATAATTTTATACATAGCAATCATGTCCCCCCTCAGTTTCCTCTGCTCCAAGAAAAACAACCCCAGTCTATCCAACCTATCTTCATAGCTAAAACACTCTAGCCCAGGCAACATCTTGGTAAATCTGCTCTGCACCCTTTCCAGTTGCTATCACACCCCTCCTATAAAGTGTATTCCAGAACGGCACATAATTCTCTAACTGTGGCCGAACTAACTTTTTATACAGTTCCAACATAACCTCCCTGTTCTTAAACTCTATGCCTCTGAGACATACACACACACACACACATAAAATAACACAATATTCCTACCCAAAATATAAAAAGAACATTCATTCTTACACAGATGATGCTTCATTTAAACCTGAAGTTATCTGAGAACTAATAGTAAAGATTGTTTTGCATTAATTTCGAATGAAATTCATTCCTATCTGATTCTGTCTCATTCCAGGTGAAACATTTATTGTTGAAGAAGGGTCATCAGCTGCCATCACAGTCGACCATTTGTGTGCTATTGACCCTGACACTGACATTGATGAACTGACTTTTGTCCTGTGGTCCCCACCCCAGTTTGGTTACGTAGAGAACACATTACCTTCACCAGGCTATGAGAAGAGTAATATGGGCATCAGCATAGGTAATATAAAACTGAAATAATGCTGGTTTCTCCAATCCACACGGAATGTTTTATCAGCTGCCTGTAAACATATTTCTGTATCTCCAATGATTACAAAAGGTTAATGTATAAAAGTACTATGGGTGGCATGGTCATGAAAAAAAAATGTTCAGCAAAAGTCTATTTTTCCATCACTTTGATGGTAAAACTCATCAAAACTTCCACAAGCAGTTTGAGAAAAAAATGTGCAGCATGATTCTTCTTTCTCATTAACCAAAACAATGAAGACAATTTGGGCTAGAACTTTGATGGAGTAGGAATTACAGAAGGTTGGGCGAGATAGTACAGTGTACCAGCATCCACATTCAGCCTGGAGCAGCAATGGCTGGGGTAAAGGCACTCCTTTTTTAGGGCACTAAATGCTGTAAAACAAGTAAGTTGAAAGGTCGAGGAATTCTGAGAAGCCAGGGTGTGTCAGGTGGGTGTAGGGGGGTTATGGTGGGGAAAGGGGTTGGATGGTCAGTGGAAGGATAGGATGGGTTGAGAGGTCATGTCAATGCTGAAATATTTGCCACAACTATTTGCTCCCACTGCCTGTCTGTCTGGAGGCCCAACCCTTTGGATCGAGGTCTCCTTTATCGCCCTGTCCAACTTCTGCACCAATTGTACTGCATGAAAAAGAAATGAAATGAAAATTGCTTATTGTCACAAGTAGGCTTCAATGAAGTTACTGTGAAAAGCCCCGAGTCGCTACATTCCGGCGCCTGTTCCGGGAGGCTGTTACGGGAATTGAGCCGTGCTGCTGACCTGCCTTGGTCTGCTTTAAAAGCCAGCGATTTAGCCCAGTGTGCTAAACAGCCCCTAAACATTAGCAAGCCTTTGAGAATGCTGTCTTCCCTATTAGGCCATAGCAACTCTCTCTTACAAATCAGACTCTGAGCAGAACACTACTACCCCAAAGCGTTACCTTTGCCTGGAATCCCTGCAGCAAGGGGTCACTAACATTCTGTCTTCTTAGATGTTCAGAGCTTCTTCCAAACCCCCATTACTTCAAGTATTCCAACTGAAGCCCTTTCTTTTACTTGGAACCTCTTTCTCTGTTTCCCTCCCTTTTTTTTGCTCAATTGGGACTTCTCCCTGCTGGGGGTCACAGAGGGAGCCTTGGACTCCCTTTGAGACCTCTCCCTGTCCCCTGCTTCTGGGTCACAAGACCCTGTTTATGCCGCGTCTTCTTTTTGCGACTGGACTCGTCCTCAGCCCGAGGAACGGCAAAACACCAGATTCCACATCTGGCAACACGGTGGCACAGTGGTTAGCACTGCTATCTCACAGCTCCAGGGACACCAGTTCAATTCCGGCCTTGGGTGACTGCCGATGTGGAGTTTGTGCGCCGGCTTCCTCCCACAGTCCAAAGATGTGCAAGTTAGGTTGATTGGCCATGATCAATGTGGACAGTTACAGGGATAGGGCAGGGAGTGGGTCTAGGTAAAATGCGCTATCGAAGGGTCAGTGCAGACTAGATGGGCCACAGGGCCTCCTTCTGCACTGTAAGGATTCTGTGGATTCTATGTCTCCCTGCTCCCTGTCCGGGCGTGCGAGAAACTACCCAAGCCTGTCAGGATTTGGAGTTCCCACTGCCACCCAACAGGACGATAAGTCGGATTTTGTAACACATTCAAAAAGGCCATAAGCTTGGCTGGTGTGGGAAATTGGATTGGAGCTGGCACATCCTCATGACAGAATAAAAGTGAGATTTTCTTCATATCTGAGAAGGTTTCGCACTAATACAGTTACAAAAAGTCAGAAGTATTCCTACCTCCTTCCCAGATCATCAGTAGCTCCTTGTGAGATGCAACAAAATCAAGATTATGCATTTAGTAAAAGTGCAGAAGTAAGATATCAATTTTATATATGCACCTATATATACCATATGTAATATAAAAATGTATACAAACTGTAGTTCAATCTTCTTCAACAATTCCCTTCATTTCTGTTCTTAGATTCCTTTGACCTGAAGCACATGAAAGATTTGCACATCAATTATGTTCAGTCTCGACATCAACAGATTGAACCAACAGTAGATCAGTTCATGCTGTATGTTACTGATGGAGAGCATCAGTCCATGGAGGTGGCTTTTTATGTTATAATCCGACCTACAAATGATGAGGCTCCAAGTTTTCTTGCGAGGAATATCACTGTAAGTGAATGAACACAATACCTTCTTTACAGAATGTATTGACACTACAGTATTAGAGAATGTGTGGAAAGGGATTCACTCAATCATTCAGCATGCTGGTAGACCAGCTAGTTCACAAGTTGCAATACTATCGAGGTTGATCGTGTCTTCGATTAATTTGCTACCAACAATTCAGCTTCAACTTTGGCTAGATTTTACCCTCAAATGAAAAACAAAACTCTTTCCCCACAGTCTCTTTTCAGGAAGGGACATGCTGATAGTATATTTCCTCAGGTAAGAGGAGACATCTTGTACTTGGTCCAAGCCTGTGTCTCACAAAAGTGAATAACTTATCAGAGCGTAAAATCCCAAAAATCCAAAACAGCAACCCAATATGCCTCAAACTCACCAGCATACTTTGCAGCATTGCATGTGGGCCAGAAGGAGGAGTGTTTACTCCTGACTCAAGATGTTACCAAGTTATCCCATCGCCATGAAACATTTATTACCCCCCTTGAAACATCTGTTACCCCCGCCCCACAACCAATGGAGGCCACCCGCCTGCAATCAAGCTACTGCCACTGACCACCACCTCCGTTCATCATCTGTTCCTCTGAGCATCATTGGACCTCACCCAACATACCCCCCCCCCAAGAATTAGGTTGCGACCCATCCGAATCTACCACCTACCCTGCACCCGCCCTCCCCTATCAAACCACCCCTTCCCCACCCCACTGACACTTAGAATTAGAACTCTCGATTGGACTTTCAGGAAATCTGTTCTTTCAGGTTTTTCAAGGCACCACACACCCACACAGCCATTGCTCACAACACAGAACTCGCCTCCAGGTTAAGTTACAGCCCTGAGTGTCAGAAACCTAGTCAAGTCTGAAGGCATTGTGAAAGAGTCAGAACTTACCCTCATTGACCTCTTGTACACATTTCAGGGGCTGGAAAGTAATTGTCATTGCTGGTTTAGAGCCCAGGTCAATCCCCATCACCATGCTCTCCAGTGCAAGCACAGTGAGTACAATAGCCTATCAAGTACCGTACTGGAGCTTCATGTGGCTTCACACATTCTAGCTTGCCATGATTTATCCCCATTAGTATTAAAGCCGGTTTAATTACTACATAATATAGATGTAGCAAAACAAGATGTTTTCTGGCCTGGGCCTCTCTGGTGGATCTGGTGTATATGGTCGGATGTCAGCAAAAATAACAATTGGCAGATGAGGTGGGATTGTCAACAGTTCCCAATGTTAGAGGTAGGCACAGCTTTATTTAACAGCAAAATCATTGTTAAGGAGAAGTTAATTACACTTTCCTCAAAGATTTCTACAACTTTTATTGAACAAGGAACAATGAGATGATGATATTGACCTTTTTAGACTAATTTCTGAATTTATAGATCTTTTATAGGCCTTGCTTGTTCACATTTCATATTGGAAATCCAGGCACATACTGTACATTATTTTCCATCCATTAATTTTAACTGCAGGAACAATGTGCAGACTGTGCCAGATTTTCAATATGTGTTCCCAATGGATGAGACTGAGTGCATGAAGTCAGAACATAAGAATTAGGAACAGGAGTAGGCCATCTGGCCCCTCGAGCCTGCTCCGCCATTTAATGAGATCATGGCTGATCTTTGTGGACTCAGCTCCACTCTCCGGCCCGTACACCATATCCCCGAATCCCTTTATTCTTTAGAAAGGCATCTATCTTTTTCTTAAAAACGTTTAAAGAAGGAGCCTCAACTGCTTCACTGGGCAAGGAATTCCAGAGATTCACAACCCTTTGGGTGAAGAAGTTCCTCCTACACTTCGTCCTAAATCTACCTCCCCTTATTTTGAGACTATGCCCCCTAGTTCTGCTTTCCCCGACCAGTGGAAACAACCTGCCCGCATCTATCCTATCTATTCCCTTCATAATCTTATATGTTTCTATAAGATCCCCCCGCATCCTTCTAAACTCCAATGAGTACAGTCCCAGTCTATTCAACCTCTCGTCATAATCTAATCCCCTCAACTATGGGATCAACCTAGTGAATCTCCTCTGCACTCCCTCCAGTGCCAATATGTCCTTTCTCAGGTAAGGAGACCAAAACTGAACACAATGCTCCAGATGCGGCCTCACCAACACCTTATACAATTGCAGCATAACCTCCCTAGTCTTGAACTCCATCCCTCTAGCAATGAAAGACAAAACTCGATTAGCCTTCTTAATCACCTGTTGCACCTGCACACCAACTTTTTGAGACTCGTGCACCAGCACACCCAGGTCCCTCTGCACAGCAGCATGTTTTAACATCTTACCGTTTAAATAATAATCCATTCTGCTGTTATTCCTCCCAAAATGGATAGCCTCAGACTTGGCAAAATTGAATTCCATCTGCAAGACCCTAGCCCATTCACCTAACCTATCCAAATCCTTCTGCAGACTTCCGGTATCCTCTGCACTTTTTGCTTTACCGCTCATCTTAGTGTCGTCTGCAAACTTTGCCACATTGCACTTGGTCCCCAACTCCAAATCATTTATGTAAATTGTGAACAACTGCGGGCCCAACACTGATCCTTGAGAGACCCCACTAGTTACAGGTTGCCAACCAGAGAAACACCCATTTATCCCCACTCTCTGCTTTCTGTTAGTTAACCAATCCTCTACCCATGCTACCACTTTACCCTCAATGCCATGCATCTTTAGTTTATGCAGCAACCTTTTGTGTGGCATTAGACCTGTTCACAACGATGCAAGCTTCAATTTTCTTCTTGCCCCATTTGAGGTTTCATGTGTATCTGCAGTTCTGTGTCCTGATGCAGGAACATGTACAACTCAAATTTTGAGCAAAAGCATCGCCAGGACTCGCATCATAGTTGACCTCATATTCAGTAACCAATGGGGGATGTTATTCATAGAAGGAGTTTCATATAATGCCTGAATTTGCCTGTTTCGGATTGTCCCATATAACCATATTCAAAAGATATCACTTTTGGAGAACTAATTGGCAGAGTACACTTGCCAGCCCCCTATTCCAGTGGTGAAAATGACCACGTGATTTTAAGGTCTCAACCTCTGTCGATGAAGAAAATAGTCAAGGTCACATCAAAACTGGGTCAAGGTGGCCACCAACAGAATAAGATCTTTGGTGAGACTTTTGCAGAGCTGTGTAGAGTCTGGGCACCTTTAAAACTTGTGGACGGGAAGACTTCTTGTGGCGGCTATGAAGGAGTAGATCACACATTTGGTGGCTCCCGCTCGGTTCGGACCTTTAGGCCTTTTCCCCCGATTTTTTGTCGGACTTGATTCAGTAAATTGATGGTGGAGGCAATTGTGGAGTGGATTCCTGCATCAGTGCATGGAGAGGCGGACCAGAAGTGCATGCAAAGGAAAAAATAGGTGAACAGAGAAGGCGTGGGCTGAAGCTGCAATGGGAGAAAGCATGGCGGACGACCAGGGTCCTGGCTTGTCGACCCAGCGGTCGACGGAGCAGCTGATGCAGTTTATTCCGGAGGGCTTTGCCAAGCAGAAACAGGAATGCTTGGACCCGATTACGGAATCGATTGCGCGGCTGGAACTTCGGCTGGATGCCCAAGACCGGGCGATCCAGAAACTAGAGAAGGCGCAAGGTGAGCAGGAGGAACATCAAACAGCAGTGGAGTTGGAGGTGGGGATGCTGAGAGACCAGCAGAAAAGGCTCCTGGAGAGGTGGAGGACCCAGAGAATAGGTTCCACCAGCAGAACCTGAGAATCGTTGTTTTCCCGAAGAGGTCCGAAGGAGCGGACGCTGGGGCATACATAGCGGGCATGTTCGAGAAGTTACTGGGAGATGGGACGTTCTCCCGACCCTTGGAGGTGGACAGGGCTCACAGAGCGCTCGCGAGGAATCCGCAAGTGGGGGACCGCCCCCGAGGGCAATGGTGGTCAGATTCCACAGGTACAAGGAGCGCATTTTACGGTGGGCCAGGTAGACATGGAGTTGTAAATGGGAGAATAGTATCCTGCGGATCGAAAAGGACCTGAGCGCGGATGTGGCCAGGAGAAGAGCAGGGTTCAATCAGATAAAGTCGACCCTTTTCAAGCAAAAGGTTAAGTTTGGACTGCTGTATCCGGCCCGTCTCTGGGTCACGTATGAGGAGCAACATTTTTATTTTGAGTCGCCCGAGGAAGCGATGGACTTTGCTAGAAGGAAAGGACTTAATTTACTAATTAATTGACGCAATGTCAGTTAGAGGGGTGCAGTGCTCTGACTGTGAGATGTGGCAGGTCCGGGAGGCTTCCAGCGTCCCGGATGGCTTCATCTGCAGAAAGTGCACCCAACTGGAGCTCCTCACAGACCACATGGTTCGGTTGGAGCAGCAATTGGATGCACTTAGGAGCATGCAGGTGGCGGAAAGCGTCATAGATAGCAGTTATATAAATGTGGTCACACCCAAGGTGTAGGCAGAGAAAAGGGTGACCACCAGAAAGGGCAGGCAGTCAGTGCAGGAATCCCCTGTGGTTGTCCCCCTCTCGAACAGGTATACTCCTTTGGATACTGTCAGGGGGGATAGCCTATCAGGGGAAAACAGCAGCAGCCAGAGCAGTAGCACCATGGCTGGCTCTGATGTTCAGAAGGGAGGGTCAAAGCGCAGAAGAGCAATAGTAATAGGGGACTCTATAGCCAGGGGCACAGATAGGCACTTCTGTGGACGTGAAAGAGACTCCACGATGGGATGTTGCCTCCCTGGTGCCAGGGTCCAGGATGTCTCTGAAAGGGTAGATGGCATCCTGAAGGGGGAGGGCAAACAGGCAGAGGTCGTTGTACATATTGGTACTAACGACATAGGCAGGAAGGGGCATTAGGTCCTGCAGCAGGAGTTCAGGGAGCTAGGCAGAAAGTTAAAAGACGGGACCTCTAGGGTTGTAATCTCGGGATTACTCCCTGTGCCACGTGACAGTGAGGCTAGAAATAGGAAGATAGAGCAGCTAAACACCTGGCTAAACAGCTGGTGTAGGAGGGAGGGTTTCCGTTATCTGGACCACTGGGAGCACTTCCAGGGCAGGTGTGACCTATATAAGGACGGGTTGCATCTAAACTGGAGAGGCATAAATATCCTGGCCGCGAGGTTTGCTAGCGTCACACGGGAGGGTTTAAACTAGTATGGCAGGGGGGGGTGGGCACGGGAGCAATAGGTCAGAAGGTGAGAGCATTGAGGGAGAACTAGGGAATAGGGACAGTGTGGCTCTGAGGCAGAGCAGACGGGGAGAAGTTGCTGAACACAGCGGGTCTGGTGGCCTGAAGTGCATATGTTTTAATGCAAGAAGTATTACGGGTAAGGCAGATGAACTTAGAGCTTGGATTAGTACTTGGAACTATGATGTTGTTGCCAGAGACCTGGTTGAGAGAAGGGCAGGATTGGCAGCTGAACGTTCCAGGATTTAGATGTTTCAGGTGGGAAAGAGGGGGATGTAAAAGGGGTGGCGGAGTTGCGCTACTTGTTCGGGAGAATATCACAGCTATACTGCGAGAGGACACCTCAGAGGGCAGTGAGGCTATATGGGTAGAGATCAGGAATAAGAAGGGTGCAGTCACAATGTTGGGGGTTTACTACAGGCCTCCCAACAGCCAGCGGGAGATAGAGGAGCAGATAGGTAGACAGATTTTGGAAAAGAGTAAAAACAACAGGGTTGTGGTGATGGGAGACTTCAACTTCCCCAATATTGACTGGGACTCACTTAGTGCCAGGGGCTTAGACGGGGCAGAGTTTGTAAGGAGCGCATCCAGGAGGGCTTCGTAAAACAATATGTAGACAGTCCAACTAGGGAAGGGGCGGTACTGGACCTGGTATTGGGGAATGAGCCCGGCCAGGTGGTAGAAGTTTCAGTAGGGGAGCATTTCGGGAACAGTGACCACAATTCAGTAAGTTTTAAAGTGCTGGTGGACAAGGATAAGAGTGGTCCTAGGGTGAATGTGCTAAATTGGCGGAAGGCTAATTATAACAATATTAGGCGGGAACTGAAGAACCTAGATTGGGGGCGGATGATTGAGGACAAATCAACATCTGACATGTGGGAGGCTTTCAAGTGTCAGTTGAAAGGAATTCAGGACCGGCATGTTCCTGTGAGGAAGAAGGATAAATACGGCAATTTTCAGGAACCTTGGATAACGAGAGATATTGTAGGCCTCGTCAAAAAGAAAAAGGAGGCATTTGTCAGGGCTAAAAGGCTGGTAACAGACAAAGCCTGTGTGGAATATAAGGAAAGTAGGAAGGAACTTAAGCAAGGAGTCAGGAGGGCTAGAAGGGGTCACGAAAAGTCATTGGCAAATAGGGTTAAGGAAAATCCTAAGGCTTTTTACAGATACATAAAGAGCAAGAGGGTAGCCAGGGAAAGGGTTGGCCCACTGAAGGACAGGCGAGGGAATCTATGTGTGGAGCCAGAGGAAATGGGCGAGGTACGAAATGAATACTTTGCATCAGTATTCACCAAAGAGAAGGAATTGGTAGATGTTGAGTCTGAAGAAGGGTGTGTAGATAGCCTGGGTCACATTGAGATCCAAAAAGACGAGGTGTTGGGCGTCTTAAAAAATATTACGGTAGATAAGTCCCCAGGGCCTGATGGGATCTACCCCAGAATACTGAAGGAGGCTGGAGAGGAAATTGCTGAGGCCTTGACAGAAATCTTTGGATCCTCACTGTCTTCAGGTGATGTCCCGGAGGACTGGAGAATAGACAATGTTGTTCCTCTGTTTAAGAAGGGTAGCAAGGATAATCCAGGGAACTACAGGCCGGTGAGCCTTACTTCAGTGGTAGGGAAATTACTGGAGAGAATTCTTCGAGACAGGATCTACTCCCATTTGGAAGCAAATGGACGTATTAGTGAGAGGCAGCATGGTTTTGTGAAGGGGATGCCGTGTCTCACTAACTTGATAGAGTTTTTCGAGGAGGTCACAAAGATGATTGATGCAGGTAGGGCAGTGGATGTTGTCTATATGGACTTCAGTAAGGCCTTTGACAAGATCCCTCATGGTAGACTCGTACAAAAGGTGAAGTCACACGGGATCAGGGGTGAGCTAGCAAGGTAGATACAGAACTGGCTAGGTCATAGAAGGCAGAGAGTAGCAATGGAAGGATGCTTTTCTAATTGGAGGGCTGTGACCAGTGGTGTTCCGCAGGGATCAGTGCTGGGACCTTTGCTGTTTGTAGTAAATATAAATGATTTGGAGGAAAATGTAACTGGTCTGATTAGTAAGTTTGCAGACGACACAAAGGTTAGTGGAATTGCGGATAGCGATGAGGACTGTCAGAGGATACAGCAGGATTTAGATTGTTTGGAGACTTGGGCGGAGAGATGGCAGATGGAATTTAATCCGGACAAATGTGAAGTAATGCATTTTGGATGGTCTAATGCAGGTAGGGAATATACAGTGAATGGTAGAACCCTCAAGAGTATTGAAAGTCAGAGAGATCTCGGAGTACAGGTCCACAGGTCACTGAAAGGGGCAACACAGGTGGAGAAGGTAGTCAAGAAGGCATAAGGCATGCTTGCCTTCATTGGCCGGGGCATTGAGTATAAGAATTGGCAAGTCATGTTGCAGCTGTATAGAACCTTAGTTAAGCCACACTTCGAGTATAGTGTTCAATTCTGGTCGCCACACTACCGGAAGGACGTGGAGGCTTTAGAGAGGGTGCAGAAGAGATTTACCAGAATGTTGCCTGGTATGGAGGGCATTAGCTATGAGGAGCGGTTGAATAAACTTGGTTTGTTCTCACTGGAACGACTTAGGTTGAGGGGCGACCTGATAGAGGTCTACAAAATTATGAGGGGCATAGACAGAGTGGATTGTCAGAGGCTTTTCCCCAGGGTAGAGGGGTCAATTACTAGGGGGCATAGGTTTAAGGTGAGAGGGGCAAGGTTTAGAGTAGATGTACGAGGCAAGCTTTTTACGCAGAGGGTAGTGGGTGCCTGGAACTCGCTACCGGAGGAGGTGGTGGAAGCAGGGACGATAGTGATATTTAAGGGGCATCTTGACAAATACATGAATAGGATGGGAATAGAGGGATATGGACCCAGGAAGTGTAGAAGATTGTAGTTTAGTCGGGCAGCATGGTCGGCACGGGCTTGGAGGGCCGAAGGGCCTGTTCCTGTGCTGTACATTTCTTTGTTCTTTGTTCTGGTGGTGGACTGAGGTCTTTGAACTTTGCTGCAGTGCTCACGTTTAAAAAGTTTCTTGTTTTGCGGACGTTATCTGTAATGCCTTCTGTATTGATTTGGGGCTTGTTGCAGAGCTGAGTGAGTTAAAGTTTACATTTGAACTGATGGGGGATGGAGGTGTGATTGTTAGATGTTGGATATTCTGTTTGATCTTTTCTTTGTTTTTCGGCCAATTGTGTTGGGATTGTTTTTCTTTTGCATATGTGCTTCCGAGCGGGGGGGAGGGAACAATAGGTGGGAGAATGTCTGCCGCCATGGGCGGGGGTCACATAGCTAGCTGGGCGGGCTAGCTCACGAAAGCACAGTGGGGGTGAGCAGATGTTATGCTTGTTGAAGGGGTTGGTTTACACAGTGGTGTTAATGGGAACGGCTACACAAGTTCAATTTGACCCGATTAGTAGACCAAATGAAGGACGATTTCCGAAGGTGGGACGCGCTCCCGTGTCACTAGCTGGGAGGATGCAAACAGTGAAAATGACAATCATCGCGAGATTCCTGTTTGTGTTTCAGTGTCTCCCCATCTTTATTCCACGGTCCTTCTGTAAACGGGACAATAAGGTGATCACTGGCTTTGTATGGGTGGGTAAGACCCCGCGAGTAAAAAAGGGGATGCTGGAGCGGAGTCGGGGGGGAGTGTGGGCGCTGCCAATTATTATTGGGCAGCAAATATAGCGATGATTAGGAAGTGGGTGGTGGGGGGGGAGGATCGGTGTAGGTGTGTGTGGAGGCGGCATCATGCAAGGGCACTAGTTTGGGGGCATTGGTAACGGTGTCTCTGCCATTCCCGCCGGCACGGTACTCCACCAGCCCCGTGGTGGTGGCGACCCTGAGAATCTGGGGGCAATGGAGGAGGCATTTGGGAGTCGAGGGAGCATCGGTCTGGTCTCCAATCTGTAATAATCACCGGTTTGCCGTGGGAAGGCTGGATGGCAGAGAGCAGGGATTGAGAGGATGGGAGATATGTTTATGGAGGGGAGCTTTTCTAGCCTGAGGGAGCTGGAGGAGAAATTTGGATTGACGAGAGGAAATGAGTTTAGGTACCGGCAGGTGCGGAAATTCCTACGCAGGCAGGTCTCAACCTTCCCTCTGCTGCCACCAAGGGGGATACAGGATAGGGTAGTTTCCAGAATGTGGGTGGGAGGAGGGATGGTTTCGGACATTTACAAGGAACTTATTGGGTCAGAGGAGACGCAGACCAAGGAGTTGAAACGCTAGTGGGAAGAGGAGTTGGGAGGAGAGATAGAGGATGGTCTCTGGGCGATGTGTTGAGTAGAGTCAACGCGACCACAACATGTGCCAGGCTCAGCCTGACACAGTTCAAGGTCATTTACCGGGCTCACATGACAGTGGCTCGGATGAGCTGGTTCTTTGGGGTAGCAGATAGGTGTACAATGTGTGTGGGAGGTTCAGCGAACCATGTCCATATGTTCTGGGCATGCCCGAAGCTTAGGGGATTCTGGCAGGGATTTGCGGATGTCATGTCCAAAGTGTTGAAAACAAGGGAGACACCGAGTCCAGAGGTGGTGATTTTCGGAGTGTCGGAAGACCCAGGAATCCAGGAAGAGAAAGAGGAAGACGTTCTAGCCTTTGCTTCCCTGATAGCCCGGAGACGGATACTATTACCTTGGAGGGACCCAAAGCCCCAGAAGACGGAGATCTGGTTTACTGACATGGCTGGATTTCTCTGTTTGGAGAAAATCAAGTTCGCCTTGAGAGGGTCAATGTTAGGGTTCGCCTGGAGATGGCAGCCGTTCGCCGACTTCTTTGGGGAAAATTAATCGTCAGCAGAAGGGGGTTAGCTTAGTTTAGAGTCGGGGGTTAGTAAAGGTGGCACCTGTAAGGCTTTTGCACTATGTTTATATTTTCATGCACATTGTTTACTTTGTTGTTGTTGTTATAAAACCATAAATACCTCAATAAAATGTTTATATAAAAAATAAATTGTGGACGGAACCAGGATCCAGAAGCCCCACCTCCACTTCCATGGATCCTACTTTGCCCCGAGATGGGATGTTACTCACACGCATGAGGTAAACCCAAACTCAGCAGGGCCATTTGAACCCTGTGCTCTGTTCAAACAGTTCCCATTTTAACTGGACCAAGGGCCTTCTCACACAACATATGAGTTCTGATTTTATTAAAGTAGATGTAACTGTTTATCCAACGCCTGTAGAATGGTCAAGCTGTCCAATTATTTAAACCACTTGCCCTTTAAAAATTGAAAAAAGGACAGCCTACCTGTGTCTGAGTTGAAAAAAGTCTTGTGCTTGAAATTTCAATAGCTATTTGTTGAGATCATTATCACATTCTGACTGCTTGACTGCTTTCCACAATCTATCATGATATATCAGAGACTGTAAATTCAGTTTGATTGATATCTCAAAGAGATTATTAAACGATTAGCTGTCTTTAATGTGGGTTATGAATACAAATATTAGTTCTTATAAAGGATCAAGAACTTGAGGGAATTTGAATGTATTAAGTTGACTTTCATGAATGAGTGTTTCTTTTTATACTGAGGTCCGTAAAAGACATTTGGAACTTTATTTTATTTAATCTCAGCAGTCATCTGAGGTCCGCTCATGGTAGACACAGGGCGAGTTGCCATGGAGGGTGCAAGGGCAAAGAGTAATGGATGGGTAGGCATGAGATAGAATGTGTTGCGTTAAGTTCCCCTCAGGGCTAAAAGAGGCCATGTGATGCATGGGCATGCGTTGGCATGTAAAGGTATGGGGAGTAGGTGAGAGATAAAACGGTGTGAGGGGTAATGCATAGAGGACCTATTTTCAGAAAGTAACTGAGACAAAGTCCCAGAGAATTGATTGATCCAGCACACAACAGCCCTGTGGCCGTATCAGATGTGCATCCGGTGGTGGTGGGCCCAAATACATCCCATACACTGATTTACTGCCTTTCGTTTCCAAATTTTCTCCCTTCTGAATCTATTCCCAGGTCCCCAGTCCCTGCCAAGCTAATTTAAGCTTTCTCCAACAGGACTAGCAAAACTCCCTGTGAAGGTATTGGGCCCAGCCCTGGTTAAGTGCAACCTGTCTGGCTTGTACAAATCCTACATTCCCCTGGAACGGTTCAATGTCTCAGAAATGTCCCACTCCACCATCTCTCCAGTCATTTAACTAGCGCATTGCACAAGGAGTAAAACAGATAACGGACAGTATTCTCCAGTTGGCGACGTCAAAATTGTGTTCGTCGATCGGCCAGAGAATCGACGTTCGTGCCGAAATTGGGGGCGGTGCCGCTTTTGTGATGCTCCGCCCCCTCCAAGTGGCGTACTGTAGGAGTACGGCGCACGCCGTATCGACGGCCTCAAGACGTTGCCGGAGGTCCTCCCCCCGATGCTCCCGGTCTTCCTTGACTGCCTGGAAGTTACCTCGCTGCGTGCACTCTCTTCAGCTGCAACAGGTGACCACATCCAGAAACATGTTATCCACAAAACTGGCTGCCTCACTGATGCCCCCATAGTGACTGAAGCCACTGGTCAAATCTAAAAGCTTGAGCTGCTCGAGCTGGAGACACTTCCTACATAGTTGGTCACCCAGACCACGAGGCATGTCCAGGATTTTCCACCCTGCGCTAGGTGTGCATTTCACGGGCCGAGGTTCCCTGCCGTGCTTTTACTTTCCACACTATTAACTAGAAACAATAACCAGCTACTTTCCCTGATCACTATAGCTGTTTTGTACATGAATTTGATGTTTGTGATTTTGCTGGAGACTCTCTCCCTCTTCTTAATTCCTTGGTCATTGTGCTCAGTCTCGAATCTGGACCACCAGAACTGAGAGCGTACAATCACCAGAAAAACCCAAACAGGCTTGGGTATGTTTCTGGAGAATACAGAAGGCCGAGTGGTGACCTGCTAGAGATATCTCCGATTATGAAAGGGTTTATTAAGGTCCACTTTAGGGGGGCCAAAACCAGGGACCATATAAGTCCAACATGATCACTAATAAATTAATAAAACATTCAAGAGAAATGTCTTTACCCAAAGAATAGTGGGAACGTGGAATTCATTGCCACAGTAGTTTCATAGATTATCATAGAATTTACAGTGCAGAAGGAGGCCATTCGGCCCATCGAGTTTGCACCGGCTCTTGGAAAGAGCACGCTACCCAAGGTCAATACCTCCACCCTATCCCCATAACCCCACCCAACACTAAGGGCAATTTTGGACACTAAGGGCAATTTATCATGGCCAATCCACCTAACCTGCACATCTTTGGACTGTGGGAGGAAACCGGAGCACCCGGAGGAAACCCACGCACACACGGGGAGGATGTGCAGACTCCGCACAGACAGTGACCCAAGTCGGAATCGAACCTGGGACCCTGGAGCTGTGAAGCAATTGTGCTATCCACAAGGCTACCGTGACCGTTGAGTCAAATAACAAAGATATCTTTAAGAGGAAGTTATTGAAACACATAACACATAAACATTGCTGATTGGTTAGATGAAGGCAAATGGAATAAGGATTGTACAGAGAATAACACTGAAATGGATCACTTGGGCTTCATGGCCTATCTCTCTGCTTTAAGCACTCCATAATTATTTATGATACTCAAAGGAAAAAAGATAAATATTCACCAGCAAACCATTCAAGGATCCCTTAGCTTTTCAAACAGGGTTAAAGGGTTAAGATGGCCCTAACAGTGTTTCTCGCATGACAGTTGCATGGTTTGAAGTTTGTATCCTTTGTGTCCAACCTTTTAGGTTTGTTCCAAGGCGGAACATATGGGGAAAGTTGTGTAATGATAGAATAAATCCCTTACAATTGATAACTGCTCCTGGTTAGTTTGGGGTTACTTAGATTAGCACCTGTTACAATCACTGGCATCCTGTGGGAAGCCAAAATAAGATGTAAATGAGCGCATGTTCATTCTCCCGAGTGTCGTGTATATCTCTGAGTTCAGGACAATCTATCTGTCAGACACCTTATACAGGCCTATGTAGCTGTCCGTGAGAGCCTCCTTGTGTCTCCAGTAGCCTGGAAAGAGCTGGAAACAAAGAAGTTGAGGGTAGTAGTCTTCTTTTGTGAGGCTGCAGAGTTCTGCAACCACCTGATTTGACAATTTTAGCCTTCAAATCACTGGTTCTCCAACAAGATGAACGTTTATCTGTACCCCCTGCTATGTGGATAGAGCTTGCTGCGATCTTCTTTCCAGAGCACTGAATCTTTATTCCAGATAACGGCAAGACCAATCTCCGTTCAACCAGTGACTTTCTTGAGGCGCCCATGTTAATGATAATTATCATTATTATCACATTAACACTGCAATGAAGTTACTCTGAAAAGCCCCTAGTCGCCACATTCCAGCGCCGGTTCGCGTCACCGAGGGAGAATTCAGAATGTCCAAATTACCTAACGGCACGTCTTTTGTGACTTTTGGGTGGAAACCGGAACGCCCGGAGGAAACCCACTCGGGCACGGGGAAAACGTGCAGACTCCATACAGAGAGCGACCCAAGCCGGGAATCGAACCTGGGATCCTGGCGCTGTGAAGCAACAGTATTACCCACTGTGCTACCATGCCGCCAACACCAATTCAATTCAATTTGGTGTTTGAATTTTAATGTTTATAAAGCTCCATTTTTCCACAGCAGGTCACTTAGCTATCTTGATAATTGTTGTAATTAAAATGGTGATTGGTGTGTATGCATTGAGTTGACATTGGGTTATGTAAATTTTAATTCTCCCCTGCCCTCCATCCCCGTCCCCCAGCTCCTGCTGCCTTTCACAGGCGAGTAGTATGATGTGTTTTTCATGTGCTCTCCAACCTGTGTTTTATCGACCACGTCTCCTTGTTCAGAAACACTGCACGTGGACGCCCAGAGGCACATGAAGTTACTTGAAAACTACGGGTGAAAGTTAGACTGCAAGTCTCTCCAAGGGCTATATAACATCTGTGTTAAAGAGAACGAGATTCTCCAATGGGATTACTTACAAAAAGTTATTATGTTGTTTTATCCAGGTATCTGAAGGACATATGCGTGAATTGGATCCATCAATAATCAATGTGGTCGACCTAGATGTGCCATCTGACAGCTTGATGTTCACTATAAGCCAGCAACCTTACCACGGAATGATCATGAATGGAATGTATGGAAACAATGTTGTTCAATACAAACGACTAATCCACAGTCATGATAAGCTCACTGTGCTTGACTTCACAATGGATCAACTGAAGCACGGTATTTATAATTGCAATGTTATAGAATGAAAAGGAATACTGCGTGAAAATAAAAAGCAGAGGTCATGAGCCCGAATTTATTTGGAAGCAAGGAGGGAAAAAAGGAAAACGTAAAGGTTACAGAGGAACTTTACCAGTATGTTAACAGGGATGAGAGCCATGAGTTAGGGACAGATATTTCAAAAGCTAGGACCGTTCACCGAAGAATAGAATAGGTAAAGAGACAACCAATAGAGGACTATAGATACTATGGAGGCCAATCAAAATTTCCAAGATGGAGAGGTTTTGGTAGAGTAAACACACTCCAGAAACACACAATGATTCACCATAATTGAAGATCATAGATTCAAATTCATTACAAAGTCTCTAGAAATGAGTGAGGAGATTTGTTTTCAACTCGGGCTTGATGAGATCTAGACCATTCTGCCTGAAAATGTAATGGGAGCTGATTCCATAAATAATTTTCAAAGGATGTTGGACAGGTGGTTGAGGATAGAGTCACAGAGTTTTTATAGCACGGAAAGAGGCCCTCAGGCCCATCATGCCTGCGCCAGCCATCAATCATCTATCTACTCTAATCCCATTCACTTGGCCCGCAGCTTTGTATGCGATGGCATTTCAATTGCTCATCTGTTGTGCGAGTTCCCACCTCTACCACCATTTCAGGCAGTGAGTTCCAGATTCCAACCACCCTCTGGGTGAAAAAGTTTTTCTTCAGATCTCCTCGAAATCCCCTGCCTATTGTCATGATATTCAAACACACACATCATGATGGACACACTAACAGGCAAATCAGAGTACACAACACCACAACCAATCACAGACAAGAACACCAACCACATAAAAAGCACGAGCACGACACCTGGAGGTCAGTAGGTCTGGGGAGAAGGAAGCATGAAAGAGCTGTTGAAACACCACAAGCAGGGAGCCCCCCACGTGCAGAGTGCAAAGACCAAGTTGTAAATAGTGAGTTTAAATAAACAAGCGTTGTACCATATGCAACTGTGTTGGCTCTTCTGTGTGTTAGAACACCCAACACCACATGGTACAGGAGTGGATCGATACCTGCCTACCAACCTGCCATTCTGGACATGGACCACACCGGCAAACCGCAGCCGATGCAAGTCACGGGGAACCTAGGCACCAACTGGAAGCTCTACAGGCAGCGATTTGACCTGTACATCCGTGCCACCGAAAAACAGAATGTCTCGGATGATTCGAAGATTGCAATGCTCCTCTTCTACGCAGGCCCCCACCCAAATGATGTCTTTAATTCACTGGTGTTCGAGGAAGGCGAAAACCAGGCCAAATATGACACGGTCATCCTCAAAATGGACCAGCACTTTCAAACTGAAGTAAACGAAACTTTCGAAAGATACATCTTTCAGCAACGCCTGCAAGGTAAGGAGGAGCTTTTTCAACCCTTTTTGACGCACCTCCGGATTCTGGCGCAGTCCTGCGGTTACGGCACCACCACAGAGTCCATGATCAGGGACCAGATTGTTTTTGGCGTTGCCTCCAGTGGCCTACGCCAGCAGCTTCTTAAAATAAAGAGCCTCACCTTAGCGTCTGCTGTGGAAGCCTGTGTCCTCCATGAGAATGCTGCCTGCCGTTTTGCCCGATTTCAGGCGTCCGAGTTGGCACGGAGGGGGTCCCCAGCCGTCGAATCGGCAAGCCAGGCCGCCCACGACGTTGAACGCATCCAGGCCGTCGATTTCTTCCCGCCCCACGGCCCGGACGACAGCGGCCGCTTCCCGCGCTTTTCGCGGTCTCCCGCGCAGGTGCGCGCCAAGAATAACGGCCACAACGAGGGACGCACTGCGCAGGCGCGCCCACCGCAAGATCGCACTGCGCATGCGCAGTGGCGCAACGAACGCCGTGACGTCATGACGTGCAGCAAGTGTGGAGGTCTACACTTAAAAGGGCAATGTCCTGCAAAATACCAACAGTGCAACAGATGTGCCATGATAGGCCACTACGCAGCCCGCTGTCGTGCGGCTCAACCCATGGATCCGGCGCATCCTCGACAACCTCGCACACGAGTCAGGACCGTCCAGCCCACGCATCAAGACTTCCAGTTAAGTGATGCAGATGACCAGGATGACTTCAGAGTTGCCGTCATTGATGTCAACAAGGTCAATGCCATCAATCCAGACGATGAGTGGTGTGCCACCCTGACGGTCAACCGATCGCGCGTCGCCTTCCGTCTGGACACCGGCGCATCCGCCAACCTGATTGCTTACTCTGCAGTCCAGGCCATGAAGGTCAAACCACTCATCACACCATCCCGGCTTAAGATGGTTGACTATAACGGGAACGTTATCCCGTCCGTAGGATCTTGCCAGCTACAGGTGACTCACAAGAGGTACACGGCCACACTCCCCTTCGAAGTTGTGGGCTCATCAAAGGACTCGTTACTGGGCGCACAAGCGTGTAAGGTCCTTCACCTGGTACAGCGCATCATGTCTCTCTCTCCAGATGAGATATCCGACTTCCCGGATGCTGAGTTCCACGCGAATCTCCATTCCCTCCTCGCTCACAACCAGGAGGTTTTTGAAGGCATGGGGACATTGCCACACACGTACAAGATTCGACTCAGACCGGACGCCATCCCTGTCGTTC
This sequence comes from Scyliorhinus torazame, assembly GCF_047496885.1. Lineage (NCBI taxonomy): Eukaryota > Metazoa > Chordata > Chondrichthyes > Carcharhiniformes > Scyliorhinidae > Scyliorhinus > Scyliorhinus torazame. Next base: position 229,136,022 of record NC_092715.1, read on the forward strand.
ACGCACCTCGCAGGGTTCCTGCGCCTCTCAAAGACCGCCTCAAGGCACAACTGCAGATTCTTCAGGACCAAGGGGTCCTATCCAAGGTCACGGAGCCCACGCCATGGGTCAGCTCCATGGTCTGTGTAAAGAAGCCCTCTGGCGAGCTCCGTATATGTATAGATCCAAAAGATCTGAACAACAACATCATGCGGGAACACTATCCCATCCCGAAACGAGAAGACCTCACCAGCGAGATGGCGCGAGCCAACATATTCACTAAATTGGATGCGTCCAAAGGATTCTGGCAGATCCAACTGGACCCGGCCAGCCGAAGACTATGCACATTCAACACCCCTTTTGGCAGATTCTGCTACAACCGGATGCCATTCGGCATCATTTCGGCATCTGAAGTATTCCACCGCATTATGGAGCAGATGATGGAAGGCATCGAAGGGGTACGTGTATATGTGGACGATATCATCATTTGGTCCACCACTCCGCAGGAACACATGCATCGTCTTCGACGTGTCTTCACCCGCATACGGCAAAATGGCCTGCGTCTCAACCGTGCGAAGTGTGCTTTCGGCCAGACGGAGCTGAAATTCCTCGGGGACCACATCTCAAGGTCCGGGGTCCGTCCCGATGCAGACAAGGTTAGCGCCATCACAGCCATGCCACGACCGGCTGACAAGAAGGCTGTCTTAAGATTCCTGGGCATGGTCAACTTCCTTGGGAAGTTCATTCCCAACCTGGCTTCTCATACAACAAACATGCGCCATCTCGTAAAAAAATCGACGGAATTCAACTGGCACCAGTCGCATCAGCAGGAATGGGAGGAGCTCAAGCACAAACTGGTCACGGCACCAGTGCTGGCCTTCTTTGACGCGACTCGCCCTACAAAGATCTCAACAGACGCCAGCCAATCTGGTATTGGAGCGGTACTCCTGCAAAAAGACAGCACGTCATCATGGGCCCCGGTTGCGTATGCCTCACGAGCCATGACCCCTACCGAACAGCGCTACGCGCAAATCGAAAAAGAATGCCTGGGCTTGTTAACTGGACTGGACAAGTTCCACGACTATGTGTATGGCCTGCCACGATTCACGGTCGAAACTGACCACCGCCCCCTGGTCAACATCATTAACAAAGACCTGAACGACATGACTCCTCGCCTCCAGCGCATCTTACTCAAACTCAGGAGGTACGATTTTGAACTGATCTACACTCCGGGGAAGGAACTCATAGTGGCGGACACTCTTTCCCGAGCAGTGAGCACACCACCAGATGCGGAGGGGTTCGTGCGTCAAATTGAGGCACACGTGACTCTGACAGCAGCAAATATGCCAGCTGATGATCCTTGTCTGGCCCACATACGCGCAGAGACGGCGACTGACCCTCTGCTGCAGCGAGTGATGCGCCACATGACGGAAGGGTGGCTAAAAGGGCAGTGCCCCCAGTTTTATAATGTGCGAGATGATCTCACCAATATAGACGGGGTCCTTATGAAATCGCATAGGATCGTCATTCCACACAGTGTGCGCCAGATGATTCTTCGTCAACTACACGAAGGCCACTTGGGTGTCGAAAAATGCAGACGAAGGGCCCGGGCGGCGGTATATTGGCCGGGTATTAATGAAGACATAGCCAACATGGTGCTCAACTGCACAACCTGTCAGAGGTTTCAGCCGGCGCAACCTCCGGAAACACTTCTACCACACGAGATGGTGACGTCCCCCTGGGCGAAGGTGGGTGTTGACCTATTTCACGCGCTCGGCAGAGATTACATTGTTATTATAGACTACTTCTCAAACTACCCGGAAGTCATGCCTCTCCATGATCTGACGTCGTCCGCAGTCATTGGGGCCTGCAAGGAAACGTTTGCTCGCCATGGCATTCCAAGGACTGTCATGTCAGACAATGGACCTTGTTTTGCCAGCCGTGAATGGTCGTCCTTTGCCGCAGCATATGGTTTCACTCATGTGACATCCAGCCCTCTGCATCCACAATCGAACGGGAAGGCTGAAAAGGGTGTCCACATCGCAAAGCGGCTCCTGTGCAAGGCGGCTGATGCCGGATCGGACTTTAACCTTGCCTTGCTGGCCTATCGATCGGCCCCGTTATCCACGGGCCTCTCGCCAGCGCAGCTACTAATGGGTCGCTCCCTCAGGACGACGGTACCTTCCGTCCTGGCACCGACAACAGACCATGAGGCGGTTCTTCGGGACATGCAACTGCAGCGTGATCGCCAGAAAGGTCGGTACGACACACGAGCGACGGACCTGCCCCCCCTGTCCTCCGGAGACAAAGTACGCGTCCATCAACCGTATGGTGGCTGGTCAGCACCGGCCGAAGTCCTCCGACAAGTGGCTCCCCGCTCGTTCCTGGTTCGCATGCCGGATGGTTCCGTGCGTCGCCGCAATCGGCGCGCCCTTCGCCGACTTCCACGTTCACAGCCACACAACACGCCAGATCCTCAACAGGCTTCCGAGGATGACTTTGTGGAGCTGCCGCACATCACGCCCTTTCCATCGCCACCCATGGCCATGCCTGCACAGCAGCCGGTGGTTCTTGATCCACCCTTAAGGCGGTCAACCCGAATTCGTCGCAAACCCATTAGAATGGACTTATAATACAGTTCATATGTTTAATAAGTTGGACAATTTTACATGATAACCTGTTGTTGTTTATCGTTCCAGCTGTCGTCTGACTGGACAACTGTTCAAAATTTTTTTTCTTCTTCTCTCGTTCGCATTTCTGTTATGTTATGGTACAACTGGATTCATGTGACGCACTCGACATCGCCCCATGTACATAGTTCCGTCATAGACACATGCTGCACACGACACACACACACTCTTAGATGCACTCACGTCACGATCATATTTATTACCACGTAGGCACATATCTTTGTAAAAAGGGGGGATGTCATGATATTCAAACACACACATCATGATGGACACACTAACAGGCAAATCAGAGTACACAACACCACAACCAATCACAGACAAGAACACCAACCACATAAAAAGCACGAGCACGACACCTGGAGGTCAGTAGGTCTGGGGAGAAGGAAGCATGAAAGAGCTGTTGAAACACCACAAGCAGGGAGCCCCCCACGTGCAGAGTGCAAAGACCAAGTTGTAAATAGTGAGTTTAAATAAACAAGCGTTGTACCATATGCAACTGTGTTGGCTCTTCTGTGTGTTAGAACACCCAACACCACACCTATTACCTAAAATCTGTGTCCCCTGGTTATTGACCCATCTGCTAAGAACAAAGAACAATACAGTACAGGAACAGGCCCTTTGGCCCTCCAAGCCTGTACCGGTCATGATACCAACCTTTGCCAAAACCCTCAGCACTTCCTTGTGCCGTATCCCTCTATACCCATCCTATCCATGTGTTTGTCAATATGCCTTTTGAATGCCATTAATGTATCTGCAGCATTTTATACAGCTCCACCATTTAATTATTTTTTCCAGTTAAGGTCAATTTAGTGTGGCCAGCACACTTGCCTATCCTGGCAGGAGCAACACACAACTTTCAACAGACTGAACAAGTGCTCGAAGCTCTGCCGATGCTACAATAATTTGACGTTTGGATTCCCATACTTATATCAGCAGACACCTCCCAGCAAGGGCTTGGCGCAGTCTGCATCCATAATGGCAGACCAATAATCTTTGCTTCAAGAGCCCCCACTAACACGGCAACGCGTTATGCTCAGATCGAAAAAGAACTCCTTGCTTTAGTCATGTCAGAAATTTCATGACTTCATGTATGATTGACTTACTAATGTTAAAAATGATCAACAGCCACCCATAACTATTCTAAAGAAGCGTCCTCACAATGCATCTGCACGACAGCAGCGCATGACGCTAAATTTACAATGTTACAACCTCAGTATCATCTACATACTAAGGTGCGAGGGGCAAGGTTTAGACGAGATGTACGAGGTAAGTTTTTTATACAGAGGGTAGTGGATGCCTGGAACTCGCCGCCAGAGGAGGTGGTGGAAGCAGGGACGATAGGGACATTTTAGGGGCATCTTGACAAATACGTGAATAGGATGGGAATAGAGGGATACGGATCCCGGAAGTGGAGAAGATTTTAGTTTCGACGGGTAGCATGGTTGGCGCAGGCTTGGAGGGCCGAAGGGCCTGTTCCTGTGCTGTACCTTTCTTTGACGATGCCATTACTATTCCTGATTTCCATCCAAATGGATTCAACCTTATCCTCCATAGCACTGATGTCATCCCTTACTATTGCCCGGATGTCATCCTTAAATAACAGAGCTATACCATCCACTCTGTCCCTTCGAATAGTTTGATACCCTGGGATATTTAACTCCCAGTCGTGACCGTCCTTTAACCATGTTTCAATCATGGCCACTAAATCATAGTCATTCACGATGATTTGCGGCATCAACGCATTTACCTTATTCCGAATACTACGAACATTCAGGTAACGTACACTTATGTTTTCTTTTATACCTCTGTTTTGAATCTTAACACCTTGATCAGTAACCTCTCCTAAGTTATTTTTCCTCTTCACTTTTCTCCTAATTTTCTTTGTCGTTGAACCCATATCTTCATGTATCAACCTGCCGCGTCGCTTTCCATTTATGTTTTTATTTCCCGTTTTATTCCTTTTAGTATTACTGGGCCTATACGCTGAGCCCCCCTCAGTCACTGTACCTTGTACTGTCGCCCTTTTTGATTTTTGACTATGGCTTCTCTGCTTTACACTTTGCCCCGTACTGCCTTTTGTTTCTGTCCCTGTTTTACTACCTTCCGACTTCCTGCATCCCCCTGTCACATATTAGTTTAAAAACTCTCCAACCGCTCTAGCAAATAACCCCCCCCCAAGGACATCAGTTCCAGTCCTGCCCATTGTAACCCATCCAGTTTGTACAGGTCCCACCTCCCCCAGAACTGGTCCCAATGCCCCAGGAATCTGAAACCCTCCCCCTGACACCATCCCTTCAGCCACGTATTCATCCTATGTATCCTGTCATTTCTACTCTGACTAGCACATGGCACTGGTAGTAATCCTGAGATCACTACCTTCGAGGTCCCATTTCTTAACTTCCTTCCTCGCTCTCTGTATTCTGCTTTTAGGACCTCATCCCATTTTTTTATCTATGACGTTTGTACCGATGTGTACCACAACCACTGGCTGTTCACCCTCCCCCTCCAGAATGTCCTGTACCCACTCCGAGACATCCTTGACCCTAGCACCAGGGAGGCAACATAGCATTCTGGAGTCTCGTTTGCAGCCACAGAAACGCCTGTCTATTCCCCTTACAATTGAATCCCCTATAACTATTGCACTGTCACGCTTATCACCCCTCCCCTCTGCAGCAGAATCAACCGTGGTGCCACGAGTTTGGCTGTTGCTGTTTTCCCCTGAGAGGCCATTCCCCTCAACAGTATCCAAAGCGGTATATTTGTTCTGCAGGGGAATGGCCACAGGGGATTCCTGCACTACCTGCCTCGCTCTCTTGCTCTGTCTGGTGGTCACCCATTCCTTTCCTGCCCGCCGAGTCTGAGACTGCAGTGTGACCACGTCTCTATCCATGCTATCCACGCTGCTCTCCGACTCGCGGATGCTCCACAGTGTCTCCAGCCACCGCTCCAGCTCAATTCGAGCTTCCAGGAGCTGTAACTGGAGACACTTCCTGCACACATGCCTGGGGACTGGAACTGTCTCCAGCCTGCCACATGGAGCAAGAGGAGCAAACCATGCCTTGGACCTGTCCTGTCATGATTTATTCCTTTAAACTAAACTTTTGAAATTAAACTTTAGAAAAATGTTTTTGTGTCGGATTATATCCAATCACCTGTATACTGCTTAATTAGCTTTATCCCTTGGTATTTATCTTGCTTGATCAGACAACAAATTAAAAAGTTATTTAATTGAAATTTAAAAAGTAATTTAAATCAACTTAAAAATAGTAATTTAAATCAACCCAAAATAGTTATTTTAGTGAGATTAAAAAATTAAAAAATAGCAATTCAAATCATCTTAAAAATAGTAGTTTAAATTAAATTAAAACTAGTAACTCCACAAATCTTCAAATTTAGCCCATTCTGCCTTTCAGCCAATCAGGACACAGTCTCCTAAAAACTTTACCGGGTTTTTTTCAATTTTGAAATAAACAAACAGACAAGCCGCTGTCCTACCCACAGCAGTGTCCTGCGCAGGTCCGCTCCTCTCTGCTCAGCCTCGAGCCTGGCGCTGCCTTTATCCTCTCCCCTGCAGCAGTGTCCCGCGCAGGTCCGCTCCTCTCTGCTCAGCCTTGAGCCTGGCGCTGCCTTTATCCTCTCCCCTGCAGCAGTGTCCCGCGCAGGTCCGCTCCTCTCTGCTCAGCCTTGAGACTGGCGCTGCCTTTATCCTCTCCCCTGCAGCAGTGTCCTGCGCAGGTCCGCTCCTCACTGCTCAGCCCCGAGCCTGGCGCTGCCTTTATCCTCTCCCCTGCAGCAGTGTCCTGCGCAGGTCCGCTCCTCACTGCTCAGCCCCGAGCCTGGCGCTGCCTTTATCCTCTCCCCTGCAGCAGTGTCCCACGCAGGTCCGCTCCTCACTGCTCAGCCCCGAGCCTGGCGCTGCCTTTATCCTCTCCCCTGCAGCAGTGTCCCGCGCAGGTCCGCTCCTCTCTGCTCAGCCTCGAGCCTGGCGCTGCCTTTATCCTCTCCCCTGCAGCAGTGTCCCGCACAGGTCCACAGGGCTGGTTTTAAAAGCAGACCAAGGCAGGCCAGCAGCACAGTTCAATTCCCGAACCAGCCTCCCCGAACAGGCACCGGAATATGGCGACTCGGGGCTTTTCACAGTAACTTCATTTGAAGCCTACTTGTGACAAGCGATTTTCATTTGGCTGGTTTAGCACACTGGACTAAATTGCTGGCTTTTAAAGCAGACCAAGGCAGGCCAGCAGCACGGTTCAATTCCCGTACCAGCCTCCCCAAACAGGCGCTGGAATGTGGCGACTAGGGGCTTTTCACAGTAACTTCATTTGAAGCCTACTTGTGACAATAAGCGATTTTCATTTCCTCTCTGCTCAGCCTCGAGCCTGGCGCTGCCTTTATCCTCTCCCCTGCAGCAGTGTCCCACGCAGGTCCGCTCCTCTCTGCTCAGCCTCGAGCCTGGCGCTGCCTTTATCCTCTCCCCTGCAGCAGTGTCCCGCGCAGGTCCGCTCCTCTCCGCTAAGACCTGAGCCTGGCGCTGCCTTTATCCTCTCCCCTGCAGCAGTGTCCCGCGCAGGTCCGCTCCTCTCTGCTCCCGGAAGGTAAATGAAGGCCTCGAGCCTTGTGCTGCCATTATCCTCTCCCCTGGAGCAGTGTCCTGCGCAGGTCCGCTCCTCACTGCTCAGCCCCGAGCCTGGCGCTGCCTTTATCCTCTCCCCTGCAGCAGTGTCCTGCGCAGGTCCGCTCCTCACTGCTCAGCCCCGAGCCTGGCGCTGCCTTTATCCTCTCCCCTGCAGCAGTGTCCCGCGCAGGTCCGCTCCTCTCTGCTCAGCCTCGAGCCTGGCGCTGCCTTTATCCTCTCCCCTGCAGCAGTGTCCCGCGCAGGTCAACAGGGCTGGTTTTAAAAGCAGACCAAGGCAGGCCAGCAGCACAGTTCAATTCCCGAACCAGCCTCCCCGAACAGGCACCGGAATATGGCGACTAGGGGCTTTTCACAGTAACTTCATTTGAAGCCTACTTGTGACAAGCGATTTGCATTTGGCTGGTTTAGCACACTGGACTAAATTGCTGGCTTTTAAAGCAGACCAAGGCAGGCCAGCAGCACGGTTCAATTCCCGTACCAGCCTCCCCAAACAGGCGCTGGAATGTGGCGACTAGGGGCTTTTCACAGTAACTTCATTTGAAGCCTACTTGTGACAATAAGCGATTTTCATTTCCTCTCTGCTCAGCCTCGAGCCTGGCGCTGCCTTTATCCTCTCCCCTGCAGCAGTGTCCCACGCAGGTCCGCTCCTCTCTGCTCAGCCTCGAGCCTGGCGCTGCCTTTATCCTCTCCCCTGCAGCAGTGTCCCGCGCAGGTCCGCTCCTCTCTGCTCCCGGAAGGTAAATGAAGGCCTCGAGCCTTGTGCTGCCATTATCCTCTCCCCTGGAGCAGTGTCCTGCGCAGGTCCGCTCCTCTCTGCTCCCGGAAGGTAAGATACATAGAGAGCTAACAGCCTGATGTTCTGTATTTGCGGAAAGACTTGATATTCAACAAGGTTTTGGTTCAACTGCACTCCAAAGCTTTTCCTTCCCCACTATATTTTCTGAGTCCTTTTCATCAGTCAAAAAGAACTAAAAACTGCCACTCATCTTATTGATGCTTCCAAGTAATTATATTCAGCAACAAGATCTTCTCTCTTTGAATGATGATTCCTGATGCTCCTGACACAGTCTCATGCCTGGTGTCCCTTTAAATGGATGCACAAGCCTCCTATGTACCATGTTTTAAAAGTGGGCAGGAGTTATGAACCACTGGCTCCTGACACGGCCTCCCACCCACTGCTGGGGTGTGTAAAATTCAGTCCATTGAGTGTAAAAGCTCTTCTGATCCTAAATCAGGTAGGCCTGAGCTACAGTTGTGGTCAATTCAGGCCACTATAAATTCAGAAGAATGTTCAGCTTGAGAAGGCTGCATGAAGGGTGATTGTACTTTTTAGAGCAGAAAACTACTGCAGGTTTTTCAAATTACGCTGCGTTTTGATCGAGTGATGGGCATGATTTTGATTTTATTCGCAGGAGGGAAAGAAACAAAAGAACACAAATTTAACTAGAGGGGAGATGAGGAGAACGTTTGTTTTCTACAGCTAGTTATTTTGATCTGCAATATAGACCAGTAAGCCTAACATCGGTAGTGGGGAAAATTCTTGAATCCATTATCAAGAAGTTTACAGCGGAACATTTAGAAAGCAGTGGCAGGATTAGTCAGAGTCAGCATGGATTTATGAAGGGGAAATCATGCTTGATAAATCTGTTGGAATTCTTTGAAGATGTAACCAGTACAGTTGACAAGGGGGAGCCAGTCGATGTGGCGTTTGACAAAGTCCCGCATAAGAGATTAGTGTGCAAAATTAAAGCGCATGGGATTAGGGGAAGTGGATTGAGGTGGATAGAAAACTGGATGGCAGCGAGGAAACCAAGAGAAGGAATTAATGCGTCCTTTTCGAATTGGCAGGCAGTAACTAGTGGATTGCCACAGAGATTGGTGCTGGGAACCCAGTTATTTACAATATATATTAATGATTTAGATGAGGGAATAAAATGTGACATCACAAAGTTTGCAGATGATACCAAGTTGGGTGGGAGGGTGAACTGTGATTAGGATACAGAGATCCTCCAGCAGGATCTGGACAGGTTGGGCAAGTGGACAAATCAATGGCAGATGCAGTATAATTTAGATAAGTAATAATAATAATCTTTTATTGTCACAAATATGAAGTTACTGTGAAAAGCTCCGAATCGCCACATTCCGACGCCTGTTTGGGTAAGCTGGTATGGGAATTTAAACTGCTGCTGGCCTTCTTCAGCATCACAAACCAGCTCTCTAGCCCAGTGAGCTAAACCAACCCTTAGTGTGAGGTTAATCACTTTGGACGCAAAAACGGGAAGGCAGATTACTACCTGAATGGTTGTACATTGGGAGTAGGGAGTGTGCCGCTAGCGGGACCTGGGTGTCCTTGTGCACCATTCGCTGAAGGTAAACATGTAGGTGCAGCAGGCGGTAAAGAAGGCTAATGGTATGTTGGCCTTCATTGTGCGAGTACAGAAGCAGGGACGTGTTGCTGTTGCTGCAATTATGCAGGGCTTTGATGAGGCCACACCTGGAATATTATGTGCCGTTTTGGTCTCCTTTTCTGAGGATGGATGTTCTTGCACTTGGGTCTGTAGCGTCATTATCTTCTGACACACAATCTTCAATAAGATGTTGAGTCCAGGTAGCCTCCAGGAAGATTTTGCAACAGCCTTGCTTCTGGTAAATGTGGTTTTGCTGAACCCATTTGGTCCCAATGTCAGGATCTTGAGACCCGAGTGAAAATCCAACCTAATGTGTCTGTAATGGCTTTTTGATCGACCTATCGGGCAACTGATCCTATATCAACCCTGGAAAGTTCTCTGGCAGTTGGAATGCTTCAGAAAATCATCTCGGCAAAGCTTCTCCATATTTTCCTGGCTCCACCACCTCTATCCCCATGTTCAAGGAGACCAGGAAAATCCAGCCCAATAGTGAGTGGCTTCCTCCTGTGCTGTGTGTTTCTATGATTCTGTGTGAAAAGGAGGTGGAGAAAGAACATATATGACAATTGATGGCATCTATATCTGAGAAAAGTAGGCCTGAATCTCATGCTCGTCGGGTTCGCATGATTGGCAGGCCCAGAGGCGGACAGTGGACACAATATGTGCTTCCAACCGCAATCAGACCCTGACCACGATTTCAGGCTGTTTGGCAAATTAACTGGCAGCCAGCGTGAAACACACGCTGAGAAAGGCTCAGCGCTGCCAGGTGCTAAGGGAAAGGTTCAAGCAGCAAGTGAAGTGAGGGTGAACATTTCCAGCAAACTCCCTGAAGGCTGACAGCTGGAACGGAGCTGCCTCAGGGGGCTGCAGTTCTGTATAAATGAAATCAGCTTTAAAACATTTGAAAAACTGTGTCTACATTGCAAATTCAAGCAACTGACTACAGTCCTTTTAGAACCTCAGCCCTCAAACATCTTTTATTTTTTATCGTCCCCTTTCCCAAACATGTTTGTTGTGAAAACCTGAAGACCGCCTGGTCATTTGGCCACATAGAATCACCACCTACTTAATGGAATTAATTGCCAGCTTAATTATCAGTGGACATGCTTCAGACTCCAAGGCATGCCTGCCAGTCATAATGTTGCTTGCACACACGATAGCATCGGGATCCATCCAATGTCTCCTTGCACGAGTTCATGCACTCCCAGGTCAGACAGGTATCTGCTCGAGCAACGTAAAATTCTGACTCTTATATTGCAACTCGTTTTTGTTTCTTCTGGAGGAATATGTTAATTTGCTGCTTTGCCCCCACTGTCCACTTGCAGGAATGACGTTGATGTACGTGCATGATGACTCTGAAACTATGACAGACAGTTTCGCCATTCAGCTGTCAGATGGCAAACACCAAGTCTGCAAAGTTATTTCAGTCACTATTCTTCCACTGAACGACGAGCCACCTTTACTGAGCAGGTATGTTTTCATAAGCTTCAACATAAAACTTCACAATTCCATTCATCACAATGTCATCGCAAAGTTGGCTGGGCAATATTGGCCAATAACTTCCATATTAAGGGGGTATGATGCGCGGGGAATCCCCCTTGGAAGTCCCCATGTAAGTTTTGTCTGGCAATTGTCCAGAAGTGTTAACTTCCTCCGGACAATTGCACTGGGCTGGGAAACCTCCGATAGGAGTGATTTAAATGTAACTTCGGATGGTTCTGCCAGTTTTGCCCTGATAGTTACTATGGTCCTGACGCCCCCCTCCCCCCCCAATCCTCCTGACCCAACACACTGCCTGCACCAAACCAACCCCAACTCCCGGTGTGCCCCACCCTCGCATCCCAGGCTGACCACTCACCCCCCACGCCTCCCGCTTTGTGGTCCGACAACCTCCCTCTCCCGTACTGACCCACCGCTTCCAGGCTGATCCACCAACACCCCCCCCCCCCCCCACCACCTCCACCCCCAGACTAATCTGGACTGAAGCCCCTTTACTAAACTGAACCCCCCCCTTCTAGTCTGACCCTGCCTCTCCCCCCCGCCCCTCCCCATCCCCCCACCCCACCCCCTCCGGACTGGCCCAAGCCCATCCCTGCGGTATGACCCACCCCCTCTCCCGGAGACACACCCACCCCCTCCCCAACTGACCTCCTCCTTTCCTGGACTGTCTCTTTCCTCTGGTCTGATCCTCCCCCACTCTCCGGTCCACCCCTCCCAGTCCAACCGCAACAGCCCCTCCTCCTCTCTGACCAAACTCCACCCAATGCCATATTTGGTCTGACCTGACCCGACTTTGCCTTTTCTTGTCCAACCTTCCTCCCAGCCCCCCTCTCAGGCCTGACCTGACCGCCCTCTCTTCGGGTCCAATCTGTACCTTTGCACCATCCGCATTGTCCCCAGTCACTCCCGACCCAAGCCCAGCCTTTCCAGTCCAACCTGACCCCTCCACCCGACCTGACCGTCATCCCACCACCTCTTCAGTCGGACTAAAACCACCCGCCGTTGTCTGAACCGCTTATGTTTCAATTGCCCCTTTCCACACATCCTTTACGGCAGCTAGTTCCGTAAAAAGGGAGAGTGACTTATTTGCGCCCAGTTGCTCCACGCCGCTGTTGTTGCACTCTCTCTCTCACACATATACACACACACACGCACGTACTTGCCTCACTCTCTCACACACATTCATGTCTCTCTATCACATTCACATACATTCACCCCCCCCCCCGCCCCCCCCAAAACACACATGCTCATCCTCCTCTTTGGAAGCCCAATTCCTCTTTTGCTGCTGGCTCCATTCTCAGCATCAAATCTTGCTGTTGGCTGCAGGTTTTTCTGCCCAGCCGAATGGTATAAATAAATTGGGCTAATCAGAGAAAAACCTCTCAGATCAGTGGATCTTCATTGACTGACCAGTCAGCCTATGAGAATTTAGTGCTCCAAGAGGCCTTGTTCTGATTGGCCTATTTCTATCATTATTTTTGAAACTGGTCAGATGCTCCTTTTGAACCGGTGTTTGCCGGTCACGTGGCAACCGCCAGTTCCGCAGGCACCCTAGAGACTACTTACGGAACCCCGGGGGTCGGTGGACCCCAGTTTGGGAAACCCTGATCTAGGACATTGATGAAACTACACCTGGAGAACTGTACAAAGTGTTGGCCTCCATAATTAAGGAAGGATATAAATGCATTGAAGACAGCACAGCGAATGAGGCTGAGAAAATTGGCCACATACCCTTTGGTGTTTAGAAGAAGGTGATGTGATGTCACTGACTCATGGAAGATTCTGAACGGGTTTGACAGGGTGAACACTGAGAGGCTCTTTCCTTGGCTGGGAAATCTAGATCACAAGGGGAACAGTCTGAACATAAGGGGTTGATCATTTTGGACTGAGCTGAGGCTACGTTTATTCACTGTCTCGTGATCTTTGGAATTCTCTACCCCAGGCAGTTATGGATGTTGCGTTGTTGAATATATTTCAAGCTCGGAGAGAGATTTTTGGTCTCTCGGGGAATCAAGGGATATGAGGAGCAGGTGGGAGTGGAGTTAAGGCAGGAAATCAGCCATAATCATATTGAGTGGCAGAGCAAGCTGGAGGGGCTGTATGGTCTACTCTTGATCCTTCTTATGTTTCTATGTTTTTATTCAGGAAGCAAATAGAAAGTATTTCTCTTCAAGCCAAATGAATAAATTGCGTGCGTGTGTGAAGTGAGTCCATGGCACATATTCTGTGCAAAATCCATCAACGTTATTTTATTTCTGTGTCTCTGCAAGATACTGCTGAGTAAAGACAATAAAGTCAAGGATAGGACACACACATCTTTAGCTGGATTATCCCAATGGAAGGGGGAAGTAGACATGGGGCGCGATTCTCCCATGGGAGAATCGGTGTGTATGCCACTTTTTCCCACGGCGTCAATCCGACGCCGTTCCGCCATTCTCCCAACCGGCGAGAACGGCGTCATCGAGGTCGGCGCCGCGCATGCCGGAAAATCGGCGAGCAAGTAATATATGCGATTCTCCCTGTCCCCCACTATTCAGCGGACTAGATGAGCAGAAGACCCAACGGCGTGACCCCGGGTCATGCCTTCGCCATTCACCCCTACTAAACAAATTCGTCAGCCAGTCGATGATGGTGGGTGGGGGGTGCGGGGGGGTTTCTGATGTGTATGTCATGATTCCCCATGGGGAGGGGGTGTTTGTGGGGTGGGGGCTTGGGGGGGGGTGAGGACAGGGCTAAGGGGGATGGGGTGTGGGAAGGAGGAGGGGGTGGAGGAAGGAGTAGAGGGAAGGGGGAGGGGTTGGGGGAATGAGAAGGGGGAGGGGGTGGGGGAAAGAGGAGAGGGAAAGGGGAGGGGTTGGGGGAAGGAGTAGAGGGAGGGGGGAGGGGTTGGGTGAATGAGAAGGGGGAAGGGGGAGGGGGTGGGGGAATGAGTAGAGGGAGGGGGTGGGGTTGGTGGAATGAGAAGGGGGAGGGGGTGGGGGAAGGTGGAGGGGGTGGGGGAAGGAGTAGAGGGAGGGGGGTGGGGTTGGTGGAATGAGAAGGGGGAGGGGGTGGGGGAAGGAGTAGAGGGAAAGGGGAGGGGGTAGGAGAAGGGGGAAGTGGGAGGGGTGGGAGAAGGAGTAGAGGGAGGGGGGAGGGGTTGGTTGAATGGGGAGGGGGTGGGGGAAGGAGAAGGGGAGGGGGTGGGGGAAGGAGAAGGGGGAAGGGGAATGGGGTGGGGAAGGAGTAGAGGGAAGTGGAGGGGTTGGGGGAAGGAGTAGAGGGAAGCGGATGGGTGGGGAAGTGTGAAGGGGGAAGGGGGAGGAGTTGGGGGAAGGAGTAGAGGGAAGGAGGAGGGGGTAGGGGAATGAGTAGAGGGAAGGATGAGGGGGTGGGGCAAATGATGCCACCATTCTGTCGGGAGGAGAGGCCTCCAAGGGTACCCGCGGGACCGACACCCCAGCTGGAGTGCCATGGCAGGACGGTGGCGAAGACACACTTCTAAGTTCAGGTCATGGTGATGGCCTGAGGCCTCTGGCGCTGCAGTGAGGAGGGACGGGGTGAACTGGGTGGGAGACGGATTCTGTGGGCAGGTGTAACGGTGCTTGCGTGAATGAACCGTAAGCAGGCAGCTGGGGCAACCATGTATTCAAAAGGGCCCTGGCTGCTTACGTGCCAAAGCGCCCTCCTTACAAATGTCATTGTCTCTCCCTCCCAAAACCCCCCCCCCCCCTCCCCCTCCCTCTAGTTCGTATGTTTTCACAACAGCCAGCAATGTTTGCCGCCGTGGCGGCAGCGCCTGCCCTGCAGATAGCCATTCGGCGGGGCCGACCCAGGCGGCTCAGTGAAGCTGCTGCAGAGGTGGATGCAGCAGAGGGACTGGCTGCAGAGGGCCCCGTGCCAGGCGCTCATGCTGCAGGCCCTCACGCCCGACAGGTCCAAGAGGAGGCGGAGGGCGACAATGACCTCCACATCGTCAGGAAGGAAAAGGTCGACAAATCAGATCCTGATGGGGCACCAGGGGAGGAGCACGAGCAGGTGGTCGGGCCAAGGCGGCGGAGGCGCCCTATGCGGCCTCGTGTGTGCCAAGACCGCATTTCGTTCCAGGACCTTACGGGCGCGGCATGCAGGAGGAAACTCAGATTGAGCCGTGAGATGGTGACACATATATGCCACCTAATGGCGCACCTGGCACCATGTGGAACGGGGGGAGGACATGCCATACTGGTGAGAGTGAAGGCCGTGGATTCCCTCAATCTTTTTGCAACGGGGTCCTTCCAGGCGCCAAGCGAGGACCTCTCTGGAATCTCTCAGACATCGGTGCACCGGTGCATCCGCGCCGTTACCGACGGCCTCTATGCCATCGCGGAAAGATACAGTGATTTCCCGGAGGACCACGCATGCCAGGCTGCCGGCAGTGGAATTCACCTCAGTGGCCGGGATCCCGATGGTCCAGGGAGTCATTGATGGGGTGCACGTCAACCTGCGTCCACCCTCGGTGAACAGGGACGTTTTCCTGAACAGGAAGGGGAACTATTCTATGAATTCCAGGTGGTCTGCGACCATCGAAAGAGAATAATGCACGTGTGAGCCCAATACCCGGGCAGCGTGCATGACGCCTTCATACTGGTGCAGTCATTCATACCCACTATTTTCGAGGGACACCCACCCCGGATGAGGGGCTGGTTGCTGGGCGACAGGGCTTACGCGTTGCGGCCGTGGCTGATGACGCCTATACGAGGCCACAGGCCAACGCGGAGACCCGCTACAATGAGGCCCATGCTGCAACCAGGGGTGTTGTGGAGAGGTGCTTCGGCCTCCTCAAATTGAGATTCCGGTGCCTGGACCGCTCTGGAGGCGCTCTGCAGTACCACCCCAACAGGGTCGGAAGAATTTTTGTGGCCTGCTGCGTTTTGCACAACATTGCCCAACAGAGGGGCAATGTCATGGAGGAGGATGCACCAGGTGAGCCCGATGAGGGCGATTCTCCGAAGATGAGGAGGAGGAGGAGGGGGAGGATGGGGAGGCGGCGGGGCACAGACACCATTGGAGTGCAGGATATGGCCGGGAGGCCGCACGACGCCACCGGCTGGGACAGTGAGCATGCAAAGCGTTGATTGCCGCACGTTTCACACAGTAGGGGGAGGGCATAGTTGTGCAGGGCACTTGCACCGTCGATCATGCACAAAGGCACCACCCAACCTCCCCCACCTCCCGCACCATCGCACAACCCTACCACCCACAGCACCACTCTAACAGCAACCTACACCTGCGGCACATCACAAATTTTGTTACACATTTACTTCTGTCAGCGGGTGTGATCAGTGCCATGTTGGATGATGACAACCTGCTCTGCGATGAGCTGTGAGTTCCGGATCGCTACAGAATGTCTGACTCTTGGCCATATCTGAACCCTCCACCTCAGTGTTCCCTTTATACGTCACGGACACTCCATCACATGTCCATGTGGGGCAGCTGCCGTCTGTGTGCTGAGGGTGATGGCATGCTTGGGGTCGGGGGTGGGGCGTCGGGGGGTGTGGGGGGGGGGGCACACCGGGCCTCACCGTTGTAATGAACTTCGAACACCATCATCAACCGGTCCCCCTCACAACCCCCTCAGGCACCGGACAGAGGACAGACGCATCTAGGTTTGGTGTACCAACTTTAATAGTGACATTCAAAGACCAGTGCCCTAGCCCCTATAACCTGTGCCCTGCACTCGTGCCAACTTACTACTTGTCTAACGTTTTGGCCTTAGTACTACATCTAGGTGTTTCCCAGATGGTATAGCAGGAGTGGAGGCGGACTGCTGAGAATCCTGCCCTTCGACGTGGCTCCCCGTCGGCGCGCGCTTCCTGGGGCGGCCCGGCCTGGATGGGCCTGGCTGCTCGGCGGGTGTGCTGGATGGCGTGATGCCAACCTGCTCTGCCCGCTGCCCACCAGATGCGCCAGGGACAGAATGGAGGGAGTCCAAGTGTTCTGGTCCCTCTCTTGCTGGTGTAACCGGGACGAGCACTGGAACCTCCGCCTCCCTCGGGGAGCCCGGTGGTCCCCGGGCCTCTCTATGGGATGGTGGTGTGCTCGAAGACAAGCGCCATTGCACCACCAACACCTGGCACTGCCAGTCCTGGAGGCCCGCTGTAGAATCGACCAGGGTCTGAACGGTCCCAGCGATGGAGCTCAGGGAGTGCGACATCCCTGTCAGGGACTGTGCTACCTCCCGCTGGGATTGTGCGACGCCATCCAGCACATGGGCAAGGCCGCCGATGCTCTCAGCGGTGGCCTGCTGGGACAGGGCCAGACCCCGGAGCGCGGCGGCAATGTCCAGCTGGCTTTGGCGCATGGCTGCCTGTGAGAGGGCAGCCCTGTCGTGGGCCACGGATGACGCGTGCACAGTAAGCCCCACGCCTTGAAGAGCCTGACCCATGGCCGAAACCGTTGCCCCCATTGCCTCCATCGCGGACGTCACCCATGCGATGTCGGCCTGGGTGGCAGCCATGACCGGCACCACTCGCTGCTCATGGACACGGATGGACTCCTCCAGCTGCATCTGCAGTTGCCGGAAGACAGCCGTCATCCCGTTGCATTTGCATCCCCAGGGACAATACATCAGGTCTGTGGGTGCGTCTGGCAAGTCCAGGAACCCGGGAACCATCTGGACGGCAGCTGGGTGCTGGGCCTGGGCTGCCCTCCGACCATCCAGCCCGTCGGCTGCTCCTACCTCGGGTCGGATGTGTGGTGACCACCAATCAGTGACCCAGAAGCCTCATCACTTACTTGCCCAACCGAGGTGAGTGTATCTGCAATGGTTGAAGTGGTGGGTGACAGCAGTGTCGCAGACGCTAGGTCTACATCTGTCCCTGGTCTGGGGTATCCTGGCTCGAACCTTGGCCCGGTGCATTTAGCCCACGGCCCATGTCCGGATCCGTGTCCCTGTCCTTCGTCTGTCGCAACGTCCTCTGTGTGTCACTGTCCTAAGGGGCTGTCCTGTCGCCGTCACTGTCCTGGCTCGCTGTGCCCTCCTCGTCCGTCTCACTGTCATCTGTGTCATGACTGTCCATCCTGACGTCTCTGTCTATCCTCTGTGCATCGCCCTTCGGTGGCCCAGCCTCAGAAGATGCCCCTCCTGTCCGTGATCCTTCCCCTTTGTTCCGTGCGTCCCTGTGGCCAGAAGAGGCAGGAGCTGGATGGCGGCGGAGTGAATGAGCAGTTCCAGGACGGTGATCTTCTGGCCCTGGAGAACACAAAAAGGCACTTATCGTTAGACACGCGAGGTCGTTTGTGAGGGGTTGGAGGGGGCAGTGTGAGGGTGTGGACTGTGAGGGTGGTGGAGTGTGAGACGGTGGGGTATGAGGGTGTGGACTGTGCAGGTGGTGGAGTGTGAGGCAGTGGGGTGTAAGGGGGGTGGAACATAAGAACATAAGAACTAGGAGCAGGAGTAGGCCATCTGGACCCTCGAGACTGCTCCACCATTCAATGAGATCATGGCTGATCTTTTGTGGACTCAGCTCCACCTTCCGGCCCGAACGCCATAACCCTTAATCCCTTTATTCTTAAAAAAACTATCTATCTTTATCTTAAAAACATTTAATGAAGGAGCCTCTACTGCTTCACTGGGCAAGGAATTCCATACATTCACAACCCTTTGGGTGAAGAAGTTCCTCCTAAACTCAGTCCTAAATCTACTTCCCCTTATTTTGAGGCTATGCCCCCTAGTTCTGCTTTCACCCGCCAGTGGAAACAACCTACCCGCATCTATCCTATCTATTCCCTTCATAATCTTATATGTTTCTATAAGATCTCCCCCTCATCCTTCTAAATTCCAACGAGTACAGTCCCAGTCTACTCACCCTCTCCTCGTAATCCAACCCCTGCAGCTCTGGGATAAACCTAGTGAATCTCCTCTGCACACCCTCCAGTGCCAGTACGTCCTTTCTCAAGTAAGGAGACCAAAACTGAACACAATACTCCAGGTGTGGCCTCACTATCACCTTATACAATTGCAGCAGAACCTCCCTAGTCTTAAACTCCATCCCTCTAGCAATGAAGGACAAAATTCCATTTGCCTTCTTAATCACCTGTTGCACCTGTAAACCAACTTTTTGCGACTCATGCACTAGCACACCCAGATCTCTCTGCACAGCAGCATGTTTTAATATTTTATCATTTAAATAATAATCCCTTTTGCTGTTATTCCTCCCAAAATGGATACCCTCACATTTGTCAACATTGTATTCCATCTGCCAGACCCTAGCCCATTCACTTAGCCTATCCAAATCCCTCTGCAGACTTCCAGTATCCTCTGCACTTTTTGCTTTACAACTTATCTTAGTGTCGTCTGCAAACTTGGACACATTGCCCTTGGTCCCCAACTCCAAATCATCTATGTAAATTGTTAACAGCTGTGGGCCCAACACTGATCCCTGAGGGATACCGCTAGCTATTGATTGCCAACCAGAGAAACACCCATTAATCCCCACTTTTTGCTTTCCATTAATTAACCAGTCCTCTATCCATGCTACTACTTTCCCCTTAATGCCATGCATCTTTATCTTATGCAGCAACCTTTGATGTGGCACCTTGTCAAAGGCTTTCTGGAAATCCAGATATACCACATCCCCGTTATCTACCTCACTATTAATGTCCTCAAAGACTTCCACTCAATTAGTTAGGCACGACCTGCCCTTTATGAACCCATGCTGCGTCTGCCCAATGGGACAATTTCCATCCAGATGCCTCGTTATTTTTTCCTTGATGATAGATTCCAGCATCTTCCCTACTACCGAAGTTAAGCTCACTGGCCTATAATTACCCACTTTCTGCCTACCTCCTTTTTTAAACAGTGGTGTCACATTTGCTAATTTCCAATCTGCCGGGACCACCCCAGAGTCTAGTGAATTGTGGTAAATTATCACTAGTGCATTTGCAATTTCCCTAGCCATCTCTTTTAGCACTCTGGGATGCATTCCATCAGGTCCAGGTGACTTGTCTATCTTTAGCCCCATTAGCTTGCCCATCACTACCTCCTTGGTGATAACAATCCTCTCAAGGTCCTCACCTGTCACAGCCTCATTTCCATCAGTCACTGGCATGTTATTTGTGTCTTCCACTGTGAAGACCGATCCAAAAAACCTGTTCAGTTCCTCAGCCATTTCCTCATCTCCCATTATTAAATCTCCCTTCTCATCCTGTAAAGGACCAATATTTACCTTAGCCACTCTTTTTTGTTTTATATATTTGTAGAAACTGTTACTATCTGTTTTTATATTCTGAGCAAGTTTACTCTCATAATCTATCTTACTCTTCTTTATAGCTTTTTTAGTAGCTTTCTGTTGCCCCCTAAAGATTTCCCAGTCCTCTAGTCTCCCACTGATCTTTGCTACTTTGTTTGTTTTTTCCTTCAATTTGATACTCTCCCTTATTTCCTTAGATATCCACGGTCGATTTTCCCTCTTTTTACCGTCCTTCCTTTTTGTTGGTATAAACCTTTGCTGAGCACTGTGAAAAATCACTTGGAAGGTTCTCCACTGGTCCTCAACTGTTTAACCATAAAGTCTTTGCTCCCAATCTACCTTCGCTAGTTCTTCTCTCATCCCATAGTAATCTCCTTTGTTTAAGCACAAAACACTAGTGCTTGATTTTACCTTCTCACCCTCCATCTGTATTTTAAATTCCACCATATTGTGATCGCTCCTTTCGAGAGGATCCCTAACTATGAGATCCTGAATCAATCCTGTCCCATTACACAGGACTAGATCTAGGACCGCTTGTTCCCTCGTAGGTTCCATTACATACTGTTCTAGGAAACTAGCGCGGATACATTCTATAAACTCCTCCTCAAGGCTGCCTTGACCGACCTGGTTAAACCAATCGACATGTAGATTAAAATCCCCCATGATAATTGCTGTACCATTTCTACATGCATCAGTTATTTCTTTGTTTATTACCTGCCCCACCATAATGTTACTATTTGGTGGCCTCTTGACTACTCCTATCAGTGACTTTTTCGCCTTACTATTCCTGATTTCCACCCAAATGGATTCAACCTTATCCTCCATAGCACCGATGTCATCCCTTACTGTTGCCCGGATGTCATCCTTAAATAACAGAGCTACACCACCTCCCTTACCATCCACTCTGTCCTTCCGAATAGTTTGATACCCTCGGCTATTTAACTCCCAGTCATGACCATCCTTTAACCATGTTTCAGTAATGGCCACTAAATCATAGTCATTCGCGATGATTTACACCATCAACTCATTTACCTTATTCCGAATACTACGAGCATTCAGGTAAAGTACACTTATGTTGGCTTTTTTACCTCTGTTCTGAATCTTAACACCTCGATCAGTAACCTCGCCTAAGTTATATTTCTTCTTCACCTTTCTCCTAATTTTCCTTGTCGTTGAAACCATATCTTCATGTAACAACCTGCCGCATCGCTTACCATTAATGTTTTCACTTCCCGTTTTATTCCTTTTAGCATTCCTGGTCCTATTCACTGAGCTCCCCTCAGTCACTGTACCTTGTACTGTCGCCCTTTTTGATTTTTGACTATGGCTTCTCTGCCTTACACTTTCCCCCTTACTGCCTTTTGTTTCTGTCCCTGTTTTACTACATTCCAACTTCCTGCATCGGTTCCCATCCCCCTGCCACATTAGTTTAAACTCGCCCCAACAGCTCTAGGACATCGATTCCAGTCCTGCCCAGGTGCAGACCGTCCGGTTTGTACTGGTCCCACCTCCCCCAGAACCGGTTGCAATGTCCCAGGAATTTGAATCCCTCCCTCTTGCACCATCTCTCGAGCCACGCATTCATCCTATCTATCCTGACATTCCTACTCTGACTAGCTCATGGCACTGGTAGCAATCCTGAGATTACTACCTTTGAGGTCCTACTTTTTAGTTTAACTCCTAACTCCCTAAATTCAGCTTGCAGGACCTCATCCCGTTCTTTACCTATATCGTTGGTGCCTATGTGCACCACGACAGCTGGCTGTTCACCCTCTCCCCCCCCCCCTCCAGAATGTCCGAGACATCCTTGAACCTTGCACCAGGGAGGCAACAGACCATCCTGGAGTCTCGATTGCGTCCGCAGAACCGCCTGTCTATTCCCCTTACAATTGCGTCCCCTATCACTATAGCCCTGCCATTTTTCTTCCTGCCCAGCTGCGCAGCAGAGCCAGCCACGTGCTATGAACCTGGCTGCTGTTGCCTTCCCCTGGTGAGCCATCTCCCTCAACAGTATCCAAAGCGGTATATCTGTTTTGCAGGGAGATGACCGCAGAGGACACCTGCACTGCCTTCCTACTCTTGCTCTGTCTTTTGGTCACTCATTTTCTATCTCCCTCAGTACCTTTCACCTGCGGTGTGACGAACTCGCTAAACGTGCTATCCACGCGTCCTCAGCATCGCGGATGCTCCAAAGTGAGTCCATCCGCAGCTCCAGAGCCGTCAAGCAGTCTAACAGGAGCTGCAACTGGACACACTTCTTGCACGTGAAGGAGCCAGGGACAATGGATGTGTCCCTGAGCTCCCACATCGCACACGAGGAGCATGACACGGGTCTGAGATCTCCTGCCATGTCTTAAACCTTCGGTTAACTTCAATTTCCCCCCCAAAAATTTAAAAAATAAATAAACAACGAAGAAAAAAATAAATAAATATACCAATGAAAAGAAACAGAAAATCAGAAACACTACTTATCAGTCGCTTACCAGGGATAAAAAGCACTTCCTCCACATCCAGCTTCGAATTCCCACCTAGATTCAAATTCCCAAACTCACTCTTGGTTCTGTCTTAATCTGGCTGTGTCTTCCCTGGCTCACTGGGAGAAGTGTGAGGGGGGTGGAGTGTGAGGGGGGTGGAGTGTGAGGGAGGTGGAGTGTGAGGGGGGTGGAGTGTGAGGGGGGTGGAGTGTGAGGGGGGTGGAGTGTGAGGGGGGTGGAGTGTGAGGGGGGTGGAGTGTGAGGGGGGTGGAGTGTGAGGGGGGTGGAGTGTGAGGGGGGTGGAGTGTGAGGGGGGTGGAGTGTGAGGGGGGTGGAGTGTGAGGGGGGTGGAGTGTGAGGGGGGTGGAGTGTGAGGGGGGTGGAGTGTGAGGGGGGTGGAGTGTGAGGGGGGTGGAGTGTGAGGGGGGTGGAGTGTGAGGGGGGTGGAGTGTGAGGGGGGTGGAGTGTGAGGGGGGTGGAGTGTGAGGGGGGGGAGTGTGAGGGGGGTGGAGTGTGGAGGGGGTGGAGTGTGGAGGGGGTGGAGTGTGGAGGGGGTGGAGTGTGGAGGGGGTGGAGTGTGGGGGGGGTGGAGTGTGGGGGGGGTGGAGTGTGGGGGGGGTGGAGTGTGGGGGGGGTGGAGTGTGGGGGGGGTGGATTGTGAGGGGGTGGAGTGTGAGGGGGGTGGAGTGTGGGGGGGGTGGAGTGTGGGGGGGTGGAGTGTGGGGGGGGTGGAGTGTGGGGGGGGTGGAGTGTGGGGGGGGTGGAGTGTGGGGGGGGGTGGAGTGTGGGGGGGGGCGGGAGTGTGGGGGGGGCGGGAGTGTGGGGGGGGCGTGAGTGTGTGGGGGGGGCGTGAGTGTGTGGGGGGGGCGGGAGTGTGTGGGGGGGGCGAGGGTAGTGTGTGGGGGGGGCGAGGGTAGTGTGTGGGGGGGGCGGGAGTGTGTGGGGGGGGCGTGAGTGTGTGGGGGGGGCGTGAGTGTGTGGGGGGGGCGTGAGTGTATGGGGGGGCGGAAGTGTGTGGGGGGGGGCGGGAGTGTGGGGGGGTGGGGGGCGGGAGTGTGGAGGGGGTGGGGGTAGGGGTAATGATGGGCTGAGGGACTGTACGCAGACAGGGGATTCTAATTTGGTGCTGCGCCTCTGACCTGGCATGGCGCTACCTCCCGGCTGGCGGCTCCTCCAGCGAGGCCCAGAGCCCTCTACTCGTAGACGGTGAGGGGGTGGAGCTCAGGTGATCCCCCTCCGGTTCTTGAACGCTCCCTGTGGTTGCAAGCAGTCTTACCCTGTGGAGGGGTGGGGGAACTCAGGGTTAGGTGGCCATCAGCAGGACGCACACATGTTAGTGTGGTGATATGCATCACTGTAAATACACAAGGGGTTAATGTAAACACACTACAACTAAGTAAACACTGGAGTGAGCACCAGAGACAACATGACACACATCATGCGCAGTGGAGGGAGTCTCTTCCGCCTCCGCCATGGTGGAAACCGTGGCGGATGCGGAAGGGAAAGAGTGCCCCCGCGGCACAGGCCCGCCCGCGGATCGTTGCGCCCCGGTCGCGGGCCAGGCCACCGTGGGGGCACCCCCCGGGGCCAGATTGCCCTGCGCCACCCCCAGGGCCCCGGAGCCTTGTCCCGCCGGTAAGAAAGGTACTTTAATTTACGCCGGCGGGACAGGCAATTTATCGGCGGGACTTCGGCCCATCCGGGCCGGAGAATCGAGCGGGGGGGGGGCCCGCCAACTGGTGCGGCCCGATTCCCGCCCCCGCCGAATATCCGGTACCGGAGACTTCGGCAACCGGCGGGGGCGGGATTCACGGCAGCCCCCGGCGATTCTCCAACCCGGCGGGGGGTCGGAGAATGACGCCCCTGGATTGTAGTTTTAGGGTACGGGAGAATGAGAGTATAGAGGTCAGGAGCACAGATTTGACTTCGCAGGAGTGGGCCAGTGTTCAGGTAGGTGGTTTGAAGTGTGTCTACTTCAATGCCAGGAGTATACAACATAAGGTAGGGGAACTGGCAGCATGGGTTGGTACCTGGGACTTCGATGTTGTGGCCATTTCGGAGACATGGATAGAGCAGGGACAGGAATGGATGTTGCAGGTTCCGGGGTTTAGGTGTTTTAGTAAGCTCAGAGAAGGAGGCAAAAGAGGGGGAGGTGTGGCGCTGCTAGTTAAGAACAGTATTACGGTGGCGGAGAGGATGCAAGATGGGGACGCTTCTTCCGAGGTAGTATGGGCTGAGGTTAGAAACAGGAAAGGAGAGGTCACCCTGTTGGGAGTTTTCTATAGGCCTCCAAATAGTTCTAGGGATGTAAGGGAAAGGATGGCGAAGATGATTCTGGATAAGAGCGAAAGTAACAGGGTAGTTATGGGAGACTTTAACTTTCCAAATATTGACTGGAAAAGATATAGTTCGAGTACATTAGATGGGTTTTTTTTTGTACAATGTGTGCAGGAGGGTTTCCTGACACAACATGTTGACAGGCCAACAAGAGGCGAGGCCACTTTGGATTTGGTTTTGGGTAATGAACCAGGCCAGGTGTTGGATTTGGAGGTAGGAGAGCACTTTGGGGACAGTGACCACAATTCGATGACGTTTACGTTAGTGATGGAAAGAGATAAGTATACACCGCAGGGCAAGAGTTATAGCTGGGGGAAGGGCAATTATGATGCCATTAGACATGACTTGGGGGGGATAGGTTGGAGAAGTAGGCTGCAAGTGTTGGGCACACTGGATAAGTGGAGCTTGTTCAAGGAACAGCTACTGCGTGTTCTTGATAAGTCTGTACCGGTCAGGCAGGGTGGAAGGCGTCGAGCGAGGGAACCGTGGTTTACCAAAGAAGTGGAATCTCTTGTTAAGAGGAAGAAGGAGGCCTATGTGAAGATGAGGTGTGAAGTTTCAGTTGGGGCGATTGATAGTTACAAGGTAGCGAGGAAGGATCTAAAGAGAGAGCTAAGACGAGCAAGGAGGGGACATGAGAAGTATTTGGCAGGTCGGATCAAGGAAAACCCAAAAGCGTTCTATAGGTATGTCAGGAATAAAAGAATGACTAGGGTAAGAGTAGGGCCAGTCAAGGACAGTTGTGTGTGGAGTCTGAAGAGATAGGCGAGATACTAAATGAATATTTTTCGTCAGTATTCACTCAGGAAAAAGATAATGTTGTGGAGGAGAATGCTGAGACCCAGGCTATTAGAATAGATGGCATTGAGGTACGTAGGGAAGAGGTGTTGGCAATTCTGGACAGGCTGAAAATAGATAAGTCCCCGGGGCCTGTTGGGATTTATCCTAGGATTCTCTGGGAAGCCAGGGAAGAGATTGCTGGGCCTTTGGCTTTGATTTTTATGTCATCATTGGCTACAGGAATAGTGCCAGAGGACTGGAGGAGAGCAAATGTGGTCCCTTTGTTCAAGAAGGGGAGTAGAGACAACCCCGGCAACTATAGACCGGTGAGCCTCACGTCTGTAGTGGGGAAAGTCTTGGAGGGGATTATAAGAGACAAGATTTATAATCATCTAGATAGGAATAATATGATCAGGGATAGTCAGCATGGCTTTGTGAAGGGTAGGTCATGCCTCACAAACCTTATCGAGTTCTTTGAGAAGGTGACTGAACAGGTAGACGAGGGTAGAGCAGTTGATGTGTATATGGATTTCAGTAAAGCGTTTGATAAGGTTCCCCACGGTAGGCTATTGCAGAAAATACGGAGGCTGGGGATTGAGGGTGATTTAGAGATGTGGATCAGAAATTGGCTAGCTGAAAGAAGACAGAGGGTGGTGGTTGATGGGAAATGTTCAGAATGGAGTTCAGTTACAAGTGGCGTACCACAAGGATCTGTTCTGGGGCCGTTGCTGTTTGTCATTTTTATCAATGACCAAGAGGAGGGCGCAGAAGGGCGGGTGAGTAAATTTGCAGATGACACTAAAGTCGGTGGTGTTGTCGACAGTGCGGAAGGATGTAGCAGGTTACAGAGGTAAGCTGCTGAGCTGGGCTGAGAGGTGGCAAATGGAGTTTAATGTAGAGAAGTGTGAGGTGATTCACTTTGGAAGGAATAACAGGAATGCGGAATATTTGGCTAATGGTAAAGTTCTTGGAAGTGTGGATGAGCAGAGGGATCTAGGTGTCCATGTACATAGATCCCTGAAAGTTGCCACCCAGGTTGATAGGGTTGTGAAGAAGGCCTATGGAGTGTTGGCCTTTATTGGTAGCGGGATTGAGTTCCGGAGTCATGAGGTCATGTTGCAGCTGTACAAAACTCTGGTACGGCCGCATTTGGAATATTGCGTACAGTTCTGGTCACCGCATTATAGGAAGGACGTGGAAGCTTTGGAGCGGGTGCAGAGGAGATTTACCAGGATGTTGCCGGGTATGGAGGGAAAATCTTATGCGGAAAGGCTGATGGACTTGAGGTTGTTTTCGTTAGAGAGAAGAAGGTTAAGAGGAGATTTAATAGAGGCATACAAAATGATCAGGGGGTTAGATAGGGTGGACAGTGAGAGCCTTCTCCCGCGGATGGAAATGGCTAGCACGAGGGGACATTGCTTTAAACTGAGGGGTAATAGATATAGGACAGAGGTCAGAGGTAGGTTCTTTACGCAAAGAGTGGTGAGGCTGTGGAATGCCCTACCTGCAACAGTAGTGAACTCGCCAACATTGAGGGCATTTAAAAGTTTATTGGATAAGCATATGGATGATAATGGCATAGTGTAGGTTAGATGGCTTTTGTTTCGGTGCAACATCGTGGGCCGAAGGGCCTGTACTGCGCTGTAACGTTCTATGTTCTATGTTCTAAAACACAATTCTTTCACTTGGAACGACAGCACAATGCCTGAACTTCGACCAGTAACTGAAAGTAACCTCCGCAGAACCCTGCAACAAGCAGTTAGCACCGTCTTAAAAGATGATTTAGTCCTTGAAGACTACGACTCGGAAGATGATTTCATCATTGGACGTGGTGACCTCAGTACCAAATTCACACCGCAACGAGATGCGTTGTACATTGAGAATCCGACACAGACATGGACGAGTTCTTTGGATTTGAGAATCCTCAGCCCAGCACAGACGACATCCTAACCCAGAAGTGCAGGATTCTGCTGCGGCCTGACACCAAGAGACAGAGAGCGGTACAAGCCCACAGAGAGCGGCCTGATGCCAAGAGTCAGAGAGCAGTCCAAGCCCACAGAGAGTGGCATGACGCCACACCAGTGGACCACGCACCACGAACAGTGCTCCACGCACCACAAAGAGACCCCGGCTCCACAGAGTGGTCCACCTACCACGAAGAGACCCCGGCTCCACACAGAGAGCGGTCCACGCACCACAAATAGTCCCCGACTCCACACAGAGAGTAGTCCACACACCACAAAGAGACCCCGACTCCACATAGAGAGTGGTCCATGCACCACAAAGATTTCCCGACTCCACACAGAGAGTGGTCCATGCACCACAAAGAGACCCCGACTCCACAGAGAGTGGTCCATGCACCACAAAGAGACCCCGACTCCACAGAGTGTGGTCCATGCACCACGAAGAGACCCCGACTCCACACAGAGAGTGGTCCATGCACCACAAAGAGACCCCGACTCCACACAGAGAGTGGTCCACGCACCACGGAGAGTCCCCGACTCCACACAGAGAGTGGTCCATGCACCACGAAGAGACCCCGGCTCCACACAGAGAGTGATGACAGACTCCACAGTGAGACCACTGCACGATTCCGTTGAGAGCGCACAGAATGACACCACAGCGAGACCACTGCATGACTCCATACAGGGAACAATGCCAGACTCCACAGAGAGAGCGATACAAGCCTCCACAGCGAGCTCGTTGACAGACTCCACGATGGAAGCAATGCAAGACTCCAGGGTGCAGTCCTTGCATGAACAAGACCATGAAGGTCTAGCAACCTTAACTGACCAAACAGCAGCAGACGATGCAAGTCTGCCACGCTCAAGTGCACAGCAAGAAGACTATGACAGTCTACCACGCTCACGTGAACAGCAAGAAGACTATGACAGTCTAACACGCTCACATGAACAACAAAGCGACTATGACAGTCCACCCAGATTATTTGAGCCACCAGCAGAAGACTCTGACAGTCTACTCAGCTCAATAACCGAGAAGAATCAGAAGACTGTGGGGGCAGCACGGTAGCCTTGTGGATAGCACAATTGCTTCACAGCTCCAAGGTCCCAGGTTCGATTCTGGCTTGGGTCACTGTCTGTGCGGAGTCTGCACATCCTCCCCGTGTGTGCGTGGGTTTCCTCCGGGTGCTCCGGTTTCCTCCCACAGTCCAAAGATGTGCGGGTTAGGTGGATTGGCCATGATAAATTGCCCTTAGTGTCCAAAATTGCCCTTAGTGTTGGGTGGGGTTACTGGGTTATGGGGATAGGGTGGCGGTGTTGACCTTGGGTAGGGTGCTCTTTCCAAGAGCAGGTGCAGACTCGATGGGCTGAATGGCCTCCTTCTGCTCTGTAAATCTATGAAAGAAGACACAGAAGGTCTTCCCACTGTATGTGCGACAAATGACGGAGGCATCGCGACTGCCATACAGGATGTGCAACATGACAGCAAGACTGACTGTTCTCCGCTAGTATATACAGAGGCACTCGACAGTCAAAGTGACGTTACTAGTGACTCCAGTGACACCACGTTAATTCAAATCTCATCCACTCGATCCTCTCCACCAGAAAATGCATTCCTGAACTTATTGACTCCGGACGGGGAGCATCAAGACACCTCAGGTGATTCAAGTGAACCTGAAATGACTCCGGACAGGGAGTGTCAAGAAACCAAAGCTGATTGAGATGAACCAGAAAGGACTCCAGACGGGGAGCATCGACAAGCCAAAGATGATTCTCGTGAACTGGACATAACTCCAGACGGGGAGCGCCAAGGAATCAAAGACGAAACGCTCAATGGAACAGCAGATGCCACAAAGGACACTGACACAAGTAACTTTGTGAAGGACTTGATTCTCCACTCGGTGTGGTCATTGAACGCAACAAACACAACAAAACCTATGAAAACAACAACAAAGACAACAACAAGAAGCGTACCAAAGGCACCAACGTCAACAACAAGCGCGACAAAACCAACAACACTGGAACAGCGACTGCTACGACATGGTACAACTCTGCAAATGCAGGACAATGTAACAGCACAGCTCCTAACATTGGCAAGAGTACAGCCATATCATGGGATGACAGCAAATCTCACCGATTCAAGTTTGCTCCACAAGCAAACCAGCTTTCAACACAGATGACATACTGCATCGCTACCACAAGCATACTCCTGATGACTTCTTGGTTCCTTAAGCACAGGGACACTGACGGCGTTCACAAGGAAATAACAACATCAACATCGACACTTCCATAACAGCACAAGAAAGCCACTTGTATCGTGTAAATTCATGAATTTTGGACTCATACATATTATTTTGTATTGTATAATCATCACTGTCATCTTGATTTGTACATGTCATCACTTATCTACCTATTTTGTTAAATTTTCTTGAACAGTGTACAGAAAATATATAACACGAAAAAAGGAGTGACGTGGTGATATACATCACTGTACATACACAAGGGGTTAATGTAAACACACTACAACTAAGTAAACACTAGTGGGAGCACCAGAGACATCATGACACACAGACATTCAACCAATAGTTCAGTAAGATAGGACACGACCAATAGGCAGTCAAGCCACCCAGAAGTGACACTACCACAAGGGGGCATTTACACAACCCATATAAAAGGACAGGGCACACATGCTCTTTCTCTTTCCACAGGTGCCACTTAGAGAGAAGGACAGGGAAAGATCAGAGCATCATACCCACCGCATGGTTTAGAGCAGACTGGTTAGTTAGACTGAGTTACTATAGCAAGATTAGCAGGAGAGTCGACGGGTGAGGGTTCCACATGTGTCTCAGGTGCAATGTCGGGCCCCAGGCCCCCCCGCGTGGGCAGGGGGGGTGGGGGGGGGACAGTGTGGGGCGTTGCCCGGGGGAATTCTCGGGGTACTTACCCTCGCAGCCCTCATGAGGTTGTGCAGTTTTTTCCTGCACTGGTCTCCCGAGCGGGAGATGTGCCCCACAGCACTGACCGCCATGCCAACCTCCCGCCATGCCGCCTGACGGTGCTGCACGGCTGCCGGTGGCCACGTCTGGGGAAAAGGATGGCCCTGCGGTCCTCTACTGCGTCTAGCAGTGTCTCTAGGTCGCTGTCCCGGAAGCGCGGAGCGACACGGCGGGGCTCAGCCATCTCCAGACTTCGGGGTCGGTGTGCCGATCGCGCACTTCATATGACACGGCGTGACGTCAACCTGGTGTCGCGCGATGACGCCACTGCTCTGGCACCACGCCCACCGCGTTTCTCGTGGCGCCGCTGCTGGCCCCTTTACTGCCCCTGAATCGGTCGCGGCGGAGGCCGTTTCGCACCGTCGTGAAAAGCGACACGTTCACGACGACGCGGACACTTAGTCCCGCGATCAGAGAATCGCGCCCCACAGTGTCCACCGTAAATAAAGAGTAATGGTTTTAACAAACTACGGTCTCAAGCAACTTAATTTGGAAGAATAGCTAAAAATACCCATTTTCACCCCGAACACCTGATGAAACACTCAGGGTATTGTCTCTTTCTCCTTGTTGGTTCCCCTCCCACTTGACACTGCTCCTGATGCCTGGAGTTAACCCTTTCTGCACAGAGTGCTGCTCCTCACATCCAGTAGCCTCGATTTCCGAGGGTGCAGTAGCCAGTCCCATTTGCATCCTTCCTTGTGCTCAGCTGAAGTTCAGTCAGCAGTATCCAGCTCCCTGGTGCACGAGCGTTGACAGAAGGATGATGAATTGTGTAACTTACAAAGTTCTGAATTCTGGCACCGCCCCTGACCTGTAATTAAACTTTATCTACAAAGGGACTTAAAGACACTGAGGGAGGGATTCTCCATCAAGCGATGCTGGAATTGCGAAACACGTTCGGGCGGAGAATCTCGCATCAGCCGAAAATCGAGGGTAGCGCCAGGCGACAAATGGTCCTCGACAGTGGCGTGAATGCGTTCTACGCCACACACCAGCGTGGGCATGCAAATTGTACAGTAAATACCATTGGCATATCATTAATGGGCTCGCCCCGGCATTCCCCTGGCCTCCCGTGATGCTCCACCTCCACCAGGAGGAATTACCAATAGCGAGGTTCACTTGTGGTATTTAAAATCGGGAAACCGACACCATGGTTGCTGAGGGAGAGAGAGGAGATAAGATATGTTCCCAAAGGTGCAGCTGTGGGCTGCCAGTCCTGCTGCTGGCTGGTGGGGGGGCATCCGCCAGGGCCACATAGTGTAGTGGGGGGTGGCCAGGGGATGAGCCTTCGTGTCACGGTGTCCCCCCGGTCAGGGGTGACCAGGCACAGACTGCCATTGCCATGGCCTGCAAGGCAGCCACTTTGCAGTGCACCATAGCCCGTAGTTGTGCAGAGCGCCATTGGGCGTATGGGTGCCCCCACCACACAAGGCCACCTCCCAAGGAGCTGAGGTGCCATCCTGCTGATGGGCCCCCATGTGTCCCCTCCGAAGGGTGACGCTACAGTAGATCCCGCAGGAGGGCACAGGACAGGTGCAGGTCAGGGCCATCATTTAGTCCATTGGATCTGGGTGGGCAGGGGAGTATTCACCATGCGAACATGTCTGCCTTTCACCCCCCTGCAGAGAATGGTTGGCATCTGCTGTGCCGCCGCAGACTTGACAGTTTCACTGTGGCTGTACGAGCAGGTGTTACTCGCGGAGAACCCTGCAGAACAGGATCCTGCCCAAGCGGAGCAGAGGCCAGCCAGTGAGGGCGGAGAGCCGGTCATCCAACAGGCCTTGTGTGTACGGGCAGCACCTATCATTTGAGGACCTGTCGGACCGAGCGTGTTGCCAAAGACTCTGGCAGAACAGAAGGACCGTGGGACATCTGCCGCATCATGGCGCATCTGGAAGCGCAGGGGTATGGAAGAGGACACCCGATCCCAGTGGCTGTCAAGGTGATGGTTGTCCTGAACTTCTACGCAACGGGGTCCTTCCAGGTGCGAGTGGGGACCTGTCTGGGATCTCACAGAGCTCGGTGCACAGGTGCATCCATGTGGTAACAGTAGGGCAATCCAGGGGGTGTACTCCTCTATACCCATCCTATCTATGTGTTTGTCAAGATGCCTTTTGAACGCCGTTAATGTATCTGTTTCCACAACCTCCCCTGGCAACACGTTCCAGGCACTCACCACCCGCTGCCTCGCACATCACCTATAAACTTTGCCCCATGGACCTTAAACCTATGTCCCCTGGTGACTGACCCCTCCACCCTGGGAAAGAATGCCTGTCCGTCTACTCTATCCATGCCCCTCATATTCTTGTAGACCTCTATCAGGTCACCCTTCAACTCCGTCTCAATGCTTCCAGACATGGAACACAGGGACTGTGCCACGTATGTCTAGGACTGTGTCACATCACTACAGGACCGTGCCAGGTCACTCAGTGACCATGCCAGATCCTTCTGGGACTGGCTCAGGTCAGCCAGCGCCAAGCCAATGCCGTCATTGCCGGCAGGCTTGGCCCATTGTGACTGGGCCAAGCTCTGGAGCACCGCAGCGATGTCCAGGTGGCCCTGGTGTATGGCTGCCTGTGACATGCCCCCATGTCCTGTGGTTCAATCACCCCTGCACAGAGTGCCCAGGCCTTGGACATCCTGATCCATGGCCAAAATCATTGCATCCAAGGACGCCACCGGTGTGGTGTTGGTCTGGGTGGCATGCATGACCGGCACCACCTCCTGCCCTTGCAAGCGGATGGACTCCTCTAACTGCACCTGCAGGCGCTGGATGGTTCCTGTCGCCCCTCCTGTAGTACCTGGCTCTGCATCTGCATCTCCAATATTGATGGGACCGCCTGTCGGGACAGAGCAATCCATCGAGGACTCAATTGCTTCCCCGATGCCAACTTCCTCGGCTACTGCCCGACCAGGTCCAAAGCTCTCTGCTCTGCGCTGGTGAGAGGCCACGGGTTTGGCGGGTCCCCTCCGGTCTTCTCTCTTTTCCTGGAGTTGTGGCTCACTTTCTCCTGACCGGGGGAGGGGGAGGACAGAAAATTCACAGTGTGAGACACTTAGGCGCAAGGAGTCCACGGCTGGTGGCCTGTATGTGCAGGGCATCCGGCCATGGCGTGTGGTATGCATGGACAGTCTGGGGGTGGGGTTCGATCGCTCTCTCTAAGGGTGGAAGGGGTGGCAGGGGCTTCAGATGTGTGGGATGGGTTTAGTGCCAGGGTCACAGTGGTGGAGGTGGCTCATCCTGGCTGGCCTGGGAGGTTGCTCATCCTCCACAGCAGCCTGCCAGTCAACCTGGTGACAGCCATGTTGGGGGGGTGGGGGGGGGGATTATGGGGGTGGTGCCAGCGGTACGGAGTTGGTGACTCACCTGGGCTTCCCTCAGCAGGTGTGCAGCTTCTTCCTGCAATGCTGTCTGGTCCTAGCAGTGGGCCCACAGCGCTCACGGCCTCTGCCATCTGCGTCCAGGCCTGATTTACATCACGGGAGGCAGGCTGGGAAACAGGGTGTCACGCCTCCCCTGCATGTCATCCAAAAATGTCTCCAGCTCGACATCTGAGAATCTTGGGGCCGCTCTTTGGCTGGCATCATCTTGGCTGGAATGAGTGTGTGTGTGTGCGGAGTGCGATGCTCATATGCAGCTGCAGATTGTCATGCTCTCCAGAGTCATTCACGATCAGTGAATCAGGTGCTGGCTTTCATTGGAATTACACTAGTGGTGCCATTTCGTGCCCATTAACATGTCCTGAATCACTCTGGGACCAGCACCGCTTTGGTCAACGTAGAACTCTTGTGATTCAGTCCCAGAGTCAGCACTTAGCCTCTCAAATGGAGAATCCTGGCCTTAAACTTTAAAAGGCATTTTCACTTAGCTTTGAAACTCTTCCCATCTCCATTACCCTGTTCTTGCCTCCATGTGGCTGATCTGACTCTGGTCAACTACTGAAGTCTGGAAAGTGAACGTGAGCTGACCAACTTTAAAGAAGGTTGTCCTGCAGTGAAAATATGCAGAGGCCAACCTTGACAAGGTAAGTGTGGGACATCCGCCCCTCAGGGGAGCTGCCAGCTAATATGATTAGCCAATGGCTGAGTAGTCTCTGGAACACCACAACACAGTGGTGGCTATTGTGGGGACTACTTCGGGTGCTCCGGTTTCCTCCCACAAGTCCCGAAAGACACGCTGTTAGGTGAATTGGACATTCTCAATTCTCCCTCAGTGTACCCGAACAGGCGCCGGAGTGTGGCGACTGGTG
The DNA here is from genome assembly GCF_047496885.1 of Scyliorhinus torazame. Classification (NCBI taxonomy): domain Eukaryota; kingdom Metazoa; phylum Chordata; class Chondrichthyes; order Carcharhiniformes; family Scyliorhinidae; genus Scyliorhinus; species Scyliorhinus torazame. Next base: position 229,171,245 of record NC_092715.1, read on the forward strand.
GATTTTCACAGTAACTTCATTGCAGTGTCAATGTAAACCTACTTGTTGATGTGTTAAGTAAGTTGGTTCAACGTTGACTGCAACTGGATGCAGTGAAACTAGAAACAGGCTTCTGACACAGGAGATGGTCCAACACTGTTTTATTGAACTTCCTGATTGCTGTACATAGTCTGCTGTGAGTTGACACTCTATCAATCTAACTGATAACCTCCTACTGGCTTAACCAGACTAACTCTCTACCTCATGGTGATAGTGCTCACTGGCTTGTGCCCTCTTACTATCTCAGTAGTTGTGTCCTGTAGAGAGAGGGAATGTCTTAATGCCCTGTGTGCTTTATAGTGGTGGTGTCCTGTCTGGTGATTGGTTGTTACGTGTTGTGTGTGTTCATTGGTTATCCTGTGTGTCAATCACTGCCTGTCTGCATCTCATTATATACATGAGTGGATATTATGACATCTCCCCTTTTTGAAGTAAATTTTGGAACGTGGCGATATATATACATGCATGCTTATATACAAGTGGTGAGTGAATGAACATATGTACATGGGAAGGTGTCTATCGTGCAGGTACAGAGCAAACTGAACAAAATTTACAAGATTTAAGTCGATAGATTCAGTCTTTGTGGCGGGCAACAAATTCTTGTCGATCGCCTCAGAGGTGGAGGGGGGGATGCCGGCACTTGGACAGGCAGGATTGCTGCCATGTCGGTGGCCTCACGGAGAGGCGGGATCGCTGCCAGATCGGTGGCGTGGTGCGAGATGTTCAGAGGAGGCATGATGACATGCGGAGAAGTGCGGCCAAGCGGTGGGCTGGGAACTTTTCGTAGCGCCCTCCTGTTGTGCCTTTGAATGGAGCCATCAGCCATTTGGACAACAAAGGACCTGGGGGCAGCCTGTCTGACGACAAAAGCTGGGGCTGACCAACCTCCCTCAGGCAACTGGACGCAAATAACATTGTCTGGAGCCAGCGCAGGTAGATCCTTGGCATGAGCATCATACGTGATCTGCTGCTTGTCCCTGGATTGCTGCACTTTCTACGGCACCTTGAGGCGGTCAAGGTCTGGAACATGGATGGCTGGAACAGTCGTCCTCAGGTTGCGGTTCATGAGCAGCTGCGCCGGAGACAAACCAGTCGACAGAGGGGTTGCCCTGTATGCCAACAGCGCCAGCTTGAAGTCCGAGGCTGAGTCTGCAGCCTTGCACAGCAATCGCTTGACAATATGGACCCCTTTATCGGCCTTCCCGTTTGATTGCGGGTAATGGGGACTGGATGTGATGTAGGATTGTGTAAAGTCGGACCACTCTTGGCTGTAGAAACATGGACCGTTGTCACTCATTACGGTGAGTGGTATGCCGTGCCTGGCAAATGTCTCTTTGCAGGCTTTAATCACTGACTTGGACGTGAGGTCCACTTCCCGGTAGCTGGAGAAGTAAGACCAAGAGCACGTAATCACGCCCATTTGCATGAAAGAGGTCTATACCCACCTTGGACCACGGAGAACATAGAACATAGAACAATACAGCGCAGTACAGGCCCTTCGGCTCACGATGTTGCACCGAAACAAAAGCCATCTAACCTACACTATGCCATTATCATCCATATGTTTATCCAATAAACTTTTAAATGCCCTCAATGTTGGCGAGTTCACTACTGTAGCAGGTAGGGCATTCCACGGCCTCACTACTCTTTGCGTAAAGAACCTACCTCTGACCTCTGTCCTATATCTATTACCCCTCAGTTTAAAGTTATGTCCCCTCGTGCCAGCCATATCCATCCGCGGGAGAAGGCTCTCACTGTCCACCCTATCCAACCCCCTGATCATTTTGTATGCCTCTATTAAGTCTCCTCTTAACCTTCTTCTCTCCAACGAAAACAACCTCAAGTCCGTCAGCCTTTCCTCATAAGATTTTCCCTCCATACCAGGCAACATCCTGGTAAATCTCCTCTGCACCCGCTCCAAAGCCTCCACGTCCTTCCTATAATGCGGTGACCAGAACTGTACGCAATACTCCAAATGCGGCCGGACCAGAGTTCTGTACAGCTGCAACATGACCTCCCGACTCCGGAACTCAATCCCTCTACCAATAAAGGCCAACACTCCATAGGCCTTCTTCACAACCCTATCAACCTGGGTGGCAACTTTCAGGGATCTATGTACATGGACACCTAGATCCCTCTGCTCAGCCACACTTTCAAGAACTTTACCATTAGCCAAATATTCCGCATTCCTGTTATTCCTTCCAAAGTGAATCACCTCACACTTCTCTACATTAAACTCCATTTGCCACCTCTCAGCCCAGCTCTGCAGCTTATCTATATCCCTCTGTAACCTGCTACATCCTTCCACACTATCGACAACACCACCGACTTTAGTATCATCTGCAAATTTACTCACCCACCCTTCTGTGCCTTCCTCTAGGTCATTGATAAAAATGACAAACAGCAACGGCCCCAGAACAGATCCTTGTGGTACTCCACTTGTGACTGTACTCCATTCTGAACATTTCCCATCAACCACCACCCTCTGTCTTCTTTCAGCTAGCCAATTTCTGATCCACATCTCTAAATCACCCTTAATCCCCAGCCTCCGTATTTTTTGCAATAGCCTACCGTGGGGAACCTTATCAAACGGTTTGCTGAAATCCATATACACCACATCAACTGCTCTACCTTCGTCTACCTGTTCAGTCACCTTCTCAAAGAACTCAATAAGGTTTGTGAGGCATGACCTACCCTTCACAAAGCCATGCTGACTATCCCTGATCATATCATTCCTATCTAGATGATTATAAATCTTGTCCCTTATAATCCCCTCCAAGACTTTACCCACTACAGACGTGAGGCTCACCGGTCTATAGTTGCCGGGGTTGTCTCTGCTCCCCTTTTTGAACAAAGGGACCACATTTGCTGTCCTCCAGTCCTCTGGCACTATTCCTGTAGCCAATGATGACATAAAAATCAAAGCCAAAGGTCCAGCAATCTCTTCCCTGGCCTCCCATAGAATCCTAGGATAAATCCCATCAGGTCCCGGGGACTTATCTATTTTCAGCCTGTCCAGAATTGCCAACACCTCTTCCCTACGTACCTCAATGCCATCTATTCTATTAGCCTGGGGCTCAGCATTCTCCTCCACAACATTATCTTTTTCCTGAGTGAATACTGACGAAAAATATTCATTTAGTATCTCGCCTATCTCTTCAGACTCCACACACAATTTCCCATCCCTGTCCTTGACTGGTCCTACTCTTTCCCTAGTCATTCGCTTATTCCTGACATACCTATAGAAAGCTTTTGGGTTTTCCTTGATCCTTCCTGCCAAATACTTCTCATGTCCCCTCCTTGCTCGTCTTAGCTCTCTCTTTATGAGTCACGATCTCATGCCGTTGCAGTGTTTCGTTGGGCTGAGCTGGTTGAAACTTCTGGCATGTTGTGCAGTTGAGGACCATGTTGGCAATGTCCTGACTGATGCCAGGCCAGTAGACTGCCTGCCGAACTCTGCACGACATTTTTCGACCCCAAGGTAACCCTCATGGATCTGTCTGAGCACCATGGCTTGCATGCTTTGGGGAATGACAATTCTATCTAGTTTAAGAAGGATCCCCTCGACAACAGTTAACTCGTCCTTAACGTTGAAGAACTGGGGGCACTGCCCCTTTTGCCAGCCATGGGCAAGGTGTTGCATCACGCGCTGCAATAGAGGATCTTTGGCAGTTTCTTTGCGTATCTGGACAACTCGTTCATCAGTGGCTGGGAGGTTGCTGGCGCACAGCTGCACTTGTGCCTCAATGTGGCGAATGAAGTCGCCCGGTTCACATTGCATGGTGATGGATCGGGATAGGGCATCCACGACGATCAGCTGCTTGCCCGGTGTGCAGACGAGTTCGAAGTCATATCAGCGGAGACGAAGAAGAATTCACTGCAGCTGAGGTGTCATGTCATTTAAATCCTTCTAGATTATGTTGACTAAAGGCCTGTGGTCTGTTTCCACCGTGAACTTCGGCAGACCGTATACGTAGTCATGAAACTTGACTATTCCTGTCAGGAGACCCAGACACTGTTTTTTGATCTGGGCATACCGTTGTTCGGTCCGAGTCATGGCCCTGGAGGCATATGACTCCATGCTGCCCAGGGGCAGCACGGTAGCCATGTGGATAGCACAATTGTTTCACAGCTCCAGGGTCCCAGGTTCGATTCCGGCTTGGGTCACTGTCTGTGCGGAGTCTGCACGTCCTCCCCGTGTGTGCGTGGGTTTCCTCCGGGTGCTCCGGTTTCCTCCCACAGTCCAAAGATGTGCAGGTTAGGTGGATTGGCCATGATAAATTGCCCTTAGTGTCCAAAATTGCCCTTAGTGTTGGGTGGGGTTACTGGGTTATGGGGATAGGGTGGAGGTGTTGACTTTGGGTAGGGTGCTCTTTCCAAGAGCCGGTGCAGACTCGATGGGCCGAATGGCCTCCTTCTGCACTGTAAATTCTATGATATGTCACTGGTGCCCAGGACGAGGAATCGTCTCGCTGGAGGACCACCGCCCCAATGCCATCCTGACTTGTGTCTGTGGATATCTTGGTATCCTTGGTTGGGTCAAAGAACGGCAGTACTGGGGCTGTGGTGAGATTCGTCTTCAGCTCAAGCCACTCCGCTTGATGTGCGGGAAGCCACTGGAACACTGTCGACTTTTTAACGAGATGCCGGAGGGCCGTGGTGTGGGATGCCATGTTGGGAATGAATTTTCCCAGAAAATTTACCATCCTGAGGAAGCGGAGGACCGCCTTTTTGTCCTCTGGTGTCTCCGTGGCATTGATTGCCAGCACCTTGTCAGCGTCAGGTTTCACACCTTGCTGTGAAATGTGGTCACCTAAAAACTTGATAGCGGACCGCCCAAACGAGTATTTGGCCCTGTTGAGCTGGACGCCATTTTCATGAATCCTCTGGAAAAACATGTTTGAGACGAGCAATGTGATCCTCGGGCGTCGTGGACCAGATGATCACGTCGTCCACATAGACTCACACCCCCTCGATGTCCTCCATCATTTGCTCCATTATGCGAGAAATACTTCGGAAGCTGATATGATACCAAAAGGCATGCGGTTGTAGCAATACCTGACAAACGGAGTGTTAAAAGTGCACAGCTTCCGACTGGACTCATCCAGCTGAATTTGCCAGAAGCCACGGGAGGCATCCAGCTTGGTAAAGAATTTGGCGTGAGCCATCTCACAGGTCAATTCTTCATGCTTCGGGATCGGGTAATGCATGATGTTGCGATTCAGGTCTTTGGGATCAGTGCAAATGCGGAGTTCGCCAGAGGGTTTCTTGACGCAGACCATAGAGCTGACCCAGTCTGTGGGTTCCGTGACCTTTGAGATGCCCTGGTCTTGGAGCTCTCGTAGCTGCGTTTTCAGACGATCCTTGAGAGGAGCCGGCACCCGGCGTGGTGCATGGATGACTGGGGTGGCATTCGGCTTGAGCAATATCTTGTAGCGATATGGGAGCATGCCCATCCCATCAAACACGCTGTGGTATTGTGTGAGAATGTCGTCTATCTCAGCCTGGAGATTCTGATTGGGCGAGGCCGTCGCCGGTGTCGAGGACATGGCATGAACTCGCTGTACCAGATTTAGGAGTTTGCATGCGCAAGCACCGAGCAGGGATGCCTTGTCAGGCCGGACGATCTCGAATCTCAACGTTGCCTTGATTGCCTTGTGAGAGACCCGACCCACTGGCAGCTATGTCATTACCATTGTAGTCAAGGAGCTGACAGGCTGGTGGAAGAATGCTAGGTTGGTGTCGGATGCTGTCGAGGTCCGACTGTGATATGAGGTCCGCAGATGCGCCAATGTCCAATTTAAAACGGGTGCAAGACTGGTTGACCGTGATGACAGCACACCACTCGCCGTCAGGATCCACACTGAGGATTGAAAGGCGGTTGGCAGGCACGGTAGTGACCAACTCGCGTGTGGTGATGATGCACACACGATATGGAGACTCGAGGCAGTCAGCATCGGCGTTCGTTGGGCTGTCGGGATCAGTATCCTGCATGTCTTGTTGTACGTAGCGGACACATCTGCGCTGCAGTTGAGATCGCTAGCTGTTGTTTGGTGGAGCAGACCTGCAGAAGGCCGCATCGTGGCCAGGCTTTGAACACTGTAGACATCGCCTGCCTTTGGCTAGTCATTGCCGCTTTAAATGGGCGGAGCCACAATTCGGACACGTCATGACGCTGACGTCAGCACGTTCTGTGCGCCATCCTGCATGCGCAGTGCGGTCGGCTGACGTTCTCACATGCGCCTCAGGGTCTTCGGCCTCATCGTCCACCCGGTCGTGTGCGTGGTGACCTGAGAAAAGCGCGCAAAACGTGATGCTCATGCCTTGCATTTTTGCGATGGCCTGCACCCTTTCTGCCTCGAGGGAGGCCAGTTTTGCAGATTCTGCAGCCCTGATGCGGGAGTAGCGATTTCTGGCATGCTCATGGACAACGCACGTTTTGATGGCGACGGAGAGGGTCAACTGTTTGATTTTGAGGAGCTGTTCCCGCAGGGAGTTGGACTGGACCCCGTAAACTATCTGATCCCGGATCATGGAATCAGTCGTCAAGTCATAATTACATGATTGCGCTAGGAGGCGGAGATGGGTCAAGAAGGACTGAAAAGGTTCATCCTTACCCTGAAGCCTCTGTTGGAAGATGTACCGTTCAAAGCTCTCATTCACCTCAATGTCACAGTGGCTGTCGAATTTCAGCAGAACTGTCTTGAACTTTGTCTTGTCTTCGCCATCGGCAAACGTAAGCGAGTTATAGATGTGGATGGCGTGATCCCCCGCAATCGATAGGAACAGCGTAATCTTTCTGGCATCCGATGCTGCCTCGAGGTTGGAGCCCTCGATGTACAGAAGGAACTTTTGTTTGAGACTTTCCAGTTGGCACCGAGGTTGCCGGAGATCCGGAGTTACGGAGGAGGCTGGATCCGTTCCATGCCGCTGGATGGCTGCTTGCTGGTCGTTGCAGAGGCCCTCGAGGTAGGGTCGTTAGGATTAATAGCACTCTGGTACCATGATGTGTTAAGTAAGTTGGTTCAAAGTTGACTGCAACTGGATGCAGTGAAACTAGAAACAGGCTTCTGACACAGGAGATGGTCCAACACTGTTTTATTGAACTTCCTGATTGCTGTACATAGTCTGCTGTGAGTTGACACTCTATCAATCTAACTGATAACCTCCTACTGGCTTGACCGACTAACTCTCTACCTCATGGTGATAGTGCTCACTGGCTTGTGCACTCTTACTATCTCAGTAGTTGTGTCCTGTAGAAAGAGGGAGAGTCTTAATGCCCTGTGTGCTTTATAGTGGTGGTGTCCTGTCTGGTGATTGGTTGTTCTGTGTTGTGTGTGTTCATTGGTTATCCTGTGTGTCAATCACTGCCTGTCTGCATCTCATTATATACATGAGTGGATATTATGATACTTGTGACACTAATAAAGATTTTAAAGATTATTATACAAGGAGTCCAAGAAGACAATTGAGTACGCTAAAGAAGAAACAGAAAAGATGGGGTGAAAGGTTTGAATGACAAACGTTTAGGTTTGGTTTTGGTTTTGGGTAGGACAACATCTTGGATGGGGTCCCCGACATGCAGACAGGGAATGGCTCAAAGGAGGTATCCCTCTGCCTTCCTACCTTTGCATGAAAGATCTGGCTGGTCACACCCCACCATATCATGGTGGCAGAGGTGGAATTAGACCCGTAGCTTCCCATTAATTGGCCAGCTAAGTGCTTCAATAGGCCTAACGATGGATGGGCAGGCTGGCTGATGCCTTACCCAGCCACCTCAATCAGGGGACAGTTTGGGGTGACCACCTGTCCTATTTTACATATCTTGCCTGGCAAGAATATGCCCGGTGTGTGTGTATGTGGGCGGGGGGTGAGGATGTGAGTTGGGGGGAGACATAAAATTCCCCTTAATGTCTGACAGTGAAAATGGGATCAATATGTACGAGATGCGGTAGGAATGGATCGTTCAAACATTTTCCTCTCTGACATGCTAGCTTTCATAGTGTGTCTTGATGTCCAGAAAGAGACCAGAAGCAAAAACGAAATGTTGGAAAATCTTAGCAGCTCTGACAGAAACGTCAGGCTGGAGACAATTTAAAGCATTGAAAAAAACTCCTGTTTGCACATGGAAAATGATGTGTGTCATCTCTGCACATCTCTGAGACACAAATCACAATCATCACTCAAATGGGAGCTTTGCAATCAGTTAAACATGTGGCAGTCGTATTCGTGGTCGTCTCTGTCTAATAATTGCATGTTTCACTGCAAAGGATAATTGTTCACATTAATGTGGGTTACTTTGCAGTACCATAACAGTTAAATCAATCACAAATATGATGAGAGATTACAAATGGACAGCATTGGACAGTGGAAGACGATGTAATGAGCTCCTTAGAGATGAACAAAATATCTTCCTCGTTGAGGTTTCTTCATCACCTGGAATTTTTTTAACTCTTCCAGGAACAATGGGCTGAAGGTGGAGATTGGCGATAGCAGAATCATCTCGAGTGTTGTCCTAGAAGCTGAAGATAAAGACACTCCAAGACAGCATGTTTATTATGTGATGGACAGTGCTCCCAAGCAGGGAGTGCTCCAGCTCAAGGTAAGTGGCTAGTTTCACAGAGTGGCCGGTGTCATGATATGCAGACATGCAGATAATGATATATACACAGGCAGCTAATGAACACAGAGAACAGGACATGACCAATGAGCAGGCAGAACACTCAAGTGTGGCATATCACTATAAAAGGCTTGAGGCACTCACACTCCGCCTCTTTCCACTGATGAACATCTACAGAGTGAGTCTGGCTGTATGTACAGTATCACACCTACAGCACAAGGCTAAGAGCCAGTCTGGTTCAGTCAGACAGAGTAACCACATTTAGGTTAGCAGAGAGTCGAACTCATAGAGAACTGTGCTAACTGTGCTACTGGTTCAATAAATCAGATTGAACTAACTTCAATGTCTGGAGTGTCTTTTGGTTAAAGCTGCATCCAGTTGCAGCCTGTGTTATTCCAAAGTGCATAACACATAAGCCGGCATTTTTCATGTCCAATGGTGATGGGTGTGTTCTGTGGCAAGATGGAGAAGCACATGAGAAGGCCCTAGTCACGTTTCCCATAAATCCAGAACGTGATTGTCCCCGCTCCCTGTCAATGGCGTTTCCACCTTTGAATGTCAGGAACTTAACTTCCTAAGTATCTCTTTATTGTGACCACATGCCAGAATCACCCCCCCCCCCCCCCCCTCCCCCCGTGTCATTCAAATCCCATATCGGTGCGACCTCAGAATGGAGCCATTCACAGCCTTTAAAAGCTGTGAACCTGGTGATTGGGACTACGAGGGGATGACGGAAGGGGGTGGCAGACCTTCAAGCACATTTAGAGATCGGGCTCGCTTTCAAAATGGCCGCCCGATCTCCGGAGTGAATTGAGCGAATTGAACTCCCCACTGCTTTAAAAAAAATTCTTAATTGTGGACTGGACTGGGGAGAAACTCCCCAAGGCCCCAGGAAATTGACTAAGGGCACAATCTAATGAAAAAAGAGTCTGTTCTGGGTGGGATTAGTGGGATTGCGCTGGGGAACGTCCCCTGAGGTCGCACTTGGCATAATTTTTAAATAGCGTCCTGATCCTCAACCAAGCCACGTAGCAACTGGACACCCCAATGCCCCAACTCACCCAGAGAGGGGTTGCATAGATACATACATAGAAGATACAGCAGGAGGAGGCCTTTTGGACCTACAAGCCTGCTCCGCCATTCATCACGATCATGGCTGATCATCCAACTCAATAGCCTAATCCTGCTTTCTCCCCGTAGCCTTTGATCTCATTCTCCCCAAGTGCTATATCTAGCCGCCTCTTGAATATATTCAAAGTTATGGAAATCAACTGCTTCCTGTGGCAATGAATTCCACAGGCTCACCACTCCTTCGGTGAAGAAATGTCTCCTTATCTCTGTCCGAAATGGTTTACCCTGAATCCTCAGACTGTGACAACTGGTTCTGGACACACCCATCATTGGTAACATCTTCCCTGCATCTACCCTGTCTAGTCCTGTTAGAATTTTATAAGTCTCTATGGGATCCCCTCTCATTCTTCTGAACTCCAGCGAGAACAATCAAAACCGAGTCAATCCCTCCTCATCCTCCCGCCATCCCTGGAATCAGTCTGGTAAACCTTCGCTGCCCTCCCTCGAGAGCAAGAACATCCTTTCTCAGAGAAGGAAAGCAAAACTGCACACAATACTCCAGGTGTGGCCTCACCAAGGCCCTGTACATTTGCAGCAAAACATCCCTGCTTTTATACTCTAAACCTCTTGCAATGAAGGCCAACATACCATTAGCCTTCTTTACCGCCTGCTGCACCTGCATGCTTACCTTGTTGGGGCTCCCCTCCCCCGCACCCCACCTCACTTGAGCTGGGCACACATGGGCTGGGCACACCCTGGCCCAATTCCCCAGTCCGGGCAAATTCCAGTGTGGCATCTTGGCACTGCCAGGCTGAGACCCTGGTACCATGGCAGCGCCCCTTACAGCCTGACAGTGCTATTTGGGCTCCATGGCAGTGCTAGGCTGGCCCCTGCGTGGCACTGCAGGTGTCCCAAGGTGGCATGGCCAGGGTGCTAGATTGGCAGTGCCATTGTGACCATGTGGCACCAGTGCCAGGGTGCCACCCTGTCCAGAGGCCGATCACCTGGGGCCCCCCAGGCACCGTTCTGCCTGGCCCCCATTTGTGGGGACCAGTACTGAAAGGTGCTCAGCTGGGGTCTTCCCAGAACGGTAGATGCCGGGTCACCGATCAATCGGGTGCCAGCGCGGCTAAGTGAGTTCTTAAACTCAGAATAAACAAAGTGAATTCGTAAGCTCAGAATAAACCAGAGGGAGAACCAGTGAATGTGGGGCTTTCAGAAGACTTTTGATAAAATGCCTTTTAATCGGTCAGTGGGCAAAATTAAAGCACATGGGATAGAGCGTAATGTATTGGCACGGATAGAGAACTGGTTTAAGGCGGGAAACAGAGAGTGGGGAAAAAGAGGTCTTTTTCTGAGTGGCAGGTAGTGACTAATAGGATACCGCAGGGATCAGTGTTTGGGCCCAGCTGTTCACGCTTTATATAAATGTCCTGGATGAGGGAACCAAACGTAATAATCCCAAGTTTGCTGAGGACACAAAACTGGGCAGAATTGAGCAGAGAATGCAAGGAGACTTCAAGGTTATTCATACATGTTGGGTAAATGGGCAAACACATAGCAGATGCGGTACAATGTGGCTAAATGTGAAGTTATATACGTCACTGTGAAAAACCGAAAAGAAGAGTATTGTTTAAATGGTGATATATTGGGAAGTGTGGTTGTACAAAGGGATCTGGGAGTCCATGTATTCTAGTTAGTGAAAGTGCAGAGGCAAGTGCAGCAAGCCAATAGGAAAACAAGTGGTATGGTAGCATTCATTATGAGAGGATTTGAGTTCAGAAGTAGGGATGTCTTACTGCAGTTACAAGGCCTTGGTGAGGCCACACCTGGAGTATTGCATGCAATTTTGGTCGTCCTATCTTAGAAAGAATATACTTGCCAAAGTAGGATCACAGCGGAGGCTCACTAGGCTGGCAGGGGTTGGCAGTGTGACATTATGGGAAATGTTTAGAATACAAAGGGTTAATGTCATGCCATAATTAACCACTAGATTGAGTGAGACTAGTGGGACTTCGATGTTGTGGCCATTTCGGAGACATGGATAGAGCAGGGACAGGAATGGTTGTTGCAGGTTCCAGGGTTTAGGTGTTTTAGTAAGCTCAGAGAAGGAGGCAAAAGAGGGGGAGGTGTGGCGCTGCTAGTCAAAAACAGTATTACGGTGGCGGAGAGGATGCTAGATGGGGACTCTTCTTCCGAGGTAGTATGGGCTGAGGTTAGAAACAGGAAAGGAGAGGTCACCCTGTTGGGAGTTTTCTATAGGCCTCCAAATAGTTCTAGGGATGTAGAGGAAAGGATGGCGAAGATGATTCTGGATAAGAGCGAAAGTAACAGGGTAGTTATTATGGGAGACTTTAACTTTTCAAATATTGACTGGAAAAGATATAGTTCGAGTACATTAGATGGGTCGTTTTTTGTACAATGTGTGCAGGAGGGTTTCCTGACACAATATGTTGACAGGCCAACAAGAGGAGAGGCCACATTGGATTTGGTTTTGGGTAATGAACCAGGCCAGGTGTTAGATTTGGAGGTAGGTGAGCACTTTGGGGACAGTGACCACAATTCGGTGACGTTTACGTTAGTGATGGAAAGGGATAAGTATACCCCGCAGGGCAAGAGTTATAGCTGGGGGAAGGGCAATTATGATGCCATTAGACATTACTTGGGGGGGATAGGTTGGAGAAGTAGGCTGCAAGTGTTGGGCACACTGGATATGTAGAGCTGGTTTAAGGAACAGCTACTGCGTGTTCTTGATAAGTACGTACCGGTCAGGCAGGGAGGAAGGCGTCGAGCAAGGGAACCGTGGTTTACCAAAGAAGAGGAATCTCTTGTTAAGAGGAAGAAGGAGGCCTATGTGAAGATGAGGAGTGAAGTTTCAGTTGGCACGCTTGATAGTTACAAGGTAGCGAGGAAGGATCTAAAGAGAGAGCTAAGACGAGCAAGGAGGGGACATGAGAAGTATTTGGCAGGTAGGATCAAGGATAACTCAAAAGCTTTCTATAGGTATGTCAGGAATAAAAAAATGACTAGGGTAAGAGTAGAGCCAGTCAAGGACAGGGATGGGAAGTTGTGTGTGGAATCTGAAGAGATAGGCGAGATACTAAATGAATATTTTTCGTCAGTATTCACTCAGGAAAACGATAATGTTGTGGAGGAGAATGCTGAGACCCAGGCTATTAGAATAGATGGCATTGAGGTACGTAGGGAAGAGGTGTTGGCAATTCTGGACAGGCTGAAAATAGATAAGTCCCCGGGGCCTGATGGGATTTATCCTAGCATTCTCTGGGAAGCCAGTGAAGAGATTGCTGGGCCTTTGGCTTTGATTTTTATGTCATCATTGGCTACAGGAATAGTGCCAGAGGACTGGAGGATAGCAAATGTGGTCCCTTTGTTCAAGAAGGGGAGTAGAGACAACCCCGGAACTATAGACCGGTGAGCCTCACGTCTGTTGTGGGTAAAGTCTTGAAGGGGATTACAAGAGACAAGATTTATAATCATCTCAATAGGAATAATATGATTAGGGATAGTCAGCATGGCTTTGTGAAGGGTAGGTCATGCCTCACAAACCTTATCGAGTTCTTTGAGAAGGTGACTGAACAGGTAGATGAGGGTAGAGCAGTTGATGTGGTGTATATGGATTTCAGTAAAGCGTTTGATAAGGTTCCCCACGGTAGGCTATTGCAGAAAATACGGAGGCTGGGGATTGAGGGTGATTTAGAGATGTGGATCAGAAATTGGCTAGCTGAAAGAAGACAGAGGGTGGTGGTTGATGGGAAATGTTCAGAATGGAGTTCAGTTACAAGTGGCGTACCACAAGGATCTGTTCTGGGGCCGTTGCTGTTTGTCATTTTTATCAATGACCTAGAGGAGGGCGCAGAAGGGTGGGTGAGTAAATTTGCAGACTACACTAAAGTCGGTGGTGTTGTCGACAGTGCGGAAGGATGTAGCAGGTTACAGAGGGACATAGATAAGCTGCAGAGCTGGGCTTAGAGGTGGCAAATGGAGTTTAATGGAGAGAAGTGTGAGGTGATTCACTTTGGAAGGAATAACAGGAATGCGGAATATTTGGCTAATGGTAAAGTTCTTGGAAGTGTGGATGAGCAGAGGGATCTAGGTGTCCATGTACATAGATCCCTGAAAGTTGCCACCCAGGTTGATAGGGTTGTGAAGAAGGCCTATGGAGTGTTGGCCTTTATTGGTAGAGGGATTGAGTTCCGGAGTCATGAGGTCATGTTGCAGCTGTACAAAACTCTGGTACGGCCGCATTTGGAGTATTGCGTACAGTTCCGGTCACCGCGTTATAGGAAGGACGTGAAAGCTTTGGAGCGGGTGCAGAGGAGATTTACCAGGATGTTGCCTGGTATGAAGGGAAAATCTTATGAAGAAAAGCTGATGGACTTGAGGTTGTTTTCGTTGGAGAGAAGAAGGTTAAGAGGAGACTTAATAGAGGCATACAAAATGATCAGGGGGTTAGATAGGGTGGACAGTGAGAGCCTTCTCCCGTGGATGGAAATGGCTGGCACGAGGGGACATAGCTTTAAACTGAGGGGTAATAGATATAGGACAGAGGTAGGTTCTTTATGCAAAGAGTAGTGAGGCCGTGGAATGCCCTACTTGCTACAGTAGTGAACCCGCCAACATTGAGGGCATTTAAAAGTTTATTGGATAAACATATGGATGATAATGGCATAGTGTAGGTTAGATGGCTTTTGTTTTGGTGCAACATCGTGGGCCGAAGGGCCTGTACTGTGCTGTATTGTTCTATGTTCTATGTAGGGCAGTGGATGTTGTCTACATGGACTTCAGTAAGGCCTTTGACAAGGTCCCTCATGGTAGACTCGTACAAAAGGTGAAGTCACACGGGATCAGGGGTGAGCTGGCAAGGTGGATACAGAACTTACTAGGTCATAGAAGGCAGAGAGTAGCAATGGAAGGATGCTTTTCTAATTGGAGGGCTGTGACTAGTGGTGTTCCGCAGGGATCAGTGCTGGGACCTTTGCTGTTTGTAGTATATATAAATGATTTGGAGGAAAATGTAACTGGTCTGATTAGTAAGTTTGCAGACGACACAAAGGTTGGTGGAATTGCGGATAGCGATGAGGACTGTCAGAGGATACAGCAGGATTTAGATTGTTTGGAGACTTGGGCGGAGGGATGGCAGATGGAGTTTAATCCGGACAAATGTGAGGTAATGCATTTTGGAAGGTCTAATGCAGGTAGGGAATATACAGTGAATGGTAGAACCCTCAAGAGTATTGCAGAGAGATCTACGTGTACAGGTCCACAGGTCACTGAAAGGGGCAACACAGGTGGAGAAGGTAGTCAAGAAGGGATATGGCATGGTTGCCTTCATTGGCCGGTGCATTGAGTATAAGAATTGGTAAGTCATGTTGCAGCTGTATAGAACCTTAGTTAGGCCACACTTGGAGTATAGTGTTCAATTCTGGTCGCCACACTACCAGAAGGATGTGGAGGCTTTAGAGAGGGTGCAGAAGAGATTTACCAGAATGTTGCCTGGTATGGAGGGCATTAGCTATGAGGAGCGGTTGAATAAACTCGGTTTGTTCTCCCTGGAACGACGGAGGTTGAGGGGTGACCTGATAGAGGTCAATTACTAGGGGGCAGAGGTTTAAGGTGCGAGGGG